>NC_090334.1:43120302-43800748 GCF_035084215.1 Heptranchias perlo
CGTCATAATTTAACCTTTTTATCATTCTGGTGAATCTGTGCTGCATCTCCTTCAAAGCCAATATATCCTTCCTGAGGTGCAGTGCCCAAAACTGAATGCAGTACTCCAGATGGGGTCTAACCAGAGCTTTGTACAATTGTAGCATAACTTCCACTCCTTTGTATTCCAGCCCCCTTGAGATAAAGGCTAACATTCCATTAGCCTTTTAAATTATTTCCTGTACCTGGACTCCTAAATCTCTCTGCTCCTCCACAGTACCTAGCTTCTTGCCATTTAGAAAATATTCTGATCCATCTTTCTTAGGTCCAAAGTGGATGACCTCACACTTCCCCACATTGAACTCCATTTGCCATGGTTTTGCCCACTCACTTAATCTATCTATGTCCCTTTGCAACTTTCTGCTCCCGTCTACACTACTTATGTCACCTAACTTAGTGTCATCAGCAAACTTGGATATACGGCTCTATTCCTTTAACTATATAAATATAGTGAAAAGCTGAGGCCCCAGTACAGATCCCTGGGGACACCACGAGTCACATCATGCCAGTATAACATCAAATATAAAAATTGTCCCTATTTAATGCTTTTGTCACAACCATCACATGCATTCGGGTTGCAGTGTGCATTATCTGCAGAATACACTTCAGCAACTCGACAAAGCTTCTTCGGCACACACCTCCCAAACCTGTGACATCTATCACCTAGAAGGATAAGGGCAGCATGGGAACATCACCTCTAAGTTCCCCTCCAAGTCACACACCATCCTGACTTGGACATATATTGCCTTTCCTTCATCCTTGCTGGATCAAAATCCTGGAACTCCAAATCTTTTTTCTTATTTGTTCATGGGATA
The DNA here is from genome assembly GCF_035084215.1 of Heptranchias perlo. Classification (NCBI taxonomy): domain Eukaryota; kingdom Metazoa; phylum Chordata; class Chondrichthyes; order Hexanchiformes; family Hexanchidae; genus Heptranchias; species Heptranchias perlo. The sequence continues at coordinate 43,121,156 of NC_090334.1, forward strand.
TGGGCTCGCTGGTAAGGCCAGCATTTATTGCCCATCCCTAATTGCCCTTGAGAAAGTGGTGGTGAGCTGCCTTCTTGAACCGCTGCAGTCCCTGTGTTGAAAGTTCTCCCACAGTGCTGTTAGGCAGGGAGTTCCAGGATTTTGACCCAGCGACGATGAAGGAATGGCGATATATTTCCAAGTCGGGATGGTGTGTGACTTGGAGTGGAACGTGCAGGTAGGGTTGTTCTCATGTGCCTGCTGTCCTTGTCCTTCTAGGTGGTAGAGGTCGCGGGTTTGTGAGGTGCTGTCAAAGAAGCCTTGGCGAGTTGCTGCAGTGCATCCTGTGGATGGTACACATTGCAGCCACTGTGCACCGGTGGTGAAGAGAGTGAATGTTTAGGGTGGTGGATGGGGTGCCAATCAAGTGGGCTGCTTTGTCCTGGATGGTGTCAAGCTTCTTGAGTGTTGTTGGAGCTGCACTCATCCAGACAAGTGGACAGTATTCCATCACACTCCTGACTTGTGCCTTGTAGATGGTAGAAAGGCTTTGGGGAGTCAGGAGATGAGCCACTCACCGCAGAATACCCAGCCTCTGACCTGCTCTTGTAGCCACAGTATTTATATGGCTGGTCCAGTTAAGTTTCTGGTCAATGGTCACCCCCAGGCCGTTGATTGTCAAGGGGAGGTGGTTAGACTCTCTCTTGTTGGAGATGTTCATTACCTGGCACTTGTCTGGCACAAATGTTACTTGCCACTTATCAGCCCAAGCCTGGATATTGTCCAGGTCTTGCTGCTTGCGGGCACAGACAGCTTCATTATCTGAGGGGTTGCGAATGGAACTGAACATTGTGCAATCATCAGTGAACATCCCTATTTCTGACCTTATGATGGAGGGAAGGCCATTGATGAAGCAGCTGAAGATGGTTGGGCCTAGGACACTGCCCTGAGGAACTCCTGCAGCAATGTCCTGGGGCTGAGATGATTGGCTTCCAACAACCACTACCATCTTCCTTTGTCTAACAGCATTGTCAGAGCACCCTCACGACACAGACGGCAGTGGTTCAAGAAGAAAGCTCACTACCACCTTTTCGAGGGCAACTAAACATGGGCAATAATTGCAGAACTTGCCAGCGGCAGCCACATCCCAAGAATGAATTTTTAAAAAATGTCTGGTTAGTTATCAAATTAAAATTCTAGACTTGTCAAAATCATGGCATCATTGAGTCACAACACAAGATGTAACAAAATTGTTAGAAATTATAAAATGTCAACCAACTAGACACATTGACCTCGATATTAATCCCCCCACAACGGATGGGAGAGGGCTGGGGTGGGGGGGGTTAAACCGTCAAATGCGCGAAGCGCGACCCCACCTTGCCGCATACCGTTTTTACGGTGGCGGGTTTCGTAGCGTTTGAGTGTCATGCCTTGGAGAGGCGGACACTTCATTAACATATTTCAATTGGGTTCCCACAATACTGAGCCTGATTTAAAATTAACTGCTGTTGCGCGGGTTTCCCAGGGGTCAGGACACTTGGCAGTGAAAGGGAGCTGCTGGCTCCACGAGGTAAGTGCCTTTTTCAGCACTCCTGTGGGCCAGGAGAAGCAGGACTGTTCCCCCAGCCCCTTCAAGAAGACTTTGGAACCCCCCCTCCCTGATCGCGGCCTCTCCCCCTCCCCCTCCAGCTGCGATGTCCACTCTTCAACCCCCATGTCATGATCACCGACCTTACCCCCTCCCAGCCACGATCACCGACCTTACCCCCTCCCAGCCATGATCACCGACCTTACCCCCTCCCAGCCACGATCACCGACCTTACCCCCTCCCAGCCACGATCACTGACCTTACCCCCTCCCAGCCACGATCACTGACCTTACCCCCTCCCAGTCACGATCACCGACCTTACCCCCTCCCAGCCACGATCACCGACTTTACCCCCTCCCAGCCACGATTATCGATCTTACCCCCTCCCGGTCACGATCACCGACCTTAACCCCTCCCGGTCATGATCACCGACCTTACCTCCACCCAGCCACGATCACCGACTTTACCCCCTCCCAGCCACGATCACCGACCTTACCCCCTCCCAGCCATGATCACTGACCTTACCCCCTCCCAGCCACGATCACCGACTTTACCCCCTCCCAGCCACGATTATCGATCTTACCCCCTCCCAGCCACGATCACCGACTTTACCCCCTCCCAGCCACGATTATCGACCTTAACCCCTCCCGGTCATGATCACCGACCTTACCCCCTCCCGGCCACGATCACCGACCTTACCCCCTCCCAGCCACGATCACCGACCTTACCCCCTCCCAACCACGATCACCGACCTTACCCCCTCCCAGCCACGATCACCGACTTTACCCCCTCCCAGCCACGATCACCGACCTTACCCCCTCCCGGTCACGATCACCGACCTTACCCCCTCCCAGCCACGATCACCGACTTTACCCCCTCCCAGCCACGATTATCGACCTTACTCCCTCCCAGCTACAATCACTGACCTTACCCTCTCCCAGCCACGATCACCGACCTTACCCCCTCCCAGCCACAATCACTGACCTTACCCCCTCCCAGCCATGATCACCGACCTTCCCCTTCTCCCGACTGCCGGGGACTGTGCCCGAGGATCCCTGGCTGCGGCCTCCTGCTGCTGGTTTTCCCTCCTGGTTGCTGGCCAGGCTGTCATTTTGGCTGGCTGCCGGGTGGGAAACACATCCAAAAAATGATAATGCCGTCATGTTAGGCAGGACCTCTGCGACCCTGGCCTTGCCGGATTCTTTGGCTGCTTTCGACCTACTCTGGACCCTCCCCGTCTCCCCATAAATATCGGGGCCTTTGTTTCTTAAACTTGTTCAAGCTCTTCTGAAGACATTGTTTCTTGACTTGTCCCATTACCACCCTCCTTGCCTTGCACCCTCATACCTTTTGTCATTTAATCACTCTTGCCCTCTACCCTAACACACACCTTCCCTTTTGTTCTTTCCTCCCCTCCCTCCCCCCACCCCTTTCCCTGGCTCTGTACTTGCTTAAAAACTTTAACTCTTTAACATCTCCAGTTCTTCAACCTGAAACGTTAACTCTTGTTTCTTTCTCTACAGATGCTGCCTCACTTGCTGAGCTTTTCTAGCATGTTCTGTTCTTATTTCATTTCATTCTATGTACAATTGGAAGATATTACTGAGTTGGGATTATGCTTTCAGCGTTCTTGAAACCAAAATTTTGAATGTGTCTATTAATGGGTGGGTATATTGATCAAATTAAAACAAAAGCTGAAAGCAATCTAAAGGTAGTTTTATATATCCTTATATTAGTCTGTATATTCCACAATAACCCATCAGATGGTTTGAGCAGTTTATGCACACAGCACAATAAACTTAGTTTGATAGTTCGCACACTTAAGCACTCACTGGAAAAGCTATAATTTCCTACAGATAAAATTATTCTTAAAAAAAATTATAATAAAGAATTGTATTACAAATCAAGATACTTATCTATCACTTTGATTTCCTTATTTGATAAACTGATTAGTACAATTTGAAAGGTTACTCTTAATCTAGCCACCCTTCAATAATCACTTCATATGAATACCACAGGAGGGCAGCTTTCAACAAAGGCAGATGAAACTAAGATTCACTATATCATTTTCAGCCGAGACTGAGCAATACGATAGTGGTGTAATTAAAGGAAATGTAATTTGTTGGCAATTGTAAATGCATGCGCATTAAATTTTCTGTATTGGAATCAAGGATGTTACCTTAATAATCCATTAAGGTGAGAATAAAACAGCGTATGTTGTAGATATATTATAGCAATTTAAATGATGTGATCTAATTCTTGACATTACCTTTACAAATGCAGCCCCAGTACATTCAAAAGAAAATCCAGACACAATTATGCATTTTGCCTTTGCATGCACTAAGCATAGCAATATGCCAACAGTAGGCACTATATAGATTTAGGCTGTCCAACCTTTTCTCTTTACTCAATAGAATCATTGTATAGAGTACAAACTAATCAAGATCTCTGTTTCCATCATTCACTCTTACAATAATTTTTTCAAAATACCAATATTGAAGTATCAGCATTTTCCTCTTCTACAAATTTTACAAAAGCATTTTATGTTAATGTAATTTGACTTTTTTCATTACTAGAAACATTTCTCGGTAGTTAATGATATTAAATTGTTTCTATTTTAGGTTATATTTGTACGCCAAAAGTATCAATGCCAAAGCAGGCAGTAAGTTATTCCTTTTTACATGTTATTCCTTTCTAACCTGATAACTGCTTTCCTATATTCATTAAATTCATATTTTTAAATATTGTGTTTGTATGCATTTATCACCATCCTTTAAATCTGTTTTAGTGTTGTTATTTAGGATAATATACACTTGTTTTGTGTTGGATTGAATTGAAGGCTATGTTTTTTTCTTTGTTTTCTTGCCTCTCCCAGGAGACTGTGTGGCTGTGGGGAGCAGTGGGAGTGGGATGAGTTCAATAGTGGGAAAAGCTTGATAAACCAAATGGTCTTTTCCTGTTCTTTTTTTAAGGCAATTATTTTGCTGATAACCACTTTGTGAAGTTTTAGCTTTCATTTATGTCCTGACAGTATTCAAATCTTCAGTTATAACCAGCATGTTTAAAAAAAGAAAGGAAGAACTTGCATTTATATGGCAACTTTCATGTCCTCAGGACATCCCAAAGCAGTTCAAAGCCAATGAAGTACTTTTGAAATATAATCACTGGTGTAATGTGGCCGAAAAATATTTTAATGTGTAATCGGTTTATTAGTTTATCAACTTTGAAGTTTATTCAGAAATAGAGGCCATTAAATTAACTGCAATGATGGTTCTAGCAATTAATCTGAATTGGAAGCTCTTTGGAAAATAATCTTCCAAAATGTATTGTAATATTAAGACATTCTTTTGGCAATTATTTTTCCAATAGTAATTTTGATCAGTATTTCATTCATTTAATTTCTCTCATATCTTAATCTAATGCATTTAATATCTAAATTTACATTTGCATTCTTTCAAGATCATTTTTAAACTTTTCATAACAGCTTGCATTTATTTGGCTACATTCTTCTCGTCCCGCTGTGCTACCATAAGTATCGTGGAGCATGACTTCCACCTATGCAGTAGTTGCGTCTCTGATCCCGTCCCAGTTTCTGAGGTCCTCTGCATTGAAATATTTATGGTGGGCACCCATGACATTCTTGGTGCATCTGGGACATCTGCCTCAGGTGGCAGCTTGGAAACTTGCCATGGTACTTTGCTGCAGTGCAAGTGGACTCCACGGCCCGAAAATGTTCAAAAAATTTGAAGATTGCTGTTGTTTTTTTTAATAGACCATTTCTGTACTGTAATTAAGCACTATGCATCACTGAAGGAAGGGTAATGGAGTTTATGGTGGGGCTGAAAACAATGGCTCGGACTTCCCAATGTTCAATTGAAAGAATTGTAAACAATTTTACAACACCAAGTTATAGTCCAGCAATTTTATTTTAAATTCACAAGCTTTCGGAGGCTTCCTCCTTCGTCAGGTAAATGTTCAGGAGCTCCTTGAAGCCTACGCATTTATACATCACAGAACAATACATGGTGTTTACAGACTGCCCCTGCAACTGCCCGTTGCCAAGGCAATCACCGTGTTCAGACAGAGAGGTGACAGAGAGGTGACAGAAAGAAGTTCTTACTCATTCATGACTTGATGTCGGACAGGCTGTCTTCAAATCTTCTCAGCAGAATGAGATTCCGTTGGACCTACCCGGCAGGCAGATAGGCGGAATTTCCTGTGGAAGCCTGAGAACTACCCCAGCCAGACCCACTGACATGGGTTGGAGTGACCAGATGGCCAGCCATGGCCTCCCACTATTGAATTCAAAGGGCCAGTACAAATGGATCGGAGTCCTGGTGTAACTGGGTTTCAGCTGTGGCTAAATGGTAGCATTCTTGCCTCTGGGTCAGAAGGTTGTAGGTTTAAGTCCCACTCCAGAGACTAGAACAAATCTAGGTTGACATTCCAGTGCAGTACCTTGGGAGTGCTGCACTGTGGGGGGTGCTGTCTTTCGGACGAGGCGTTAAACCAAGGCCCTGTTTGTTCTCTCAGGTGGACGTAAAAAAGATCCCATAGCACTATTTCGAAGAAAAGCAGGGGAGTTCAACATCACTAAAAACAGATTATCTGGTCATTATCACATTGCTGTTTGTGAGACCTTGCTGTGTGTAAATTGGATGCCGCGTTTCCTACATTACAACAGTGACTACACTTCAAAAGTACTTAATTGGCTGTAAAGCGTTTTGGGCCATCCTGAGGTCATGAAAGGTGCTACATAAATTCAAGTCTTTATTTCTTTATCATCCAAAATTCCGGCTGTGGGGGCAGGATGGAAATCAGGTTTTCTGCCCTCCCAGCCCAGGAATTTTGGGGTCTTACAGGCTAGTATAATATTGTTACAGAGAGAATCATTATTTTCTATGTTCCAATGAACTGAAGAATGCCTTGTGATGTTCTTCACTGTGGGTGACCGAGGGATCAATACATGATGAAGATACAATGTATTTTTTGTAGCTTGAGCATTGCACCAGAGGCTTTACTGCATAGATTTCAAAGCTGACGTTTGCCTCTCTATTACTGATAGGTGCAATTTACGAAAGGTCAAATTCTGGAAGAGTTTTATTTGAGGTGTGAAATCAATTTTTAGAAAACCCCTTTTCTATTAGCCTATGTGATCTGTGAGTAGATAGAAAGATCACAGGGGAGTTCTCTTTTCTGAAAGAGCTCATAGAACTGTGAGGCCTCTATGGGTTAGAAAATAATTACTACATGTAGTGAACTTACAGTGGAAAATTGGTTTGAAGAAAGTTTAATAAACTGTTGGCCACAGGGAACTCGTCATGGCTCTTAGGTTTATATGAATTCCTTGCTGTACCAAAGAATTGATGTTTGCATTCTAAGTTTTACTGATTTTTATGAAAAATCCCAATTTTGTTCATTTTAAAAGACAGCTAAATCAAGCTGATCATTCCTTTCACTGCAGTACGCTGTATGTATAATTTTATTACCAGTGTTGTAAATTGGTGGAGGTACAATCTGCATTCCACCATGTCCCACTGTATCTCATAAGTGAACTAACTATTCAATCCAATACTTATTGCCATACACTGCCACTAACCCCACCCCTCTCCATGTTTGAAACATATAAATCTCATTAAAATGCAGGACAATGATTGAATAACAGATGAGGGGATAATAACATTAGTTGTAATGGAGACTTTAGTGAGTTTATGTTATATGTTTAACGTTTGTTTTCAATACAGCTCATTTCGTGGGTTCAAATACTGGCAGGATACAGTGATAGCATCCAAAAAACATAACTAACACACAAGCACAGGGCCCAGTAGTAATTCATTTATCTTCCACAATACACCACGGGGGTAATTTTCTGAGTAGCCCAGTATCTTGCCCACCGACAGTGCTTATCGAAAAATCATGGCACGTTGCCCACAATTTTCTGATATGCACTGGCAGCAGCAGCAGCAGGTGAGGTTCACTCCTGCCATTGCGTACTCAGAAAATTATCCACGGGGTCGATTTTAACCCTTTCCGCTCAGCAGAAACCGGGCGGGTGGGCAGTTTAAAAACCAGTAGGTTACTTACCCCCTCGAAACTTGACCCTTATGCACCATATCCCATTTTGACCTGCAGGAGGATGAGGTGCCTGCCTAAAGCAAGCATCATGAATTTATGCAAATCAGTATCCTGTTACGTCAATGGGACGCAAATTGCATTTTAACTGGGGCTTGATCAGGGAAGCTGTTGTGGTGAGTGCTCCTCCAGGCCCCACAAGGAAAGTCGCAGCTTCCCCTGCACTTGATTTCCCCCTCTTCCCTCATGCAAGACCCTCCCGAAACCCCCTGCCTATCACCTACCTGCTTGCCAATGAGGCTTCCCTTAGTGTCAGCCAGTGGCCTCTGGCTGACTGAACTTCCTCTCCCACCTGCCAGTCAGCTTCTGCTTTCCAGCCATTTTAAGCAGGCAGCTAACTGGTGACATGTAGATAAAACCTGGGAGTTAAAATACCCCTGACCTCAAACTTAGGCCAGCAAGTATGATATGCGCTTGCCCAACCCTCTGCCTCCTGAAATCTGCTTGGGTTAAAATCAACCCCCACAAATCATTCTATTGTCCATTTAGGCTTTACATGATAACACACTCCTGGCCTAAAGACAATGGGGTAGAATTTTCGCTGAGGTTCCTCCGCTAAAATTTCGGTGGAAACCCCGGAGAAACGGTGGCAACAGGTGTGTATGCCATTTCTCAGGCGATCCCGTGGTAGTTACAGGGGGAGGTCGAGAAACTCCCCACAGAAATGATGGCAGGGATGTAAGCAATTGAAAAAATGATCAGATTGCAGAGACCTGTTATACCAGATTTCTTCCTGTTCAACATCCCATCTAATCTTCTGGTCAGTTTTGCATTGCTGACAGAAGTGCCCTACAGTTTGCAGGCAATTATGTGAAGGACATTGGTACAGGAGTTTCTCAGGGCAGCATTCTAGGCCCAAATATCTTCAACTGTTTCTGTAATGACTTTCTCTCCTTCATAAGGTCAAAAGTGAGGCATTTTGATTGCACAGTGTTCAGTTCCATTCACAGTTCTTTGGATAATGAAGCTGTCCATGTGCGCATGCAGCAAAAACCTGGACAACATCCAACTTGGCAAACTTGGATAAATGGCAAATAACATTTGCGCCATACAAGTGCTAGGCAATTACCATCTCCAACAAGAGAGAGCCTTATCACTACCTCCCCCTTGACATTCAACAGCATTACCATCACTGAGTCCCCCACTATCAACATCCTGGGGATCACCATTGACCAGAAACTCAACTGGACCAACTACACAAACACCGTGACTACAAGAGCAGGTCAAAGGTTGGGTATTCAGGGTGAGTGGCTCATCTCCTGACTCACCAAAGCCTCTCCACCATCTATAAGGCACAAGTTGGGAGTGTGATGGAATACATGTACATCTTGACAATCTTAATTGTAAGATGTCAAACAAAGTTATAGTAAATGGATTGTAAGTAAGTTTCTTACTTACAATATTTGAATGTGCCTATGGCAAATAAAACATTAAAGATTTCAATTGGATTTTAACAGCAATTTCCATTATAGGTTGCTTTAATATTTCAGACTACAATTTTTAAGAAAAGTTATCATTAATGGGGATGGAATCCTTGGCCTGACACAAACAATTCTTCCCCATCTCATGCAGTTTAAGGTAATTGAATGATTATGGTTAAATCCTAACCTTTCTATAATGATTTTACAGCATATGTGAAGTAAATGTTATGTAAAAGAGTCATAAATAATCAAGTAGAAGCTGTGATCAGACAGGAATCACTGTGTGATTACTGGTTACAAATGTGAAAAGGGCACAGGTGCTGGAATCCACAGGGGGGGTTGTTGGCAAGGACAGCCTTAGTTTACAGTTTACACTGACTGGTATAGAGATCTGAACACACACTGTGTTTGTTACAGTGTGTCGGAGGCCCAAGGAATCACACCATAATAATCTTGGACAGAACTCAGAAGAAACAATTGGGCCGAATGGAGCTTTTAGTTGTTCTCTCATTTACCACCAACTGGTCTCAACCTTTAGTATGGTAATAGGAGATTCCATACTATGAAGAGTTTCATGTTAATACTTAGCTTGAATAATTAGGCTAGAATTACACAGTGAATAAAGTGCTTTATTGCAGGTGTCTTGCCTGATATACAAGGATTGGTTATAGCATACAGTTTAGAAAGGCTGCTTGGAGAGAAGAGAAACACAAACGATTCCAAGTGCAAGGGGGATAAACTAAAAGGAAAGATTATGAAAGCAGAATCTCTGAAGCCTACAGTGAATTCCTTTAAGAGGGGATCTTGTCAAGGTACATGATATTTTACATCACTTAAAGTAAATCCAGAATATTACTTTAAAATAAGACAGGTTAGTAGAACCAGAGGTCTTAAGCATAAATTAGTGAAATGTAACTTTAAATCAAATACCAGAAAGAACTGATGAAAGGTCATTGACCGTTAACTCTGTTTCTCTCTCCACAGATTCTGCCTGACCTGCTGAATGTTTCCAGCATTTTCTGTTACTATATCAGAAAGAACTTATTTATGTAAAGGGTGATAAATGTCTGGAATAATCTCCTACAGTAGAAACACACACCAGTAATTTCCACGGGGGTTCTCCCGATCCCCCGCTGTAACTTTGGCGGGAGATTAGTGGAAACCCTGGAGATATGAGGGCAGATTTTAACTTTCGGCAGTAGCGAAAAATGGGTGGCAGTGGATTGGCCGTCTGTCATACACCTCACCCAATTTTTCTTCCCAATTAGTGGGCGGGATGTATAACTGGCTATCACTCATTTTCTGCCACTGCCGAAAGCTAAAATCTGCCCTATGGTACAAACTTTAACAATATTGGAGATACACTCGGATGCTTGGTTAGGAAAATAGAGTATTGGAAGGATAAGCTTTGGTGGGCTTAATGGCCTTTCCTCCTCCTTGATTCTTTTTATGTTCTAATATTTCTAGTTGAGTTACATGCCCCAGTCACGTTTATCAATTCTAATTATTTCCTTCCATTAAGATCATTTCCCTGAGGTGTGGTGGTGTGAAGCTGTGTGACACAACAAAATGTTTCCAGCTACAGTTCAGATAATAAATGGATATTGCTTTTTGTATGGGTCAAAATTAAAAATGCACTGTTGCAAGACTCTTCCTTTTGCATCTGAAAATCTATGTTTGAATGCACCAGGGACAAGCAGTGAAAATTACATTGTTACATAGGATTACATAGAATTTTACAGCACAGAACAGGTCATTCGTTCCAACAGGTCTATACTGGTGTTTATGCTCCACACGAGCCTCCTCCCACCTTACTTCATCTCACCCTATCAACATATCCTTCTATTCCTTTCTCCCTCATGTACTTATCTAGCTTCCCCTTAAATGCATCTATGCTAATCACATCAACCACTCCATGTGGTAACGGGTTCCACATTCTCACCATACATAAAAACATAAGAATGGGTTCCCCTGATGGATAGTGGGTATTGCCAGTGAACAGTTGTGCCAAACAGATCAGGAAGGCCTCAGGTTTGGTCCTCGGTCTATGCTAAGTTAGCTGATCTCAGCTGGGGTGACAGCAGGGAACACTGCAATTGGCATGAGCGTTGCTAGGTTGCAACTCCAACAAATATAGATATTGAGGGAGAAAAGGATTGAGCTCGGCTGTGATGACCTCTGCAGTTGAATGGCCTACCAAAACTTACTGCCAGAGTTTGCATATGTAGAATGGCCACTTGGGTAAGGTACCTGAGGTCCAGTGCCAGTGGAAGCTTTCCCCAGAAAGGAATCAGCACCTTCCGAAGAGCAAAGGGGAAAAAATGGATGTCAAGAAAAACATAAGAATGCAATAATGTGGAATAGCCATTCAAACTATCCAGCTTGCCCTGTCATCGGGTCCTCTTTCAGGAATGTTGCTGGCCATTTCTCATCTCTTTCCTACCTTAAATCCACATCTCTCCATTCACTGTTCAACTGGGAATCTGTCCAATTTCCTTTTGAACACAATGGGCCGGAACCTGCTCCGACCAGAGCGGCAAGGCTGTCCGCACATCCTGCAGATAAAAAATACGAATGTACTCACTGCGTAGGCCACCATGTGTCCATTTGCTTAATTTTGAAATCTTCTCCAGTGGTGTGCTCCGAGATCAGCGCAGGCCATGTGCGCATGCAAATTATGAGAATGGAAGGCCTGCCCACAAGCAGGTAAGTAATACTCATTCTTTTAAAGTGACATTTCCTATGTTAGTCTAAATAAATATTTAACATAATAACATACCTTATTATAAAAAGGCAAGGAAATGATTTATAATGTACTGAAACGTACAGAAATTAAAAGTTAAAAAAAATGTTTATTTTTTAATAATATTTTTAATGATCAAAAAATATCAAAATAGGAATAATTAGACATTCCACATTTTTACAATTTAATTTTTTGTTGTTTTGCAGCCATTATAAGTCTCCGCACTTTTAAAAAGTAGCGTAGTGCTGGTATTTTCAAACGTGCCTTCTTGTGGCATAAGTATCTTCGTTCCAGCTGGGCAGATGGGTCAGTTTATGATTGTTTGGTGATTGTATTGATTGTAGCGTAGGTGGCCCTTTAATTCTCAACTGTCAAAACGCTGGTGAACCAATCAGACCAAGGTCGCGATTTCGGGGTTTTACTGTGCATGTGCGCATTCGTGAACTTGCTCTGATGGATTCGACAGTGGTTGAAGAGGACGCCATTGAGGAACGGTGTCCAGAATGAGTAAGCTCTGCCCTCTTAAGTTAATAATTGTTGCACCATATGGGAATCTATCCCATAAGTTAATTGAGCTATGAGGAAGGTGCCCTTTGCATTAAGTTGACAACTGTCAACAAGTCTGTAACAAGCTGCCACATGTCATACTGTATGGAAAAAAGAAAGGTCTGGAATGCTAAAGGACCCTTAGTCCAATATGTCTCAGTACACATCAAAGAGTGTGAACACTTCCAACCTGGTCTTAAAGTACTTCCAATATGATTCAGGCACTTTTGGAAAGGCAATGAAAATATACCATTACTCATTTCCATTATATACTGTAATAAGATTATGTTCAGACACTGTTGAAGTTCACTTCACTACTCTGGTTCCATCTACAGCACTGTGCTCAAATGTTTTCCTTTAGATTAATATACATAAAAACATAAGATAATAAGAAATAGGAGCAGGAGCAGGCCACACCGCCCTGGAGCCTGCTCCGCCACTCAATAAGATCACAGCTGATCTTCGACCTCAACTCCATTTCCCCGCCCTATCCCCATATCCCTTGATTCCCTTAGTGTCCAAAAATCTATCGATCTCAGTCTTGAATATACTCAACGACTGAGCATCCACAGCTCTCTGGGATAGAGAATTCCAAAGAATCACAATCCTCTGAGTGAAGAAATTTTTCCTCATCTCGGTCCTAAATGGCTGACCCCTTATCTTGAGACTATGACTCCTACTTCTAGACTCTCCAGCTAGGGGAAACAGCCTCTCAGCATCTACTCTGTCAAGCCCTTTAAGAATTTTATACTTTCCAATGAGATCATCTCTCATTCTTCTAAACTCCAGACAATATAGGCCCATTCTATTCAATCTCTCCTCCTAGGACAACCCTCTCGTCTCAGGAATCAATCTAGTGAACCTTCTTTGCACCCCCTCAAAGGCAAGCATATCCTTCCTTAGGTAAGGAGACCAAAACTGTATGCAGTACTCCAGGTGTGGTCTCACCAAAGCCCTGTGTAATTGCAGCAAGACCTCCTTACTCTTACACTCTATCACCTTTGCAATAAAGGCTAACATACCATTTGCCTTCCTAATTGTTTGCTGTACCTGCATGTTAACTTTCTGTGATTTGTGTACAAGGACACCCAAATCCCTCTGAATACCAACATTTCTTAGTCTCTCACCTTTTAAAAAGTATTCTGCTTTTCTATTCTTCCTACCAAAGTGGATAATTTCATATTTCCCCGCATTATAATCCATCTGCCACCCTCTTGCCCACTCACGTAACCTATCTATATCCCCTTGCAGCCTCTTTGCGTCCTCCTTACAGCTTATTTTTCCACCTAGCTTTGTATTATCAGCAAACTTGGATACATTACACTCGATCTAAGTCATAGATATATATTGTAAACAGTTGAGGCCCAAGCACTGATCCTTGCGGCACCCCACTAGTTACAACCTGCCAACCCGAAAATGACCTGTTTATTCCAACTTTCTGTTCCTCAATGGCGTTCTCTTCAACCGCTGTCGAATCCATCGGAGCAAGTTCACGATTCCGTTAACCAATCTTCAATCCGTGCTAATATATTACCCCCCCAATCCCATGAGCCCTAATCTTGTGTAACAACCTCTTGTGTAGCACCTTATCGAATGCCTTACGAAAATCCAAATATACTACATCCACTGGTCCCCCCTTATCTACCCTGCTAGTTACACCCTCAAAAGAGATTTGTCAAACACAATTTCCCTTTCATTAAACCGTATTGACTCTGCCTAATCATATCATGATTTTCTAAGTGCCCTGTTACTATGTCCTTAATAATAGATTCTAGCATTTTCCCTACAATTGATGTCAGGCTAACTGGCCTATAGTTCCCTGCTTTCTGTCTTCCCTCCTTTCTTGAATATCGGTATTACATTTGCTACCTTCCAATCCACAGCATTCTCGAATCTAGGGAATTCTGGAAGATCAAAACCAACGCATCCACTATCTCTGCAACCACCTCTTTTAAAACCCTAGGATATAGGACATCAGGTCCAGGGGATTTGTTGGCTTTTAGTCCCATGAATTTCTTCAGTACTTTTTCTTTTCTAATCTTGATTACTTTAAGTTCCTCACTCTCATTAGACTCTTGGTTCCCCACTATTTCCAGTATGTTTTTGAGACTTCTACTATGAAGTCAGATACAAAATATTTGTTAAACGTCTCTGCCATTTCCTTATTCCTCATTATAATTTCTCCTGTCTCTGCCTCTAAGGGAATCTTAAAGAATACGCGTACGAGAGTGTTCTTAAATGCCGAAAATAATTGTTTGTCAAAGAAAGAATGAGTTTGGCTTACACTCCTTTATTAAGTTCAGCGTGGAGAGCAGTTGAACAAACAGATACAATGAAATGTAGATATGCGTTCTTTAATTCCAGTATGTCTCTGGGTACAGTAGAGACATCACCTTCAGTATTGTACTATAAATTAACAACAAATCGTGGTCTTTTTATGTTACCTTTCCTTATTCTTGGACACGCCTACCAAAACCTATTTAATATACGTAGACTGAATGGGCTCAATTTTAAAATGGTGGTGGGTTGGCAGCGGTGGGGGGGGGGGGGGGGGGCTGAAGGTGTGTGTGGCAAACCTGAATAAACAAATCTTACCATTTCCGACGCAATCGCATCGTAATTGATGGTGATTAACGTGCTCTCCGGGTTTCGCACCAGGCAGCCAGCCTGATTGACAGGCTATCTGCCGTCAGGAGTTGCAACGTGAGGTGGGGGGGGAGAGAAAGAGAGAGAGCGGGACGTCATCCGGCGCTGGAATGGAAGATCGGGGTGGGGGGGAGAGGAGATGATCGGGGTGAGGGAGAGTGGAAGATCGGGGGGGAGAGGGGAAGCTCGAGGGGGAGAGGAGAAGATCGGGGGGACATCGAGGGGTGAAGAGGGGGAGATCGGGGGGACATCGGGGGGGGGGTGAAGGAGGGGAGAACAGAGAGGGAGACATCGGACATCGGAGCAGGGTGGAAAGGTAGGTTGATTTTGCGTTTTAACTTCGTGCAATGGTTTTTTACTTAATTTATTTTGTTTCTTTTTGCCTGATCCGACCCTTCATGCCTGGTTTCACCAGGCGTGAATCAGAGGTCGCGTGAAAGCCGCCCAGGAGTGTTAGAAATCGTTCTAACTATGTAATGTGTCACAAGTAAAATGCCTTAGAGTACATTTGGCTCTTTAATTGTCATCCCGCTGGCTTTATTTGCCGGCAGGACTTCCGGATTCGGGACGCCCGTGCGCACACAGGACATCGGCGGGTTGGAGCCGGGCTCTGAGCCCAAATGGGATTTCCCTGATTTTCAGAGCCCCCCGCCCCCAACGCACCTGTAATTTCCCGGGAAAATCGAGCCTAATGTCTCTGTTCGCTAATCAAACACTATTTAAAAACAACTGGCTTTGAAATGGCTATTTCTTTACAAAGATTGCTGTGTCTTTGTTTACCTAAATTATGTGTGATATTCCTCCATCAAACTGAATTTACACAGATTACTGTGTCCTTGTTCACTTCCCCTTTATTTGATTGCTCTGATCGTCTTTGCAAATAACAAGGTCAGGACTCATTTAACAGTCAATGGGACTATTTTTTAATGTATATTTTTCCCAGGGTTGAGTGATACCCAATTTGCATCTACACAATACCAATCAATTGACATATTTCGACTTCTTTGCTCCAAGGAACTCCCTATAATTTATACCAGTATCGAACATCTGTCTCACTTCCCTTTAATTGGGTGGCTATTCAACCATATCAGTCTCACACTGTTTCCTTCCCCTCATCGATGTCTCAACAAAGGGACCCATGTTTACATCGCTAATCTCTTCCTTTTAATCTAATTTCCCAATCTACCTTCGCCAACTCGCCCCTCATACCTACATAATTGGCCTTGTTTAAATTTAAGACCCTAGTTTCGGACTTAACTACATCACTCTCAAACTAATATGAAATTCTATCATATTATGATCACTCTTTCCCAGAGGATCCTTTACTATAAGATTACTAATTAACCAAATCTCGTTACACAATGCTAGATCTAAAATATCCTGTTCCCTAGTTGGTTCCTCGACATATTGCTCTAGAAAACTGTCTCGAATGTATTCCATGAACTCATCCTCCAAACTTCTTTTGCCAATTTGGTTTGCCCACTCTATATGAAGATTAAAGTCCTCCATGATTATTGCATTACCCTTGTTACATGCTCCTCTAATTTGCTGATTTATACTCTGTCCAACACTATAACTACTATTAGGGGGCCTGTAAACTACTCCCAACAGTGTTTTCTGTCTCTTGTTATTTCTTAGCTTCACCCATACTGATTCTACATCCTGATTTTCTAAGCTAAGATCCTTTCTCACTACTGCCTTTATCTCATCCTTTATTATCAGGGCTACCCCCCTCCTTTTCCATTTTGTCTGTCTTTTCTAAAAGTCAAATACCCTGGAATATTTAGTTCCCAACCTTGGTCACCCTGCAACCACGTCTCAGTAATGGCTACAAGATCAAACCCATTTATCTCTATTTGTGCCATTAATTCATCTATCTTGTTATGAATGCCTCGTGCATTCAGATATAGCGCCTTTAATTTTAACTTTTTACTTTTTTTCCCTGATGTGACCTTAGTCACTAATGCCCTACTACCTTTGTTAAACTCTCTGTCCCTTCCTGACACACTCTGCTTGTTTTTACCCAAATCGATACTCTGCTCTACAGCCTTGACTTCTTCTTTAGACTTACAAATTTACCCTTACCTGAACCATTCCCCCACTCTTGTTAGTTTAAAGCCCTATCTATTGCCCTAGTTATTAATTCAGCCTGGTTTAAGTGGAGCCCGACCCAATAGAACAGCTCCCTGTTTCCCCAGTACAGGTGCCAGTGCCCCATGAATTGAAACCCCTGCTTCCCACACTACTGTTTCAACCATGCATTTAACCATCTAATCTGTTTGTCCCTATGCCAATTTGAAAGTGGTTCATGTAGTATTCCAGAGATTATTACCTTTGAGGTTCTGCTTTTTAATTTGGATTCTAGCTCTTCAAACTCACTCAGCAGAACCTCATTCCTAGTTCTCCCTCTGTCATTGGTTCCTATGTCAACCACGGTAACTGGATCCTTTCCCTCCTCCTCCAAGTTCTTCTCCAGCCGCGAGGAGATGTCCTTAACCCTGGCACAGGGCAGGCAACACAGCCTTCGGGACTCCCAGCCGCGGCTGCAGAGAACAGTATCTATCCCCCT
Source organism: Heptranchias perlo (assembly GCF_035084215.1). Classification (NCBI taxonomy): domain Eukaryota; kingdom Metazoa; phylum Chordata; class Chondrichthyes; order Hexanchiformes; family Hexanchidae; genus Heptranchias; species Heptranchias perlo. The sequence continues at coordinate 43,138,780 of NC_090334.1, forward strand.
GATTTTACTATCCCTAACACTACCACATTCCTTTTCGCTCCCCCCACTTGAATGGCCTCCTGTACCACGGTGCTGTGGTCAGTTTGCCCATCCTCCCTGCAGTCTTTGATCTCATCCCCACAGGTAGCAAGTAATTTGTACCTGTTGGACAAGGTCAAAGGCTGAGGCTCCTCCATCACTGCATCCTGGGTCCCCTTACCTGCCTGATTCGCAGTCACATCCTCCTGTCCCTGACCAAATCTAAACCACTACCTATCCTAAGGGGTGTGACTGCCTCCTGGATCAAAGTGTCCAGATAACTCTCCCCCTCCCTGATGCATCGCGATGTCTGCACCTCGGACTCCAGCTCAACAACTCTGAGTCAAAGTTCCCCGAGTTGCAGACACTTACTGCAGATGTGGTTGCCTGGCATCACGTTGCTCTCCGCAAACTCCCACATGCTGCAGTTACGGCACACCACCTGAACTTCCATCTTCTAACCTTGTTTTATTTATTTACTGAATTAAAGTTTTTATGTTTAATTAATGAATTAATTCACTTGGTTTATTTATAGTTATTTTTTAAACTAATTAATTTATCTAGTTTAAGTTACTGATTTTTTTTTATTCGTTCATAGGATGTGGGCGTCGCTGGCGAGGCCGGCATTTATTGCCCATCCCTAATTGCCCTTGAGAAGGTGGTGGTGAGCCGCCTTCTTGAATCGCTGCAGTCCGTGTGGTGAAGGTTCTCCTACAGTGATGTCAGGAAGGGAGTTCCAGGATTTTGACCCAGCGACGATGAAGGAACGGCGATATATTTCCAAGTCGGGATGGTGTGTGACTTGGAGGGGAACGTGCAGGTGGGGTTGTTCCCATGTGCCTGCTGCTTTTGTCCTTTTTTTAGGTGGTAGAGGTTGCAGGTTTGGGAGAAGAAGCCTTGGCGAGATGCTGCAATGCACCCTGTGGATGGTACACACTGCAGCCACTGTGCGCCGGTGGTGAAGGGAGTGAATGTTTAGGGTGGTGGATGGGGTGCCAATCAAGTGGGCTGCTTTGTCTTGGATGGTGTCGAGCTTCTTGAGTGTTGTTGGAGCTGCACTCATCCAGGCAAGTGGAGAGTATTCCATCACACTGTTGACTTGTGCCTTGTAGATGGTGAAAAGGCTTTGGGGAGTCAGGAGGTGAGCCACTTGCCGCAGAATACCCAGCCTCTGACCTGCTCTTGTAGCCACAGTATTCGTATGGCTGATCCAGTTAAGTTTCCGGTCAATGGTGACCCCCAGGATGTTGATGGTGGGGGATTCGGCGATGGTTATGCTGTTGAATGTCAAGGGGGGGTGGTTAGACTCTCTCTTGTTGGAGATGGTCATTGCCTGGCACTTGTCTGGCACGAATGTTACTTGCCACTTATGAGCCCAAGCCTGGATGTTGTCCAGGTCTTGCTGCATGCGGGCACGGACTGCTTCATTATCTGAGGGGTTGCGAATGGAACTGAACGCTGTGCAATCATCAGCGAACATCCCCATTTCTGAGCTTATGATGGAGGGAAGGTCATTGATGAAGCAGCTGAAGATGGTTGGGCCTAGGACGCTCCCCTGAGCAACTCCTGCAGCAATGTCCTGGGGCTGAGATGATTGGCCTCCAACAACCACTACCATCTTCCTCTGTGCTAGGTATGACTCTAGCCACTGGAGAGTTTTCCCCCCGATTCCCATTGACTTCAATTTTACTAGGGCTCCTTTGTGCCACCCTCGGTCAAATGCTGCCTTGATGTCAAGGGCAGTCACTCTCACCTCACCTCTGGAATTCAGCTCTTTTGTCCATGTTTGGACCAAGGCTGTAATGAGGTATTGAGCCGAGTGGTCCTGGTGGAACCCAAACTGAGCATCGGTGAGCAGGTTATTGATTGAGTGCCGCTTGATGGCACTGTCGACGACACCTTCCATCACTTTGCTGATGATTGAGAGTAGACTGATGGGGCAGTAATTGGCCGGATTGGATTTGTCCTGCTTTTTGTGGACAGGACATACCTGGGCAATTTTCCACATTGTCGGATAGATGCCAGTGTTGTAGCTGTACTGGAACAGCTTGGCTAGAGGCGCAGCTAGTTCTGGAGCACAAGCCTTCAGCACTACAGCCGGGATGTTGTCAGAGCCCATAGCCTTTGCTGTATCCAGTGCACTCAGCCGTTTCTTGTTATCACGTGGAGTGAATCAAATTGGCTGAAGACTGCCTTCCGTGATGGTGGGGATATTGGGAGGAGGCCGAGATAGGTTCATAGTTTAAACCACTACCCTAGCTTAGAGAGCAACAAAAGTATTGCTCAACAACCATTCACCAACCTGCTGTCCTCGAATGGCACTCTTTCACATTTCTGCCTGTGTTTCAGTTGATCTCAACCTTATATCTCTGCTCTGCTCTCGGTCACTGATCCTTCTCCTTTACATCCCCGCCCTGCTCTCGGTCACTGATCCCTCTCCTTTACATCCCCGCTCTGCTCTCGGTCACTGATCCCTCTCCTTTATATCCCCGCTCTGCTCTCGGTCACTGGTCCCTCTCCTTTATATCCCCGCTCTGCTCTTGGTCACTGGTCCCTCTTCTTTATATCCCCGTTCTGTTCTCGGTCACTGATCCCTCTCCTTTATATCCCCGTTCTGTTCTCGGTCACTGGTCCCTCTCCTTTCTATCCCCGTTCTGTTCTCGGTCACTGATCCCTCTCCTTTATATCCCCGTTCTGTTCTCGGTCACTGGTCCCTCTCCTTTCTATCCCCGTTCTGTTCTCGGTCACTGGTCCCTCTCCTTTATATCCCTGCCCTGCTCTCGGTCACTGATCCCTCTCCTTTATATCCCTGCCCTGCTCTCGGTCACTAGTCCCTCTCCTTTATATCCCCGCCCTGCTCTCGGTCACTGGTCCCTCTCCTTTATATCCCTGTTCTGTTCTCGGTCACTAGTCCCTCTCCTTTATATCCCCGCCCTGCTCTCGGTCACTGGTCCCTCTCCTTTATATCCCTGTTCTGTTCTCGGTCACTGGTCCCTCTCCTTTATAACCCCACTCTGCTCTCGGTCACTGGTCCCTCTCCTTTATATCCCCGCCCTGCTCTCGGTCACTGATCCCTCTCCTTTATATCCCCGCTTAACTCTCGGTCACTGGTCCTTCTCCTTTATATCCCCGCCCTGCTCTCGGTCACTGGTCCCTCTCCTTTATATCCCCGCTTAACTCTCGGTCACTGGTCCCTCTCTTTTATATCCCCGCCCTGCTCTAGGTCACTGGTCCATCTCCTTTATATCCCCGCCCTGCTCTCGGTCACTGGTCCCACTCCTTTATATCCCCAATCTGCTCTCGGTCACTGGTCCCTCTCCTTTATATCCCCGCCCTGCTCTCGGTCACTGGTCCTTCTCCTTTATATCCCCGCCCTGCTCTCGGTCACTGGTCCCTCTCCTTTATATCCCCGCCCTGCTCTCGGTCACTGGTCCTTCTCCTTTATATCCCCGCCCTGCTCTCGGTCACTGGTCCCTCTCCTTTATATCCCCGCCCTGCTCTCGGTCACTGGTCCCACTCCTTTATATCCCCGCCCTGCTCTCGGTCACTGATCCCTCTCCTTTATATCCCCGCTTAACTCTCGGTCACTGGTCCTTCTCCTTTATATCCCCGCCCTGCTCTCGGTCACTGGTCCCTCTCCTTTATATCCCCGCTTAACTCTCGGTCACTGGTCCCTCTCTTTTATATCCCCGCCCTGCTCTTGGTCACTGGTCCCTCTTCTTTATATCCCCGTTCTGTTCTCGGTCACTGATCCCTCTCCTTTATATCCCCGTTCTGTTCTCGGTCACTGGTCCCTCTCCTTTCTATCCCCGTTCTGTTCTCGGTCACTGATCCCTCTCCTTTATATCCCCGCTTAACTCTCGGTCACTGGTCCCTCTCCTTTATATCCCCGCCCTGCTCTCGGTCACTGATCCCTCTCCTTTATATCCCCGCTTAACTCTCGGTCACTGGTCCTTCTCCTTTATATCCCCGCCCTGCTCTCGGTCACTGGTCCCTCTCCTTTATATCCCCGCTTAACTCTCGGTCACTGGTCCCTCTCTTTTATATCCCCGCCCTGCTCTAGGTCACTGGTCCATCTCCTTTATATCCCCGCCCTGCTCTCGGTCACTGGTCCCACTCCTTTATATCCCCAATCTGCTCTCGGTCACTGGTCCCTCTCCTTTATATCCCCGCCCTGCTCTCGGTCACTGGTCCTTCTCCTTTATATCCCCGCCCTGCTCTCGGTCACTGGTCCCTCTCCTTTATATCCCCGCTTAACTCTCGGTCACTGGTCCCTCTCCTTTTTATTCCCACTCTGCTCTCGGTCACTGGTCCTTCTCCTTTATATCCCCGCCCTGCTCTCGGTCACTGGTCCCACTCCTTTATATCCCCAATCTGCTCTCGGTCACTGGTCCCTCTCCTTTATATCCCCGCTTAACTCTCGGTCACTGGTCCCTCTCCTTTTTATTCCCACTCTGCTCTCGGTCACTGGTCCTTCTCCTTTATATCCCCGCCCTGCTCTCGGTCACTGGTCCTTCTCCTTTATATCCCCGCCCTGCTCTCAGTCTCTGGTCCCTCTCCTTTATATCCCCGCCCTGCTCTCGGTCACTGGTCCTTCTCCTTTATATCCCCACTCTGCTCTCAGTCACTGGTCCATCTCCTTTTTATCCCCGCCCTGCTCTCGGTCACTGGTCCCTCTCCTTTTTATTCCCACTCTGCTCTCGGTCACTGGTCCTTCTCCTTTATATCCCCGCCCTGCTCTCGGTCACTGGTCCCACTCCTTTATATCCCCAATCTGCTCTCGGTCACTGGTCCCTCTCCTTTATATCCCCGCCCTGCTCTCGGTCACTGGTCCCTCTCCTTTATATCCCCGCTTAACTCTCGGTCACTGGTCCCTCTCCTTTTTATTCCCACTCTGCTCTCGGTCACTGGTCCTTCTCCTTTATATCCCCGCCCTGCTCTCGGTCACTGGTCCCTCTCCTTTATATCCCCGCCCTGCTCTCGGTCACTGGTCCTTCTCCTTTATATCCCCACTCTGCTCTCAGTCACTGGTCCATCTCCTTTTTATCCCCGCCCTGCTCTCAGTCACTGGTCCCTCTCCTTTATATCCCCACTCTGCTCTCAGTCACTGGTCCCTCTCCTTTTTATTCCCACTCTTCTCTCGGTCGCTGGTCCTGCTCCTCGTGCTCTTAAACAGTATTTACCTTAAATTTATAGGACCTGGAATTCCTGGGTTTGTGGAGGGTGGAAATCGGACATTTTGCCCACGGGCTGGGAGTGGAAATTGGGGCAGAACCCAGATCGACCTGATTTCCATCTAATTTGCCCTGTGTAGCTTCCATTCTGGGCACAGTGACGGCTCACAAGATGGAAAAGAGCAAAGGTAAGCAATTCCACACCTTGTTTTGTATGTGTTAATAACACTGTTGCTGATGTGACACAAACAGTGACTGCACCAAAGTCAAAATCTGTTATTTTATACAATGTACTGCTGGGTTAATACTTTAGTACTGAGGCGTTATCATATATTGGTACTATTTTCTGTGCACAGTGGTAGGAAGGAATTACTATCTAACCTGCGTCTATGTCGAGGGTAATTACCATTCGATTATTTTCTACTTTCATTATTCACTGTTTATCTTAGACAAAAGTTTTCAATTTTCCTTTGATCATATTTTGCCAAAAATATTCTACACAATCATGTTCCAGGAAAAAAATATTCTCTCACCATGAAGATTTCTGACTCACACCAGAAAATCACTAACAGCCTCGGGGACAGGAGTGGCTAGGGACTGGGGAATGGGTTTTTCAGAAGTCCAGTGTTAAACATTAAGAATGAAAATTTCGTGTATTGCTAAACAATGTACGCTGTCTACCTTAGTTTTCTTCTCCTTCTCCAAGAGCATTGAATGCTATAAGATTTTTAAAGGATGCTGCTTTGAGCTCGATTTCCTCTTATTCAAAGTCAATAGATCGAAAATCTAGCCTTAGTCAAGCAAGATTACATCAGGACTGTAAAAATTGCTATATGTAGTAAACATGAGGAAAAAGCTTTGATTGACTAATCAATAAACTAAACAATAAACAATGTCTATTAATTGAATGGGACAATAGTAATTTCCAAAACATACAAAATAGATTGAATAGTACTATAAGTCTATGTAAAATTCACAGCACAGAAAATTAATATGAATCTAAATCAATGCAGATAAATGAATGCATAAAACAGACTCTGCAGTTTAATGATTCTGTACACTTTGCAAGGATCTGGGTGGTTACCTGTGCTGTTTAATCCACATGCCAAGGCATTCAGACCTACTTCAAACTCCTCACAATATGAAGATTTTAAATTCATTTAGAATTAAAGGAGGTTATTATCAGTTGTACACTTACTTTCTCAATTTAAACCCATTTGCAGTTTGTAGTGTTGCTATGGTACTGCTGCAGTTTTTATAACTTATGGATGTCAAGGTTTCAGTTGTCACAGCAACAAGAACCAGTTCTGGAAATGAAAAGGCAATCTGTTTGGTAGATGTATCATTGATCGACTATTTACCAATCTTCCAATTAAGCATAACATTTAATAAATAGCTACAAATATTAATCTCTAGCAGTTTGTTTAGCTAGGTAAATAGGAGTCACAGAAGTGAATTATATGTGGAGCATTTGTGTCTGTATGTGCTTCAGATGTTCGAAAAAAATTCTAGCAAATATTCATAACAAAGTTCATTAATAATTCAGAAATAAGAAGGGAAAAAAGAAAGAATAGAGAACTATCACATCATTGAAACATCTGAAAACACTGGACACAATAGCTCGGAATTTGCTCTGAAAAGAACGGTGATCCTAACAGGGCTTACTGTTATTTCAGTGCAAATGGTAGAGGAACTTCCGGATTTTTACGTTTAACTGCACATGTGCGCTCGCCAGAACTTCCTCTACCAGATGCCCTGCTCGTCCAGAAGATTCGCGGGAAGGAGATCTCGCTGGCTGACTCACCGGTCATATGGCTGCAATGGCGCGAAGTTGCTGCACTGCCCAGCTGGAAACGAATAATTTTCGTCAGAGAAAGGTACATCCAGTTTTTTTAGTCTAACCAAAATTTTAACGGCGTGGTAAGTCTTAATGATGGCCAAACAACCTCTCTGGCACTGTAAATTTTTACAAATGTGGAGTCTCACTCCTTCACATTTTAATTGTTGTCGGACATTTAAAAAAAAGAATTTTTAAATTTTCACTTTTTTACTTTTTCTTTCTGTCTTTTAATTCTATATTTCTTACCCTTGCTTTATTTCATTTTCTGTTACTGATTTTACATTGAATTTACTAATCCAACTAACACTTCCTGGTTCTGTGTCTGCGCTGCTCATTAATGACTCTTCAATCTGATTGGTTAAGGGGATACACAGTTCCTTGTCCTGTTCACACAACTCACAGATGCCCAATAGAGGATGCTGCACTTTTTTCAGCTCACCATTACAGCAAGTTGGTGCCCAAAAGCCCATGGATAGTCTGTGGGTCAGGTCAAATCCAATGAGCGGCAAGTGCCGCTTGTTCGATGGACGCTGCTCGTTCGCCGCTCAATGCAAAATCCAGGCCATTAAATAACTTTTCAAGTATTGTATCTATTGTTGTGTAGATGTTAAGTGTGTGATAAATTTGATCATTTTTTGAAGACGTGACTGATTGTATAGACACAAGGAATGCAGTCGATGTAGTTTATATGGATTTTCAGAAGATATTTGATCATGTGTCTTCCAGGAGACTTGTTACATAAATTCTGGCATTTGATATAAAATCAAATGCAGCAGCATGGATAGAAGGTTGGTTGATGGACAGGAAATAAAGGATTATAGTTAGTGAATGTTGCTCAGATTGGAGAAGGGTTGGAAGTGGCATGTTCCAAAGGTCATTTTTTGTTCTCATGGAATTGGATTTGGCCACAGGGAGCACAATATTGAAATTTGCTAGTGACACAAAAGTAGGTTGTTCGGCAATCAGCAAGGAGGGCTGTAAAAGACTTCTGGAGGACATTGACAGGTAAGCAGATTAGACAGATAGGTGGAAGATGCAATTTAATGGGAGAAATATGAAGTAATGCATTTTTGGAAGAAAAACAAGGGATGCAACTATAAGTTCTTAGCTGAGGGATACGTAGTGGTGTTATGAGCTACATTTTGGGTGTATGACCTGCATCTTGAGGAGATAATTATTCAACTTGTTGCCCTGGAATGAGAGAGATCCATGATTCCCTTAAGATATTCATCATGCACACTCCTTGGAAACCATCATCTACATACATAATTCCACACGATTTGAATGTTCATAAAATAGTACCCATTTCTGTTGATGAAGATCATGAGGTGTTGCATAGGTGACTGAATAGCTATATTGATGCAGTTGATGATGCTCTGTACTTGGGAATGCCACTTCTTTGATAAAACCATGAGTGCCTCTCCCTTGTTCCTTTTCTAACATGTCCAGCAAAGTGAGACTTGTTGATGTTCTCATACTGCTGTGTGAACTGAAAGGGTTGAGTAGCTCCTCACAATGACTCCTACTCTGCTCTGTACCAGACCTCTGTCGAGTCTCTCTGCCACTTCAGCACTACTATTATCATGGCCATCATTAACGCAATGTGGGCTGGCGGGAAAGCTTGAACAAGTTTGTACTTTTGCCTTTAATTGTTGCTTATGAAGCCCTGAACAAGACAAAAAAAATATTGTGCTTTTATGTTAACATGTATTAAACTGGATTACTCCAGAGAAACTTTTAGGGCAAAAATTAATAAAAACTCCATTAATTCTGAAAGTTCAAGTTGCTACACATTGAAACACTCTTGATGCATGCAGTAATTTTAATGCACACAAAAGTTTCACTTCTCATACAAAGCTATCAGGTGTAAAAATGTTGGTGGCTGATATGAAATCCCTAATTGTTTGGTTAGACTAAAAATCTAGGTATTATAGATATTCAAAATCAGAGCAAGGACTGCACTCAAGTAATAGATCTTGACTAATACTGGTTAAAATGTACCTGAAAGTTCATTTTCTTCAGGATGTAACCCCACAGTTGTATTCCATAATTGTTTTTTCAATGATCATAGAAAAACATTTTGGCCCTGAAAATCTGCAGGTTGCGAACACTAGTGACCTCCAGCACTGACCCCATTAGAGTTTGTGAGGTCACTGAGAGGGTACTTAATTTGCCTAGAGCAGATAGACACAGCTCTGGTGCCCACGTGCCCCGTGCAGCTGGAAAATCTAGTACCTGCTTGCCATGGGGGACTTGCCCAGACCCCAGTCGTGCTCCCCCTTCGGCTCCAATGTAAGGGGGGAATCCATTCTTTGGGATCCAGGTTGCTTTCTTGGCCTAGACCCTCGAGTGGAGTGCACTTACATCCATCTGGAGGCCAGAGGAACCCCCATGGAAATCCTGGACCTTTGAATTTGAAAAGACGTTGTGGAATATTATTAATGAATGTGTTAAATTATTTGCGTGAAATTCCTTTGTCCATTATTTTAACAAAGGTGATAACCTGTTGAAAATAAAATGCCTTTGTTGAAGTAATGGCCAAAAGGCTTTCATATGAACACATTAACACGTTTGGTACTTCCAACTCCATTGTTGTTTAATAACTGATATCACCATCTTGTGATGTAGACTTTCTCCTATTCTCTAGGTAAATGGAAGCAGATTCCGAAAAAGGAGCTTGAGGCAGATTGAAATAAGTGAAATGGTTTTCAAAGGATAAATGTCTGTATGAATAATACAGTGCAAGGAAATCCTAACAAATGTTAAGGCAGAGAATATAATACATGCTGTCAGTTCTGTGCAGTTTGCTTGAAAATGTTGTCAGCAACAGAACTGATTCTATGATGTGATCTACAGTTTTTATAGTTCCTATCCCATGAATAAGTTAAAACATAGAAAGCAACTCCAGCTAAAAGGTAAACCAATGCTTTACAGTTTCTTGAACCAAAGAGATGCATAATTGCTAATGTCTACATTTTATCAAAAGTCTTTTATATATTTCCACCTTTCCTAATAATTTTTCCTTCCCATTTTCTTTCCCTACACCATTCAGCCTTTCCTATTCCAGGACCAAGGAACCTGGTTTCAGCCCTTTGCGAATGTTGCTTTGCAATTGGGAACTGGAAGCCCCTGAAGGACAGCTGGGCTGACTCCTCTCACTGGGAAAGCACCTAGCTGCTGCTCTCACCTCCTGCGATTTCTTTGCAGAGATCAGGAACCCATATGGTATGTGGATCTGCACCAGGGGAGCCTACATTAGTGTTCAGCTTATTAGTACATCATTGTACTGTCTCACTGCACCACCCAAATATGGTTAAAAATAATAACCATTTGAAAACAGTATTGAATGTCCAAACATAGAATTTATGGGATATATTTCTTTATTTTTATGAAGATAGTGAGAGGTTGATTGCATGTTATTTTTGGATGTCACATAAAAAGGCAGGTGTCAGAAGATGAGTTTGCTAAAGCAGAATTGCCTCAGATGTCATTAATAACATGAAGAGCAGTGTAACTGGTTTCTTTAGAATTATGTTGCTTTGAAGTATAGATTTTCATTAATGTTTGTCAGACCTGAAGGCTTCACCCTAGAGACAGACAAGGAATCTCTCCCAGATATTTGCAGCTGAGCAGCTACTGATTATTTCCCTGGTAATGTGCCAGGATGAAGTCTAGCTTGAAATTTCCTGATCAATTCACATTTCCTGCAGCTCCCTGTTTAACACCAGGAAGAGATCCATACATCATTTTCTATATATTTTTTTCTCCTCAGGAGGATAACACTTCCTCTCTTTTTCCATTATGTACATCGTTGCCTAGACATTCTGCGCCAACCATTAAGTGCAGTCGATGAAGGTGGGTAAGCAGCCTTCTTCGAGCCTCTGCCAATGTTGTTTTGAACTGATAGCCAGGAGGTGTGTAAAACATAACTTTCTTATTGGATCAAAACAATGCTGCTGAATTTGTATCAGTAAAGTCATTCAGTGTTGTCACAGTGATGAGCAATCCTCACTGTAAGATGGAACAATGATACATTTGCAACTGCAATGAAGATGAAGTTTTGACAGTGGATTCATGTTTATAGAAAGTATGATCTGAGACTATTAAATATTCCATTTACAATATTAGCAACCAACAGGGAGCAAACACTTTCATCCCATCTGTCTAGGCTGGATTGAACCCAAGACTTCAGTTCATTCACTTCCCTGCTCAAATGAGCATTCCTGGCATGAATATTTGTAACTTACAAAGGTTTGAAATGGAGGATATGTTCTAAACAGCATTAGGGGAGTGTGTGTGTGTGTGCGTGTTGGGGGTGGGGTGGGTTGGTGGGTGACACCCCTGTAAACAATATGTATTAAAAGAATAGTTCTGGTTTTCAGTGCTCTTCCCGTGCAATTATACTCTTGCAATAAGGGATACAGAAACAACAATGTACATTGCTATGGTGCTCTCCATACACAGAAAGGGATTTCAAAGTACTTTACAAGGTGGAGAAAAGGGAAAATAGCAAAAGATCGAGGGGAAAACAAAGCCACAGTTGAAGAGAAGAGTTTTGAGGAGGTTTTATATACAGAGGAGGGAGGTGGCAAGACAGAGGGATTTGAAGAGTGAGTTCCAGAGGACATGGGCATAGTGAGTGAAAGACTAGCTGCTGATAATGGAGCAGAAGGAATGGGAAACAAGGAATAACCTGGTGTTAAAGGAGTGGAGGTGCACGCAGTCAGTTATGGCTAGAGAAAGATGAATGTTTTAAGAACGAGTCCACGGAGGAATTTGAGAACAAGGGCATGGATCTTGAAGTCAATTTGCTAGGGCACGGGCAACTACTGGAGCTTGTCAAGGATGGGAATGATAGAAGTTTGAAATTTTTTGCAGGTGAGGAAGTGGGCACGGCATTCGGAATGAGTCATGATTTGTGGAGGCTGGCAAGGAAAGCATTAGAGAAATCAAGTTTTGAGATAATAAAGGCAAGGATTAGGATTTCAGCAGCAATGAGAAGAGATAGGATTGGGGCCATGAGATGTTGTGAAGTTGGAAGTGTTGGTAATGAGTGTGATGGAGGAAGTTCAGCAGTACGCTAAACATTTGCATCTCCAGTCATAGCCTGTAGTGGCAGTCAGGGAGATCGATGGAGTTAAAACCAGAAGAATGTGGGTGTTCACAGAAACCAAAGAGAATGGTTTAAATTTTTCCAGCATTAATTTGGAGGAAATTTTGGCTCATCTTGATCTTAATGTCCAACAAATAGTTGGACCGTATAGAACCAGCCTTGGGATCAATGGAGCAGGCAGAGAGTTGGGAATTGAGCAGATGGGAAAACAAAGGTCATAGGAGGCAAAGGCAGCTGTGTCGAAAGCCTTCATTTTGAGTATGACAAAGTCATGAGTTCCTCACATTTAACTTCTGAAGTGATGATCGGGAGTGTGATGGAGTAAAGTTGGAACAGAGGGTCAGTGGTAGAGAAGAGGACTTTTGTGTTCCTTCTGCTCTTGCAGTTGTAGGTGGGTTTGATTATAGGAAAGCATCAGCCATATAGCTAGAGGTAGCTAAATCAGATCTGGTGGCGAATATCTGGCTATGTGTGAGGACTATTTGTAGTATATTGGGAAACTGAAAATAGGAAGGTCAATGTGAATAATAAAACTGCGGGTCAATTCCATTATTGCCATTCAATCACAATTTTTGCTGCTGTCAGAAACATTGCTTTGCTTGTCTGGTTCTTTGTAGCTTTCAAAAGTCACTTTCTGATCCTGAATAACAATGGGATACGAAGGCCTATACATTGCAGGTGAGAGTTTGAAGGGTTGGCTAAGGCTCTGTTAGGTGCTGGAGTGTTTCATGAGGGTACACACAATTAGGCCTGACTGACTGTTCTCTATCAAGCCTGGACATTCAGCCATAACTCTGCTCTTTTAAACACTGTAATTGCATCAATAATAACTGGCTAGAATGGAAATAAAGAATAGAAACCCACAGCAGTTCATCTCAAGCTATACCATATGCTTTCTTTCAGATAATTACATTAATGCATCATGTTACCCATCACTTTTAGGCACAAATAATTTGCATCACTGAAGGACTTACCTGATACATAAACAAAATGTTCATTAATATTTTATTTATGCTATGGTTTCATCACTGCAGTACAAACAATGTGATTATTACTGTTAGCTAGAAATTAGTTTTCTTACATAGATTTACTTAAAACACTTAATACCCCCAACACAGATAGATAGATTGTTAGATACAGAAGGTAAAGATAATTAGAATTTTTTTAAGATGTTCAATTATAAAAGGGATTCTCAGAGTAAGAGTTGCTCATTAATATAAATTAAGACCCAGGCTACATCTGATTAAGCTCTTGTATACTATTGAGAAGCTAGTAGGCTGTACAGATGGTGCAAAAAATGAAACAGTACAATTAATATTCTTCCTGGTATTGTGTGATACAATGAGCGGAATAACAACCTTAGGCCTGTGCTGCTCTACAATGGATTTCCCATCAGAGGACAAGACTAATGATACCTCATAAATTTTGACATTCCATAAAGCTGTTCTCAGGTCTCAATCTTCCACTCGCTATTTGTTTCCTTTCTGCTTGCTGCACATGCAGGTTCCCAGAAATACTCAACTATGATCTCCTTGGCGTAGCATGTTTTTCAGTAGCTCGGTATTATCTCCACCTGCTTCCTGCCTGAACCTCACCAGAGAGCATCACTATTCTTCCCAGACATCTTCTGTAATAATCCCAGTTCGATTTGCTCTCATCTCTTTTTCCTCCAGTCAGCTCCTGGGTCATGTTTTCTGTGTGAGTTTATAGAGTTATTTTGAAAACAAAGCTATACAATTTTAAATGTAGCACAATCCAATCACAATGATAACAGAAAAGGGGTGAATTATTGTGGTCGTTCAGGATTTATATGATTCTTCTCACATTTCCTGTTGCAAATTCCTGAATTGCTGTATTGCAATGGAGTTTTGCAAGTTGCTAATGTACATTTGAGCAGTCAGAGAATGAAATGTTTCACTTGGATCTGTTTTTAAACTACACCATTAGCTACTAACCTATGAGCACTCTGCATGCAAATCATAAAGTACAGCAATCTTGAAACATCTCTGTTTATCCCAAGAATACTGTAAACCAAGAATTTGCCTCTGGTTTTGCATGCATTCCTCTAACTCTGCTTTACATTCATCATTGGGAATTTCCATAACCTCATTCATTTGAAAGCTGCAAAGGGTTTCGCATACAACACACACACACACACATATAGATCTATCTGTATGCTATAAAAAATTTAAATATGCACTTCATCTCCACATACATTATTTCCAGTTATTATGATTTTTGGTAACATTATTTATATCAACATTTAACATTGAAATTGCCTTTGTAAGTATTTTATAATAACATTTCCCTTTGTAGCCAATAGCCTCGCAGTTTGTTGATGGAACAATTGAATCACTCAAAAAACTTCTTGACAAAAATTTTGTTTGCCATTTTTCTCAGTAACTGAAACTTTTTTGTCCAAAATAAACAAAATACAAAAATCAAAAATTGAAAATCAAAAACATTACCTATTTCACAATAACATGATTACATTTGCCCATAGAATCATCTTTTATTTCCTTTAATAAGTTTTTTTTTAACTTCAAGGCTGCAGCCTGTCTCAAACCAATTTGCAGAAGAGAGAAAGAGTAGGAGTTATGAGCAGTTTTATGGAGTGGTTGGAAGTGCGTAGGGTGTCCCAGAGGATTCAGTTCTGAGGCGACTTATGTTCAATGTGCATGTCAATGATTTGGATATTGGCCTAGACACAGTGGTGTTGAAAGTTACAGATCATACAAAAACAGGAGGTATAGTTAGTTCTTTAGAAGACCAAAGGAAGCTTCAAAGGGATATTGATATGATGGGGGAATGGGCTAAAAATTGGCAGATGGAATTCAATGTCAGTAAGTGTGATGTGATGCTTTTTGAGGCTGCCACTGGGCAGAGTGTGTGCTGTGCAAGTCCTGCCTAGTGTAACTGTACTTAGAGTGGTGTAACCAATGCTGGGGGCCACTCCGAAAATGGAAAAGTTAAGTTTTGTGAATGATTTTTATGGAGCCAGGAGGAACCGTTGGATTTCCCGCTCCCCAATCAGGAAACGTGCAGGCACTTGTCGACGGCATGTTAATTGGGCCCGGGTCATGAAGATTAGTTAGTCTACTTACTGGTGAAATTGGATGGCTGGTGGGCATGCTCTGCCTACCACTGCCCGAAGTTCGCCCAAACTGAAAATCAGCCCCTATACAACGGCAAAGCCACTAATAGTACATTAAAATGTAAATCTGCTGCTGGAGACCACATATTGGGAAAATGCATGCTCTCAGCCCACGATCCTCCATCCATTAATTTTAAGAAGTAGAAAAATTACCCGTAAATGCTTTAAGACAGAAATGTAAAGACAGGGACTATCTGACAATAGGAAAAATGTTTGGGGGTAGTAAACTGAGGGCACAAAAAGTTCTGCAAATTAGTCAGGGAATGAGGCTGATAGATACAAACGCATTGGGAGGGCTGGAGTGTGATGATTCAAAAGGGGCCAACGCCAGTTTGAGTGCCATTCTCCTGGGTCCCTCTCTCCCACAAGTCTGCTGAACCCTGCTCCCCATCCAATACTGCCAGATGCCAGCAACCCTCACTACTGCCAGACTATTGTATACTCATTTTGTCTTTAAACTAAGAGCAGTGGAGATTGAGACAGCAAGGTATTTCGCCCATGGGAACTGCTTCCTGCAGTATATTCACTCTCTCGCCTTGGCATGTATAATTTACACAATTCTGCTCCTTTAACTAATAACTTACTTGCTTCCATAGGCACAACCACCAAATAGATGAGGCAGGCTCGCACTATCCTTTAACTTTTCATTAACTCCATACTGTGCAAGTAATCAGTACAGTGGCTTGTGTGTAGGTTCTTTCAGCAGGTTTGTGCTTGCAGCAGTTTGTGCTATACAATTTGAATGTTATTTTAACCTATAGTTTTAGTTTTATATGTAACTAAAATGATAATGATCAAGGTTTGGCTCCACATTACCAGGTTAACTCCTACTAACTAGGCCCGATACTAACCCTGCGCGCACAACGAGAATGGGACGTGCGGGGTGTTAAAATCGAGGCAGCATGCTACCCTTGTTTGTGCCACACTCTCCCTCCACAAAATTTTAACAGGCTCGTTTTGAGCAGCGTCGGAGGCCATTGCCCCAAGAAGACAGCGCGTGTACAGCGCCAATCCTGGGGATTCCTTCAGAGTCAGAAGAGGCCCAGGTAAGGAAGAGCAGGAATGTCTTTCCGGGTCCCACAAGGAATCCTTGGGCCTCTCCTGCCCCAGGCTTCTCTTCCCCTTCATGCAACCGTAAGCGCCTCAGACCCCAACCCATCACACACCTTATGCAGGGGTGGCTCATCTTCTGACTCCCCAAAGCCTCTCCACAAGACACAAGTAAGGGATGTGATGGAATACTCTCCACTTGCCTGAATGGGTGCAGCTGTAACAACACACAAGAAGCTCAACACCATCCAGGACAAAGCAGTCCACTTGATTGGCACCTTATTCACTAGCCTAAATATCCAACCCTTCCACCACTGGCGTGCCATGGCTGCACAGCGTCCTATTTACAGGATGCACTGCAGCAACTCACTAAGGCTTCTTCGGCAGCACCTCCCAAACCCATGACCTCCACCACCTAGAAAGACAAGGGTAGCAGGTGCATGGGAACACCATCACCTCCAAGTTCTCCTCCAAGGCACACACCATCCTGACGGACATATATCATCATTCCTTCGTCATTGCTAGATCAAAATCTTGGAACTCCCTGCCTAACACCATTGTGGGAGCACCTTTACCACACGGACTGCAGCGGTTCAAGAAGAAACCTCACCACCATTTTCCTTTTGGGAACGTTAGGGAAATTTCAACATAAGTTCTTGTCAGCAAGATTGGTGCAAAAACTGGCCTAAATTTTGAGCGTAATTTCAGCGTAAGTTGGATTAAGGAAATTCCAACCCATTTACTAGGAGGTTATTTGTTCCAGTTTTGTATTGCTACAGTGTGAAATATAATACATTGTGCCATTGCAAACTGTTGAAAAGTTGCTTCATGTAAAGATTTAATTTCAGAAGTCCTTCCCCTACCCCACTGCCTTCTTACAACAATGTAGTTGAAGAGGTGTAAACTAAGTCCACATTACTTTGCAGAAATATACACATTTTTGAAAGTTCTCATTTTAAAAGTTCTAATATATTGGACATTGTTTTATCCAATAATATACAATAAATGTTCTTGTTAAAAAAGTTATTTTTCCTTTTATCTTTTTATTGCTTTCTTTGCGATCATCTGTGGCTGGCCTTCCTCTTGTAACCCCAACAAGAAGTGCCACCAATACAGACCTGTGATTGATCAGGAGATGCTGTGCTGGGTAGGTCTCCTCCTTTTATCTTTATTTCCCATGCGGTGAGTTCTTGAACATGCTCACAAGGAAGGAATAAACATCAGAGGATGAATCGATCGAGATTACTCATATGCATCTCTTAGTTAATTGTTAACAGAGGGCCATTGACAGGGAACTGGGAACTGGAAAATCACCTTTTTTTCCCTCCCAGAAAAGGTAACTGAGTCCACAGCACAATACGTTACAACACTTCATTCTTTGTAAAGCGTTCACTTTCTTTCCTTCTTGCAATTTTCTCCCCATCCCTCCTCAAGGTATACACTCCTTTTGGAATAGGGTTACTTGGGAACAGCTCAGTCTCTGGGATCTCAACCAAGTGGCCATATTTCACGTGTGAGCTTTGACAGTGCGTATTGGAAGGCTACTGAACCATAGACGGCATTAATCCAGCTCTAATCTGACCTCATCCAACATCCAGAAAGGGCATACGAAAGATATCAGGGTGGGGAATGTAGCCAATTTTCTCCTCCCTAACCAAGGGGAGCTGAAGCTAATTGTAATCTCCCTACCACCACGCTGGTTGTGATCAGCTAACTCAGCACAAACCAAGGATTTTGGACCTACCTGTTCTATATGACTTGGCCACTCATTGGATAAACTCGATAGAATATTCACCTTTTGATTGTTTACATTTATGGCTGCACTGTCGATGTGACATCTACCAGCAATAATCCTCTTTGTGACACATATTGGAGTTATTCAAATTGCATGTTTATGAAAAAAGCAGACACAAATAGACCAAAGGAGTAATTATCTTCCAAAACAGATGTGTGTGAAATCTAAAATCTGTGTCTATTCATTCCACAGAGTTTCCTGCTATTATTACCAGAATTTAAAAGATGTAATTTACATAGAACCATGGTGTTTCCATCAATCACAGCTTCTTCATTTCTTTGTGGCATTAGGTAATTAGTGAGACAGTAGTGAGTCAGAAATTGAAACTGAAGGGAGCTAAATGCTTTTCTATTTACATCGTAATTAGAAATGAAATAAAAGTTGGCTCTGTTCTTTTATTCAACTAAATTCATGTTTTTTGATGCCAAAAGAAGAAGGAAGGTGGACAGGAGGTTAATGTCCTTGGCACGGTGGGATTTCTTTGATCTCAGCTTATGTTTCATCAGCATGGCCAATCCATCATATGTTCTGCTACCTGTTTACAAACGATCCAGTTGTGTAATATTAGAGATCCAAGTTGGGGAATTGCACTGATATTGAAGTGCAGGGGTGTCTATTGAAATAGTCTTTAATAGTGTGATTATCCGGTGGAGGCTAACTACAGCTCTACCTCACTGCGACGATTCATAATTACTTGTGTCAATTGTCTGCTGGAACATAATAGCTTCATGTTAATCAGTAAATTTATATATTCCTACAATTAATAATTAATGAACTTACTCTTATGTTACACAATAAATTGCTCTTATTACAGAATGGTCTGTCACATCATTCTGATTACTATTAATACAAAATCTGATTAGAAGCAAATTAAAATATCATGTGTTTATACAGCAGCTAGATGTTATTGAGTTCAGGCTGTGAGGCCTGTGAGTGTAAAATATGAGATAAAAGAATATCGTGATGGATGTGAGGCTGATCTATTTTGGCCTTCTGCCAACTAAGCCAAAGACATTTGACATTATAAGATGGGGCAAGTGATCATGGAGGAGGCTGGTTGTTGACAGAGAAATTGTTGTGAGTTATGTGTAATCCATGTTAAGTGTAATAAATATGAACTGTGACCGTTCATTGTTATTATTTGTTGTCAGCCTGCTTATCCGACATCCAGTCATGGGTGAACTGCAAATTCCTCCAGTTAAACATTGGGAAGCCCCCGCATCTGCCCCTGCATCAGCCTATCTGCTGCTGAAATCCTCTTCCATACCTTTTCCACCTCCAGACTCAACTATTCCAGTGGTCTCCTGACCAGCCTCCCAATCTCCATAAGCTTAAGCTCGTTCAAAACTCTGCTGTCCATATCCTAACCCTTACCAAATCTGTACTCCCTGATCTACATTGGTTCCCGGTTCTCCAACATCTCCAATTTAAAACTCTTATCTTTGTGTTCAAGTCCTTTCACGGCCTCCTCCCTCCCTAGCTCTGTAACCTCTTTCAGGCCTCCGAGAACTCTACACCCCTCCAACACTGGCCTCTTGTGAATCGCCACTCCCTTCACCCCAGCTTTGGTGGCCATACCTTCAGCTGTCTAAGTCCTAAGTTCTCGAGTTCCCTCACTTAAAGGGTTTGACAGGGTGGATGCTGAGAGGCTGTTTCCCCTGGCTGGAGAGTCTAGAACTAGGGGTCATAGTTTCAAGATAAGAGGTCGGCCATTTAGGACCAAGATGAGGAAAAGCTTCTTCTCTCAGAGAGTTGTGAATCTTTGGAATTCTCTACCCCAGAGGATACTCAAGACTGAGCTCGATAGATTTTTGGACTCTAGGGGAATGAAGGGATATGGGGATCGGGCGGGCAAGTGGAGTAAAGGTAGAAGATCAGCCATGATCTTATTGAATGGCGGAGCAGGCTAATCCTGCTCCTATTTCTTATGTTCTTATCTTCTTAAACTCTCTGCCTCGCCACCTCCTTTAAGATTCTCCTTAAAACCTACCTCTTGACCAAGCTTTTAGTCATCCGTCCTCATATCTCCTTCTTTGGCTCAGTGTCCATTTTTGTCTGATTACGCTCCTGTGAAGTACCTTGGGACGTTTTCCTATGTTAAAGACGCTATATAAATGCAAGCTGTTGTTGATTTTCCTCTGCCCTGCACCTGGGGAATCGGCATTCCCCAGGCACAGTGCAGAGAAAAAAGGGATGAAGCCCTGTTACGTCAGACCTCCAGCCCCACTGAGCTGCCCCAGTGTTGGTAGAAAAATACGGTGGGAAGTAGAATTGCTAGCCTCCCGTCTTATTGTCCAGTGGACCTGACTACTGGGTGCCCTAGTGGAGGAGTACCTCTCAGAAGTTGGTACTTGGGACTGCTCCTGGTCCTCTGATGACCAGGGTGGCCCTGGGGAAGGCCGAGGACATAAAAGACAAGCACGGCTGTAGCTTTACAACCCCTCTCCCAGACAATCAGAGGCACTGAGGGCCTTCGAGTTTTTACAGGTGTACTGCCCAGCCCAGCAGGGCTGATCCTGGAGTCCGCCTGGACCACGCACATGGCTTGAGGGAGAAAAAACAGGAGCAACTTCAGGTGCAATGCGTCTCTCAGATGGCAAAACCTCCCCTATTAATTCCTCTGATTGGACACGGTGATATGGGGCCGTCAATTTATAATTGTCACTACGAGACTGAGGAGAGAGGTCAGGAGAAATTTCTTTATGCTGGAGCATGCAATGGTTGGGGATTAGTTGAGACAAAAATCATTGCATTTTTTAAGGGAAAAATGAATAAATATTTGAAGCAGAGGAAGATACAGGGCTATAGGAGGTGGGGTGAGGGGAGCAGGGCAGTAGGATTAGTTTTGGATTGCTCCAGTAAAGAGTCGGCACAGAAATGATGGGCCAAATGGCCTTTTGTATTATAAGAACATAAGAAATAGGAGCAGGAGTAGGCCAATCGGCCCCTCGAGCCTGCTCCGCCATTCAATAAGATCATGGCTGATCTGATCCCAACCTCAAATCTAAATTCATGTCCAATTTCCTGCCCGCTCCCCGTAACCCCTAATTCCCTTTACTTCTAGGAAACTGATTATTTCTGTTTTAAATTTATTTAATGATGTAGCTTCCACAGCTTCCTGGGGCAGCAAATTCCACAGACCTACTACCCTCTGAGTGAAGATGTTTCTCCTCATCTCAGTTTTGAAAGAGCAGCCCCTTATTCTAAGATTATGCCCCCTAGTTCTAGTTTCACCCATCCTTGGGAACATCCTTACCGCATCCACCCGATCAAGCCCCTTCACAATCTTATATGTTTCAATAAGATCGCCTCTCATTCTTCTGAACTCCAATGAGTAGAGTCCCAATCTACTCAACCTCTCCTCATATGTCCACCCCCTCATCCCCGGGATTAACCGAGTGAACCTTCTTTGTACTGCCTCGAGAGCAAGTATGTCTTTTCTTAAGTATGGACACCAAAACTGTATGCAGTATTCCAGGTGCGGTCTCACCAATACCTTACATAACTGCAGCAATACCTCCCTGTTTTTATATTCTATCCCCCTCGCAATAAAAGCCAACATTCCGTTGGCCTTCTTGATCACCTGCTGCACCTGCAAACTAACTTTTTGATTTTCTTGCACAAGGACCCCCAGATCCCTTTGTACTGCAGTACTTTCCAGTTTCTCGCCATTAAGATAATAACTTGCTCTCCGATTTTTCCTGCCAAAGTGCATAACCTCACATTTTCCAATATTGTATTGCATCTGCCAAATCTCCGCCCACTGACCCAGCCTGTCTATATCCCCTTGTAGGTTTTTTATGTCCTCCTCACTCTCTACTTTCCCTCCCATCTTTGTATCATCTGCAAACTTTGATATGTTACACTCGGTCCCCTCCTCCAAATCGTTAATATAGATTGTAAAGAGTTGGGGACCCAGCACCGACCCCTGCGGAACACCACTGGCTACAGGTTGCCAGTCCGAGAATGTACCATTTATCCCAACACTCTGCTTCCTGTTAGATAACCAATCCTCCACCCATGCCAGACTTGTATAGACTTCTTTTGATCTATAATTGGGTGCCATTTGCCATCAAACTAACTTTATGGGTGTAAATCTATGCGAGCACATTATTTGCGTAAATCTGTGAAACTCGTGTGAGCTGGTCTTTTGCAGGGGACACAGAGCTGTGCAAATGAACGGCTGAGGGTTTCAGAGACTTATCTTGGAAGCGGCGCATACAATCGAGGAAATTCGAGCATACTGATGTTTCAGCGTAAAACCGTCGTAAATCAGTTATGATGTGGAGATGCCGGTGATGGACTGGGGTTGACAATTGTAAACAATTTTACAACACCAAGTTATAGTCCAACAAATTTATTTTAAATTCCACAAGCTTTCGGAGGCTTCCTCCTTCGTCAGGTGAACGGTATGGAAATGACATTTTCGAATCCTTCGCATTTGAAAATCACAGAACAATGCCTGGTGATTACTGCCCGTTGCCAAGGCAATCACAGTGAGCAGACAGAAAGGTGTCACCTAAAAAGGCCACCGAATATACAAACCCCCCCAAAAAAAAAGAGAGAGAGAGAAGGGAGACAGTCAATGACCCGTTATATTAAAAACAGATAACATTTGTTCGCTGGTGGGGTTACGTGTAGTGTGACATGAACCCAAGATCCCGGTTGAGGCCGTCCTCATGGGTGCGGAACTTGGCTATCAATTTCTGCACGACGATTTTGCGTTGTCGTGTGTCACGAAGGCCGCCTTGGAGTATGCTTACCCGAAGGTCGGTGGCTGAATGTCCATGACTGTTGAAGTGTTCCCCGACAGGGAGAGAACCCTCCTGTTTGGCGATTGTTGCGCGGTGTCCGTTCATCCGTTGTCGCAGCGTCTGCATGGTCTCGCCAATGTACCATGCTCTGGGGCATCCTTTCCTGCAACGTATGAGGTAGACAACGTTGGCCGAGTCACAGGAGTATGAACCGTGCACCTGGTGGGTGGTGTCCTCTCGTGTGATGGTGGTATCTGTGTCGATGATCTGGCATGTCTTGCAGAGGTTACCGTGGCAGGGTTGTGTGGTGTCGTGGACGCTGTTCTCCTGAAGGCTGGGTAATTTGCTGCGAACGATGGTCTGTTTGAGGTTGGGTGGCTGTTTAAAGGCGAGTAGTGGAGGTGTGGGGATGGCCATAGCGAGGTGTTCGTCATCATTGATGACATGTTGAAGGCTGCGGAGAACATGGCGTATTTTCTCTGCTCCGGGGAAGTACTGGACGACGAAGGGTACTCTGTTGGTTGCGTCCCGTGTTAGTCTTCTGAGGAGGTCTACGCGATTTTTCGCTGTGGCCCGTCGGAACTGTCGATCGATGAGTCGAGCATCATATCCCGTTCTTACTAGGTGAACACACAAATGCCTCGGACAAAATGGCACAACGCCGCTCTTACACCATAGTTACACCGAAAAATTCCAGGAAATTCCAGGTTCTTGTTTATAATGAACGCTATGCGCAGTCTGGATCTCAGTAATTATGGTACAGGAAACTTGTTGTGGAAAACATAAATATTATTTATTGCCCACTCGTCTGCCATGACTTCGGCGGAAGAGCTGCGGAAACCCTGGACAAATGGGATAAACAGCATCGATGACGGACAAGTGGGAGAATCCTCGCAGAAATTCACTCCCGTAGGGTTACTTTGTTCACTGGGGACAGTGGGTGGGCAGGAAGAGGGAGACGGCTAGAAATGATCCACGATTAGCTTTTTTCTGACCCCTGCTGGACAATGAAAATCATTGTAGAAAAGTACAGAGGAAGGTCATTGTTATCCCTGAGCAGTCCGACAAATTTGTATTTTATATATATTGAGGTATACACAGAAAACAAGGATACTCTATGTAGTCAATCTGCAGTCAGGGTAATGGGTAATTTTTTAGGATTTTGATACCATTTCTTTACATTTCAAGCCCCATTTCAGAGACTTGAGCACATAATCCAGGCTGACACTCCAGTGCAGTACTGAGGGAGTGCTGCACTGTCGGAGGAGCTGTCTTTCGGGTGGGACGTTAAACCAAGGCTCCATCTGCCCTCTCGGGTGGATGAAAAAGATCCCATGGCACCATTTTGAAGAAGAGCAGGGGAGTTCTCCCGGTGTCCTGGCCAACACTTATCCCTCAACCAACATCACTAAAACAGATTCTCTGGTCATTTATCTCACTGCTGTTTATGGCACCTTGCTGTGCGCAAATTGGCTGCCATATTTCCTACATTACAACAGTGACTACACATCAAAAAGTACTTCATTGGCTATAAAGCACTTTGGGATGTCCTGAGGTCATGAAAGGCACTATATAAATTTAAGTCTTTCTTTCTTTTCACTTTGCAAAGCGGTACACTGGCTGATGCTATTATAGAATCTTCTTATGTGATTAGTGCTGAAATTCAAGACATAATAAGCCACATGTCATGATATGTGCATTAAGTTGTAAATACATTATTTGTATCCTAGTTTAGGTAAAATCCAAGATAGAAATATAAGGAAGCCGTGTAAAGATTTGAGGCACAGCAAATTAAAGGTATCCAAACTGTGGACTATGAGCCATATGTGGGTCCGGACTGCTGTCAATCCAGCCCTGAAAGCTCCCGCTACACAGTTCTATTTGAAGTTACACTTCTTATTCTCTGGTTTATCCTGTTTATATTTTGTTGGCCTTGTGGTCGTCTTTCCATAATGCAGTTGCTGTTCTGTCCTAAGAACATTATTTATGTAGCACATCAAATTCCCAGTATTCCAAGTGCGCTGAACCTCTCTTCTTTCTCTCAACAGATAGAGGTCATTCTCCTTATATGTTTATGACAGTGACAATATAGTAAATGAGGTCTGACACTTTCAGTTAGGTAAATTAGCCACTTTAACTAAGGCTTAATTTATTTTTTGCTATTGTGGCTTTTCTCTTCTGCAGGTAATTTTCTTTCCCCTGACCAGCAAGTTCACAGTAACATTTACACAGGGCTACCTTCCTGCTGCACCCTATTGGTACAAACTAAAATAGCCACTTCAGTTGCTGTAAATGTGAATCGACAGCTGTAAAGGTGCATTGTGATTTTTGCTTCACATTAACATAAGATGAGTTGCAATTTGCCTTAGTACCTCTGGGTTAGAGAAATGAAATCAGCCAGGTTTCCTGCTTCCAATTGCTAAAGTGCACATGTATAGATGTTGGTTTAGGATAGCATCAGGCATGGCTGTGTTGCCCCCACTGTTGAATAAACTCCCAATATTCACTGTCTGTGTTGTCTGCTCAGCGAGGTACCAGTGGATGATCTCCCCCTTGATATTCTACCCTAATAGGAATCAATATCTTCGGCTTAGAGGAAGGGAGAAGAAAAGAGATCCTTGAATAATCACAGGTCCCTGGGCTAGAGGGCTGCATTGACTGGACCCACATTACAATTCAAGCAGTTGCATATACTGAAATGCCCTGAATCAACAGGAAGACTATTGCATCATCAAATGGTCTGTGGAATGAATTTAATGCATATTAATGAATTCTTCCCCTGTCGCACGCATGTATTTTCTCTACGATTAATGTATACCTAAACTGTCCCAAGGGCAAGAAAGCTTGTGAGTTTGGATCCTTGGAGTCCATGTGGAGAGATGGATCTATGGCTCTTAACATCTTTTTGACATCTCTGTACAGCAGCCGATCACAGCTACAATCAAGCACATAAGTGTGCCTGATGAATTATCAAGCAGACGTTTGAGCTGCTGAAACATGTTATGACTGCTCAGGAGAAAGGGGAGGCATTTACGGTTTGCATCACTTAGGACCTGCAAAATTATTATGGTGTGCTGCATGTTTCACAACATGGGTCTCCCCGTGGAAATGGTTGAGTAGCAGCAATAATCTGAGGATGATTATGAAGACGAGGAGCCACAGGAAGAACTATGAAGAGTGTAGGAGGGGAGATGAACACATATCAGGTGCTCATTGAAAACTTCTTTTCACTCTGATACCTACACATGGCATAGGAAAATGTTCAGTGACCTGAATGTTATGCCTCATCTGTTTGCTGTGATTAGACACTTTAAACCAACCATCTGATTGTTCTTCTTTGAGCAAGAAGTGCTGCTGTTAATGAAAATAAACCTGACTTTAACATGTAAAATTCTACTGTTTCTTTTTATTAGTTTAAGAGCGTGTGACTTAAATGTGTTCAACGAGATGTGCAGTCGTGCTGTTACCTTTTTGACAACTTGTGCACCATTCAACGAATTGTCTGCTTTTGTTAGGTGCATCACTAAATGAAGGAGTAAGTGAGGTGGATGAACTTAAGGTTGCCTTGACCACTTGTTGGGAAAACGATGGCTGGCCATCTCAATTGCTAGTGGCTCAGAGGACTCTACACCTGCACTAAGACTTTGCTGTAGTGCACTTGCTGTGGGAGGTGGCATGTTTTCAACAGTGTCACCTGTCACTGGAACAGAGGCACATGACAGCGTGAGGCTGGAGCCAACCCAATATCCAGCCATCTGCTCCTATGCTGCTCCACACATGCTTGTGCTGGAGGCCAGTTCCTCATGTAGGTCACTGATCTGGTTTAGCACAATTTGCTGCATTGCTATGAGGTCTCTGGAACCCTCTTTCATCGGGCTGTCAACGTTTTGTCTCCAGGCATGACGAAGCCAGCCACCGTTATGGCGTGGAGTGCGGACCTCAACGTCCTGATGGGAGTATTCAGGAGAAATGTTCCGATTGGGCTTTCTTTCTGCACCATTGAGGTCTTTGCAGCAGTTGTCAGTTGGTAAATAGAAGAGTGCTGGGTAGATAATTGCTGTAACTATGTCACCCTTCTTTACCCATCAAATTGGACCCTTGCTCACTCATGTCATGTGTTTCACCCAGTGATCCCTCCTCAAACTCACTATCATCCTGTGGGATGAATATTTCTGGAATGGTGCTTGTTTCAAGTGTAGAAGCTAATGCAAAATATTTTGATGCCACTTCTTTTTGTGAAGGCCTGACCTTTACTTGCGACAGTCCCCTCCGAGCTTAGTATCATCTGTGAATCTCACCAAGTTGCCTTGCATTTCCGAATCCAGATTATTTATGCAGATTGGAAACACTAGGGGTGAAACCACTGATTCCTAGTGCACTCCATACAGCACATTTCCTCAGCTTGACATCATTCTCCGAAGTCACTGCTCCTTCTCTCTTTTACCCACCACCAGAGGAAACAATGTTTCCGAATTCACTCACATCAAAACCCTTCATAATTAAAAACAACTTTTATTGAATCTCCTCAGTCTTCAATGCTTCAGTGGAAATAATCCCAGTATCTCAAGTCTTTCTTCATAACTATACTTCCCATTCCTGACATCATCCTGGTAAACCTACACAGTTTGCTCTTTATGGCTTTAAAGTCCTTTCTATAATGGGGGTCACAAAACTGCTCGTACTCTAATTGTGGC
This sequence comes from Heptranchias perlo, assembly GCF_035084215.1. Lineage (NCBI taxonomy): Eukaryota > Metazoa > Chordata > Chondrichthyes > Hexanchiformes > Hexanchidae > Heptranchias > Heptranchias perlo. Next base: position 43,166,372 of record NC_090334.1, read on the forward strand.
CTAACCAAAGTTGTGTATGAATTCATCATTACTACTTTACTCTTGTACTTTATGCCTCTATTTATAAAACCCCAAATTCTATTGGCTTTATTTTAATGGCTTTAATCTACCTGCACTTGCAATTTCACATAATTGATTTCAAGGGATTGTTTGTGTAGAGGCAGCAGCAGGTCATGATTGAATAGTGGGGATGGATTCCATGGAGTTTTATTTGAAAAGCTTTTAGAGTTCAGGGGTTATTTTTATAGAACCTTTCCTCATAAGATTAAATAGGTGGTATAGAGTCCATGGTACCTTAGGGTAGATTGTGCATGACTTGTGGAGGCAGTGGACTCAATGGGCTGAATGACATTTACTCATTTCATGCTTTCTTGTGTTCTTAAGATTCCCTTTAGCTGCTCACAGTACTATAAAAGTGGGGGTCAATGTACATATATTCCACAGTGCTCGCTAACAGAACCAAATATAAAAATAACTTTCAAGCATCCACTGAGGAACTCTGTGTAGGGTAGGACAGGGCATCAGCTAGCACAGGAAAAAGCAATAGCAGGATATTGTAGGCAAGGACTTTGCCATCCCATTGTGCAACATGGCTTAACTGTAATCAGGAACAAGGAATTCTTGCAGATGTCACAACCAGCGTGCTGAAAGAATTTGTCAGCACCAATCTGTCTAAGTTACAACTTTCCTGAAGGGCACCTTAGTGAGACAGCTTGTGTGCCCCTCTCATGTGCTCAGCCTATCCTAACATCTGGTTCTTTTTCTCGGATATTAATTTGGCTTTATGGACGCTTCTGTTCTCGTCTCATTCAGTTTCTGCCAGTGATACTGTGAAGAGGTAACTGGAGTGAATCAGAAGTGGCACCTGCACCCTTTGCTTAGTTCTTTAGTTACACAGCAAACAAACCTCCCCTATCCTGCACAGAAATGGATACGATGCACCTGCTGTGGAACCTGTACATACTGTGAAACTATATTCCAAACATATATGTGGTACAGGGACTTAAAGGAACCTACACTGATAACTCAGAACACCTATTGTTTTCAATCAGAAATCCAGCTCTCTAATATAAAAGGCTTGCTTGGTTAAAATATCATTTCATGGCTTCTTTCAGTAAAGTTTCTTTATGAGCTTCCAGTTCAGGAAGTCCATCAAGCAGAAAGTCAGCAGGGTCTCACCTTGTGTTGAATGATTGCTTTAGGTCTTAGTTCCACTAGGTTTCGCTAGATTTGAATGAGGATCAGTGTTACGGGAAATAAATTTCCAAATGAACTTTAAAAAGACAAAATCAGAAAGACAACAGGTAATTAACCAATAGCACTGACAGACAGTTTAGTATTGTCTGCATTGGTGCATTTGATAAGCACCAAGACAGTTGGTAAATAGTTAGCAATATCAAAAAATTATGAAGCATTACCATTTTACAACTGGTTTCAATATATAATTGTTGGAAGTCGGCCTACAAGACCCACATGAAGAATGGAACTTCTGTCTTCCCAGGGTGCCTCATTCCTCAAGAGGTGGAAGGTCACAAGTCACGAAACATGTCTTCTGATACAGTGGCACTGTGAGATCTGGAATCTAATAGTACAAAATAGAATAATAGTTATGTTTTTTGTGGGGAGGGAGGTCATTACCTGTCGTAATCATATAAACAACCACTGATAATTAGCTGCTTTTTTTACAGTCTTCAGAAACTGAGGTCCTGTTATTAGCCTGCTGAATACTACTTCAGGTTTGGTTTGAATATCATTAGTGTACCATTGAACTATCACACACATAATTCATGAAGGCCAAATATGTCCCTTTATTATCTAGATAAGCATGTGCTAGTGTCTGAAACACCGACCAATGAAACCTCAACAACATCATGATATTATTAGGACAGCAGTATAGGACTAACTACAATGACACTAGATGTAATTATTTTGGAGACAATGGCTCCTGATGTACTTTATATAAAGCATTGCAATCCTCAGGAGTTGTCAGCGTAATATTTGTACAGTATTGTAGAACTCAACAGACATAGCTGAGATCCTGTATATCCACTAAGTGCTACATCACATCTTTAACTACTTTTATCTACAAAAACATTATTATAGGAAGTATCAGAATCAAAGTAAATAGCTCATGTTCTGAATCAAGAACACTTAACACTAACCAAATTGTGTTGGATATAAAACTTATTATAGCAATATAAACCCTAATATATTGTTGAGGAACAGCAATGTAGGCTTCCCAGTGAATAATATAAAGATTTTACTCTGATGGCAAGAACCAGATAAATTATCCTGTGCTAGGTACATGAACAGCCTTGTTCATGAGATTTCAAAGAATTAGGACCAGGAAAATATATGCATATTTTTTGTACATAGTAGAATCCACTTAATATCATTCAGACGTTCCCAGTCTTTAACAAGTTTTTATCTAGTGCTGGTATACCATTGCTATTAAAGTTTGGTTATAAGTTAAGTGTTTCTGCCTGTTTTACCTCATCTATTTCGTATTAGGGACACATGCTCAGATCTTTTTAGGTTTTTACTTTTGCTTTAGAGGACTGGAAATCTGAGTAACCACGAAGCTGTAGCCCGATCCTGATAATCCAGGCCATTGCATGAGCCACTTGAGACCGTCAGTGGTCAGATACATACCTACCCCTGGACCACCTAGGTAGGCAAGGCCACGAGAGAATAGATACATTCTCATAATGCCTAACTCAACTGGCAGGGATGAAATGCATAATTATACTCCAGCTCCACACAACCAAAGAGCATGGACCTAGTTTCTGGTCCCACCAATCTGACTGGACCATATATATGGACTGCAAAGACTAGAAAAGAAAGCAGATTCAAACTCACCACATTACTCAGGTGAAAGAAACCTGACCAACTGGACCACTGGAAATCAAATATTTTACACAAACTATTATTTTTTTGAAATTCTAAAGAAATGCTACTTTTGATAGATAATAGGAAGCTATCAGCTATTCTAATGTGGTGAATGGTGACATTGCCATTGTCAAATGTCCTTGTGCATGCACAGAGGACATCTGGCCTGGATTTTTGTCTGGGCCCGTTCTCTGGAATGAATGTCGGGCCACTTGCCTTGCCAGCAAAGTAAGTCCTGGGACGGTGGGTGGGGGGGGGGGGGGGGGGGCGGGGGGGAGGGTTGACACTGACAATGGTGAAGGGCCAATCCCAAGGACTGTGAAGTCAGGGTGAGCACTCCTGCTTCTTCTGGCTCCAAAGAAAGGTTTTTTTAAAAAGGAAATTTTAAAAACGCTTAGCCTTAGTCGGCAGTCGCAGGCGCCACTGAAGAATTCAGCCAGTATTCCTGCTCCTAATCATTGTGCAGTGACCTCTGTTGGAATGTGCTTATATGAGGACAAGATGGGGCTCAGTAGCAATTCCCAACAGTTACTGCCCAGGCTCACATCACATGATCATAGTAGGTACAGCACAGGAGGAGGCCATTTGGCCCATTGTGCCTGTGCCGGCTCTTTGAAAGAGCTATCCAATTAGTCCCATTTCCCAGCTCTTTCCCCATAGCCCTGTAATTTTTTTTCCCTTCAAGTATTTATCTAATTCCCTTTTGAAAGTTATTATTGAACCTGCTTCCACCACACTTTCAGGCAGTGCATTCCTAATCATTACAGCTCGCTGTGTCATCTGAAGAATGAACACCTTGGATGAGGTGGAGGAAGGAAGCTGGTACTCATGGCACCGAGTCCCAACCTGACTCAGCAACTGTAGAAAGGAAAGATGGAAGATTGGAGGGAAAAGAAAAAGATGATCAAGTGAATGGCACATTTCATAGCAATGCTCAGTGGAGTGATGATTCCCAGAGCCATTAGAAGGAGAGGAGGGAGAAGGACCTGAGCCGAGGCCAAGAAGTCAAATCCATATAACAAGCTATCAAACATCACAGTGATATAATGGCTGGTTATACTGTGATAGAAGCCTGCAAAAAAGAATCTATTCCCCTTTCAGCTGGAGAATGGTTCAGAGGACGTAAAATATGGTTAAAATAGCTAAAACATATGAATCTATAAATCCCCAGTATTTCCGATAATCATGACAAAATGGTCTTTTAAGGGATATATATTGTAAATTATTAGATGTTGTATTATTATATGATATTTAAGGTTTAATGCACATACAATTTTCAATTATTAGGTGGTGTTGGTAGCTGTGATTATTATTTCAGTCGCTGTACTTGTGTTGAAATAACCTGTGTCATCCAACATTTTTGGTTTGGAAGCTAGAAAATCTTGACTCATAAAGACCAGTATGCAGTATCAATGCAAATAAAACATCCAGTTTGATTTTAACATAAGTTGGTGGTGGGCAGACTTTTTTTGTAATTTGTTTCTGTCACTGTACTAAATAAACCACTAGAGGGCAGACTAGACTAGTGCAGAATTCTGTTGTCAGGGTCAGGCAGACTGCCAGCCTTAGAGCTTAACAGTACTCTTATTGTCACATCCGGCGTGCCATTTGTAGTTTTGTATTTTTAAATAGAAAACAATTTTCTATTCACTTCTACAAGGAATTAAGTGGATTTTGCAACTGTATTTAGAGAGGCATTATTGTAAGCAGGGAGCCATACAAATCTGCCAATGAGGATTTCTTGAACAGTTTATATGATATGCAGAATAAGTCTTTGAAACTCTTCACCAATTTAGTTAATGAGTTACAAACAGACTTACACCACTTGTAATACGCTCTGTAATTGGCAGAAATTCGATGCAGAAATTTCTGGCTTAGAAGCCAGAATTTTTAAATGACAATGCCCCTTTAAGACCTATTGACATGTTATTTCATTTTCAATATGTATCAAACCATACTGTAATATCAGCACCATAGCACTGCAAGGTGTCTCCCTCCTGTTGATTACCTGGCTGTAATCATAGACTGTAATTATAAACAAAACACAAAATGTAACAATTTGAATCAGGTGAAAGACCATTACATCTTTCTGTTAAAAATTATCAAATCCAATCAAGTTGGACCTCTCATTAGTTAGGTGTATAGACTCCCTGCCTCTGTGTGCTTCTGTGTACAATTGAGACTGATAAGATCCAAAGCTATCACACCTACAGGGAGGTAATCCTGTGAATCCTAGTTTAAAACAAATAAAAAGTTAAGAAGGAAAGCATTGTTTACATCCCTGTGATTGAATATAAATGTTACAAATGACTCGTAACTCGGATTCTCAGTGATTATTAAGGTTTTATGTGGCAAAAATAATGTTTTACATTAAAAATAATTGATTGTTAATTTTATTCAGGTTAGGAACAAATGTGGTGGGGATTGATGGGCATGTTTTTATTTTAGTAAATGTATTTTCTTTATTGTTTGCTATTCTTTATTGAATATTAATTTTTAAATGTCTCTCTACATTGGCCTTTTCAGGGAAATCAGTGCAAATTTATTAACCCCTCTAGCAACAGAAACTTGCTTTGGAACTTAACATAATGCTTGACTCTCATTTTTCCCTGCTGTCATTTTGATGACTTTATTTACTGAGAGGGCTGGCACACCGTGTCTGAGAGCACAAGAGTGAAGCATATTCTGTAGGTTTGTGTTTTAAAATCATTCTACACAATGTGGACGTGGAGATATTACAAAAAGTCAGAATGAAGAGGACCGAAGCCAAAGTGTTTAGTGAGAGCAAAGAGTGGTACATGTTACTTAGGAAACCTTATTACAATAAAGTTGCTTGGCAAGATCTAATCCATTAAACTGATGGAAATGCCATTTTCAGAACTGTTTAGCAAAACAAATAGTTACGTGAAGTTTAATCATTTCTGAAGTAAACTCCTCAAATCAAGCTATATAATGTTGATTCATGTACATGAGGGAAAAGAATTATATTCTGACTGATGTAGTCCAAAGTGGACACAGTATACATACATTTTAGAGGATTTTGCCAGAATTTGCATTTTCAAATGTTAAGATGCAAATGTTAATTTAACCGCTGTTAATGTGACAGCTCCAAAATTCCCCAAGTTTTAATCCACCATTTGTACCACATTTTGCCAGTTTGATACAGTCCATGAACTTTGAATTTCCATGGAGTTCAGCCGATCTACTGCCGAAGAACCCCTACGGAAATTCCAGGCACATATATTTTTTTCAGCAGCTTTTGTTAATCTGTTAGAATTCACAACAGCCTAATGCAGGAATAAATCATAACTACACCAGGGATATTATTCTTTGTGCTCTTTCATTTGTTCTTCATTTTCCTCTTTAGAATCTAAAACATTGTAGTGTTACAGGATGCAAATCTTGCTAAAATAAAAATGAGAAAACATGCTCATGTGACAAGATGCTGCAGACATTAATTTCTCCATGGGATCAAGCTCCAATCTTCTTATTTCATGACTTAAACAGAATTGAAGACCATTTCCAATTCTAATGTTTAACCTATTCATTGCCATTGTGCTATCTCTTGTTACAGCCCACACCAAATTGGCTGTGTAGCTTCAAGAATCACTTTGTTTGACATTTTAACCCAGGCTGAAGTGTGTACTGGAATAAATGACATCTTTAGTAGTGATTAGTTCAGTTCTATTTCTCGAATATTATCTTCATGTTTTAATGTATGAAATTCTATTCAGAATTCTTGATTTGCTTTATTTGTCTGAAAGTTACCAGAAGTTTGTAAAATTTGACTTGCAGTTGCCTATGTGACATATTAAAAGGTTAATTAATCTATTCTCAAATCCCCACAACTTGTTGGCTTATTTAATGGCCCATTATGACTTCTAACTGAGGCAAAAGTTTTCCGTGGTTTACAGTTAGAATGCAGGTTAAACAGCAAAATTTAATTTAATACCCCAGGTTTTTACTGTAAACTGAGCACCACATTTATAGAAATGTGGGGAGTGTAAGTTCCACTCAGCACCTTCTGTGATCAGGGCCTCACTATATGAGTAGTTTGGGAACTAAACTGCAGCCCACCACTCCATGGTGCACTGTGTTACGACAAGAACGAACAATTGAATGGCTGGGGAAGATGCTATCTTGAAAGGAGCTGGAGAATTCTTTTATTTATATAAAAGGCTGGTTTTGAATAAATATAGTGTCTGTCTGGCTCAGTGATAGCACTGTCACCTTTAAGTCAGAAAGTCATGGATTCAACCCCCCTCTAGATTTGAGCACATAAATCTCAGCTGATACGTCAGTTCTATACCGAAGGATTGCTGCACTGTCAGAGGCGCCGGCTTTCAGATGTAATATTAAACTGAGCCCTGTTCAAGTGATGAAAAAGACCCAAAAGCACTATTTGAAGATGAGCAGAGGAGTTCTTCTGGTGTTCTGGCTAACATTTATCCCTCAATCACACCAAAACAGATTAGTTGGCCATTCATTTCATTTCTATAAGTGGGACCTTGCTGTGCTCAAAAATGTCTGTCAAATTTTTCTACAAAACAGCAGTGACTGCAATTCAGAAGTAATTCATTGGCTTTGAAGCACTTTGGGATGTCCTGAGACTGTCAAAGGTGCTATATAAAGCCAAGTTCTTTCTTTCTTTCTTTTCTGCTAAACTTCACTGGAGATTTGCTTTCTGTTAATAAATTACATTCAAGCACTTTTGCAATTACTGTTCCGTGAGTATTTTCCTTGAAATGTTATGAAGAGCATTGAATAATCCAAATGTACAAACCAAGGAGTTTATCAATACAATAATTTCTTCTGATAATGCTAATCCTATATACCTGGCATCTCACGACAACAAATAAACACCATTATAGCCTTCCATCAGTTTATAAACATCTACTTACATCACAAAGGCTTGTAACATGATACGGTGACTAGCATCGCTTCACAAAGATTCCATTCAGTTCCTGTATTTAGGTGTAAGTCATTAGGAATTCACAAGTAACCTTGATGAATAAAAATTAAAATATACATAAACTAGAAAAAAACAAATTAAAAGCAGTAACATGAGCTGAGATATTTATATAACACTTGGGCTTTGCTACTGCAATTTATATGATCTGTCTCAACCACCATCAAACCAGCCTTATTATTGTTATACACTGTATGCACTATGTGGGTATAACAAAAAACAGCTTCAGAATACTCTTGCATGAGTCACATAATTTGATATAATGCACTCACTTACATCACAAATACCTCCAGTATTCATCCTTTGATATCACACATAAGGAATAAACAAACAGCTGAGACTTGTGAATCACCAGGTTTTCTCCTCCTCCTGCCCATTTATCTTCCTTTGCTCTCTACATCATTTTCCAAATTGAGATACATTTGTGGTTTCTTTCTATGGAAGAGATGGAGTGAGCTGGATAATATTCATGACAGGATTGGCCTGTACACGCTCTGTGAAGAAAAAATACACAAGAGTGGGTCATCGCACTGTTATGTGGCAATGACTGTAACAGGAATCCATTATACACCAGCATGGCTTGATGAACCAAGTTATTTTTTTTGTTCTATGCTTTCTTATGCTCTGAAGAGGATGACCAAACAACCTGTACTCTGGCCTCTGCTTATGTTACTCTGAACTGTCCACAAGGTTGTCTGCATGGACATTATGATTTTCCTTCTTCAGGGAGAGTCTTTTTTCCCCCTTTTTTAATATTCCCCCATTAGTCCCCTGCATCGTTCCCCTGTAGGAATAAGGAATGGGCTTCTCACAATGCCATCCTATAACATAACAAACTATTAGGAGGTGTATAAGAGTAATCCAGGTCAACTTGTCCTCTAATCTCCTCACCAATACTCCTTGCCTTTCCTGAAGGTCTGGCTGAGATCAAGAATTCATATGTGCAACAATACACCATATCAGACTTTATCAATAAAAGAACATACTTTGTTTAAAAAATCTGTGTAATACTGAACCACAGGAAACAGAACCAATTTACAATTGTTTATTGCCTACAATAAATTATCATTTACTTGAATTCTCAAAGTTATTGCGGCTAAGAAGCTGTATACATGCTCATTCATGATATTTGTTTTAACACTACAACTGTGTTCCTTTTTTTCAAATAAGGCTAATTCACACAAAGAAACACCATTGCTATGAATAACTATCTAAAAAAAGTTCTCATTTGAAATTAAAAATGCCTTCTTTGAAAGGCAGTTAGAAACAAATACATAGTGAAACTATTTCAGCAGAGTACGATTTTCTTAACTAAGTGCTTCAAACATTTTTTCTCATGCAGTAATGTGGCTTGTTAAACAAAATGTCAATTCACACATTTGTGTGACCAATCACATCTAGGAATTTGCAGCTCTCCTAATATGGGAAATAGAATTAAAATGGTAATTGGAATCAGTTACAACAGTGAGACTTCTTCACTATTGGGTTTGCAAGGCAGTTCTTATTGAAGGTGTCTGAGGAAAACTACGATAATAGAATGAAGGATGGTTTTTGTCGCGCTGTTATCTGGCAAACAGAAAGTGACAGTAACGGGAAACCATTGTACAATAACATTTTCACAAACTGGGCTTTGATTATTCAACTCTTTAAAAGCTTTATCTTCACCATGCTATTTTCTCATCAACACGACAGCTATTTGAAGGGGAAATCTGCTTACTTCTTGACGGGGGTAAAGGGATAAATTGACAGAATTTCATGTTTTGTGTTGAATAAAGAACATTATTCCCTTTACCAAGATGTTTGAGTGTTGACATAACTACCCGATCAACAAGGATGTGTAATGTTAACAAAAAACTGCCTTGTTTGTGTAAAAAATACACAGTTGCAGTGTTAAAATAAATACAATCAGCTTCCTGACTCCATTGACAGCGTCGCACAGCATCAAATCCTACAAATAGATTGCTTTCCTCGCCCTTGCTCTAAGAGGTTATGGAAAATAAACCTACACCCTGATAGCATTCCAATGATCGCCCTAATCTCAGTTGCACTCTGTCAGAAGAGGTAACTGGTAGTTTAGCAAAATACCCTAGATCAAAGGGGGATTAATCACCAATTGAATCCACACAAAGTAAACCTGTCATTCAAAAAATTATTTCCACTGAACTAAACAGGGGGATTTTAAGGTATTTGCATAACAGGGAGCAACAGGCTTGAGCCAGGTTAAAAGGTTCAGAATTCAGCTAACATTTAGCTTTTTTTTTGGTAGCAGTCCCCTTTTGTAAGAACAGATAACAATCCCTGCAATGTATTCTAATCTGATAATACAGCTAACTGACTGGACGGTGGCTGGAATTGGATAGTATTGCAAACTATAGTGAAGGAAGTATTGGTTTCACTTTCAGTTACTGCAAATCTGATTTGCAGGCATTTGAGATGTAATCCCAGAAAGTCCCTGAAATCTGAACAATGTTAATTGTTTTTCAACATCTTTGTTAACTGTCTTCCTCATTCAAATACATCTTATTCTACATTGTTGAGCCATATAGTGATCTACTGCATACTTTATATGGATAATAGTGTCTTATGATCAGATGGGATTTGACTTTAACATATTGAAAAGTTTCAGTTAGAAACTATGTCAAGAGGTACACATTTGGCTAATACTTTTGAGAGTGTACTCGGATGGTTTCAGATAGCTGTCTTTATTCCCACCAGTGCTCCTTGTTATTTTCTTAGCGTTCCTGGATATGCACGGTATGGATTGAACTAAACAATATATGATGTAGTGATAACAGCATTGCATGAGCTTGGTTAGGAAAGGACTGTACATAGAAGAGGTTTATGAAGACAAGAGCAACATGACTGGAGGCTTAGTAAAACAATCTTGGAACAACTAATGTAGGACTGCAACATATATTTAAGGTGTGAATACGGCCAAATAATTAGAATGGCAAAATTTTATCTGGAGATTGGATACTTAGCAGCCATCATGGAAAATAGCACTGTACTCAGTGGACTGGAAATGAGCAGAAATGTACCAAAGAGTTCTGGTGACTAAACATCAAGGCACAGTAGATGAGGGTTTATGCAGGAGATTAATTTATCTCAGGCCAGGCATTAGGAGGAAGCACCTTCAAATGGGAGAGGGGTGGATGATTGAAGGACAAGTCAACTGGGCCAATTGCATGTCCTCCTCGCAATGACCAATTGCAGAGTGGCCTGGGCAGTGGTCTGGGAACAAGTTGCCTACCTGCCCCTATAGCAAAAGGAATGGTAGCTGGGGACCTACCAGACATCCAAAAAAATGTTCTTAGATGGGGTGGGGGGGGGGGGAAGTGGAGAGAAGAATTCTGTAAAACTGTGTAGAACCAGTGGGTCTTGTCATTGAAATAATTTACATTATTGAACTTTGGATTGATTTGAAGTACTCAATAGTGATGTGAGATTTCACCTAACTAAACTGGAGGGGTTACTGCTTTTAAGAAATACAACACTTTTCGGTCACACTTAACTAAGAGTGTAAAGGTGTTTTATTTTAAAATGAACTTCAAAAGTACATGAACAGTTTGAAGACGTTTCAGAATGATTCATGGTTTTATCTCAATATGGAATACATATTACCACAATTTTATGCATGTCAGTTGCAACTTCAAGCTCAGAACTACATTAATGATGAATAAAAGATTTAGGTTAGAAGCAAAATACTGCAGATGCTGGAAATCTGAAATAAAAACAGAAAATGCTGGAGAAGCTCAGCAAGTCAGGCAGTATCTGTGGATCTTTCTCCACTGATGCTGCCTGACTTGCTGAGCCTCTCCAGCATTTTCTGTTTTTATTATAAAAGATTTAGGGTTATAAGTTTTAATACAGTAAAAATGGCTAGTGCCAAAGACATAATATATATCATTGTACAAAAGGAAATGAATACACTTACATTTAATTCATTTGCCTACTGAAGTTAGCCATTATAATCAGAAGTGTGCCAAGTATTGTTCTGACAGATTCTGATTTTGTGGTGGTCATATATATTCCACTCAAATTAGGAAATGAAGTATTTCTCTGCTGAAGTTTACAGCCATCATTAATTATCTCTGACCTTGTGTAACATTATGTTAATTTAGCTGGAATTTGAACAGATAAATATGACACAATATATCTTTTTAAAACTACTTTTATTTGCTGTGGTGATAGCTCAGTACATAAATACACTGCCTGGTGTGGTACTGAGCTAGCCCAGCATTGAGTTAGTTGGGGCAGTGGAGGGGTGCTACAATTGGCCTCAGCACCTCTTTGACTGGAGAAGGGAAAAAAATCTACCAGGGTTTCTGCATCTGAGTCTGCCCAGTGATCCCTACTAAACACTACACCTGAACGTCGAGCAAGGACAGGATTAGGATCGGTTGTGATGCCCTCTGCAGTCAGATTCTCACTGTCTAGGCTCACACATGAAGAATGACCACTTTAGTTAAGTACCGGAGGTCTGTCTACATCAGAAAGACCTCAGCTCTTTTCTTTCGGGGGTAGGGGAACTGGGAGAAAAATAAAAGCTATTTAATTAATGGTAAAAATTAGTTTAAGTTTGTTGGATCTTATATAGTCTTCAGACTCCAACCATACCAACATAGGACAGACATTGCAACAAAACAATCGAAGGCAACTGCACACCCCAAGCTTGATCCTTTTAACTATAATTACTGAATAGGTACAGTTGAGAAAAACAAGGTTATGTTCTAGAATTCATTTACTAATCTACATACAACTTCTCAACATGACAAAGTATCTTTTAAAATGCCGTCTCCTTTACAAAAAGCCGTGAAAATATTTAAAACAGTAGCTTTAATGTGCACACTTCCTGGATATTTTAGCTTATAGAATAGCATGCTGCAAGCTGCTTTCATATACACAGATAAAAGTGTTGTGACAGAAGACCGTCTGCAGGATTTGCACAATGTTTTATAACCGTGTTGTGCAGCTAAATGGATTTTAGCTTCCTCCCCGTCAACAATATAGGTCTGGCACCAATCTTGGGATGAATGCATTTCATATATACTGCAAATACTAAGCATCTTTCAACTTTTTAAAATTGTATAGCAGAATAGTTATAAAAGGAATAGAATGAAATCCAAATGAGATAATTTTTGAAAATGATTGAAGTTTCAGTAGAAGAAAAGACTCCCAGAGTTTTCTTATTGCCCAGAATAAGAAGGGCTTGTCAATCATGATTAAGCTTCTAGAATTGGAATCCCTTTGAAATGCAGCTGTTTCTTCTTTAATTGTGGCAACGGATACTGAAAAAGAGAGAAGACCAGCCTTAAAGATGAGTAAGGAATACAAAACAGCTCAGGATTAGCTTCAGAGTTCAAAGGTCACTAATTACACTAAGGAGTTCCCAGACACACTGAAAACACAAAACAGGTCACCTACCAAACTGGAAACAGACTCTGCCTTCAAAAAATCTTTCTGAAGTAGTAGATTTCCAGACATGACCAAAAGCAACTCAGTGGGATCAGCTGACCACAAAAGGTAAAAAGCATGGTTTTCTCTCCTGCTTTCTTTGTGTCCTTAGAGGCCTGATGGAGGGAAAACTGAACCTGCGGATGGCATCGGCCTTCCTGTTTGTTCACTTTTTTCCCAAACTGGAGGATTGACAATTATGGAGGAAATTTTTCTAAAATAAATTAGCAGGGAACACATCTGGCTTTCAAACTCCACCCCTTAATCCACCCAATTATTAGGCTGGAGTATGTTAACCAGATACCTATATTACCAATGATGTCAACATAGTTCGCCGTTTCTAACCCATACAAAAATGCTAAACACTGCCATTTTAAAGGAATATTCTATTTAATTTACATTAGATCTGCGCTACAGAATGTAATTACACTAACAGAAGCAGATTCAGAAAAACTAATTCCCTTTCAGATGGTGCATAGAATTGAGAGCATTTGTGTATAATTACAAAGGGCTTTAAAACTCTATTGTTCACACGGGAATAATTTCAAACAATATTAGAACACTGACGTGCCGAGCCTAAGCATTAATGTAATACAGTAACATCTCTTACCATTTTATGCAAAAATAAAAATCATTGATAGCTAAGTATATTAATTTGCAGACAACAGGAACTATTTGGTGAAGGTTGTCAGTATAAGTTTCTTGGAATTAATTTTTTGGAATTTTGGGCACTTATATTTCATATATTGCTTTTTTAAAAACTGGATAGGACATCTCTGAAGAAAAATACATAATGTGAATAAAATTTTCATGAAATTGGTACAATAGTTAGAAAAAAAATATTGACACTTAGTAGATTATACTTGGTTCTTCATGGCAAGGTTACAGTCATCAGCAGCTGGTAGTGAGGAAATATTGCTTAGACTGGCAGTAATCACCTGACTCATCAAAGGCTGCTAGCAGCCTTTACAGTACACTGTCCAAGTAACTATTCTTCAGATGCCAGCTAAGCATCAAACGGTGCAATGCTCACTTAGCCATGGTGGGGGAAGGGGGAAATTTGCTGGCCAATTCGTAAACGTTGGTGGATATATCGCTAACGAGATAGAGCTTAACTCTAAGAATTATTTTCAATTGTAAACAATTATTTTCAAGTGGCCCCTCTTCTCTCAATTACCTTGGGAGAAAGGAAGGAATAGAATCATCATTGTTGAAACTTGGCCCTCAATTATTGCCTGGGCATGCTTTTTAATGTCACTACATTTTTGGCATTGAGAAAGCATGCACTATTTGCATATTTTGGTAGTTCATTATCATGTGCACAGAGAAAACTTCAAGTCATTAAAGTGTAATTAATCCCTGAAGATGTGTTCAATGTTGTTCATTTGGGTTTAAGAGCTGCAGAAATAACTTTGATGCTAGGTCAGTGATGAGATACAGGTTCATACCTACAATTCTTCACATAATGAGTTTCCAGTCTTATCTGTGCTATCAAGGAACTAGTGAACAGAGACTTGGAGCTTCACCATGGGGAAGAAGAAAAAGTGGGCAGCAAGCATTGCTGACATGTTCTTGCACAATTCTTGAAAGCGAGTTACAGAATAACATTGGTAGAGTTCTGAAATAAGTTTGTCTGTGAAATGACTGTATTGGGGAGCAGTGATTTGAAAAAAGACAGGTGAAAAATTAAACAAAGTGAGTTTTTTATTCTATTTTTCCAATGACTTGCACCTCTGGTGGGGGGAGATGTGTTTGGAGTGGCAGGATTGTTCAAACGTAAATTCAGTGTAAAAGAGTCACACCTTCACGCATATTTCTATGATTTATGAAGCTGTAGTATAAGCAATCTTTTGCTTCCTGGTGAAAATGCTTGGTGCATACTACTTTTATAGGTGGCAGAATGGATAGCAAGCTGGCTACAAAACAGAAAAGAGAGTTGGGGTTAAAGGTAGCTACTCAGACTGGCAAAAGGTGGGAAGTGGTGTTCCACAGGGATCGGTGCTGGGACCACTGCTGTTCACAATTTACATTAACTATTTGGACTCGGGAATCGGAAGTACAATTTCAAAATTTGCAGACGACACCAAATTGGTGGGGGAGTGTAGTTAATACAAAGGAGAATGCGACAAAATACAAGACATTAATAAACTTGCGGAATGGGCATATAATTGGCAAATGAATTTCAATATAGATAAGTGTGGGGTGGTGCATTTTTGTAGGAAAAATAAAGAGGCCACGTACTGCTTGGATAATAAGCCTAAATGGGGTATAGGAGCAGAGGGATCAAGGGGTACACATTCAAAAATCACTAAAAGTAGCAACGCAGGTTAATAAGGCCATAAAAAAAGCAAAGCAAGCACCGGGATTCATTTCTAGAGGGACAGAGTTGAAAAGCAGGGAAGTCATGTTAAACTTTTACAGATCCTTGATTGGACCACACTTGGAGTATTGTGCATAGTTCTGATCGCCATATTATAAAAAGGTTTTAGAGGCATTGGAGAAGGTGCAAAAAGATTCACAAGGATGATACCAGAACTGAGAGGATATACTTATCAGGAAAGGTTGAACAAGCTGGGGCTCTTTTCTCTAGAAAAGAGAAGGCTGAGGGGCGACCTGATACAGGTCTTTAAGATAATGAAAGGGTTTGATAGGGTAGATGTAGAGAAAATGTTTCCACTTGTGGGAAGTCCAAAACTAGAAGTCATCAATATAAGTTGTGATTAATAAATCCAATAGGGAATTCAGGAGAAACTTCTTTACTCAAAGAGTGGTAAGAATATGGAACACAAGGAGTAGTTGAGGCAAATAGCATAGATGCATTTAAGGGGAAGCTAGATAAGCACGAGGGAGAAAGGAACAGAAGGGTATGCTGATAGTTAGCTGAAGAGGGGAGGGAGGAGGCTCGTGTGGAGCATAAACACCAGCATAGATCAGTTGGGCTAAATGGCCTGTTCCTGTGCTGTCAAAACAACATAACTTTTACACAGTGCAAAATCTGTTTCTAAACAGTGAATTCAAGTTACACATTTTTCTTAGTGTTTTACACTCAGTGGATTATATATGAACTACTTGACTTAAAAATTCATACATCGTAACATTCTGATAGCAATTCAGTTTTGTTAAATTGTTTTTTAAAAACAGGTACTGGAAGCTTACTCTATATGTGTAAATCCTTTGTGGACTTTTTGTGTTTTGCAGTTGAAACAAATAATATGAATAGCAACAATTGTGATTTGAATTAAACATACAGATGCCCAACACTCCCAAAATTTAGTGAGTTTACCCATTGAGTAGGTGCACCATTAAGACTAGGAAAGTCCCAGTTTATACAGTGATTAGCTGCACCTTATAGACCAGGAGAGGCCTAGATTCATTCCAGGGTCTGAGTTAACTGATCTCTACTGAGATGGCAATAGTGGCACTACAATTGGCAGGGAGCGGAGGGGGGAAAGGAAGAAAATAAAATCGATCAAAGTTTCTGGTCCTGACCATCTTACAACTAACTTGTTGGCAATATGCGTGTGAGACGTTGAGGACCCGGGTTGAATAGCCTCCTGACACTCACCATCAAGTTTCAGACATTAATAATGGCCACTCGAGCAAGGTGCTGGATGGCACCATGGAACTGTATCCCAGCAAGAAGTCAATGTGTTTGAGAGGGGAGTGCAGAAGAGAACGCTTAAAAAATTTATAGCTCATCATGTTTGCAATAAATTACTGTATTTCTTTCAAAACAAGTTTTTCATATATTTTATTAATCATAATATTTACAATATTTATTATTGGTACATCACATGATCAAACTTTGTCATAACACTATGGTAAATTCTCATTTTATACATTTTAAAATAGATTAGCTTCTGGAACACAACTAAAATGTACTGTCTGTAATTTTTTTTAAAGAGAAATCTATAATCAAAGTGATGACCTTTGTTTTGAATCCTTTTAGTTCATGTGTTTACTCCAAATTGCATGAGGATATTAATGGCCTGCTGGCCACAGGTGCATCACCTCTGGAGTTCCAGATGTAGTACTCAGAAGAAAGCAGTTCCTTGGCTATAAAAACAAAAAGTTACTCAGTTAACAAAGAAACATTGGTCATGTTTCAGTGTAGGTTAAACACTAACTAAAGGAATTGTAAATATTGGATGAAAGTAATTGTTACTCTACAGAAATATGGCAATTATGAAACACTATAAAAAACTTTAACATTTAGAATGTATGAATTTACAATGAATAAATAGGTAGATTACATATGTGTCAGTCTAAATTCCAACTGGATAGGCAGATGCTCCCTCAGTGACTAGCTCAAAAGCAGCATTGACAGATGACTGGAAGCCAGCTGCCTAACTGTCCTTTTGACCAAGAAATGGTACGTGATGCAGACACACTGAAGAAATTAAAAAGTTTAAAAATTGGGATGAGGGGGAAGAGTAAGGATCAATAATTCTAACTACCATAATAATTAGGTCGTAATAGTGAGCACAATAGAAAAAAGCTCTCCATCACTGGATCAAGATTTTGTTGCGTTTTTTGAGTTGAATAAGGCTAAGCTTAAGTAATCAGGCAATTTCAAATCACATGCCATAAACACAACATGACAAGGTGAATGGATAGTCAATCTTTTCCTCATTGTACTAGAGTACATTGCTTTCAGCTACATAAAAGCAGGCAAGACTGACCCCTGGAGGTGAAATCCATTCTGGTGAACAGACAATTCAAAATATTTATGCTTCAAATACAAGAAAACTATTGAAGCTTACATGTGATGATTCTGGGTTTTGCTGAAGAGTATACTTGTACAGAATGTTGGTCCACATAACAACCAGTGAGTGTATAATCTGGTATTCGAAAGTAAAGCTAGGTTGATAAAACAGAAGCAAGAAAATGACATTAATTAATAACTGCAGGGCAACAAGCGTTTACACAGGTTTTATTATCCTGACAATGTCTACTTTGAAAAATTTCAATTATTTAGCTTGCTTTCAATTGCCACAGTGAATCCCAGCAACCGCCCCCCCACCCCCACCACTCCAGAAAGTGAGATGAGCAGAACTCTAAATGACTTTGTAACTGGGTTATCAACACATCAGCTGTTCAACAGATCAAGTGTACCCAACTGAACTTTAGGAGTTCCATGCCTATAAATGTGTCTGTCCTATTTATAGTTGCTAGATATGAAGCATTTAAGTTATCACCTCTTGCTGAAAAACAAGAATTACATTTTGGTATCTTATTCTAAGAAGATTTTCTTAACAATCATCAGATTCAGCTCATACGAGTATACCTTGTCTGCCAATACTAAGCCAATTTTAAAGTTAACCCCCCAATGTTTTCAGGAACTTGAATGGAATGATTCTTTTAACCAGTTCTTTTTCATAAATCTGTTCTTGTGTTCTGCACTGAACAAGTTTATAATTTACCTACAAGATACATGTGGAAAAATATATTAAGGGGACTTTATAATAATAAATCTGTATTTTCCTAGATAAAACAATATCTATTTTAACTCATTACTCTGTTCAAAGTCCTTGTTCTATCAAAGTCTATATAGTTGTACTTTGCTTAATTAGGTTTGATTTTAACTCATTACAACATATAAAGTCCTTGTATAATTTGACAATATGGAAATCATTTAAAGTTAGTTAGTTCCTTTCTAAGATTTTTGAAAGGTAGGAGCTATTATTACTAAATATTTTAAACAACATTATAGGGAATATAATTGCTATTGTAAATTAACTCACTTACATGCCCTTTGTTATCATATCTCATAAGAAACTAAGTTATCTTGCCCAGAATTAAGCAGTATATGGGGAGGGGGGCAGATAGCGAAGAGGGGGAGGAAAATAGGCAAGTGTTTGCATTTTTCCTAAAAGGATCTACAGTGTACGAATTTTACTAACAGCTCCAATACTTATTTTCCTTTTGTTATGTTTATTTTATTTGAAAAGCTTTTTATTGAGAAACTTATATGGAGTGCCAAGATCCATATTACAGGATACCATTACAGTTGAAAAGAATAAAAGAGGAAGTAAAACAGGAAGCAGTAATTAGCTGATGTTAAATTTGGGTTTTAAAGGTTTGAAAATTGTAAAAGGAAGGAAAGAATGAGGGCAGTAAGGCGTTCTAGTTTGAGGTGCTATGAAAGAAGGAGTTAGAGTAAAAGACAGTACGATGAGTTTTTCTCAACACAGCATTCAGGGGGGAAGAAGAAAAGCATATAATGGTATTTTTGCAGCATAGGAAGAACAAGAAAGTTTAGAAGAGCCACACCAGAATCCATAAAAGAGAGGGACATGAGAAAAATTGCAACAAAAAGAGGTAAACAACCTCACCCACCTTATCTAAACAAGTTAAGTATAACCCTGGAATATAACTCACCTCCAACCTTACAATGTCAGTTTTAACTACAAAAAAAGGTATCAAGGAGCAAAATATAAACCAATTTTATAGTACTTATGCAGTTTTAGTGTGTTATGGCTATAATATATACCTGCTATTAACAACAAGTTGCATTTATATAGCGCCTTTAACATAGCAAAACGACCAAAGGTGCTTCACAGGAGCATTATCAAACAAAATTTCACACTGAGCCACATAAGGAGGTATTAGGACAGGTGACCAAAAGCTTGATCAAATAGGTAGGTTTTATGGAGTGTCTTAAAGGAGGAGAGAGCAATAGAAAGGCAGAGACATTCAGGGAGGGAATTCCAGAGCTTAGGGCTTAGGCAACTGGAGGCACAGCCACTGAAGATGGGAGGCCAGCCAGGAGAGCATTGGAATAGTTGAGTCTGGAGGTAACAAAGGCATGGATGAGGGGTTCAGTAGCAGATGAGCTGAGGCAGGGGCAGAGATGGGCGATGTTACGGAGGTGGAAGTAGGCGGTCTTGGTGATGGAGCGGATATGTGGTCAGAAGCTCATCTCTGGGTCAAATAGGACGCCAAGGTTGCGAACGGTCTGGTTCAGCCTCAGACAGTAGCCAGGGAGAGGGATGGAGTTGGTGGCTAGGGAACGGAGTTTGCGGCGGGGACCAAAGACAATGGCTTCGGTCTTCCCTATAATTAGTTGGAGGAAATTTTTGCTCATCCAGTACTGGATGTCGGCCAAGCAGTGTGACAACTGAGAGACAGTGGAGGAGTCGAGGGAGGTGGTGGTGAGGTAGTGCTGGATGTTGTCAGCATACGTGTGGAATCTGATGTTGTGTTTTTGGATAATGTCGCCGAGGGCCAGCATGTAGATGAGAAATAGGGAGGGGCCAAGGATAGATCCTTGGGGCCTCCAGAGGTAACAGTGCGGGAGTGGGAAGAGAAGCCATTGCAGGAGATTCTTTGGCTACGACTGGATAGATAAGAAAGGAACCAGGCGAACGCAGTTCCACCCAGCTGGACTGGGCACCGTTAGAAATATAACATTGAGGAAATCCTCTAATAATCACTACAGATGGTTTAAAATAGATAATTATAATTTGGTAACACTTCTTCACTTGTTAAGTTCTGCTCATTAGCTCACACCCTTGCTGTTTTTTTTCCATCTCCATTTAGTCATAGTCCCTGGATTCTTCAGCTCTTTGATACCATGGAGGACTGAGTATTACAAAAGGCTACAGCAGATCACTGTGGCAGCAGTACTTGCAATCACATTAGGTTGGTGCAATAACAGGGATTTTTCAAGATGTTTAAGAATGTCTATATGGTGCTCTAACGTTAGACCACGAGTATGGTGCGAGTAAAACACTGGAATTGTCATCTTAGATCAGTGGTAGTACTCTTGCCTCAAAGTCAGAAGGTTGTAGTTCAAGCCCACTCCAGGAATTGAGCACATAATCTAGGCTGACACTTAGTGAAATGCTGAAGGAAAACTGCATTGCTGGAGGTGCTGTCTTTTGGATAAGACATTATCCTGAGGCCCTATCTGCCTGCTCAGGTGGACGTAATACATCCCACTGTACTATTTGAAGAGCAAGGAGCTCTCCAAGTGTCCTGGTCAACAGTCTTCCCTCAACTAACACCACAAAATACAATGTACCTTGTCACTCATTCACTGTTTGTGGGACTACACTTCGAAAGTAATTAATGGATGTGAAATGCTTTGGGACATCCTGACAATGCAAGTTTTTTCTTTCTTAACATCAGTATGTTAAAACCTCATTGAGAATCTCTCAAGTGTCCAATTAAATTGGTAAAAAGAACATGCTACTGGTGGAGGACAAATTATTTTTGATTGCGCCTCAGTGATGCATCTTCGGACATTTCTCAATGTTAGAAGACGCTATATAAATGCAAGCTATTGTTGATTTGTGTCAGTGGATTTTCCAAAGCATTTGTGTAACTATAGCAAGCATAATGATGATATGAAATTTCCATTTTTCAGATGCTGCAGGTAAAGGCAGCTGGATTTTGATGACCTATATCAAATTTAATTTTTTTAATATATACAAAAGAGCCAATTTTATGGTTCAATTAAGCGAATAGCTCCTTAACAAGTTGAACATTTGAAGAACTTTATTTGTACTGGTCATGGCTTTTTTTTTTAAAAACAACCTACTCGAGAAAATAACCAGGACAGAATGCCACTGAATATCAGGACAAAATGCTGTTTGGCCACTGATTCCTAGAACAGCATATCAAGTGCTTACTATTCTAGTTTATGAATGTCAATTCTTTACTCTGGAGCGGGTTTGAGATAAACCTAGATAGCTCATCCTGTCAGTAACGGTATCATGTAAATTACATGCATCACCTTAGATGAACTCGTATAGGTATGAAATCAGTGTGTAAACCAAAGGTGGCACTGTCAAATTTCCAGTATGGAAGCAGAGTAATCTAGAAACCATTTTCTTTAGATCTTTATGGATGTTGCAAATAGCAGATATCCTTTGTTCTGTAGATGGTAACATTTTATCTCACTAATTACACACCAATCAGTACTGTTACAAAATTAAAGAATGGTTTAAAATAACTTTAAATTTTCACACTATAAATATAAAATTTTGAAACCAGAGATCATTGGTTATGATTGTGTCCGAGTATTCAATATGTCATCTGAGTTACAGAAATTTCCCTATTCAAAAGGTCACCCGTTAAATATTTGAAACACTATTAACGTATCTACATCAGTCTACAAAAATGCGAACAATTACTTGTTTCTAGAAATAGCCACACTAGTTCAGAACTTACAGCAGGTAAAATTTATATGGAAATTAAAGCAATGTTAAGTTTGGAATTTTGATTGCCATTTTAAAAATTTATTTTGATAATCTACCAACTGGCAGTATTTGGTTTCTACGTTACTCACAGTTAAACGGAACATTATTTAGATGATTTTGAATTGAAGAAACTGGTCTGAAATTGTCAGCATGTCATTAGCAAAGATTGAGGGGAGTCGTACAGTTTGAATTGACAAAAATCAACACAAGAGGTTTTGAATCATACAACGTATTGTTAACGCTGCAGCCTTTATGTTGAAAATAAAATCTAAGAAGAGGTGCAGTAGTAGTTGGCATGGTGTGATTTAAAATGTAGTTGGAGTCACCACATGAACTAACTAAACAGACCATTAATAAGTGATGGAGGGTCAATGTATCTACTGGTTCCTTCATCGTCGCTGGGTCAAAATCCTGGAACTCCCTACCTAACAGCACTGTGGGAGAACCCTTCACCACACAGACTTCAGCGGTTCAAGGTGGCGACTCACCACCACCTTCTCAAGGGCAATTAGGAATGGGCAATAAATGCCGGCCTTGCCAGCGACGCCCACATCCCATGAACGAATTTTTAAAAAAGTTACGCAAAATGTTCCTGACTATGGATCTTTCCATACTCGGCTACAACACAAGAGTACAGCAGCAATTATACAATTATCAGTAAAATGCTTTGTTTAACTAAGAAAGGCATCCTGCAAACATTTTTCAATTGCAGGATTTTTTTGCACTTGACATTCTGCACTGGTTTGAATGTATGCACTTTAAATTTCCATTTCTTCAAATGACAGGTTTAGTTGATCAACTTTAAAAGTGAAGTAATAATCTACATACCTTAACATATGCAGTAAGCCCAGTGCAGAATGGATCAGTTGGCTGCACTGAATGGTTTGCTACACCAAACCCAGGGAACATTACTGTACCAGTTAAAAATACTTCCAAAGACTTAGGGAATTTCTGACCTAAAAATGGAAAAAAGCAAACAGCACTTTCAATACATTCATAATACTAAATGCATTAGAAATATTTCCTAATATTTAGTGTATTGCCACTATAAAAAGTATTCCTAATGATTCACCAAATTAATTTCCATTTTAACATGATCTAATTGGCTTGAAAATTTCCATATAAAGTACTAAAAAATTACATTTTAAGGCTCCGCAATATTTTACAGGTCAATAAATAGCACAGAAGCTTGAATTTCCCGGAAGGTTTACTGTTCCACAAGTAGGAGATTGGCTCAATAAGAAAAAAATCAGCAATGTAAAATAAGAAGTTGAGTGGTTAGAAGAAATACTGGGCAATAAACAGAATAAAAGATTATAAAACCTGTAGGTTTTCTATATTATCATAGTAATCTTTATTATTGAAACATTGGAAATATATAAGAAATCAGTAAAATTATTTATAAACCTCTGAAGTCAGATAAAAATTTCTGATGAACTCTTCAATACAAAGCAAAATAAATTGGCTTTATTAAGAATGATTTAGCATTAATATTCAATTACTTGGAAATTGAACATCCACCACCAATAAGTACAATATAATTAATATAATTATTCAATTTGTTGAAGCAAGCAAACACACTGGGAATTAAAGAAATTTTTTGATGTTTTTGTGAATAAATATGCTGCACATGTCATTTAAAGGGCAGCTCCAAAAATACAATTTTCCTCCCCCCACCAGAAAAATAAAATATTGCTAAGATGACATGAAATGCTCAGCCATCCTGAGTATACAACTCCATTTATGTTTGGACCATTTATCTCATTCCATCCTCACAAATAATCTCTCTCTCCATGTCAACAAGCAGCCTTGTGAATAATGAATGCCACTAATTAAATTGCACATCGATGACATTGCTGAGCAAAGCCAAACAGCTCCACATATTATAGAATCCAGGCCAATTTGAAATCATCAACAGGCTAAACATGCCAGGAATAAACAGTAAGCGCCCCCCCCCTACATTTTAACAATTTTCCCTTCACTTCAGGACCAATAAAACAGGGGGCCATGTTAAGTGAATGGCACTCAATTAAATTCACTGTAGATGAAGCTCCTTCAGGCATAAACTTGTGGTATATAAATTACAGGATTATACAAAGGACATTTTCTTTACTAATAAAGCTGAAATTGCTGCAATCATAGTGGGAAAATCAATTATGTAGATTTCTGGCACAGACTGAAAAGCTCTTTAACAGATCGAGTTAAGTTTCCCTGTGTCACATTTCTAATAAAAGTATAGCGTCATTGACGCCACTTTAGCTTAAAAAGAGATAGCAGTTTTAATGCAGTACATTTTGAAAATATGTTCACTGATTAAATGCAAGTTTAATTTATTTATAATGAAGACTAATTTATTGAAGTTTCAGGAAAGTTTAGAGTAAAATTTAAGTGGAATAGAACAGCCAGTGAACTAACCGATGACCCAAACCAGCAAGCTTTTTTCCCGTGACACCTCCAGCTGCCCGTGGCTCACCTTGCATTCAGTGTGTACTATTGGACCCCTATTAAAAATAAATGTGACAAGAGATTAGAGGAACCAGATACATTTCAAAACATTTGGAATTCATATATTTTTCTTTATTTCAAAACATTTAGGTATTCTTTTGTCTTCCTTCAGGAGTAATATGTTTAAAATTAGTAACAAATATGACACTTACTAAGTAAACCAGGAAGAATTAAGCTAATCCACCAAAATTGAAATAATTAAGCAAAATAAAGCTAAGTATGTTTATCCTCAATAACAGACCACTCTGAATTTACTTGATCCCTGTTGACCTTCCGATGATCGTACATTGGAGACAATTAGGTGCAGTGGCACATTATTAGACTGCTTTCTGCAATCCACAAAATTTAAAAAACATCACATCTGTTGCTAATATTTACAATATATTGCTTATTAAAAAATCAGAATGATACAGCAGGCAGTAACTGTTTGAATTAGAAAACCTCAAAATCTCGATTTCCTTTTTCAAAGGAGAGAATGTTGCATTTCTGCCTAAAAAGAGCACTGATAGACATAAATAACAGCAGTCAACTTGGGAAGATTTTTGGCATACTGAGATCCTATTTTGCTTTCAACTCATGTTCAAGTAGAACTGCATTTTCTGACCCTTTCACTTTTGCAACTATTCTATAGCACACACTAGAATTCTAAGCTTTTAAACAGAAACATTGTGTTATTTTTCATGTGGACAAATGTTTACTGACTTAATTTTGTCTTTAATGAAACTCACAATGAAGCTTATATGAAAGATGTTAAACATTCTGCATGCTGTCTGCAATCATAGATACAAGGACAGTTTAATTCTAAGCACAGGATCAATACACGCAACTTGAAGAAGGGTTATAAGTGGCCGAAAACATTACGAAGATAAACTTAACTACTGAAAAGACTAGGAAAGAAAATGTAATCACTATTAAAAATTATGCAGCAGTTAATGAGAAAAAAACGTCCAAAAGTTGTTGCGGTTGTATTTTTGTGAACATTCACTTTACATCTAGACTATACTAAAATGCATTATTGGGATCTGCAACCGTTTGGAATTTTACTACTTAAATTCAGAGTAATAAGTGTGGAATAACATTATCAAGGAGAGTGTTTTTTTTTAAATCATGCTTTGCAAAATGAAAACATACCACTCTCTGCGCAAAGGACAATAGATAGGACAATAAAAGAATCCAAAAATGATCATGGTTGAAAAACTTCATCAAATAATTTTGTTCTAATAGAATTAACATTTATTTAAAATGTAAAATTAGTTATTAAAACTATTTAACAGTTTGGATGTAAATAAATATTGCTAATGTAACTGGTATCTCTAAATTTCAGGCTTGTTTGCAATGGTTCAAACCACCTATTTAAATTACCAAAGAAAATCCCTTGAACAAACAGTCCACAGGAACAGTCTGGATAGCCTGTCCTTTTATATACAGAAAGGAAAATTCACAATGTTGATAGTCAATTTACCAAGGAAACAGATTCAGACAACCATGTATTACGCATTAGATGAAATTCTATTACAATGAGATTTACACCACAGTTGTAATTTCAGAATGAGACTACAGAACAACTAAGATGTATTCAATTGCAATTAAATTCCATTTTCTTTAGGATATTTCAGTGCAAATTTATCATTGGTAGTTTATTTTTTATATCTACACTAGTCCTATTTGAGAAGAGGCTCAACTGTTACAAGATCTTCCCTATCTAGCCTCCCACTTTACACAAAATCAGAATTCCACTGTCCACATCTTATCCCATACAAAGGCCAACTCACCTATCACCTTCACCAGTTTGCCATCCTTTGCCAGAAATCATACCAAAGTGCCACAAAGACAAACTATTGAACTAGGAGACACCACATTTTTCTGGGCACTGTTTATCATATTACTTACAATTTGTCCCCACTCCACAAGTTTGCTGGTTACTGTGTAATCATTTTCAACATGAAACAGCATAAATTTTCTCAAGCTATAAACCTGCTTTACCTGTTGAAGAAGGGAATGTGAGCTTCACAATATTCAAACCCATTTTTGACACTTTCATGTAGTTTCAAATTAACTGCAATCTTCAACTGTTGCTCTTCTTCCTTCATCTGATAGAAACCAAGAATGGGAGGGATTGGTACCTGCAAAGAAGGTGGCAGGGTCAATAATACTTAACAATTTAACCTCTAAATTGAAATTAATTACATTCATTCAGATGACTATTTCGTTTGACAAGGACCGATAATTTGTCGTTCCTGCTTAAGTCAAGTTTCCGCTAGATTGCGCTGGTTTTATCAATGCAACGCGCCTGAACCAGCGTAAAAGATTGTGAAAAATCAAGCGTAAGTTACATCAAGTGTAAAGCAAGTTTCCGTGATCTTTAATGCTGATTCAAAGATCATTATGCCCGAAGCCAGCCCTGCCCATAAAATTGGCTACGCCCCCAATTACGAGGATGGCGAGTTTCCGCCGATTGCTCCTGTTTGAGGAGGGTCTTCATGTTAAGCTTGTTTTCTTAGACATGGAGGCACCAGTAGGCACATTTTAAACATTTTTACATATTAAAAAATATTTAATTTACTAAGAAACTGACTGGAGTACACCAATGACAGTAGTAAATGTAATGTATAGTTTTTTAAAGTCATTTTCAGTGATTTAAAATTAGGTTACTCACAGGTGCAGGACTATACACTTATTAAAAGCTCACTTTTTGCGATAAATCTATTTTCAGCTGTATTAATAAAACAACAACAACAACTTGCATTTATATAGAGCCTTTAATGTAGTAAAACATCTCAAGGCATTTCACAGGAGTGATTAGCAAGCAAAATTTGACAACGAGCCACATAAGGGGATATTAAGACAGGTGACCAAAAGCCTTGGTGAAAGAGGTGGGTTTTAAGGAGTGTCTTAAAGGAGAGCGAGGTAGACAGGCGGAGAGGTTTAGGGAGGGAATTGCAGAGCTCAGGGCTTAGGCAGCTGAAGGCACGGCCGCCAATGGTGGAGAGATTAAAATCGGGGATGAGCAAGAGGAGAGAATTGGAGGAGTGCAGAAATCTCGGAGGGTTGTAGGACTGGAGGAGGTTACAGAGATAGGGAGGGGCAAGGCCATGGAGGGATTTGAAAACAAGGATAAGGACCGGGAGCCAAGGTAGGTCAGTGAGCACAGGGGCGATGGGTGAATAGGACTTGGTGCGAGTTAGGATACGGGCAGCAGAGCTCAAATTTATGGAGGGTGAAAGATGGGAGGCCAGCCAGGAGAGCATTGGAATAGTCAAGTCTAGAGGTAACAAAGGCATGGATGAGGGTTTCAGAAGCAGATGAACTGAGGCAGGGGCGGAGATGGGCGATGTTATGGAGATGGAAGTAGGCGTTCTTGGTGATGGAACGGATATGTGGTCGGAGCTCATCTCAGGTTACTGCACCAGGTCACCACTCTTAAATACATCAATGAATATTTTTTAATGCAAAGAAAAAAGAAACGATTACGTTCTATTATGCTGACCGATTGCGCTGGTTCACGGAAGATTTTATGTTTGTGATTATGCAAATGCATTTTAGCAGAAAGTTGAACTGTAACCGAACCAGTGCAATTTCAAGTGCAATTTGCGGCCAATTTGCCGATTGAGCCCAAAGCGGAAACTCTACTCCGTAATGTTTTGTGTCATATTGAAAGATTCTGAAAACTCAAACAATTCAATTTAAATACAGTAAACCTGAACTAAAAATATTACTGGAAACAATCTTTTAAAATATTTTAGTAATTCTGAATCAATTTCTTGTGGAATATATAGTGATAATCTCAATATCTTCAAAACTGTCACAAGCAAATTGTAATGTTTTTAAAATTTTAATACTAAAAGCACTTTTGGTTTATTTCAGAATCTTTCTACCATCTGCAGAGGTGGGGTCAATAAAGCCGAATGTCGACAAATTGTACAACTCACAATGTTAATTGTGACCAATTGCTATAGAAGTTGTATAACCATTAATCTTTGAAAAAACTGTTATTTTTACAAATATTGATATGGGGAATTACTTTCTATGACCAAGAATATTTCATTGACATCATCCAAACATTCTGGGAGATTTATATGCCATAAAATGCAGCACACTGCATACCACTGGAGCAAGAGTCACATCACATGGTCTGCAAGTCATTTAAAAAAAACTGCACAAAGCTGCAACTTATAGATTGTTTTCATGGCAGCTACAACTTCTGTGTAGACTGTAAGAGCTCCAACTCTCAGAATGCATTTAAAGAAACCGGCATACACAGGACTAGAAGAGAATTGTATTTCAATCCACAACTTGATTCCAATAAAATTGAAGGATCAAACTTAAACATCTGGAAATATCTAAACTGTGTGGGATATGGCACATTTGAATATAACAGTAGCAAAAAAAAATATTATTTTTCTTCTTCGGTGTGGAGCAACACCATAGTTCCCATTTTTGCAAGAGACAATTAAGAAACTGGTAACCAAAAAAAAAACAGGTACATAACACCATCCGTTCCTCCAGACAGATTGATAGTTTAGAATTTTGGGGGGGCAGGGGGGTGAGGTGGAAGGGAATTGACCATGGAGAGGATCCAGATTTGACATCCAGTCTTGAGCTGCATTAAGGTTTGCACATGACAGCTAACAGCTTCTACATATTGGTTCAAATCAACAGACCTACACATGCCTGCACAGTATTCTGTAACAAGGGCCTCATAAAAATAGAAAAGTCATCACAATCAAATACACAAAAAACAATTCAAAGATAAATAGCTGACACCAAAATATAGTCTTGTACCATGGGCTTCTGCATATTCACAATAATTAGTTGAGGGAGAAGGTTAAAGTGAATAAGGAAAGGAAAGGACTTGCATTTATATAGCACCTTCCTGTCCTCAGGATGTCCCAAAGTGCTTCACAGCCAATGAAGTACTTTTGAAGTGTCGTCACTGTTATAATGTAGCCAAACACAGTAGCCAATTTACACACAGCAAGACCCACAAACAGCAATGAGATAAATGACCACTAGTGGTGTTGGTTGAGAGACAAATATTAGCCAGGAAAATGCCTCTCCACTTTTTCTAAAAGTGCCTTGAGCAATTTTACATCCATCTGAACAGGCAGACATTAGGTTAACATCTCATCCAAAAGATGACACCTCCAATTATGCACTGCTCCAAAGTGTCAGCCTAGATTATGTGCTCATGACCCATGGCCTTGAACCCACGACATTCTGACTTAGCGGTGAGAATGCTACCACTGAGCCAAGGCTGGCATCTGAGAACATGAATCAAGGCTAGAAATTGACAATCCAAAGCAAACTAAATACAACTCCATTTTAATGAAAATGTCTCTTATTACATATTTACACATCTTTTATAAAGATGTGGCACCTGATGTATCAAAATTGACTTTAGGCCTTTTGTTTTAAATTTAAATATAATATATTCTGACCTGGGAGGTGTAGTAGCAGAGTTTAAAAACATCTAGTGGTGGTGTGAAGGGAAACTTGTAAGGTCCATTGAACAGTGAATCATCCACATCATCAACACTGTTAAAAGTAAGGATACTGGAGTCAACTGCACTGACGCAGGGATGCACAAGGATATCCTGGAGAGGAGACCCATTGATGGGTAGATTCAGGCTTACTGTGACATTTGGCATTATTCCTTCTAGGTCACACTAAATTGGAACAAATAGAGCAAGTTAGAAACAAATCCATACGAAGGAAATCAGAATCAAGCTTTGTTTTTTTTTACAAAAGTAAAAATAGCAGAGTACTTGCAGTAAATACTACCAAGACTTAATATAGGCAATATACAGATAGAAAGAAAATAAAGAGCATTTATATAGTGCTTACAGTCAATGAATTACTTTTCAAGTGTAGTTACAGTTGTTATAAACACTGCAGTT
Source organism: Heptranchias perlo (assembly GCF_035084215.1). Lineage (NCBI taxonomy): Eukaryota > Metazoa > Chordata > Chondrichthyes > Hexanchiformes > Hexanchidae > Heptranchias > Heptranchias perlo. Next base: position 43,197,292 of record NC_090334.1, read on the forward strand.
AATTTGCACACAGCATGGTCCTGTAAACAGCAATGACATAAATATTTGGTTGATGTGTTGGATTTGGTTGGCTAGGACACCAGGATAAGCCCCCTGATCATTTTCATACAGAGTCATGGGATCTTTTACATCCACTTGAGCAGGCAGACTAAGCCTTGGTTTAACATCTCTTTTGAAAGACAGCATCTCCGGCAGTGCAGCACTCCCTCATTGTCATCTTGGATTATGGGCTCAAATCCTGGAGTGGGGCTTGTACCAATAACGTTCTGACTCAGGCAATAGTGCTATCACTGAAGAGCAATCTCTCATGTTAAAGGTGCATGTGCTGAGTGAGTATGATGCCTTCTGTCAGAATTAGCCCATTTTTGAGCGTCCTGGTTCATTATGAAAAGAAACTAAGCATGAAGCTGTAAATCAATTACATATCCTCTTTCATTTATTTAGTTAGGATTCAGCAAAGAGAGAGCAACATATTGAAGTTTACAGTTATATCAAGAGTGATTTATCGAAGTAAATCAAGAACATAAATGAAAAAGATGTAATCATCTATATCTATGGAGTTTCTGTATTAAAAATGTAAAGTTCTTTTGAAAAACAGCAACAAAGCTTCCATCATTTTAGTTGGGAATGTGACTTCTGAAAACAGCTTACTGTACACAAACAGACCTCACCTTACATTTTACAGTTCCATACTCCTGCCATACATCAATGACATCTTTCTTGTCATACTGCATGGATCTAATCTGTTCAGTGACACAGACATTAACCTGTGGTTTCCCTTTGTAAATACCAGGCTTCCAAGCTGGCTGCTTTTGCGCCTGTGCTGAAGAGATTACACTCTGAGGAACAAGGCTGCCAGAGAGGGTCTGCATCAATCCAAAGTCAGTATCTGTTGGAGTCCCCAACGGACAAGCATGCATCAACATAGCAGGGAGCTGAGCCACTTTGGTAGCAATTTCTGATTCATTTCTTTGTGCCATATTTAAAAAGGCCATTAACCCTGTTAGTAGTGCAAATGCAGCAGAAATTCCACGTAGATTTATTAGAGGTGGGTGGGGAGTCAGAGACTGTTCAACTAAAGGAAGACAAGCATAGAAGATTGCATTTTGTGTCATTACAAGGACAGGCCAAAGAACGCCATCGCCAACAGCAACTTCATAAACGGATGTCCTGTTTATTCTGCAACAGCTATCTCTGTGCTCCACAAAGTTCTTGTCCAGATCAGTCATACCGAGTTCAACTAACAGCGCGTTTAGGAAGATCCTGTCTTCTGGCACCTCTGTATAGCTTTTGCTATTGAAAATTCTTGCTCTTTTTTCAACTGTTGGGTATCTTCTATAAAAAAAAAGGCATGTTTTTCTTTTAATAACAAATAGCATAGAATGATTTATTTACAATATTTGGGTAGTTTGTTAAAATCAGTTTGCAGATAAAGCAGATACTTTATATACCTTATGAAATTATACAAAATGCAAATAATAGATGTAATATTAATACAAAACAGGCATTTCACTATTTTATACGTGCAATATAACCTATTTAGCAAACAAAGCTCTCAAATGGAATTAGATTTTAAATTCTTCTATGTTTTTTCCCCCTCCTATCCTGAAGGCAGTGACCCATGCTGGGTTTAATATCAATACTCCATTGCACAGGTCTTCTACTGGCTTAAAACTAACAGTATTGCCAGAATGTAAGTGTTAAGCTTACAAAAACTTCCAGATTTCACAGATGCAATAATGTAGAATATTTGAGAAGGTAGTGAACACTGTATACTTTAAATTTTCATGTTGCTTTTATATTGAAAATAGAAACAGTGTTTGAATTTACTTTATGAAAAACTACACAGTAGGTAATACAAAAATACTTGCATTTATATACTACCTTATCATGTCTCCTACAAATGTACCAAAACAGGTCACATACAATAATTTTGAAATGTAGTGGTGGTGTTAATTCAATGTAGCAGCCATTTTGCACACAGCAAGACCCCCAAAATATCAACGAGATGAATGACCAGTCAATCTATTTTTGGTGGCGTTGGTAGAGAAAGAATTTTGGACAGGACATCCTGCTCTTCTTGAATTACATTCACATGAGCATGCTGGTATGGCCTTAGATTAAGGCATCATCCAAAGGAAGTACTTCGACCAATGCAGCACTCCCTCACCACTGTACTGAAGTGCTCAGGTATAGGAGTGAAGCTTGAACCTACAACCTTCTGACTCGGAGGTGACAGGGATAACAACTGAGCCAAGTATCTTAACATATTGCCCTTCACCATAAAATATTGCACAATTTATAAGAGCAGGTAACCATAACATCAAGATGGGCAAAATGGTACGCGATAAGCTTATATAGATAAATCATCAAGTATTAGTCTTGGTAGTCTTTGGCCGTCAGCCTTGGCTCAGTAGTAGCTCTCATCTCTGAATCAGAAGGTTGTGGATTCAAGTCCCACTTGAATCCGCACGTAATCTGTGTTGACACTTCAGTGCAGTACTGAGGGAGTGCTGCAGTGTTGGAGGTGCCGTCTTTTGGATGAGATGTTAAACCGTGGTCCCCATCTTCCCTCTCAGGTGGGCATAAAAGATCCCCTGGCACTATTCAAAGAAGATCAGGGAAATTCCTCCTGCTGTTTGTGGGACCTTGTTGTGTATAAATTGGCTTCTGTATCTCCCTACATTACAACAGTAACTACACTTCAAAAGTATTTTGTTGGCTGTAAAGTGCTTTGGGATATCCTGAGCTCCTGGAAGATGCTGTATCAATGCAAGTTCTTTTCTTTTTAGCCAATTGAAGAAAATACACTTATATCAGGAATAGTTCAATACTAAGAGTTACCAGTCGGGTCTAAGTCTAATCTAGTACATTTGTAATTTGGTGCTAATGGTGTCTTCTCTAATCCCATTTATATTTGAATTACAGTTGCACTTTCCTCCAAGAATTCTGCGTTCGTCCAATTCTGGCTTCTCGTGCAGCCCCCACTTCCTTCGCTGTCAGCTGTCTCGGCCCTAAGCTATGGAGTTCATCTCCGCCTCTCCGTCCTCCTTTAATACGCTGCTTAAAACCTCCCTCTTTGACCAAGCTTTTAGTCACCTGTCCTAATATCTCCTTCTTTGGCTTGATGTCAATTTTTGTCTGATTGCGCTCCGGTGAACCACATTGGGACGTTTCCCTACGTTAAAGGAGTTATATAAATACAAGTTGTTGTTGTTTTTCTTTCTACTTGCTGGCAGAAACCTTTCTTTAATACTCTCCTCCCGGTTTTGATGAGACTCAACATTTTTGATCAGGAAGTTGCCAGAGAGCCACTCAGCTTACATCAGCTCTCTGGTCATTGCTTGACATGAAATGTCAGTCACCAGGCTGCTGCAAAATGTAATTAAAATGAAGATTTCTTCTTTCAGAGAAGCAGAGCTTTGGAGTATCGAATATGTAAACAAAAGTCTAAAAATTAAGTGACCCCCAAATGTTCTTTCAATCGAACCTAACCCTGATCAATGTGCAAAAATGTAACATTTTTAGTTCATAGGATTATAATAGGTACAGCATAGGAGAAGGCCATACGTCCCATCGTGCTTGTGCCAGCTCTTTGAAAGAGCTATCCATTTAGTCGCATTTCCCTGCTCTTTCCCCATTGCCCTGTAAATTTTTTCCCTTCAAGTATTTATCCAATTCCTTTTTGAAAGTTACCATTGAATCTGCTTCCACCACCCTTTCAGGCACTGCATTCCAGATCATTTCAACTCGCTGCGTAAAAAAAAATGTTTCCTCATGTCGCCTCTGGTTATTTTGACAATCACCTTAAATCTGTGTCCTCTGGTTACCGACCCTTCTGCCACTGGAAACAGTTTCTCCTTGTTGACTCTATCAAAACCGTTCATTATTTTGAAAACCTCTATCACATCTACCGTTAATCTTCTCTGTCCTAAGGAGAACAACCTCAGCTTCTCCAGTCTCTCCACATAACTGATGTCCCTCATCCCTGGTACCAATATAGTAAATCTCTTCTGCAGCCTCTCTTCTAAAGAGAATTGAACACAATACTCCAGCTGAGGCCCAATCAGTATTTTATAAAGGTTTAGCATAACTTCCTTGCTTTTGCACTTCATGCCTCTAATAATAAAGCCCAGGATCCCATATGCTTTTTTAACAGCCATCTCAACTTGTCCTGCCACCTTCAAAGATTTGTGTATGTGCACCCCCAGGTCTCTGTGTTCCAGCACCCCCTTTAAAATTGCACCATTTAGTTTATATTGCTTCTCCTCATTCTTCCTACAAAATGCATCACTTCACACTACTCTGCATTAAATTTAATCGATATGTGTCTGCCCATTTCACCAGTCTGTCTATGCCCTTCTGAAGTCTCTTACTATCCTTCACATTGTTTACTACATTTCCGAGTTTCGTGTCATCTGCAAACTTTGAAATTATACCCTCTATACCCAAGTCCGGGTCATTAATATATATCAAAAACAGCAGTGGTCCTAATACTGACCCCTGGGGAAAACCACTATATACTTCCCCCGAGTCTGAAAAACAAGCGTTCACCACTACTGTCCCTTTCACTACTTTCACCACTACTACCACTTTCTGTCCCCTAGCCAATTTTGTATCCACGCTGCCACTGTCCCTTTAATCCATGGGCTTTAATTTTGTTAACTGGTCTATTAATCGAACAATGGGCGGCCTTTAAAGAGGAGATGGTTCGGGTACAGTCTAGGTACATTCCCATGAGGGGGAAAGGTAGGGCAAATGAAGCCAGGGCTCCCTGGATGATGAAAGAGACAGAGAGTAAGATGAAGCAGAAAAAAGGGGTATATGACAGATGTCAGGTTGATAATACAAGTGAGAACAAGGCTGAATATAGAAAGTTCAGAGGGTAATAAGAGGGGCAAAGAGAAAGTATGAGAATAGACTGGCAACTAACATAAAAGGGAATAGACTGGCAACTAACAAAAAAGTCTTCTGTAGGCACACAAATAGTAAGCGGGTAGTAAGAAGAGAGGTGGGGCCAATTAGTGACCAAAAAAGAGATCTGCTCATGGAGGCAGAGGGCATGACAGAGGTACTAAATGAGTACTTTGCATCTGTCTTTACCAAGGAAGAAGATATGGCCAAAGCCACAGTAAAAGAGGAGGTAGTTGAGATACTGAATGGGCTAAAAATTGATAATGAGGAGGTACTAGAAAGGCTGGCTGTACTTAAAATAGATAAGTCACCAGATCCGGATGGGATGCATCCTAGGTTGCTGAGGGAAGTAAGGGTCGAAAATGCGGAGGTACTGGCCAAAATCTTCCAATCATCCTTAGATATGAGGGTGGTGCCAGAGGACTGGAAAGTTGCAAATGTTATACCTTTGTTCAAAAAAGGGTGCAAGGATAAACCCAGCCACTACAGGCCACTCAGTTTAACCTCGGTGGTGGGGAAACTTTTAGAAACGATAATCCGAGACAAAATTAACAGTTATTTGGACAAGTGTGGATTAATTAAGGAAAGCCAGCACGGATTTGTTAAAGGCAAATCGTGTTTAACGAACTTGATTGAGTTTTTTGATGAGGTAACAGGGAGGGTTATGAGGGCAATGCGGATGATGTTGTGTATATTGACGTTTGATAAAGTGCCACATAATAGGCTTATCAGCAAAGTTGAAGCACACAGAATAAAAGGGGCAGTGGCAACATGGATATGAAATTGGATAAATGACAGGAAACAGAGTGTGGTGGTGAACCGTTGCTTTTCGGACTGGAGGAAGGTATACGGTGGTGTTCCCCAGGGGATTTACTAGAATGCATCCAGAGATGAGGGACTTCAGTTATGTGGATAGGCTGGAGAAGCTGGGGTTGTTCTCCTTAGAGCAGAGAAGTTTGAGAGGCGATTTGATAGAGGTATTCAAAATCATGAGGGGTCTAGACAGAGTAGATAGAGAAACTGTTCCCACTGGCAGAAGGGTTGAGAATCAGATGACACAGATTTAAGGTAACTGAAAGAAGCAAAGGCGACATGAGGAAAAGCTTTTTTACACAGCGAGTGGTTATTATCTGGAATGCGTGCCTGAAAGGATGGTAGAGGCAGATTCAATTGTGGCTTTCAAAAGGGAAATGGATAAGTACTTGAATGAAAAAAATTTGCGGGGCTACGGGGAAATGGTGGGGGAGTGGGACTAGCTGGATTGCTCTTGAAGAGATCCGGCACGGGCTCGATGGACCGAACGGCCTTCTTCTGCGCTGGAACCATTCTATGTGGTACTTTATCAAATGCATTTTGAAAGTCCATATAAACAACATGAACTGCACCACCCTATAAGACCATAAGAGACAGGAGCAAGAGTAGGCCATTCAGCCCCTCGAGCCTGTTCCGCTATTTAATGAGATCATGGCTGATTTGATTTTTACCTCAACTCCACTTTCCCGCCCTTTCCCCATATCCTTTGACTCCCTTGCTGATCAAAACTTTGTCCAACTTAGCCTTGAATGTATTCAATGACTCAGTCTCCACAGCTTTTTGGGGTAAAGAATTCCAAAGATTCACGACCCTCTGGGAGAAGAAATTCCTCCTCATTTCTGTCTTAAACGGGCGACCCCTTATTCTGAGACTATGTCCCCTAGTTTTAGATTCCCCCATGAGGGGTAACATCCTCTCAGCGTCTACCCTATCGAGTCCACTCAGAATCTTGTATGTTTCAATAAGATCTCTCATTCTTCTAAACTCCAATGAGTATAGACCCAACCTGTTCAATCTTTCCTTATAAGACAACCCTTCCATACCCGGAATCAACCTAGTGAACCTTCTCTGAACTGCCTCCAATGCAAGGACACCAGAACTGTACGCGGTACTCCAGGTGTGGTCTCACCAGCACCCTGTACAGTTGTAGCATGACTTCCCTGCTTTTATACTCCATCCTCCTAGAAATAAAGGCCAATATTCCATTTGCCTTCTGGATTACCTGCTGTACCTGTATGTTGACTTTTTGTGTTTCATGTACGAGGACACCCAGATCCCTCTGCACCGCAGCATTTTGTAGTATTTCTCCATTCAAATAATATTTTTATTTTTCCCCCCAAAATGGATGACTTCACATTTTCCCACATTATATTCAATCTTCCAAATTTTTGCCCATTCGTTTAACCTGTCAATGTCCCTTTGCAGACACTTTGTGTCCTCATCGCAACTTGCTTTTCCAACTATCTTTGTATCATCAGCAAATGTGGCCACAAGACACACTGTTCCTTCATCCAAGTCATTGATATATATTGTAAATAGTTGAGGCCCCAGCACTGATCCCTGCGGCACCCCACTAGTTACAGATTACCATTTTGAAAATTACCCTTTTATCCGGACTCTTTGTTTTCTGTTAGTTAGCCAATCCTCTATTCATGCCAGTATATTACCCTCAACACCATGAGTTCTTATCTTGTGTAGTAATCTTTTATGTGGCACCTTATCGAATGCCTTTTGGAAATCCAAAAATAATGCATCCATCGGTTCCCCTTTATCCACCCTGCCCGTTACTTCCTCAAAGAACTCTAATAAATTTGTCAGACATGATTTCCCCTTCATAAAACCATGTTGACTCTCCTTGATTGTATTCTGAGTCTCCAAATGTCCTGCTACTACTTCCTTAATAATGGATTCTAGCATTTTCTCAATGACAGATGGTAGGCTAACTGGACTATGGTTACCTGCTTTCTGTCTCACTCCCTTCTTGAATTGGGGTGTTACGTTTGCGGTTTTCCAATCCGCTGGGACCTTTCCAGAATCTAGTGAATTCTGGAAGATTACAACCAATGCATCCGCTTTCTCTGTAGCCATTTCCTTTAAGACCCACAGATACAAGCAATCAGGTCCAGGGGACTTGTCAGCCTTTAGACCCATTAGTTTACCTCGTACTTTTTCTCTAATGATAGTGATTGTTTTGAGTTCCTGCCTCCCCTTTGCCCCTTGATTTTCTACTATTATTGGTATGTTATTAGTGTCTTCTACTGTGAAGACAGATACAAAATATCTGTTCAATTCCTCTGTCATTGCCTTGTTTTCCATTATTATTTCCCCAGTCTCATCTTCTAAGGGACCAACGTTTACTTTAGCTACCCTCTTCCTTTTTATATACTTGTAGCTTTTACTGTCAGTTTTTATATTTCTTGCTAGTTTGCTCTCAATTTATTTTCTCCCTCTTTATTATTCTTTTAGTCATCCTTTGCTGGTTTTTAAAGTTTTCCCAATCTTCGGGCTTACCAGTAATCTTTGCCATGTTATATGCTTTTTCTTTTAACCTGATACCATCCTTGACTTCCTTAGTTAGCCATGGTTGGTTCACCCTTTTTGTGGCGTCTTTCCTCCTCACAGGGATATATTTTTGTTGTGAGTCATAAAATATCTTTTTAAATGTTTGCCACTGCTTATCCACCATCATACCATCTAATCTGATAACTCAGTCCACTGTAGCCAATTCCGCCCTCATTCCTTTATAATTGCCCTTATTTAAGTTTAATACAGTAGTTTCAGACCCAAGATCCTCGCTCTCAAACTGGATGTGAAATTCTATCATGTTATGATCACTGCTTCCCAAGGGATCCTTTACTTTGAGATCATTAATTAAAGCTGTTTCGTTACCCATTACCAGATCCAAAATGGCCTGTTCCCTGGTTGGTTCCCCGATGTATTGGTCCAAGAATCAGTCCCTAATACACTCAATAAACTCCTCCTCAGGGCTATTTCTGCCAATTTGATTTGTCCAATCTATGTGAAAGTTAAAATCGCCCATGATTACTGCATTACCTTTTTTACAAGCCCTCATCAACCCTCTCCATTACTTCATTGGGATTGGACAAAGTCAGCATGGGTTTATGAAAGGGAAATCAGGCTTAACAAATCTAATGGAGTTTTTTGAGGATGTAACTAGTAGAATAGATAGGGGAGAACCAGTGGATTTGGTGCATTTGGATTTTCAGGCTTTTGATAAGGTCCCACACAAGAGATTAGCATGCAAAATTAAAGCACATGGGATTGGGGGGAATATACTGGCATGGATTGAGAATTAGATGACAGACAGGAAACAGAAAGTAGGAACAAACGGGTCTTTTTCCGGGTGGCAGGCAGTGACTAGTGGGGTACCGCAGGGATCAGTGCTTGGGCCCCAGCTATTCACAAGATATATCAATGATTTGGATGAGGGAACTAAATGTAACATTTCCAAGTTTGCAGACAACACAATGCTGGGGTGGAATGAGAGCGGTGAGGAGGATGCAAAGAGGCTCCAATGTGATTTAGACAAGTTGGGTGAGTGGGCAAGAACATGGCAGATGCAGTATAACGTGGATAAATATGAGGTTATCCACTTTGGTTGTAAAAACAGAAAGGCAGATTATTATCTGAATGGTGATAGATTGGGAAAAGGGAAGGTGCAACGAGACCTGGGTGTCCTTGTACACCAGTCGCTGAAAGCGAGCATTCAGATGCAGCAAGCAGTTAGGAAGGCAAATGGTATGTTGGCCTTCATTGCAAGAGGATTTGAGTACAGGAGCAGGGATGTGTTACTGCAGTTATACAGGGCCTTGGTGAGACCAGATCTGGAGTATTGTGTGCAGTTTTGGTCCCCTTATGTGAGGAAGGATGTCCTTGCCATGGAGGGAGTGCAATGAAGGTTTACCAGACTGATTCCTGGGATGGCAGGATTGACATAGGAGGAGGGATTGGGTCGACTAGGCCTATATTCACTAGAGTTTAGAAGAATGAGAGGTGATCTCATCGAAACATATAAAATTCTAAGGACTAGACAGACTAGATGCAGGGAGGATGTTCCCGATGGCTGGGGAGTCCAGAACCAGGGGGTCACAGTCTCAGGATACAGGGTATGCCATTTAGAACCGAGATGAGGAGAAATTTCTTCACTCAGAAGGTGATGAACCTGTGTAATTCTCTACCACAGAAGGCAGTGGAGGCCAAGTCATTAAATATATTCAAGAAGGAGATAGATATATTTCTTAATGCTAAAGGGATCAAGGGATATGGGGAAAAAGCGGGAACAGGGTACTGAGTTAGACGATCAGCCATGATCATTTTGAATGGTGGAGCAGGCCCGAAGGGCCGAATGGCCTACTCTTGCTCCTATTTTCTATATTTCTATGTTTTATCAAAGAACTCAATCAAGTTCATCAAACATAATTTTCCTTTAACAAATCAGTGCTGACTTGCATTTATTAGCCCACACTTTTCCAAGTGCCAATTAATTTTGGTCTCAGTTTCCCCAGCACCGACATTAAACAGACTGGCCTGTAACTGCCAAGTTTATCACTCTCCCCTTTTTTGAACAGGGGTGTAACACTTGCAATCGTCCAGCACCATTCCCACATCTACGGAGGATTGGAAGATTGTGGCCAGAGCCTCCGCAATTTCTACCCTTACTTCCCTCAGTAACCTGGGATGCATCCCAACTGGACTGGGTGCCTTTTCTACTTTGAGTACTGCCAATCTTTTAAATACCCCCTCTTTCTCCTATCCAATATCGCTACTATATCCTCCTTTACTGCTACAATGGCAGCATCCTCTTCTCTAGTGAAGACTTTTGCAAAGTATTCATTTAATGCCTCAGCCATGCCCTCTGCCTCCACAAGAAAAGTCTCCTTTTTTGTCCCTAATCGGTCCCACGCTTCCTTTGATTACCCTTTCACCAAATATATGTTTATAAAAGACTTTTGGGTTCCCTTTTATGTTAGCCACCAATCTAAAGAGATAAGAACATAGGAAATAGGAGCAGGAGTAGGCCATAGAGCCCCTTGAGCCTGCTCCGCCATTCAATAAGATCAAGGCTGAACTTCTACTTCAACTCCACTTTCCCGCCTGATCCCCAGATTCCTTTAGAGTCCAAAAATCTATCGATTTCAGACTTGAATATACTCAACGACTGAGCATCCACAGCCCTCCTTTTTGGCCACCCATTGTTCAATTACTGTTCTGCCTACCAATTTTTGATTCCAATTCACCTGGGCAAAATCTCTTTTTAACTCACTGAAATTTGTCCTCCTCCAGTTAAGCTTTTTCACATTTGATTGTTCCTTGTCCTTTTCCATAACTATTCTAAACCTAATGATATTATGATCACTGTTCCCCAAATGCTCCCTCACTGAAACATGCTCCACCTGCCCCACTTCATTCCCCTGAACTAGATCCACCACTGTTTCCTTCCTGGTTGGGCTGGAAACACATTGTTCTAGAAAGTTCTTGGACACATTTCAGGAATTCCTCCCCCTCTTTGCCTTTTACACTGTTACTGTCCCAGTCTATATTAGGATAATTGAAGTCCCCCATTATCACTACGTTATAGTTCTTGCATCTTTCTGTGATTTACCTGCAAATGTTCTCTGCCTCCTTTCCACTATTTGGTTGCTCACAGTATACACCCAGTAGCATAATAGCTCCTCTATTGTTCCTTACTTCTAAACAAATAGATTGTGTCTTTGACCCTAAAACTACATCATCCTTTTCCAGTGCTACAATAGTTTCTTTGATCAATACTGCCACCCCAACCCCCCTTTCTTTCCTAAATATCTTGTAGCCAGGAATATTAAGTACTCAATCCTCCCCTTCTTTGTGCCAGGTTTCTGTTATTGCCACTATATCATAATCCCACGTGGTGACTTGAGCCTGCAGCTCACCAACCTTATTTACCACGCCAAGTGCATTTGCGCACATGCACTCCAATCTCACGTTAGACTGCCTCGCATTTGCCTCCTCTCTGATCCCTCCTATTTTTGAACTATTCTTTATGCTAGAGCTACATTTCTCTTCCAGTTCTCTGTGCACCTTGTTTCTCCTCGCTAATGTTTCCCCTTGGTGCCTAATTCCCTGCCTAATTAGTTGAAACCCTCCCCCACAGCACTAGTTAACCTCCCCGTGAAGACATTGGTCCCAGCTCTGTTGAGGTGCAACCCATCCATCTTGAACAGATCCATCCTGCCCCAGAACTGGTCGCAATGCACCAGGAATCTGAAGCCCTCCGTCCTGACCATTGCACCAGCCATGCATTAACCTACCTTATCCTACTATTCCTATATTCACTAGCTCGTGGCACTAAGAGTAGATTCTGGCACTGGAAGTAGATTCAAAGACAGAATCTGTCTGGGGCAATTACCACGTTTCCAGTACTTGTTACCATTTTACATGTACGTAGTACAAGATGCCTGTGCTTATTTGTACAACATACTTCCATGAAAGCATATTACTGTATTAAGGTCTTCTTTGCTGGTAAGGAGAGGATATTAGACTGGGGACAAATGTGAGTTTACAGGCTCTGCACCTGATGATTATTTGCCGTTTCCACACCCATTACCTCGAAAACTTCACTGACGCCTCTTCTCCCCTCTCGAGCCCCACAAGCCAAACTGCCCGAACGCTCATTTCTGCCGAGCTCAGGTAGATTACTATTAAAGAATAAAATATTATTCTGTGGAGGCCGCAACCAATCACTCCACGGGGCCCAGTGCCCCAATTCAGCCGACTCCGGGTCCACAACACTGAAAACACAACGACGCCTGCGCACTCCCATTCCGCGGGTCAGAGGGCAGCGCCTGGCTGCGCAGTTAGTCCGTTTTTGGTTTCATTGCGCAACTCGCTGACTTCCGGCGAAGAGGAAACATGGAGGAGATGCAGAAGGGCAGATGAAACAGCGCCAGGCAGCAACCACAAGCTCCTGGATCCCCATCGGGACTCGGCAGACATAGTAGTATCTTCTGGGTCACGTTGCGACTGCTCCTCATTATGTAGGCGTCTGGGCTGACGGTTAACGAGCAGCTCATGTGATCGGGCGGAATGGCCACTACAGCGGAACTGTTCGAGGTGGGTCCCCGGGTCCGGCTGCTGTCGCGATTCGGATGTGTTTTTTGTCCCAGCCCCAGTTCCAGCTCTTTTGTAAATGCTCGTACCGAGTCTGATTCAGCTCGGGCCTTGCATTGGGTAGATTTGGAAAATGGCTGACTATTCAGATATGTTGGGCAGGGAAATAGGCTTCAATTGTTAATTATCATTGTAAGGATTTAATGTTTGAGTTGTAGGTTGATGCAGTATATTAAATGTTGTGATTATTAGCCATGACTCACGTTGCACTGTTGTTAATGTAACAAAATCAGTTGCCACAATTGAGTCGCATATGCAAGGGTGGTGCAAGGGTGTTTTCTGGATCACTCGCTGATACACAGCGTTAGTCATTTTTCAAAGCTATTTTTATAGCACATTCAGTATTTGTAGTCTAATGTACTTTGGACATACACAGATTTATTGGTGATTAATGAGAGAATTGAGAGCACAGGAAACCATTTGATCCATCATGCCCATGCTAACTCAACTGAGAATATCTATTGAAATCCTGTTTCCCTGCTCTTAACCAATTTACTTTAAACGTTGTTTATAATCTCTGCGTGAAAGCCACTTATAATTCGAGCACTTCTAGTAATGGTCTGTGTGAAAATAAGTTCTTCTAACTCCTTGTTTTTATTGATAATCCTGAATCTATGCCCCTGTTTAGTGATTTACCAGATTATGAAAATGATGTTATGTTATTTATCCTCAAAACTTATAATAATTTTGAAAACCTCCATACAGTCCCTTCTGTTCCAGTGGAAAAAAAGTTTGAAAAATTACAGCTTTCTTCATAACTATAACTTCTCCTCCAGTATAATTGTAGTGACTCTTGGCCAAACCTATTCCATGGTTGTAATATCCTCCCAATAATAGGGTGCAATACTTTTAACCAGTGCAGTCCCACCTCCATCTTCATTGTGGAAAAAAAATAGGTAAAATACTTAACTATCACCATCATTTCCTCACCCTCGAGGACAAAATGGCCCCCTTTGTTTACAATTGGTCACACCCCTTTTTTAACTATCCATTTACTTTTTATGTTCTTATAACGGCCATTTGTATTCCCCCCCCCCCCCCTGATGTGGACCACCAATATTTTATACTCCTTAACTGTTTTTATTTTCTCACAGTTTGTCTCTGAATTATCCCTCCTATATTTGCTGTATGCTTCCTTACTGGACTTCATTTTGCTCTTGCCTCTGTTTATCCCTAGAACCTCAGTCTTTAACATAGTAGGAATGTATTTAATCTGTACCGTATTCATCTATTGCCCATTGATTTCTTGTGATTTTTTTTTTCCAACCAATTAATCAGCCCACTGAAATTAGCTAATTTCCAATGCAACACTTTTAACTTGGACTCTTAAAATGTGAACCCAATTACCACAACATCAGCCTGCATTTATATAGCACCTTTTTAATGTAGACAAATGTCTCAAGGCGGTGTAAAGAAAAATGGATGCTACATCAAAGGAGGAGATATTAGAGGTGACCAAAAGCTTGGTGAAGGTTACATTGAATCTACAGCACAGAAACAGGCCATTCAGCCCAATCGGTGTGTGCCGTCATTTATGCTCCACATGAGCCTCCTCCTTCCCTACTTCGTTTACCCCTATCAGCATGCCCTTTTCCTTTCTCCTTAGTGTGCTTATCTAGCTTCCCCTTAAATACCTCTATGCTATTCGCCTCAACTACTCTTTGTGGTAGCAAGTTCCACATTCTTACCACTCTTTGGGTAAAGAAGTTTCTCCTGAACTTCCTATTGGATTTATTAGTGACTGTCTTATATTGATTATTTCTAGTCTTGGGCTCCGCCACAAAAGGAAGCTTTTTCTCTACGGGCTGCCCTATTAAACCCTTTCATTATTTTAGACCTTTATCAGGTCACCCCTCAGCCTTCTCGCCTCTTGGGATATTACTACCAGTGCAGTATCTGTAGAACTTCCCATCGCCCAAGAAATATGGAACTGTCTCATCTGATAAGTCACACGTTGATTTGTCTAATTTGCTTCTCCCTAACTGACCTAGTGCATGACACCACGGGTAATCCTGAGGTTATTACCCTTGAGTACCTGATTTTTAATTTAGCTCCTGCCTCCTCTAACTCAAGACCTTGATTCTGCTTTTCCTGCATTATTGACTTCACTGTGAACTGCGACTTTGAGTTGAAACAAAGACTCTTAATATACTTTTTGTTGCAATCATGTTAAAAATGGGTCAGTTCGATGTATTCAACTTCTTTACAGTACAATATAGACCACAAAATAGTAGGAAAGAAATTGAGAACAAGATTTATGGAGGGATGCAATGGAAACAGTTGTAATAATGGCCTTTAACTATCCCCAGGTAGACTGGGATAAGATAAAACTTTGTGGTCAAATTTGTTCAGCTTTCAGTAAAGATAAATGACTTCCAACATTCCTTTTAGCTAAAATCACTATTAAGTATTGGGTTCAAACTGTATACTGAAATTGCACCTTGACTGCCCACACCAGCTGTACTAGGCCCAGCTCGTAGTTTAGGCCCATCTTTGAATTGCCTGCTGTAAATCTGTAGGATTCCAGTTGCCTGGTCTTGCCACTTTCGGCATACAACTTCAGTTATGCTGTATTTCTGTGTGCCTCCAATTATTACCTTTTGCGCATCCTATATTTTAATTGTTCCACCACTGTGGCTCTAAGCTCTGGAATTCCCTCCCTTAACTTCTCTGCCTCTCTACCGCGCTCTCCTTTAAGAAGCTCCTTAAAACCTACCTCTGGGACTACCTGCCCTAATATCTCCTTATGTGGCTCGGTGTCAAATTTTGTTTGATAATGCTCCTTTGAAGTGCTTTGGGACATTTTACTGTGTTAAAGGCGCTGTGTAAATGCAAGTAGTTGTGTCACCGTGGTCCATTTTCCTGGGTACCGTAACTGTCTTACAGAGCTGCATTTTGTTGCTGTTGTAATGCCTTAACAGCTGCTGCTTCATCATGACTTCAATATTAATTGACAAAAATTGAAACTTTTCTATTTAAAATATGCATAACTACTGAGCTGACAAAATACAAACTAGACTATCTACTCAAGTATTTTTTTTAAAAATCAATCTTTCTCCAAGTTGCCCAATACAATTATAGTGATACAGATGGATGGACAGATCAGGAATGAGTCCATTTAGATTCATGAAAAGACTAATTTTTATTTCTTTAAGAATGGATTTTTTTGCAGCTGTATTACATCCTGAGAACATTTTAATTTTTTTTAAAGAGCATAATGACTTGTGTAGGTAAATGAGGCAACTGTTCTACACCAGTTACATCTCAAAAAATTGACAGGAGAATGTCCTGCTCTTCAAATTGTGCAATGGGATCTTTAATATCATCTTTAATAGAAAGATTAGACCTCACTTTATTGTCTTACCCAAAAGATGCCACTCTAACAATGTAACGCCATCTAAGAGGCTCTGAGATTGAGGGGCCATGGCAGAAGACAACAGCCCATTTGCTATTACCCCTATTGGTGACGCTGCATTGGCACATGTTTTACGTCGGTTTTTAAGTTCCAGTATAGGTAAATAGGAAATTTTGGCGTAAGTTCAAGTCGGCCAGATTGGCACAGAACGTACGTGCAATCCAGGAAATGTGGGCCAGAGTTTTAAATTGTGAACTGTGAATAAAATTGTGTGTTTATTTTATGTACTTCGTGCAGATGCAGCAGAAATAGCATAGAGATTTTGTTGTGAAATCACATTTAATGTTGCTGTTAAGTGTTCAGCTAATCCTTTCTTATTTTTTGGGGGTGAGTGATTTTGTGGTCCAAACTCAAATAACCTGTACATGCAAAATAATATATTATTTTACCTGAGTATATGTATATTTTTACATGTGCAACATCTATTGTCATGCTGAATTAATGCAATGCCTATTTGAAAACAGTCCAAAGAATTCATCCAAGATCATTAGAGCAGGCATTTTTACTTGCACAAAAGACCTATGGAATATAAAATATCTTTTGCCTAGAAAAATTGAGTTAGCCTGGACACACTTAGACTTGTATTCAGTGATCTCTTATGGAGGTTTCCTCTTTTCTTTGAGTTGATACTATTGCATTAATAGAAAGTAAATACATTAAATATTGATAACTGAAATATCAATATCTGCCCACTATGTGTTGGAAAATTCCCGAATGCTTTGCCTCATGGGTTTATTGGGTATACTCTCAATTTATCTTAAATAGCTATGCTATAATTTTATTATGATGTGGAGATGCCGGTGATGGACTGGGGTGGACAAATGTAAGGAATCTTACAACACCAGGTTATAGTCCAACAAATTTATTTTAAAATCACAAGCTTTCGGAGATTATCTCCTTCGTCAGATGAATGAATGAAAAGGTTCTCAAATCGCATATCTTATACTATGTTGGGACAGCATCACACCAATCAAAAGGTGTCGTTGTTATTCAAACAGGCCAGTCACGGAGAACAGCACGTCCCAGTACACTAGATATACATTGTGTCTATTACACAGGCAGGCAGAAAGAAACTCAAAATGGCAGAGAGAGAGAATTTTAAAAAATTTACCTAATAATTTTATTAGGGTACATTAAATGTACTTGGCACTTCAAATTTACATTTCAGGTGGCTGGTGTTACATGGATTTTTATTTTGTTGTCAGGAACCTTTCGACGTTGATGAGTACATTGAACGTCTGGCATGGAGGACACCAGGAGGAGGTTCCAAAGGTGGAGCAGAAGCCTTTGATCCAAAAAGGTGCTGTATTTCAATTAAAGCTTTTACTCCATATTTTAAACTGTTGCAGGAACGGTGTACATCTTTTGCATGGTATATTTTTTTAAAAATTAAAGAAAAGTTTGTATGTTATGAGTAACATTCTAGTCTAATTTTTTTAGTTCCTGGTGCACAAAGTAGCTAGCTTAGCACATGTAGTGACACTCTGGAATACATTGGAGCAGTTGACACCCATGCACTCCTAATATTATTGATTGCCATCTGGTAGTGAGAGGTGTGTATTGTTAGCAATATCTAGCCTTGGTAGATAGTTTGACTTTTTAATTATTATTGTGATTATTTTTGTACAGTTGGTGCACCAGTTTGTTTGACAGCTATCATAGGGGCTTGTCACTTAATGGTTGCTGATAGTGTGTGTGCATAACTTAAAATAATTTTTAAACTGCTGTTGGCTCAAAGGAAAGCCCACCGGTTGGGTGTTAACATGTAAAATATGTTCTGCTTTCTACATGTGTGAGTAACTGTTATGTCCGCATGTTGTTCTGGGCCGCATACATTGAAGAAACCCTATAATCAAAAATTAAGTGTGAGAGGCAGCAATACCACAAATAGTCCTAGATTTTATTAAAAAATTAAAAACCTATCCACTTGTGTCTAATAAAACATCGAGACTGTCCTGTCTGACTGATGTATTACATTCTTTGGGTGGCTGGGGCAGGAAGTATTATAAGATTCCTTACAGCAGGGAAGGAAAGAAAGGAGGGGGGGTTGGCAGTATTGATTAAGGAGAATATTGCAGTGCTGGAGAGAAAAGACGTCTTGGAGGGGTCATTGACGGAATCTATTTGGTTAGAGTTAAGAAACAAAAGAGGTGACATTACACTACTGGGTATATTCTATAGGTCACCAACTAGTGGGAAGGATACAGAGGAGCGAAATTACAGAGTGGTGCAAAAGCCACAGAGTAGTGATAACAGGGGACTTCAACTATCCTAATATAGATTGGGATAGTAATATAAGGGGCAAAGAGAGGGAGGAATTTTTGAAGTGTATTCAGGAGAACTTTCTTAACCAGTACGTTCCCAGCCCAACGATGAAGGAAGCATTGCTGGATTACGTTTTGGGGAATGATGCAGGCCAAGTGGAGCAAGTGTCAGTGGGGGAACATTTAGGGAACAGTGATTATTGTATCATAAGATTTAGGATAGCTATGGAAAAGGACATGGACCACTCTAAAGTAAAAGTACTCAATAGGAGGAGGGCCAATTTCAGTGGGATGAGAACAGATCTGGCCCAGGTAAATTGGAATCAAAGATTGGCAGGCAAGACTGTAATTGAACAATGGGCGGTCTTTAAGGAGGAGCCTAGGTACATTCCCACAAGGGAGAAAGGTAGAGCAACTAAAGCCAGAGTTCCCTGGATGACAAAAAAGATAGAGTAAGATGAAGCAGAAAAAAAGGGGCATATGACAGATGTCAGATTGATAACACAAGTGAGAACCAGGCTGAACATAGAAAGTTCAGAGGGGAAGTGAAAAAGGAAATAAGATGGGTAAAGAGAGAGAGTATGAAAATAGACTGGCAGCCAACATAAAAGGGAATCCAAAAGTCTTCTATAGGCATATAAATGGGTAGTAAGAGGAGGGATGGGTCGATTAGGGACCAAAAAGGAGATCTACTAATGGAGGCAGAAGGCATGGCCGAGGTACTAAATGAGTACTTTGCATCTGTCTTTACCAAGGAAGAAGCTGCTGCCGGAGTCTCAGTAAAGGGAGATGTAGTTGAGATACTAGATGAGCTAAAAATTGATAGAGGAGGTACTGGAAAGGCTAGCTGTACTAAAAGTAGATAATTCACCTAGTCCGGATGGGATCCAGTCTAGGTTGCTGAGGGAAGTAAGGGTGGAAATTGCAGAGGTACTGGTCGTCATCTTCCAAACATCCGTAGATACGGGGATGGTGCCAGAGAACTGGAGAATTGCGAATGTTACACCCTTTTTCAAAAAGTGTAAGGATAAACCCAGCCACTACAGGCCAGTCAGTTTAACCTTGGTGGTGGGGAAGCTTTTAGAAACGATAATCCGGGATAGAATTAGCAGTCATTTGGACAAGTGTGGATTGATTAGGGAAAGCCAGCACGGAATTGTTAAAGGCAAATCGTGTTTCACTAACTTGCTTGAGTTTTATAAATAGAGTACAAAAACAAGGATGTCATGATGAATCCCCAGGGCCTGATAATCTGCATCCCAGAGTACTAAGAGAGGTAGCCATGGAAATAGTGGATGCATTAGTTGTCATCTTCTAAAATTCTATAGATTATTGAACAGTTCCTGCAGATTGGAGGGTGGCAAATGTAGCCCCACTATTTAAAAAAGGAGCGAGAGAAAAAACAGGGAACTACAGACCGGTTAGCCTAACATCAGTAGTAGGGAAAATGCTAAAGTCTATTATAAAGGATGTGATAACAGGACACTTAGAAAATATCAACGGGATTAGACAATGTCAGCATGCATTTATGAAAGGGAAATCGTGTTTGACAAACCGACTGGAGTTTTTTGAGGGTGTAACTTGTAGAATAGATAAGGGAGAACCAGTGGATGTGGTTTATTTGGATTTTCAGAAGGCCTTTGATAAAGTCCCACATAAGAGGTTAGTGTGCAAAATTAAAGCACATGGGATTGGTGGTAATATACTGGCATGGATTGAAAATTGGTTAACAGACAGGAATCAGAGAGTAGGAATGAATGGGTCTTTTTCAGGGTGGCAGGCAGTGACTAGTGAGGTACCGCAGGGATCAGTGCTTGGGGCCCAGCTATTCACAATATATATCAATGATTTGGATGAGGGAACCAAATGTAATATTTCCAAGTTTGCTAATGATGTCAAAACTAGGTGGGTTTGTAAGTTGTGAGGAGGATGCAAAGAGGCTTCAAGGCAACTTAGACAAGTTGAGTGAGTGGGCAAATACATGACAGATGCAGTATAATGTGGATAAATGTGAAGTTATCCACTTCAGAAGGAAAAACAGAAAGTAGAGTATTATTTAAATGGTGATAGATTGGGGAATGTTGATGTACAAAGGGACCTGGGTGTCCTTGTACATCAGTCACTGAAAGCAAACATGCAGGTGCAGCAAGCAATTAGAAAGGCTAATGGTATGTTGGCCTTCATTGCAAGAGGATTTGACTACAGGAGCAAGGATGTCTTACTGCAGTTATACTGAGCCTTGGTGAGACCACACCAAGAGCATTGTGTGCAGTTTTGGTCTCCTTACCGAAGAAAGGATATACTTGCCATAGAGGGAGTGCAGAGAAGGTTCACCAAACTGATTCCTGGGAGGGCAGGGTTGTCATAGGAGGAGAGATTGGGTCGACTCGGCCTGTATTCACTTGAGTTTAGAAGACTGAGAGGGGATCTCATTGAAACATATAAAATTCTGACAGGGCTAGACAGACTGGATGCAGGGAGGATTTTTCCCCTGGCTGGGGGGGTCCAAAATGAGGGGTCACAGTCTCAGGATATGGGGTGGGACATTTCGGACTGAGATGAGGAGAAATTTCTTCACTGAGGGTGGTGAACCTGTGGAATTCTCTACCACAGAAGGCTGTGGAGGCCAAGTCACTGAATATATTTAAGAAGGAGCTAGGTAGATTTCTAGACACAAGGCATCAAGGGGTATAGGGTATTGAGATAGAGGATCAGCCATGATCATATTGAATGGTGGAGCATGCTCGAGGGGCCGAATGGCCTACTCCTATTTTTTGTGTTTCTATGTAACTTTTATAATGTGGAGATGCAGGTGATGGACTGGGGTTGACAATTGTAAACAATTTTACAACACCAAGTTATAGTCCAGCAATTTTATTTTAAATTCACAAGCTTTCGGAGGCTTCCCCCTTCGTCAGGTGAACGATGTGAAATGAAATCCTCGAGGATTTCATTTCACATCGTTCACCTGACGAAGGGGGAAGCCTCCGAAAGCTTGTGAATTTAAAATAAAATTGCTGGACTATAACTTGGTGTTGTAAAATTGTTAACTTTTATAAAGCACTGGTTCGGCCACAATTGGATTATTGTCTCCAGTTCTGGGCGCCGCACTTCAGGAAAGATGTGAATGCCTTGGAGAGGGTGCAGAAGAGGTTTAATAGAATGATTCCAGGGATGAGAGACTTTAGTTATGTGGATAGACTGGAGAAGCTGGGATTGTTCTCCTTGGAACAGAGAAGGTTGCGTGAAGATTTGATAGAGGTATTCAAAATCATGAAGGGTCCAGACAAAGTGGATAGAGAGAAACTGTTCCCATTGGCGGAAGGGTCAAGAACCAGAGGATATGGATTTAAGGTGATTGGCAAAAGTACCCAAGGTCATATGAGGGAAAACATTTTTACACAGCGAGTGGTTAGGATCTGGAATGCACTGCCCGAGGGGATGGTGGAGGCAGATTCAATCATGGCCTTCAAAAGGGAACTGGAGATAAGTACTTGAAAGGAAAAAAATTGTAGGGCTACGGGGAAAGGGCCTAGCTGGATTGCTCTAGTATAGAGCCGGCATGGACTCGATGGGCCAAATGGCCTCCTTCCATGCTGTAACCTTTCTATGATTCTAGCGAAGAGTTAGTACAGTATAAACATTTTGTAGAGACGCTCAGATAAACTGACTACTTCCCATATTTGTTGTGTGGTCTATAAGAAAACGCATGTTAACACCTCCATTTCATGCATGTTTTAAGTGCACAATTTTTGCATGTTAAGGTGCAGCAGTACTGTATATCTGGAGCAATCTATAAAATGTAAGTGGCAAAAATGTTTTTTCCCCCACTCTTTAATGGCAGATGACTGTTGCCAAAAGGGTTTTTGTCTCATGAGACAAGAATGTGCGCATGTAATGATTTCTAGTGTTGCCCGTCTAAAAGAGACGCCTGTATTTCCTAGGAACATTTCTGACTTCATGCCATCAGACCCAGGTTTCATATTTAATGGAAGTCATTTGTCTTAAGTGAGCTTTGTCATTGTTTCAATGCATATTTGGCTACACAAAGTACGCTGTATTTTTTGTGTCCTTGTGAGTCCTCCATATATTGCTATTATAAATTCCTCTTGATGATGGCTTTCATAAAATGTAATCTCTTATTGAGTAGCGAGAACAATTATACTGGGAACGTTTGCAAATCACAGAGATAATCCTTATTTACTGGACCATTCTCCTGGGAAGATGTGAACATCCCAGGATGATGCTTGTTTCCTGGAGCATTTAAGATATGGTTTGTTGTGATCTGTGTTTGCAAAGGACGACCTTAAAAGGACCCACTTCTTCATCAGAGGAAAAAATGGTTTTAAAATGCATAGATTTTCTCAGTGTCTCCAGTTCTTTGCTTTATGTGTGAGGGGTTCGCTAAGCAAATCTCTGCAATGTGACTTTTGTCCAAGATGTTTAAGACCAAGACTACTGAAAAGAACTACAAGGACTTTGGACTTTCTGTTTTCTTGTGTTGAAACAGTTCATATCTTTTGTAAGTCTGCTTATTGTACTTTTAGTATCCTGTTGTGTCCTTCTGTGTCTTGTTACATTTTTGGGTTTCTTTTACCTATTGTACTCCAGATATTTTTGGCTTCTGTGTTTCAGACTATTTTCATAGGTGGACTCTTGTTCCCAACATCCCCAGGAGCACTACTTGTCCCAGTATCTAAATCAAATTCATGGTGTGCCTGGGTAATGAACAGAGAACCTTTTTTTAAGATTACTTCAGCTACTGATTCTATCCTGTGTCTGCATGGCTTCATTGCTGTCTTTATAAGTCAGCAAGATAATATGATAGTAGATCTTGCCTTAAGCTTTAACTGCCAAACAAGTTTAAGCATTAATAGAATAGAATTATGTGAATATTATTAGTAACCTGACATTTTCTACAGTACCTGTTAAGTGTAACAAACCCTTTGTTGCAATAAAAAATAACAAAATAGCTCATAATTTCTATGCTGAACTAAATTTTAATTCATTTTCATACATAGTGGTTCCCTTTCTTTTCTCCCCAATTATGGAAATTATCTGGCTGATCTAATTCTCTGGGAGGCTTCAGGTAGATTCACTGTGGAGGCTACAGGTGGGTTCGCTGATTTGAATTGAACTGCCAATCAAACACATTTAAACAAATCTGTTTGAGGCTTATTTGCAGCCTTTTGCTCTCCCAGAGTTCACTGAATAGTTAGGCTGATACCTTGACATGCAGCATCTGAACTCGGTAGAGGAGGTGGGGCTGTATGCTCGTATTTGTGTTCACCCTGCCAAAGAGTGATCAGGGCAGATTCCGTCTAGTTAGGGCAAAGTATATGCTGGTAAAGAGGTGGGGGGAGAGGGCAGGGGTGGGAGTTGTGGGGGGGGGGGGCGCGGGCGTGGCGGCGGAGATGATGAAGAAGAAGAGGAGTTCCTTTTGTACAGGGTGGCAAGTTTCAGTGTGACGTCTACATTGAGGTATCTGAAGCCAGTCCCTGACCTTTCAAAGGGGTAGGATTCCCTTATTTGTGCGGAACATCCTGTTTTGAGGGCATGCCCTCCATTTTAGTGTAGTTGAGTGTAACCGAGAGTTGTCCAAATTTCTTGATGCTTTGGAAGATGCTAGGGAGTGGCGAGGTTGGGTTGGTTACACATAGCAGCATGTCCTCAGCAAACAGGAATATCTTGGCCAGTATTTTCGAGTCTGTATTGAAGAGGGATATGGGTCTGTATCATGAGCACTGCTATAGATTCTACTTCCTCTACCATTCTTTCCCTATTCCTCTTGTTTGTGCCTCTAGGGTAGATCCCTTATTGGGTGCTGGTCAGTGGGGTAGAGTTGACTCATTGTCCATCCCTCCCCTTGTGTCCACAAAGGCTTTGGGCTGCTGTGAATCAGTGAGCATGGTGGTCAGCTTTCTGTGGGCTATGTCCAATGCTAGATTCTCACACTCTTCTATGGCAAGGAGGGATCTGAAGGTGCTGTGTATTAAGGTTATAGGCCTATTCACCCCCAGGCCTTCAGGCATATGTATGTTACTGCAACACCCATGATTGCCTAGGTCTTTTCTAGACTTTTTTTTGCAGGAGGGTATCTGGGCCTACAGGGTCTTTATCGCGGCCTTGCTTCTGCAAACTCAGGATTCCAATTTTTTTATTTAGTTTTCCGCTCAGGTGTTCCGACTGTGGAGCTCACTGATCGCTGCATTCATATTCTAGATGGCTACCACAACTCTTCCATTGAGCTTTCTACTCTTTCCCCACCTCCCCAAAGTGAGGTTAGTCAGATTTAATCTGTTTGACCTTAGAATCACATTGCACTGGTTTATATGGTGGACAGTGTTAGGGTCCCAGGGAATCTGTGTTGTGGGGGGGGCGGGGGTCAGGATTTTGAGTGCTGCTCACTGCTTTCCGGGGGAGAACTGTATCAGTGATGAGCCATGCTTTGGCAGTTGACAAGAGGAGAAGCTTTGGGATGCTTTTGGTAATGGTGCGTCTGCTGGGACTCGTGTCTTCTGTGTCCCGAGAGGAGTTGTGGGAAAGCGGACAGAGATATATTGATGGCTGCATCTCTTAGAGGGGAATTTGTGCAGCCAACGCAACGCCTTTTGTGGCGTTTAGGAACTGTGGAGGGGTGCTTCTTGCTGGTTCTGCAACTTGGCATTATCACTTGGGGATGAGGATGTTAAGAGACACCTGTATTGAAGCTGGGGGTGTCTGTTATGGAGCCGTGTCCCAACCGGAGTGTTCTGTACTTGGGGCGAGGTCAGTTCTTCCTGGCTTAATGGAGAGGGTGGTGGAGGGACTGAGGGGTTTTGGGAGGGGGTTTCAGAGCATAGGGCCTAGAAGGATGAAAACACAGCCACCAATACAAAGGCGAAGGGAAGGGAAGATGCACAGTAGGCCATTGTCGGAGGAACAGAGATTTCTGTGGAGATTGTAGGGCTGAAGGATGTTAGAGATAGGGAGGAGCAAGGCCATGAAGGGACAAACACATGAGAATTTTAAATTGGAGAAGTTGGGGGACTGGGAGCCAGTGTAGGTCAGCAAGGATAGGAGTGATGGGTGAGCAGGATTTGGTGAGGGATAGGATGTGGGCAAAAGAGTTTTAGATGAACTGAAGTTTACAGAGCATGGAGGATGGGAGGCTGGCCATAAGAGCATTACCATAGTTCATTCTGGAGGTGACAAGGGCATGGATCAGTTTCTGCAGCAGATGGAATGAGGTGGGGTGGGGTCGAGCGAAGTTGGCGGTGTTGTGATGAGGATTTGGGGTCAGAAGCTCAGCTTGGAATTGAATTGATGCTGAAGTTGTAAACTGTCGTTCAACCGGAGACAGTGGCTGGGGAGGAGGGTGGAATCAGTGGCAAGGGTACGGAGTTTGGCGGGGGCCGGTGACGATCGCTTTGGTCTTCCCCATGCTTAGATGAGCTGCAGTTTGCTCTAGTTAAGACTGGATTTTGGATAAGCAATCTGACAGCACTGAGGCAGTAGAGGGCCTGAGAGGTAAAGCTGAGTGTCATCAGCATACATGTGCAAGCTGACCCCCTTGGATGATAAGAGGCAGCATGTAAATGAGGAAGAGGAGGGGGCTAAGGATAGATCCTTGAGGGACGCCAGAGGTGACGGTTCAGGGATGGGAAAAAAGGCTGATGCCAGAGATGCACTTGGTACGATTGGATAGGTAAAGGTGGAACCAAGAGGGAACAGTCCCACTGAGCCAAACAGCAGAGGGGCGACGTTGGGGGAGGATGACAGTGTGGTCGACCATGTCAAATGCTGCAGAGAGGGCAAGGAGGGAAAATGCACCATTACAGAGAATGCCACTTATGACTTGGTTAGGTCGTTGCAGTTTTGTGGCAGCAGTGAAAACCTAATTGGAGAGATTCAAACATGAAGTTGCAGAAAAATGGGTGTGGATTTGGGAGAAGTCAACACATTCAATGCCTTTGGGGAGTTTGGAGACAGGGCAGTAGTTTGCAGGGACAGAGGGGTCAAGGGAGGGTTTTTTAAGAGGAATGATGATGGCTGATTTGAAATGGATGGGGATAGTACCTGAGGAATGGGAACCATTTACAGTGTCAACTGACATAGGGCCAAGAAGGGTGGTTGGGTGGTTAGCTAGGTGGGAATGGTTGTCAAGGGAGCAGGAGGTGGATGAGATATGAGAGAAACTAGAGAAAGATGCGAGTTCAGGACTACTGGGCCTCTGAGGAGGTTTGGCTTGGTCGGCAAGGGCAAGGGGAAGGGTGAGGTGACGGCTGAATTTATGGTCTCAATCTTAGTGTCAAAGAAGCCATGAGTTCTCATTGATGGGGAGAGGTGTTTAAGGAGACGGATGGTAGTGGAGAAAATAAGCTGGAGGTTACCTTTACTCAAAAGGAAGATCCTGGAGTAATGGGTGGTCTTGGTAGAAGAAATTGAGGCCCAATAGCACGATTTTGTCCAGCCAGATCTGGTGATGGATAATTAAACTAGTTGCGCACAGGTACACTCAAGTCTACACCCCTTGGACTTGCTAGAGCTTAGATGGAGAAAGACCAAGATGGGAGAGAATAAAGGTTTTACTTGGAACAAAAGCATCAAAGGTGGAGGTGAGGGAATGCTTGAGCAGATTGATAGCTGCTGAAGTATTGTGGTAAATAGAAGGCGATGAGCTAGGCAGTTAGGAGTTTGAAAGTGCAGTTGTAATTAACTTATGTGGATGCAGAAGGAAGTGAGGTTGGTAGGGGGGGTGGGATGGTGAGTGGTCAGAGATACAGAGAAGTGATTGGAGATGGCCTTGTCTATGATTGAGACCATGGGAGTAGAGAGGCCACGTGAAATGGCAAGGTTAAATGAGGTGCCGTGAATATGGATGGGAGCGTGTATATGGCGGTGGAGGTTTAGGTTGGATGGGAGGACAGTGAAATCAGAGGAAATGGGACAAAGTGAGTTCAGATGGAGGAATCACTCAGTGCAGAAGTTGAAGGAGAAAAGAAGGGAGGATATCTCTTGGGGGTGGTGTGTGGTGCTCGGAATTGGGTTTGGAGAGCAGTAAAGAATGAGATTAGCCCCTGTGGGCACGCTGATCAAGAGCAGAGGATGGGGCAGTTGGGGATGCTGCTCGTAATGAGGCAGCGACATATGGGCCCTTCGAAGGTTGATAAATTCAGCATATCAGTAAAGGAACATGTACAAGATTCATTTCCATCTTATAGATCAGAGGAGATCTAAAATGGGAATAAGAGGGGCAAAGAGAGAATATGAGAATAGATTAGCGGCTAATGTAAAAGTGAACCCGAAAGTCTCTTATAAACATATAAATAGTAAAAAGGTAGTCAAAGGAAGGGTGGGGCTGATTGGGGACCAAAAAGGAGATCATCTTGTGGAGGCGAGGGAATTGAGACGATGAGAGAGGAGCAGGAGCAGGAGTAGGCCATTCGGCCCCTTGAGCCTGCTCAGCCATTTAATGAGATCATGGCTGATCTGATTTTTTTTTTTAACCTCAACTCCACTTTCCTGCCCTTTCCCCATATCCTTTGACTCCCTTGCTGATCAAAAATTTGTCTAACTCAGCCTTGAATGTATTCAATGCCTCAGCCTCCACAGCTTTTTGGGGTAAAGAATTCCAAAGATTCACAACCCTCTGGGAGAAGAAATTCCTCCTCATTTCCGTCTTAAATGGGCGACCCCTTATTCTGAGACTGATTTCCCCCATGAGGGGTAACATCCTCTCAGCATCTATCCTATCGAGTCCCCTCAGAATCTTGTATGTTTCAATAAGATCTCCTCTCATTCTTCTAAACTCCAATGAGTATAGACCCAACCTGTTCAATATTTCCTCATAAGACAACCCTTCCATACCCGGAATCAACCTTCTCCGAATTGCCTCCAATGCAAGTATGTCCTTCTTTAAATAAGGGCACCAGAACTGTACGCAGTACTCCAGGTGTGGTCTCACCAGCACCCTGTACAGTTGTAGCATGACTTCCCTGCTTTTATACTCCTCCCCCCTAGACATAAAGGCCAATATTCTGTTTGCCTTCCGGATTACCTGCTGCACTTGTATGTTCGCTTTTTATGTTTCATGTACGAGGACACCCAGATCCCTCAGTACCGCAGCATTTTGTAGTATTTCTCCATTCAAATAATATTTTGCTTTTTTATTTTTCCTCCCTAAGTGGATGACTTCACATTGTCCCACATTATATTTTGCCCATTTGCTTAACCTATCAATATCTCCTTGCAGCCACTCTGTGCCCTCATCGCATCTTGCTTTTCCACCTGTCTTTGTATCATCAGCAAATGTGGCCACAAGACACTCTGTTCCTTCATCCAAGTCATTGATATATATTGTAAATAGTTGTGGCCCCAGCACTGATCCCTGCGGCACCCCACTAGTTACAGATTGCCATTTTGAAAATGACCCTTTTATCCTGACTTTGTTTTCTGTTAGCCAATCCTCTATCCATGTCAGTATATTACCCCCAACACCATGAGCTCTTGTGTAGTAATCTTTTATGTGGCACCTTATCGAATGCCTTTTGGAAATCCAAATATACTGCATCCATTGGTTCCCCTTTATCCACCCTGCCCGTTACTTCCTCAAAGAACTCTAATAAATTTGTCAGACATGATTTCCCCTTCATAAAACCATGTTGACTCTCCTTGATTGTATTCTGAGTCTCCAAATGTCCTGCTCCTACTTCCTTAATAATGGATTCTAGCATTTTCCCAATGCCAGATGTTAGGCTAACTGGACTATAGTTACCTGCTGTCTGTCTCGCTCCCTTCTTGAGTAGGGGTGTTACGTTTGGGGTTTTCCAATCCGCTGGGACCTTTCCAGAATCTAGTGAATTCTGGAAGATTACAACCATTGCATCCACTATCTCTGTAGCCACTTCCTTTAAGACCCTTGGATGCAAGCTATCAGGTCCAGGGGACTTGTCAGCCTTTAGACCTGTTAGTTTACCTAGTACTTTTTCTCTAGTGATAGTGATTGTTTTTAGTTCCTCCCTCCCCTTTGCCCCTTGATTTTCTACTATTATTGGTATGTTATTAGTGTCTTCTACTGTGAAGACAGATACAAAATATCTGTTCAATTCCTCTGCCATTTCCTTGTTTTCCATTATTATTTCCGTCTCATCCTCTAAGGGACCAATGTTTACTTTAGCTACCCTCTTCCTTTTTATATACTTGTAGAAGCTTTTATTGTCAGTTTTTATATTTCTTGCTAGTTTACTCTCATAATTTATTTTCTCCCTCTTTATTCTTTTAGTCATCCTTTGGGAAAACTTTAAAAACCAGCAATCTTTGCCATGTTGTATGCTTTTTCTTTTAACCTGATACCATCCTTGACTTCCTTAGTTAGCCATGGTTGGTTCACCCTTTTTGTGGGGTCTTTTTTCCTCACAGTGATTTGCTGGGGTACTAAATGAATACTTCTCATCGGCCTTCACTAGAGAAGAGGATGCTACCAACATAGCAGTGAAGGAGGAGGTAGTATGATAATGGATAGGATAAAAATAGATGAAGAGGTACTTAAAAGGTTGGCAGTACTCAAACTAGAAAAATCACCCAGTCCAGATAGGATGCATCCTAGGCGACTGAGGGTGTAAGGGTAGAAATTGTGGAGGCTCTGGCCACAATCTTTTAATCCTCCTTAGATATGGTGGCGGTGCCAGAGGACTGGAGGATTGCAAATGTTACACCCCTGTTCAAAAAAGGGGGGGGGGGGAAGGATAAATCCGGCAATTACAGGCCAGTCAGCCTAACGTCGGTGGTTGGGAAACTTTGAGACCATAATCCAGGACAAAATTAATTGGCACTTGGAAAAGTGTGGGCTAATAAATGAAAGTCAGCATGGATTTGTTAAAGGAAAATTGTGTTTGACAAACTTGATTGAGTTCTTTGATGAAGTAACGGAGAGGGTTGATCAGGGTAGCGCGGTTGATGTGTATATGGATTTTCAAAAGGCATTGATAAAGTAGCACATAATGGGTTGTTAGCAAAATTAAAGCTCATAGGATTAAAGGGACAGTGGTAGCGTGGATACATAATTGGCTAAGGGACAGAAAGCAGAGAGTAGTGGTGAACGGTTGTTTTTCAGACTGGAAGGAAGTATACAGTAGTGTTCCTCAGGGGTCAGCATTCGGACCACTGATCTTTTTGATTTATATTAATGACCTGGACTTGGGTGCAGATGGTACAATTTCAAAGTTTGCAGTTGACTCAAAACTCGGAAATGTGGTAAACAACGTGGAGGATAGTAACAGACTTCAGGCGGGCATAGACAGACTAGTGAAATGGGCAGACACATGGCAGATGAAATTTAATGCAGAGAAGTGTGAAGTGATTCATTTTGGTTGGAAGAATGAGGAGAGGCAATATAAATTAAGTGGTACAGTTTTAAAGGGGATGCAGGAACAGAGAGACCTGGGGTGTATGTACACACATCTTTGAAGGTGGCAGGGACAAGTTGAGACTGCTGTTAAAAGAAAGCATATGGGATCATGGGCTTTATTAATAGAGGCATAGAATACAAAAGCAGGAAAGTTATGCTAAACCTTGTTTTTAAAAAAAAAACACTGGTTAGGCCTCATTTGGAGTATTGTGTTCAATTTTGGGCACCACATTTTAGGAAGGGTGTCAAGGCTTTTCGAAAGGGCACAGAAGAGATTTACTAGAATGGTATGAGGGACTTCAGTTATGTGGAGATATTGGAGAAGCTGGGGTTGCTCTCCTTAGAACAGAAAAGGTTAAGGGGAGATTTGATAGAGGTGTTCAAAATCATGAACGGTTTTGGTAGGATAAATAATGAGAAACTGTTTCCAGTGGCAAGAGGGTCTGTAACCAGAGGACACAGATTTAAGGTGATTGGCAAAAGAACCAGTGTCGACATGAGGAAGAATTTTTTTTTTTACGTAGTGAGTTGTTATGATCTGGAATACACTGCCTGAAAGGGTGGTAGAAGCAGATTCAAAAGGGAATTGGATAAATACTTGAAGGGAAAAAATGCACAGGACTATGGGGGAAAAAGCAGGGGAATGGGACTAATTGGCATGCTCTGCAAAAGAGCTGGCACAGGCACGATGGACTGTATGGCCTCCTTCTGTGCTGTATCCTACTACGATACATAAGATGAGGGGCATGCAGAAGAGGTGAAACAGGGAGGATAGACTTATAGAAAGAGAAAAGTCAAAAAGAAGTACAGAGATGACCATAAAAGAAGGTTTATGAGAGCCATAAAGTAGGAGGAAAAGAGATGGAGACAGAAGTAAATGCACAAGGATGCAAATAACTAGAAAGTGGGAGAGATATGCTCACTTTTTATTTTGTCTGTGAGCAATGTTGCAGAGATCAAGTTTAGTGATGACTGTGTCTGAGAAAATCAAAATATATAACTTTTGATGCTTCGAATATAAAATAGCAAGGACAAAAGGGAGAGAAAGAATTTGCATTTGTAAACTGGAACAGCAGTGCCAGAATTTCAGGGCAGTAATCCAACCATCATCTGAACTTCTGTGACATCAATTCAATGCACTCAATGAAAAACATTGATAATTTATTCCAACACAAGGGGACAAAGGTGTGGGTATGTGAAATACATTATCCTAGCAATTTGTCAGGAATAATGTAGTTGGCCATATTGGAAGCTCAATGATGCTATACTTTGCCAGTAATTACCAGAAGCCATAAATTGCTTGTTTTTTAAAAAGTCATAAATTTGTATAGGCATGTTTTGTGTACACCTAATACTTGAACATATTGGATGAACATACTCTTATGCAACAGGCTTTTGGAAGAATTTGTGGGCCACATTGTGGAGCTGAAGATGCTGGATGAACGCATCCAAAGGAGAGTGGAGAAACTGGAACAGCAGTGTCAGAAGGAAGCCAAGGAGTTTGCTAAGAAGGTTCAAGAATTACAGAAGAGCAACCAGGTCAGTCGAGTGTCTCCGATTTTAAAAATGCGGTATTTGGAAGTGCGCTGTATTTAAACCAACCAAATTGTTTACAATTTAGATTTCAAAACCTGTTCTTTGTAAAAAAAAAGTGGTGTACGTGTACCTGATACAGACTAGGGATATTTATTACCGTTAAAATATTGTAATTATTTGTTGAATGTAGCAAGCTTAGCCACCAAACTACTGAAGTTGGTATAGACCAATTCCCTTTTTTAAAATTCATCTTACTTATTAAACTTAGGTGTAGTAAAGGAGTTGTAAGCAGGATTGTTTTTATTGTAACTGCTTTACCAGTTGTAGTCACTTAGTCTAGTTCTGGTGGGCTGCTTCCCAGATACCATAAGTGTTTGCAATAAATCATTTCCGCCTACAGTTTCAAACCCCACACCTTCAGTTCATACGGGATACCTAGTTTCCGCTACCAGCGATATCAATGCACATCATGGTAACAAAAGCACAGCAGGAAGCAATAATCGTGAAATATTTCTGATAGCTTGAAAAAATTCTTGTAAATGGTTCCAATGTATGGCGTATACATTAAATATCAGAAAAAAGCCGATAAGATGCAACCAGTAGTAATTTGCCAGAAGTGGAAGAGAATTTTATATTTTCATGATCATAGCTAATCTGAAAAAAAGTTGAAATCTTGACAGAAGAAGGTAATTGACTCCAATCTGACTGTACATTACCATCGTTTTTAAAAAATATATACATCAGTTGGCATAACGGGATGCAGCTAAGATGACCAGAACAGATATATTAAGAATTTGATGCTGATGTTACTGGGAATCCTACTTGGGGTATCAGTGGGCAAGTCACAGATATTCTGTAGATTAATGTTATGATATTGCTGATTCAGCCTTCAATTGTTCCTTTCATACTGTGACCGATAGATTGAGTTGTGCTATGTTTTTGTGAATGGTGTTCGGGAAGTGGAGCGTTATAAACATTGACACTTCAATGATTCATATTCTCCATTCAGTCCCAACATTTAAAAGGTGATGTTCAAACAGTGGCTTTATTGGGGTTGTAGAACAGCATAGGAATACATTAGACCATCCTCCCTTTTCTCCCCCCCCCTGCAAATACTGCTTTATGACTAATACCTGAATTCTACCTGATTTGAGGAGGGAGGAGAAGGGAGTGAGTGGAGGAGGTGGGGGGGGGGGTACAGTACTGCAATGGGGAAATACTGAGAAAAGTAAGAAGATAGCTTTTTTTTAAAGAAAATTAGGAAATAAAAATAATTCAATTTGTTTCATTTCATTCTCTCATTTTTGACTGCTTTTTGGTAGTCATAGTGTGCAGTTGCAAGAAAAGATAATTTCTTAACTTGCTGATCTATCTTTTTTCTTTGCTTATGCATCACATTATTGATTGTGGTTAAAACAGACAAAGATTTGATCTCTCATTGCCATATAGAGAATAATAAATAGAGAATGTTACGGGATGTAATTTAATTGAATGATTCAGTGATAAACTGCAAGAGTGAACTTGTAATTAATTGAGTGTTAAACCCTTAAAATTAATAATAACTCAAAATAAAATATATGCTGATTTCCTTATTCTTGAGTTTTAAATCTGCATTCACTTGTGCAGAATTGGTCTGCCTGGTGTAATTTTTTTTGATAGTTTGTTTGAGAGTTTTATTAGTAAAAATTCCGTAATACAATCAGCCTTGTATTCATGTGCTAGTATTATTAACAAAAGATAGACCCTCAACAGTTTTAGAAAGGGTGGATTATACTATGCTGCTAGACAAGAGAGAGGGTAAAATGGGTTTCTTTATTTTGCTATTCAGGATTAGCAATCTTACATTTCTTCCATTTTCTCTGCTCCTTACTTGAAGGTGATGACTTTTGCTCTGTTATTGATCCATGGGTGTCATAGGGCTTCTAGTATCCTACCTAAGCTGAATGTATTCTGTGTTGATGCTAAATTTGGGTTCATCTTGACATTAGCAGCAGTGCAGTATCAGAGCAGTGTAGCCATCTTGAGAATAAAAGAGCCCTGATTTGGCTACATCTGGAGCAAAAGTGATAGTCGTTTTAGAGCAGATGGCGAGTTGTCTCCTTAAAAAAAAATCACATGTAAACAATAAAAGTTGCTCTGCCATTAAGTGCTAAGTGGCAGAATTTCATTAGCATCATAATTTATCAGATGTGCACATTATATAGATTTATTAAATGACTTAGAATTGCAAAGCAGGTGGAGTAACTGATTAAGAAATCTCAATCTCACAAAATAGGTTTTGATTACAAAATGTTTTGATTTAAGCTATTTCCTCCTCATTGGTTCATTCATGGATAGTAATCAAAACTATTTCAAAATGAAGTTGTAAAATCTTGCTTACTGTGAGGTTTTGGAATGTATTGTTGCAGCAAAGTTGAGATCCACTCCACATGTGTTGTGAC
Source organism: Heptranchias perlo (assembly GCF_035084215.1). Classification (NCBI taxonomy): domain Eukaryota; kingdom Metazoa; phylum Chordata; class Chondrichthyes; order Hexanchiformes; family Hexanchidae; genus Heptranchias; species Heptranchias perlo. The sequence continues at coordinate 43,232,230 of NC_090334.1, forward strand.
ACTTTTTGTGGATTTGAGAAGTCTTTTATCATTTAACTGTAAATATGTGAGTAGCTGAGGCAGTCAGATGTAAGGCAGGTAGAAGTAAAAAGACAAAAAATTTGTATGAGGTATTGTGCTTTCTTACATTTCAATACACTGTTCAATTGAAGCTGTTTTATAACTGAAATAAGTATATTTTTTAGAAAGGGAAGAAGTGCTCAGCAGATATGAAAAGATGGTTTTGTGTGGTCAGTGTGGAGCAAGGTGAATGTTGCCAGTTTTGATTGAGTCCACACTTGAAATGTTAATTCATCTGTTCTTAATGCTGCCTGACCTGCTGAGTGTTTCCAACATTTTCTGGTTTTGATTTTGAATGGTGAACATTCACACGAATGCAGATAGGAAACACAGTGCAGGTGTAGAAGATGGTTGGGAAGGGGAATGTTTGTGATAATGGAGATACTTTGAACTGGGGCTTTTGAATTAATATTCAGTGCTGCAAAATGTAACTAGAACATTGGAAGTTTAAACTGGAAAGCAAGTGAACATTTCTTGGGGAGATGAAGGCAATGTTGGTTCCTATTGAGCTGTGGGTGAGCCAGAGAGATGTTCAATGATGGATGGCTGTCTTGCCAAGTGAATTTCAAGCCAATTCATCTATCAGTAGAAAGAAGTTTGGCACCATAAGGTGTTTAGACACAGCTTGAAGTCATTCGAAGGTCACATGACCATGCACCATTGAAAGATTGGGGACTGGGATCACTCTCTCTTGGAAGATCAGTTTTGTTTTTCGTAAGCTGACAATGTTGGAGAATTTGTGTTGTTTAAACTTCATGTATTAAAATAATAGCAAGTTTTATTTCCAATTACTTTATTCCATACCAGCTCTCAGTTTGTGGAAAATTGGCTATATTTAGTATTGAAATGAATGGAACTGTGTAAATGACAGTGTAAATGTATATTACTTATGGATTGTGCTGTGTCAAAACTTTAATTGCAGATGGCCTTCATTTTACATTCTCAAGAAAAATAATTCTTCAATTAAAAACAAAATGCTAGAAAAATTCAGCAGGTCAGTCAGTATAGATGGAAAGAACAGATAAGTTAATGTTTTAGATGTGGGCCTTTTGTCGCAATTGGAGCATATTACAGATAAACAGCAATTAAAAAGGATAAACATCATTTTAAGAGAAACTGAACACAAGAAAGGGGAGGGGAATCATGCTTGCACATATGGACACCTGTAGAGTGCTTAATGAAAAAACAGGAGATGGTTAAATGACTGAAGTCATACTGACCCAAGACATTGAGAGGTATGATGGAAGAAATTAAAGACATTTGAGATAACTAGAATATGTGAATAGCTGAGGTGGTCAGGTGTAAGGTAGGTAGAAATAAAAGCACAACAAAAATTGGCAAATCAGAGCAGGCTCTAGAAGAAAAGAGCAGGCCAATATGAAGGATGCAGACTGTCCCACAATGCACAGTGTTCCCAGGGAGGGTCCCCACCCCAAACACTATCCTGTTCCTCCCTCCCTTTCTTCCCCCACCCCCCACCCCAAATGCTGGCATGCCCATCCCACAGTGCCAGCACTTCCTGCTGACAAGAAAGCTGGTGCTATAGTTCAGTTCTGAAGTTACTAAAGTCAGCATTCAGGCCAGAGGACTAAAGTGTCTAAAAGATGACGTGTTGATTCCTCAAGCTCAGGGTCATACTTGCAGACAGAACAGAAATGTTTGGTGAAGCACTTGCCTACTCTGCGGATGGCATCTCCAATGTAGTGGGGACCGCAAAGTGAGCAGCAAATACAGTATACTATGTTGGAGGAAGTACACGTAAATTGCTGTCTCGCCCAGAAGGAGTGTTTGGGACTCTGGACAGTCGTGTGGGATGAGGTAAATGGGCAGGTGTTGCATCTCCTGCACTTGGGAAGGAGCCAGGAGGAGGAGAGTGGCTGGTAGATGTGGTGGAAGAATGAACAAGGGTGTCACTGAGGGAATGGCCTCTTGGAGAGGGGAGAGAAGGGAAAGGTGTGTTTGGATTATCTCCACTGCCTCACACATTCTGTGCCTCAAAGTGTCTTTAATTTCTCTCCTTATGCCTTCCATTGTCTTGTTAGCATCAGTTCAGCTGTTGAACCATCTCCTGTTTTCTACCTAAACACTTTACAGATCATTATCTTTATTCTCTTTTGTGTGTGTGGTGTGTGTGGTGTGTACCTCCATCTCCCCTTTGTGCTGTTCACCTGTAACATTTTGCAGTTCTGATGTCGGGTCCACACGTGAAACATTAACTCACTTGTGTTCTCTGCAGATGGTGAGTGTTTCAAAACATTTTCTGTTTTTGTTTCAGATTTCCAGCCTCTCTAGTTTTTTTTACTTCATTTAAGCATACTTTACGGTTGATTTTTTTGATAGATTTAAAAAAATATATAAAATCTTTTATTACCATTTTTTACAAGGCACTCGTTACTCCATAGACTGTTGTTTACCTCTATCTCCTCTACAACTTTACATCTGATCTGCAGTGCAAAATTAAAACTTAGGTATCTTTTCATACAAACTTGAATTAAAAACACACTATTTGAAGAAATTGAACTAAATTGAATGATATATAATTTGCAGCAGACTTTGAAATATTTAAATATTGGTATATCATCGAATGGTTACAGCACGGAAGGGGGCCGTTCGGCCTGTCGAGTCTATTCCGGCTCTCTGCAAGAGCAGTCCCACTCTCCTGCCCTTTCCCCGTAGCCCTGCAAATTTTTTCCCCTCAGGTACTTATCCAATTCCCTTTTGAAAGCAGTGATTATATCTGCCTCCCACCCCCACCCCCACCCCACCCCACCTCGCCCTCGCCCTCGCCCTCGCCCTCGCCCTCGCCCTCGCCCTCGCCCTCGCCCTCGCCCTCGCCCTCGCCCTCGCCCTCGCCCTCGCCCTCGCCCTCGCCCTCGCCCTCGCCCTCGCCCTCGCCCTCGCCCTCGCCCTCACTCTCACTCTCACTCTCACTCTCCCTCCCCCCCCCCCCCCCCCCCGGCAGTGCATTCCAGATCATAACCACTCGCTGTGTAAAAAAAGTTTTTCCTCATGTCTCCTTTGGTTCTTTTGCCAATCACCATAAATCTATGTCCTCTGGTTCTTAACCCTTCCGCCAACGGGAACAGTTTCTCTCTACATTGTCGAGACCCGTCATGATTTTGAATACCTCTGTCAAATCTCCTCAACTTACTTTGCTCAAAGTTGAACAACCCCAGCTTCTCCAGTCTATCCATGTAACTGAAGTCCTTCATCCCTGGAACCATTCTAGTAAATCTTATCTGCAGCCTCTCTAAGGCCTTCACATCCTTCCTAAAGTGCGGTGCCCAGAATTGGACACAATACTCCAGTTGCGGCCAAACTAGTGTTTTATAAAGGTTCATCATAACTTCCTTGCTTTTGTACTCGATGCCTCTATTTATAAAGCCCAAGATCCCGTGTGCTTTTTTAACTGTTTTCTCAACCTGTCCTGTCACCTTCAAAGATTTGTGCACATATGCCCCCCAATCTCTCTGTTCCTGCACCCCTTTTAGAATTATACCCTTTACTTTATATTGCCTCTCCTCGTTCTTCCTACCAAAATGTGTCACTTCGCACTTTTCTGCATTAAATTTCATCTGTCACGTGTCTGCTTGTTCTACCAGCCTGCCTATGTCCTCTTGAAGTCTCACTATCCTCCTCACTGTTCACTACACTTTTGTGTCATCTGCAAATTTTGAAATTGTCCTATACACCTAAGTCCAAGTCATTAATATAGATCAAGAAAAGCAGTGGTCCTTGTACTGACCCCTGGGGAACACCACTGTATACCACCCTCCAGTCCGAAAAACAACCATGCACCTCTACTCTGTTTCCTGTCGCTTAGCCAATTTCGTATCCACGCTGCCTCTGCCCCTTTTATTCCGTGGGCTTCAACTTTGATGACAAGCCTATTCTGCGGCACTTTATCAATCGCCTTTTGGAAATCCATACGCCCCACATCAATCACATTATCATAGAATCATAGAAGTTACAACATGGAAACAGGCCCTTCGGCCCAACATGTCCATGTCGCCCAGTTTATACCACTAAGCTAGTCCCAATTGCCTGCACTTGGCCCATATCCCTCGATACCCATCTTCCCCATGTAACTGTCCAAATGCTTTTTAAAAGACAAAATTGTACCCGCCTCTACTACTGCCTCTGGCAGCTCGTTCCAGACACTCACCACCCTTTGAGTGAAAAAATTGCCCCTCTGGATCCTTTTGTATCTCTCCCCTCTCACCTTAAATCTGTGCCCCCTCGTTATAGACTCCCCTACCTTTGGGAAAAGATTTTGACTATCGACCTTATCTATGCCCCTCATTATTTTATAGACTTCTATAAGATCACCCCTTAACCTCCTACTCTCCAGGGAATAAAGTCCCAGTCTGTCTAACCTCTCCCTGTAAGTCAAACCATCAAGTCCCGGTAGCATCCTAGTAAATCTTTTCTGCACTCTTTCTAGTTTAATAATATCCTTTCTATAATAGGGTGACCAGAACTGTACACAGTACTCCAAGTGTGGCCTCACCAATGCCCTGTACAACTTCAACAAGACATCCCAACTCCTGCATTCAATGTTCTGACCAATGAAACCAAGCATGCTGAATGCCTTCTTCACCACCCTATCCACCTGTGACTCCACTTTCAAGGAGCTATGAATCTGTACTCCCAGATCTCTTTGTTCTATAACTCTCCCCAACGCCCTACCATTAACGGAATAGGTCCTGGCCCGATTTGATCTACCAAAATGCATCACCTCACATTTATCTAAATTAAACTCCATCTGCCATTCATCGGCCCACTGGCCCAATTTATCAAGATCCCGTTGCAATCCTAGATAACCTTCTTCACTGTCCACAATGCCACCAATCTTGGTGTCATCTGCAAACTTACTAACCATGCCTCCTAAATTCTCATCCAAATCATTAATATAAATAACAAATAACAGCGGACCCAGCACCGATCCCTGAGGCACACCGCTGGACACAGGCATCCAGTTTGAAAAACAACCCTCGACAACCACCCTCTGTCTTCTGTCGTCAAGCCAATTTTGTATCCAATTGGCTACCTCACCTTGGATCCCATGAGATTTAACCTTATGTAACAACCTACCATGCGGTACCTTGTCAAATGCTTTGCTGAAGTCCATGTAGACCACGTCTACTGCACAGCCCTCATCTATCTTCTTGGTTACCCCTTCAAAAAACTCAATCAAATTCGTGAGACATGATTTTCCTCTCACAAAACCATGCTGACTGTTCCTAATTAGTCCCTGCCTCTCCAAATGCCTGTAGATTCTGTCCCTCAGAATACCCTCTAACAACTTACCCACTACAGATGTCAGGCTCACTGGTCTGTAGTTCCCAGGCTTTTCCCTGCCGCCCTTCTTAAACAAAGGCACAACATTTGCTACCCTCCAATCTTCAGGCACCTCACCTGTAGCGGTGGATGATTCAAATATCTCTGCTAGGGGACCCGCAATTTCCTCCCTAACCTCCCATAACGTCCTGGGATACATTTCATCAGGTCCCGGAGATTTATCTACCTTGATGCGCGTTAAGACTTCCAGCACCTCCCTCTCTGTAATATGTACACTCCTCAAGACATCACTATTTATTTCCCCAAGTTCCCTAACATCCATGCCTTTCTCAACCGTAAATACCGATGTGAAATATTCATTCAGGATCTCACCCATCTCTTGTGGTTCCGCACATAGATGACCTTGTTGATCCTTAAGAGGCCCTACTCTCTCCCTAGTTACCCTTTTGCCCTTTATGTATTTGTAGAAGCTCTTTGGATTCACCTTTGCCTGATCTGCCAAAGCAATCTCATATCCCCTTTTTGCCCTCCTGATTTCTCTCTTAACTCTACTCCGGCAATCTCTATACTCTTCAAGGGATCCACTTGATCCCAGCTGCCTATGCTTGTCATATGCCTCCTTCTTATTTTTGACTAGTGCCTCAATCTCCCGAGTCATCCAAGGTTCCCTACTTCTACCAGCCTTGCCCTTCACTTTATAAGGAATGTGCTTACCCTGAACCCTGGTTAACACACTTTTGAAAGCCTCCCACTTACCAGACGTCCCTTTGCCTGCCAACAGACTCTCCCAATCAACTTCTGAAAGTTCCTGTCTAATACCATCAAAATTGGCCTTTCCCCAATTTAGAATTTTAACTTTTGGGCCAGACCTATCCTTCTCCATAGCTATCTTAAAACTAATGGAATTATGATCACTGGTCCCAAAGTGATCCCTCACTAACACTTCTGTCACCTGCCCTTCCTTATTTCCCAAGAGGAGGTCAAGTTTTGCCCCCTCTCTAGTCGGGCCATCCACATACTGAATGAGAAATTCCTCCTGAATACACTCAACAAATTTCTCTCCATCCAAGCCCCTAATGCTATGGCTGTCCCAGTCAATGTTGGGAAAGTTAAAGTCCCCTACTATTACCACCCTATTTTTCTTGCAGCTGTCTGTAATCTCCTTACATATTTGCTCCTCAATTTCCCGTTGACTATTTGGGGGTCTGTAGTACAATCCTATCAAAGTGATCTCTCCCTTCTTATTTTTCAGTTCTACCCATATGGACTCAGTGGGCGAACCCTCGGATATATCCCCTCTCACTACTGCCGTGATGTTCTCCCTAATCAAGAACGCAACTCCCCCTCCTCTCTTACCTCCTGCTCTATCTTTCCTATAGCATCTGTACCCTGGAACATTGAGCTGCCAGTCCTGCCCCTCCCTTAGCCATGTTTCAGTAATAGCTATAACATCCCAGTCCCATGTACCCATCCATGCCCTGAGTTCATCTGCCTTGCCCATCAGACTTCTTGCATTGAAATAAATGCAGTTTAATCTAGACTTCCCTTGGTCTTTGCCCTGCTTTCTCAGACCATCTGTCCGGTCATGTTCTGTACACTCTCCCTTACTGCCTTTTGTTTCTGTCACCACTTTATTTCCCACTGACTTCGTGCATCGGTTCCCATCCCCCTGCCACATTAGTTTAAACCCTCCCCAACAGCACTGGCAAACACTCCCCCTAGGACATTGGTTCCAGTCCTGCCCAGATGCAGACCGTCCAATTTGTACTGGTCCCACCTCCCCCAGAACCGGTTCCAATGGCCCAGGAATTTGAATCCCTCCAGCTTGCACCATCTCTCAAGCCACGTATTCATCTTAGCTATCCTGTCATTCCTACTCTGACTAACCCGTGGCACTGGTAGCAATCCTGAGATTACTACCTTTGAGGTCCTACTCTTTAGTTTAACTCCTAACTCCCTAAATTCAGCTTGTAGGACCTCATCCTGTTTTTTACCTATATCGTTGGTGCCTATATGCACCACGACAACTGGCTGTTCACCCTCCCCCTCCAGAATGTCCTGCAGCCGCTCCGAGACATCCTTGACCCTTGCACCAGGGAGGCAACATACCATCCTGGAGTCTCGGTTGCGTCCGCAGAAACGCCTGTCTATTCCCCTTACAATCGAGTCCCCTATCACTATAGCTCTGCCACTCTTTTTCCTGCCCTCCTGTGCAGCAGAGCCAGCCACGGTGCCATGAACCTGGCCACTGCCACCTTCCCCTGGTGAGCCATCTCCGCCAACAGTATCCAAAACGGTATACCTGTTTTGGAGGGAGATGACCGCAGGGGACCCCTGCACTGCCTTCCTACTCTTCCTCTGTCTGTTGGTCACCCATTCACTATCTCCCTCAGTAATTTTTATCTGCGGTGTGACCAACTCACTGAACGTGCTATCCACGACTTTCTCAGCATCGCGGATGCTCCAAAGTGAGTCCATCCGCAGCTCCAGAGCCGTCAAGCGGTCAAACAATAGCTGCAGCTGGACACACTTCCCGCAGGTGAAGGAATCAGGGATACAGGAAGGAGCCCTGAATTCCCACATCCCACAAGAGGAACATGACACGGCGCTGGGATCTCCTGCCATGACTTAACCCTTAAATTAGCTTAAGAACAACTACAATGTCAAGAGAAAAAAAAAGGAAAGAAAAACTACTTACCACTCCCTTTAAGGAGTTTACTCCTTTAAATTGTTCTCAATTTAGAGAATGTTAACTACACTGGGGACCTTGATTCACTAAAAAATAAACGCTACTTCCTATAAGACCTGCAGACCCTCCCTTTCCTTTTACTTCAGTTACTGTAGATAAGGAGAAATACTCACCTGAACCTACTCACCAATCAGGTGCCTCCCCTGTGTCGCGTCCCGATCTGATTCCTGACGTCACTTCGAACTCGGTCGCAGCTCCGCTCGGCTCGGCTCCTCTCAGCTGTTCTCAGCGCTCTGAAATCCCGCCTTTTATCGGACGCTCCCTCCGCTCGGCTCGGCTCCTCTCAGCTGTTCTCAGCGCTCTGAAATCCCGCCTTTTATCGGACGCTCCCTCCGCTCGGCTCCTCTCAGCTGTTCTCAGCGCTCTGAAATCCCGCCTTTTATCGGACCCTCCCTCCGCTCGGCTCGGCTCCTCTCAGCTCCTCCCCTCTTCGACCTCTCTGTTAACTCATCAGAAAAGTTAGTTAAACATGATTTGCCATTAACAAATCTGTGCAGGATTTCCTTAATTAATCCACACTTGTCCAAGTGACTAACTTGTCCCGGATTATCGTTTCTAAAAGTTTCCCCACCACAGAGGTTAAACTGACTGGCCTGTAGTTGCTGGATTTATCCTTGCACCCATTTTTGAACAAGGGTGTAACATAACAGTCCTCTAGCACCACCCCCATATCTAAGGATGATTGGAAGATTATGGCCAGTTCCTCTGCAATTTCCACCCTTATTTCCCTCAGCAACCTAGGATGTATCCCATCCGGACCGGGTGACTTATCTACTTTATGTACAGCTAGCTTTTCTAATACCTCCATCAATTTTTAGCCCATCCAGCATCTCAACTACCTTTTCTTTTACTGTGATGTTCAGTTACATATATCATTTAAATCACTTGTAGTCCTGAACAATATTATTTCTAACTGTTTTTCCTGCTGTTCCTTCATCAGTGTTCGTTGTCAGATATTGACTGATATTGAGTATATTGGTGATCTAAAATATTTGAGGGTCGTTGAGCGATAATAAAAGGCAGTTAGGAAACCATTTATTGAAACTGGCAATACCTTTGACTATCTCCTTCATACTCCAAGTTTAATGCACCAAGAAATCAATCACATAGGATGTTATGCAAGGATGTTTAGAAGTAGAAATGTTTTGGTGCACAAAGGTATGGTTTGAAAATTAAACAGTGCTTTTATTTTGTTCAGGAGCTACTGGTCTGTTTTTTTCCTTCTCTGATCTTGTTTTAGAATTGAGATAAACAATTTTTGAAAAAAGCAATTGTACAGCTACTTGCATTCATATAGTCTCTTTTAATGTAGCAGAGTGTTTTGAAGGTGGAGACAACAGGCACTGAGCAAGAGTCAGAACAGTTAAAGAATGTGACAGTGTAGTCGAAGAGCAAAGTTTTGAGGTTTTTATAGGTGGAGAGAAATGGAGCAAAGTGTGGGAACTTGCATTTATATATCACCTTACCATGTCTTCAGGATGTCCCAAGGTGCTTCACATTCAGTGAATTACATTGAAGTGCAATCACTGTTATTGCATAGACAAGTGTAGCAGCCAATTTGTGCACAAATGTCTCCAACAACTGAAATAAATGATCACTTAATCTGTTTTTGGTGGTGCTGGTTTAGGGGGAACTCACTACTATTTGAATAGTGGGACAGAATCTACCTGAACAGGAAAATGGGACCTTGATTTACCGATATTCAAAGATGGCACTTCTAAGAATGCTGCATTCCCTGTATGGAAACAGCAGTCCAGGTTATGTACTATAAAGTCCTGAAGTGGAGTGTGGATTCTTGGTCTTCTAAGTCAGATGAGAGTTGATACTTGGAATTCTAGATTTGAGAGGTGTAACAGCTGAAGGCTATGCCAGTGATAGGGTGGGGGGAGGCACATATTGGACCAGAGTTGGAAGAGTGCATGGTGCAGGCTGTGAATGTTGCAGAGGTAGAGATGAGTGTGACCAGGCCTGAATTTGTAGGCAAGGATGAGCATTTTGAAATCAACTTATGTAACATTTTGGGGATAAGTGAGGTGGTTAAAATTGGGGTGAAGACTCGTGCCATCCTTTGAAACGTCAAACTATCGTCCAATACAAGCACTAACTGAAGCTGTAGTGAAGTCTGCAGCCCAAAATGCCCAGATGAGAAAATAGTGTGGTGGAAACTTTTTTTGAAAAAAAGATAAATCTGAGTACGGTTTGTACTTTTGTAAACAAAAAAGACATTTTATTCTCAATCACCATTGAACCCTAAATATCACATGTAAATTAGTCGGTTCTTTAATTGAAGTGATATATTTGGGTAATGTACTACTGCAGTAGTGACCTTAATTTTAGTGCTTCACTTCTATGCCTGTAGATTGCTTTCCAGCATTTCCAGGAGCTGGACGAACATATCAGCTATGTAGCAACAAAGGTTTGTCACCTTGGAGACCAACTGGAGGGAGTAAATACACCAAGGCAACGGGCTGTTGAGGCACAGAAACTGATGAAATACTTTAATGAGTTTCTGGATGGAGAGCTGAAGTCTGACGTTTTTACAAATCCAGAAAAGGTAAGTGCTGTCAGCAGGATAAAAGTGGTTCAAAGCAGTAAGCAGTGCTGCTCTAATTACAAGCTGCTACCATGACTTACCACGGTCAGACTTCAATCCACTGAAGTCTAAACTTTTCAAAGAGTCTAACAATTTCATTGTTCAGAAATGTAAATTAAAAGTGGTAACCTGCAGAGTGCTGATAAAGCATTTGTGTACAAAAATTCAGAAAGTGATGAGGTTGTTTTTTTTAACATTTTATTTTCCAATTTTGCTAATGAAGCTAAGAATTTTGGCTCTTGGCTTAATCATATTCACATGGATAAAGAAGTGAGATTTCTCCACCCCCCCCCCCCCAACTTTAGTTATTTTTAATTGAGTTCTATTGTGTGGTTGAAGAATTTTAATAAAAATGTATCGGCAGCATAAATGAAGAGTTAATGTGAATTGGTATTTATTATAAAGAAAAGTTTAATACTTCTTTTGGATGGCAAAAGCTATAATATACCACTTCCACAATAGTTAAATTTTTAATATATTTTAACCCTCTTGAATCCAAAACCACCATCAAATGAGGATCTAGCAATGTGTGTGTTTGTGTATATTTCTGTACGTTACGTGACTATTTGAGTATAATAGGGAAGTGCCTAATATGACCACCCCTTGCTCATCTCCTAGAAATTTCATTCTATGTATGGGGGTGGGGGGTGGAATTTTGGTTCCAGGTGCCCAAGGAATGTGTGAGTGAAAAGAACAAAGTTTAAAAATAGCAAAACAGTCATGAAGTGCTTACTGATGCTATTAAAACAAATTGCTGGACTATAACTTGGTGTTGTAAAATTGTTTACAATTATTAAAACAAAGATTAGGAGAGCAAATCTCATAAGTTTGAAGTCATTTTTCTGCCCTGCCCCTCCCCCAATCAAGCAGAATCTATTTTCATAGGAGTCATGAAAGTCAAAGTAAAACAGCTGCCGGCAACTTATTGTATCAGTAGAAATAGCCAACTGAAACCACAAGGACTATTTGCCACGGCATTCATTGAATAAGGAAGGCTGACGGAAAAGGAAGCACTGGCGGCAGATGGAACAGAAGTAACAGTCAGAAGAGTACTAAATTTGCTTGGAAAATCACTGAGCCACTGACTGACCATCCATCGCAAAGAAGAACGTGACGGAAAATTCAGGGGAAACCGAAACCAGAATTGCACCCACCCACAGTCCAACAAACAGCATTGAAACAATAACCCAACTAAATAAACAATCACTGTTTGAGATTCACCTCACTCACCACCCCCCCCCCCCCCCCCAACAGAAATCCTCGCAACTCCCCTCCACCCAAATTGAGCAGTTAATCACCTCCGCTGCTTTGAATGAGAAAGGTTCACCCCCCCCCCCAAAACACACAGCTGGAACTGCATTCGCTTGCCTAAGCAGAGTTAGGTGCACCCCCACTGAGCACACATGGCTGCCAGAACGAAGCACACCTCAGTGAGAATAGATTGCACCTAGACCATACCTGCCTATGTCCACCACAGAGCAGAAAATCCACTCCCACCTCCCACCCCCCCCCCCCCCCTCCCAAAAACTGAGCCGGAGTCACAACCGTCCTCACTGCAGAGATCCCAGGGTTCCTGCGTCCCCCAAACCACATAAAACAGAAATAAACCTGGACCCTCTTTCAACGAAGATGCTCCACCCACAACTGAGGAACTATACTCTCTTCCCCCCCCCCCCCCCCCCCCCCCCCCCCCCAAACACTGTGCATGAATTATGGCCAGCCCCAAACCCAACCCACCCTGAGCAGACATCATGCCACCACTCCCCAATCAATACTACCACCACCTGTCAACACCCCTAACGGACAGGGTGGAGAAATCAGGTGCACCTCTCCCCTCCCATTGAGAGAAAAATAGGATCTGACTCAATACTACCTCACCCTTCCTTATCCACGATTACCCCCTTCCCCCCCCCCCCCTCCTGCTGACTCCATCCTTTACTCTTGCCCTCATATCTCCCTCATTTCTCTCTTCTTTCCCCCCCCCCCCCCCCCCCCGAACTGAAGAAAAGGGCCCTGGCCCAGTGACCATCTACCGTGGTTGTCTTCACGGGAGATCAACTAATATTTTAATATAATTCCAGTATCCTGTAATGGTGGTATGAGCTAGCATGTGGTAACACATTTTTCAGTGACCTTTGCATCCTAAAGTCCATACAGTATCCTTTAATACAGGAAATGGATCATTAAAAAACTTAATGAGATCACATCAGTTATCACAATTTAAGCAGTTTCATATTTATTCCCATCTGCTTAATGTAAATCTTGTCCCAACCATGTGATCTTATCAGGAGTTTTGCTACACTTTGTTGGATTATGTTTTTTTTAATCCTTCTCTGGAATATTCATTGCTTCTGTTTACTCTCAAAGCTTATGGTTAGCAGGAAGCTGAGCATCATGAAGATGTGGCACCATGCATATCTGAGATACAGGCAACTAATGACCCTGAGGTTATATTGGTCATCAGTGCTGTATGTTACTCTTAATTCTCAAACAGAAAAGCGTATTGCAGTATTTCAATTTATTTTCTGGCTTCAAAGTTTTCAAGTTTCTTTCTCTTTTCCTATTTTAAGTATTTAAAAAGGACCTGGGCAGTATGATGGCATGCTAACACAATGAAACAATGTAGGATGTGAGGGTTCTACTTAATTTCCCATGCAGTTACTTTCTAATTTCACACATCCGCCTGGGCAAACAGCTAATGAGAGTTGCGCCAAGTTGAAGACCATTAATTGCTTGTGAGCCCCTCCTAATGGCCAGTTGGACCTAATGGGGTTGCAATGGAAGAGTATTAATGCCCTTCTGTGTTACCTCTGCAGATTTTTTTTAGCTCTGTTTATAAGCTTTTTGTTTTATTTTAAATCTTTGGTTATTTTGTCTAATGTATAATTTAAAGATTATATTCTTCAATAACCACATTTGCAGGTTTCTTTTTGAAATACAAATTAATGATGCTTCTGAGTGCGATCCTTAAATTTGACATGCCACTTTTACATTTGCTATGCTGTATGTACAGAATTCTTGATTTTTTTTTGAAGTGGAGAAAAGAACAGGAGCATCTTCACCTTCATAGGTAATGTCTTAAATATTATATTCATATCCTTTTATCTTCAGATTAAGGAGGCAGCTGATATCATTCAGAAGTTGCACCTCATTGCTCAAGAACTGCCCTTTGACAGGTGAGGCAACCATTCAAATTAGCACTTCATTGTAAAAATATCTGCCAATTTCAAATTTAATAAAATTGACATGATTACTTGCTTATTAAAATATTTTAACTCTTATTAAAGCAGGATTTTAAAAAAAAAGTCATATTAGCAAAATTACCCCACACAGCAATTAATTGCTGTTTTCTAGTTTTTTCTTCCCTGTTTCATGTAAACAGCTTTCAGGGCTCATTGCAGTGATATATTGAGAATCAATCTCCTCCGATGCTGAACCACTGAGACCATGACTGTTTGATTCCAAATGTGTTGACTAAGGATAAGGAGATCTATTATGGATCTTTAAGTTCATTTATCTTCTCTCACTGCATAGCCCTTAAACCTTAAATAAAAAATGTATTTGTGTGTGAATATATATGTCATAACTAGCTCTTCGGTGTTCATCTGGCATCTGTTGAAGCTTGTCATTTGTTTGAAATTCATTAAACATTAAAGTAGATGATCTCTTATGGGGTATTTCTTTTCAAATTAATGGCTTTTTTTATTCCTTGTAGGTTTGCAGAAGTGAAATCAAAAATTGCAAGTGAGTTCTTGTAACTATATTTATATTCTCACTATGGCAAGCAAACCCCCAAACTGGCATATCCTAAAACACAGTTTGGACACTAATATCTAGCAGTGTGCTCTTAAACATTGTAGAGACTAAAAGCTAAATTTTGATGGTTAAAAAGTACAATAAATAGCAGGTTGGCGAGAAGTTGGAGAATGTACAATTGCCATAAAACAGATTAATTTCCAAATACTCTTTGTGCCTCATTATAATTAATTTAAGTTTCATATTTTGGCAAGTGCAGTAAAATTGCCATCTTAAACAAAATAATACATAAAATGTTACATGTTGGATCTTGTGGATACTATCTAAAATCTGAGAATTTGGAATCCCTTATTGCTTTAATAACATGATTTTCAGACTCACTGCTCCCCAAGTGTCATGCAAGGTAGAAGATAATTTATGGTCTTTCTAGGTAAATATCATGACTTGGAATGCCAGTTGATTCAGGAATTTACAAATGCGCAGAAGAGGGGTGAAATTTCCAGGATGCGTGAGGTTGCAGCAGTTTTACTCCACTTTAAGGTATTCATTTTAAGAAGAGTTTTTCTAACTATTTATGTACTACTCAACCTGTGGAACAGAAAGTTGAAATGATTAAAAATCTGCACAATGTTGGACATAAAATGAATCTGAACGATCCCTTTTATTTGGCCAACACAAGTCTGCTTCACAGCTGTTAAAATAACTTACTTCAAACCTGTAATGCTGTTTGGGTCTGCAATTAATACACTCTATCGATCTACCTAGTGTTTGCACTGTGTTCTGTACACTTGGCCAGTTGCTGGGAGCGCGCAGCCACGAATTTTGAATTGAATGACTGCTTGTGGGTTACTGTTGGTGCAGTTTAGGACTGTCACATGACAGCTGCTGCCCCATTGTCAGCAAATAGTCACCTAATGTATGGTCATGGCACCTACAGGTGCAGTGCCTTTGGAATTCTAAGATCGCTTACTCTGTTTAATGTGATAGAATACAAAATAAAAACATCGCAAAATAAACGTCTTCAGCTAGTGTTCTCGCACATGCTCCTGTCTTTTTTTTTAAAAAACTTAAATTTTGACTCAGTAAAATTTGAGCGTTGTCTTGATTTTCAAAATTATTTAAAGAAAGGCCACTAGGCAGAAAGTACTAGAAGCTCAAGAAAAATGTCCCATCAGTAGAGCTGACTGATGAGTACTGATGCAGTCTGACGAATTAGGTACACTGCACACGCTCAGACTGCACAATCCAAATTCTGCTCTGAATGTCACAGCAGGCAAAAAATATCAGATCGAACCTGGGGGAAGTTGAGGCCTTCATGTAAAAACTTTAATGAAGGCATTAAAAGACACACGAGACAATTTAGTGGGTAAATTAATCATAATATTTTGATGTATGTAATTTTTTGATTTTGTTTTTCCTTTATCCTTATTTTGGACATTTCAGTTACTGAGGCAAAAAAGGTGGATGAAAAAAAATTCAGGAAGCATTTTTAAGTCACTGCTGTATTCAATTGTTTTTTGCCTCCATTGCTTGCTTTCTGGAACATCATTCCATGTATTGAACATTTTTCCTGATGCCTTAAATTTACTATTACTAGTTTGATCCTTAATCCCTGTCCTCACAATTTACTTCAAAGTAATTTTCATATTTACTTTTTGCATACCATTAGCTAGCTTGTATACTTCTAAGATCACCTCTTAAGCATCATCTTTCAAGGCTGAAAAACCCAACTACCTCTGGTCTTCCTCATAACTCGGACTTCTAACCATGGAGATCAGCCTCATGTCTCTTCTCCACTAAGAAGCACCCATGGTTATCTATCCTTGAACTAATTTCTTATCCATTCCTAAGTTTTTCACTGAATTCCCAGAATTTGTAAGATCTCCTTGGGATGTCACTCAAAGAAGTCAAGGAGGTTGATCAGGCCGGATCTCCCAGATTGACTGCTGTTCATTAATATATTGTAAAGATAGTCCTTGTGTTTACTCCTGATTCTATTATTTTACAGGGAGTGAAGTAAGACTAATGGGTCTGTAGTTGCTTGTCTGTTTTGTCACCCTTTGTGGAAGAGAAATGTGTTGGTCTGTTTCCAGTGTACTGGCACCTTGCCATTGTTCAGTAATTCACTCATTTTGATTATCAATACCTCACAAATTTCCTTCCTAGTTTCCCTTAGCACTCAGGGATAAATACCATATATCCCTGGAGATTTATTGGTTTTGAACCTTTTTATCTTTGAGGACTTCCATCTCATTTATAAGGTCATTCATTTTGTAAAGGTTATCTCTGTTTGGGGAGGGCATGTTGTTTTAACTTCCTTTGTGAATACTTGGACGAAGTAATCATTCAAAATGTTTACTATCTCATGCTCATCCTTCTGTTTCCAGCTTTTTTGTATCTTTTATGCTTGTGATCTGATCCAATTTCTTACCGGTGAAGAATTGAAAGAATTTCTTACTGTTATGTTTTGCCTCTGCAGTTAGGTTTTTTTCCCAAGGTCTCTCAGCCCCTCTGATCACCCCCTAATAATGTGTCAAAAGCAAAATACTGCTGATGCTGGAAATCTGAAATAAAAACAGAAAATGCTGGAAAAGCTCAGCAAGTAAGGGAAACGTTAATTTGGTTTCTTTCTCCACAGATGCTGCCTCACTTTTTAAAAAATTCGTTCATGGGATGTGGGCGTCGCTGGCGAGGCCGGCATTTATTGCCCATCCCTAATTGCCCTTGAGAAGGTGGTGGTGAGCCGCCTTCTTGAACCGCTGCAGTCCATGTTTTTTTTTTATTCGTTCATGGGATGTGGGCGTCGCTGGTGAGGCTGGCATTTATTGCCCATCCCTAATTGCCCTTGAGAAGGTGGTTGTGAGCCGCTGCCTTGAACCGCTGCAGTCCGTGTGGTGAGGGTTCTCCCAAGTGCTGTTAGGAAGGGAGTTCCAGGATTTTGACCCAGCGACGATGAAGGAACGGCAATATATTTCCAAGTCGGGATGGTGTGTGACTTGGAGGGGAACATGCAGGTGGTGGTGTTCCCATGTGCCTGCTGCTCTTGTCCTTCTCGGTGGTAGAGGTCGCGGGTTTGGGAGGTGCTGTCGAAGAAGCCGTGGTGAGTTGCTGCAGTGCATCCTGTGGATGGTACACACTGCAGCCACAGTGCGCCGGTGGTGAAGGGAGTGAATGTTTAGGGTGGTGGATGGGGTGCCAATCAAGCGGGCTGCTTTGTCCTGGATGGTGTCAAGCTTCTTGAGTGTTGTTGGAGCTGCACTCATCCAAGCAAGTGGAGAGTATTCCATCACACTCCTGACTTGTGCCTTGTAGATGGTAGAAAGGCTTTGGGGAGTTAGGAGGTGAGTCACTCGCCGTAGAATACCCAGCCTCTGACCTGCTCTCGTAGCCACAGTATTTATATGGCTGGTCCAGTTAAGTTTCTGGTCAATGGTGACCCCCAGGATGTTGATAGTGGGGGATTCGGCGATGGTAATGCCGTTGAATGTCAAGAGGAGGTGGTTAGACTCTCTCTTGTTGGAGATGGTCATTGCCTGGCACTTATCTGGCGCAAATGTTACTTGCCACTTATCAGCCCAAGCCTGGGTGTTGTCCAGGTCTTGCTGCATGCGGGCTCGGACTGCTTCATTATTTGAGGGGTTGCGAATGGAACTGAACACTGCAATCATCAGCGAACATCCCCATTTCTGACCTTATGACGGAGGGAAGGTCATTGATGAAGCAGCTGAAGATGGTTGGGCCTAGGACACTGCCTTGAGGAACTCCTGCAGCAATGTCCTGGGGCTGAGATGATTGGCCTCCAACAACCACTACCATCTTCCTTTGCGCTAGGTATGACTCCAGCCACTGGAGAGTTTTCCCCCTGATTCCCATTGACTTCAATTTTACTAGGGCTCCTTGGTGCCACACTCGGTCAAATGCTGCCTTGATGTCAAGGGCAGTCACTCTCGCCTCACCTCTGGAATTCAGCTCTTATGTCCATGTTTGGACCAAGGCTGTAATGAGGTCTGTAGCCGAGTGGTCCTGGCAGAACCCAAACTGAGCATCGGTGAGCAGGTTATTGATTGAGTGCCGCTTGATAGCACTGTCGACCACACCTTCCATCACTTTGCTGATGATTGAGAGTAGACTGATGGGGCGGTAATTGGCCGGATTGGATTTGTCCTGCTTTTTGTGGACAGGACATACCTGGGCAATTTTCCACATTGTCGGGTAGATGCCAGTGTTGTAGCTATACTGGAACAGCTTGGCTAGAGGCGCAGCTAGTTCTGGAGTACAAGTCTTCAGCACTACAGCTGGGATGTTGTCGGGGCCCATAGCCTTTGCTGTATCCAGTGCACTCAGCCGTTTCTTGATATCACGTGGAGTGAATCGAATTGGCTGAAGACTGGCTTCTGTGATGGTGAGGATATCGGGAGGAGGCCGAGATGGATCATCCACTCGGCACTTCTGGCTGAAGATGGTTGCAAACACTTCAGCCTTATCTTTTGCACTCACGTGCTGGACTCCGCCATCATTGAGGATGGGGATGTTTGCAGAGCCTCCTCCTCCCGTTAGTTGTTTAATTTTCCACCACCATTCACGACTGGATGTGGCAGGACTGCAGAGCTTTGATCTGATCCATTGGTTGTGGAATCGCTTAGCTCTGTCTATAGCATGTTGCTTCCGCTGTTTAGCATGTATGTAGTCCTGAGTTGTGGCTTCACCAGGTTGGCACCTCATTTTTAGGTACGCCTGGTGCTGCTCCTGGCATGCTCTTCTACACTCCTCATTGAACCAGGGTTGATCTCCTGGCTTGTTGGTAATGGTAGAGTGAGAAATATGCTGGGCCATGAGGTTACAGATTGTGCTGGAATACAAATCTGCTGTTGCTGATGGCCCACAGCACCTCATGGATGCCCAGTTTTGAGCTGCTGGATCTGTTCTGAATCTAGCCCATTTAGCACGGTGGTAGTGCCACACAACACGTTGGATGGTGTCCTCAGTGCGAAGATGGGACTTTGTCTCCACGAGGACTGTGCGGTGGTCACTCCTACCAATACTGTCATGGACAGATGCATTTGCGACAGGTAGTTTGGTGAGGACGAGGTCAAGTAGGTTTTTCCCTCGTGTTGGTTCGCTCACCACCTGCCGCAGGCCCAGTCTGGCAGCTGTGTCCTTCAGGACTCTGCCAGCTTGGTCAGTAGTGGTGCTACCGAGCCACTCTTGGTGATGGACATTGAAGTCCCCCACCCAGAGTACGTTTTGTGCTCTTGCTACCCTCAGTGCTTCCTCCAAGTGGTGCTCAACATTGAGGAGGACTGATTAATCAGCTGAAGTAGGACGGTAGGTGGTAATCAGCAGGAGGTTTCCTTGCCCACGTTTGACCTGATGCCATGAGATTTTATGGGGTCCGGAGTCAATGTTGAGGACTCCCAGGGCCACTCCCTCCTGACTGTATATCACTGTACCGCCACCTCTGGTGGGTCTGTCCTGCCGGTGGGACAGGACATACCCAGGGATGGTGATGAAAGAGTCTGGGACGTTGGCTGTAAGGTATGAATCTGTGAGTATGGCTATGTCAGGCTGTTGCTTGACTAGTCTGTGGGACAGCTCTCCCAATTTTGGCACAAGTCCCCAGATGTTAGTAAGGAGGACCTTGCAGGGTCGACTGGGCTTGGTTTGCCGTTGTCGTGTCCGGTGGTGAAGGTTTTCCCACAGTTCTGTTAGGAAGGGAGTTCCAGGATTTTGATCCAGCGACGATGAAGGAACGGCGATATATTTCCAAGTTAGGATGGTGTGTGACTTGGAGGGGAACGTGCAGGTGGTGTTGTTCTCTTGTACCTGCTGCTTTGTCCTTCTAGGTGGTAGAGGTCGCGGGTTTGGGAGGTGCTGTTGGCGAAGCTTTGGCGAGTTGCTGCAGCGCATCCTGTGGATGGTACATACTGCAGCCACAGTGCGCCGGTGGTGAAGGGAGTGAATGTTTAGGGTGGTGGATGGGGTGCCAATCAAACGGGCTGCTTTGTCCTGGATGGTGTCAAGCTTCTTGAGTGTTGTTGGAGCTGCACTCATCCAAGCAAGTGGAGAGTATTCCATCACACTTCTGACTTGTGCCTTCTGACTTGTGCTTTGGGGAGTCAGGAGGTGAGTCACTCGCCGCAGAATACTCAGCCT
This sequence comes from Heptranchias perlo, assembly GCF_035084215.1. Lineage (NCBI taxonomy): Eukaryota > Metazoa > Chordata > Chondrichthyes > Hexanchiformes > Hexanchidae > Heptranchias > Heptranchias perlo. The sequence continues at coordinate 43,252,842 of NC_090334.1, forward strand.
CTGACCTGCTCTTGTAGCCACAGTATTTATATGGCTGGTCCAGTTAAGTTTCTGGTCAATGGTGACCCCCGGGATGTTGATGGTGGGGGATTCGGCGATGGTAATGCCGTTGAATGTCAAGAGGAGGTGGTTAGACTCTCTCTTGTTGGAGATGGTCTTTGCCTGGCACTTGTCTGGCGCAAGTGTTACTTGCCACTTATGAGCCCAAGCCTGGATGTTGTCCAGGTCTTGCTGCGTGCGGGCTCGGACTGCCTCATTATTTGAGGGGTAGCGAATGGAACTGAACACTGCAATCATCAGCGAACATCCCCATTTCTGACCTTATGACGGAGGGAAGGTCATTGATGAAGTAGCTGAAGATGGTTGGGCCAAGGACACTGCCTTGAGGAACTCCTGCAGCAATGCCCTGGGGCTGAGATGATTGGCCTCCAACAACCACTACCATCTTCCTTTGTGCTAGGTATGACTCCAGCCACTGGAGAGTTTTCCCCCTGATTCCCATTGACTTCAATTTTGCTAGGGCTCCTTGATGCCACACTCGGTCAAATGCTGCCTTGATGTCAAGGGCAGTCACTCTCACTTCACCTCTGGAATTCAGCTCTTTTGTCCATGTTTGGACCAAGGCTGTAATGAGGTCTGTAGCAGAGTGGTCCTGGCAGAACCCAAACTGAGCATCGGTGAGCAGGTTACTGGTGAGTAAGTGCCGCTTGATAGCACTGTCGACGACAACTTCCATCACTTTGCTGATGATTGAGAGTAGACTGATGGGGCGGTAATTGGCCGGATTGGATTTGTCCTGCTTTTTGTGGAGCGTTTCCAGCATTTTCTGTTTTTATTTCTCTATAAATGTGTTTCAGTCTGTGCTGTCTCTTTCAGGGTTTGTTTCATATTTATTTGTATCAATCATCAATTTCAATCTCAACTATTTCATATCTCTTATTTATTTTAATCTCTTGTCTCTCAATTTCTTTTGCCTTCCTCTCACTGATTTCAGATTCTGATCTTAATTTCAACTATTTCAATTGCTTATATTTCATATCTGCTTTAGTCTCATACTTCCATCTCATACTTGTCAGCCTCTTGTATTTACCCCTTATGAGTCAGACTTACGCATCTACTTCCTAGTTATGTCCGCCTCTAGCATGTATGCATATATAAGTTGTCCTGCTAGCGCAAAAATGTGTATATATTGCTTACAATTGATTTTTAAAAAAAATGCGTAAGAAAGGGACATTGTTCTTTGGGGGACACCATTGCAATCAAGTAACTAAGAATTGTGTATTTGTTATAGGATATTTGAGTTGTTCCAATTTAGTCTAGATGTTTTAGTTTAGACTTTTTGAAATATGGAACATATTTTCTCTTTTCCAGGGATATTCTCACTGTGTGGATGTGTACATAAAACAGTGCCAGGAGGTAATCTGCTGTAATCCATCTTTTGTGTAGTTGTTTCATTTCCTTCTGTTAAACTGTTCAACACTAATGAGTTTTTGATGTACAAAATGTATTATTTCAACTCTGACTATATTTTCTGTAATGTCTTAACCCATTGGATTCCATAATTTATGATATAGTTAAAATGTTTTATTTGTAGGGTTCATATTTCAGAAATGATTTATTTGAAGATACAGCCACGTTATGCCAACGAGTAAACAAAGAAGTTCGGGAAATCTTCAGCAGCCCAGAAAATGTGATGGCCAAACTTATACAAAACATTTTTGAGATTAAACTCCAGGTAGTGTTTTACTATTTCATATTAAATTTAAAATAATTTAAAAAGACAAATTCCTAGCTGTGTGAATATCTATTCATGCTACAACTGTTCTTTTGTTCTTTTTTGATATGAATGAACCTGTCTTTGAACTAAATGCTGTTGTACCAGGGAAAATAATTCAGTGATGGCATTAGCCCATTGAATTAACCTGGTATGGAACCTACCTTCTATAAGGATGTTTATCACATAGCTTAGTTTGGAAAAATACTCAATTATGATGTTTATTTCTTGATAGTCTACTGTCAAAGAACTATAGTCCCATTTTTGTTACTCCATATACCCTCAGCTTCCACGTCGCATTAAACTTTATAATCTGTCATGGCAATGTCTTGACTCTGCTGTACTCTATGCCTGTAACAAATATTTTAATCTCCTATCTACCTTAAAAAAAAAACACACACAACTGTGCTATATTTTATTAAGAATAATAAACATCTGGCAGTTCAGCAGTAATGTGGTCCAGGGATCTTGTTGACATTCAAACTCTTTTGCAATTCATTGCCAGCCTTTAGTTATGCTAACTGGTTCCCGTGTGCTGATACATCAGGGCCATCACTTAGTAAAGCATTAACTAATTTGCTTCTCAAATGTAAATTCAAACATTGTGAACATTTGCTAGTGTTTGTAATTGCACTTCAGTTTTTCTCCCTTAGATGATTACTTGTGTACTTTCACTGCTGATGTGATTGAGCTGTGTGCTGCTGTCACTTTATTGTCACTTTAACTGGTAGTGGATAGTGTTCAGAAATTCTGTCGAGTTGAAAATAATTGTCCTCTTCATATCTTAGAGTTTTATCAGAGATCGATTAGAAGAATGTAAAAAGTCTGATGCAGAACAATATTTAAATAACCTGTATGATCTATACACAAGGTAAGATGTTACCAGTAGTGCAGTCTTTTTAAATTTAAGAAACTTGTAATTATGTTTCAAGTATCGTGCCTAAAATAGTGCACATGGCCCATTTTTTAAAAAAAATAGCTTTTATAAGTGCCAGTCACTGTCTTGAAAAAAATGAAGATATTGCTTCCCATGATAAATGTTACAATTCATGAGGGGAGAGGTACTAATCCTTGATTACATAAAGATCTGCATTTCTTTGGGATAAGAAAGTAATTAATATGTTGACAGTTAGCCTCATTTTGGCTTCAAATGCAATTTTGCCAGAATGACATGATTGATATATATGTATCTGTTGGTACCAGTGAGGTTTTTCTTAAATGCAGTGATACTTTTTCTATTATATTGCAATTTTCTATAATACAGTATTCCATAGTGTTTGCATATATGTCTCAAAGCTTATATTGTGGGAATGTACCTCAGTTTCAAAATGTATATTCTGAAAACTAAATTGATCTGTTTGATATTGAATATTTTTCAAAATGTAATATTTTTGTAATATTTTCAGGACTGTCGTGAATGCATGATAAAATCTGTGGATAACATTGAGTTGACCCAAATTTGTCAATGGTAATTTACCAGTGCAAATTTAGTTGGACCTATCCATGTTTTCCTCTGGACCATCAAGTAAATAACGTATTGTCTATCCTGTGTTGTAGAAAATTTGTCCTAATTCTCCCCCCAACCCCCTTCAGAAAATAACCTGTAACCAGTTCTTCACACTCAGTCACTACCTGACAGAGTGATCTGATTGAGAGATAATTTTGCTTCTGAGAAGAACTCCCTAAATTGGTTAGTGCTCTGGCTGAAAGATCCTTGAATTAAAAAAAAAAGCCAAAATCAGTATTTTTATATCATTGGTTTGAATCAAAGGATGCAGCTACAGTACCTATATACTCTGTAACTGGGGTCGAAAGTGCTGACTGTATCTGAAGTGCACAACGAGAAAAAAGTGGATTAAAAGGATATTCAAAAAGGTCTAGGACAATTATTTGAAGGATTAAAGGAAATATGCTGATGACTGACTTCCAGCAATATAAAACCCTTACATAACTGTGGTGGAAATAAGGCTCTGCCAGTTGAAAACAGAACAATGGCATGTAGATAGGAAGAGGGTGGGGGGAGAAGAAAGGGAAATTATTTTAAATCCTCAAAAAAAAAAAAAAGAAAATTCAAGAATAAGGAAGTTGGGGGCGGAATGGTAAATAGGAACTACACTCCAAACTCTAATTAGTGCAGTGAATTGCGATTGGGACCTTAATTTCCACTTGGAACTCACAATAGACAATATACATTGGTTCTTTCCTGGTATGCTTGGCTTACTATTCTATTGCGATCCTTGTACTTGCCTTCGCTTCAGCTCTTAAATTCAGTCCCTTGTATGTAACAAATAAATAGCTCTGAAACCCAGTTCCTCAAATATATCAAAACCACTGAAAATTTGCAAAACTGAAACAAAGAAAAGTCAGTATGGTCTGATTAGAGTAAATATTAAATCAGTTTTGGGTCTGAATTACGCACCTCAGAATGCATTGAGAAATGACACTTCTGCTTATAGTAGCACTGTAGTGATTCACACATATGTTATGAAACTTTTTGCAGCCCAGTGTTACAGATCCAGTTTTTAGAATCAGATTTTACAGATTTGGAACCAGAAAATGAAAGAAAACCTGAATTCAATATTATTGGGCATTAGTCTAGGACTTGACCTGACATAGCTTAGATGGTACTTATCCCAGAGTATGGAGAGAGTCAGGAAGAAATTTGTGAAGCACTGGCGATAGTTGGGGGAGTCCTTCGATACTGGAGAAGTACCAGTAGATTGGAAACTGGCTAATGTGCTGCCCAATTTCAAAAAGGGGTGACAAAAATGACACTGGCAACTACAGACCCTACAGATTACAGTCTTATTCAATCCTGTGTAAAATAATGGAATTGATTATCAGGAGTAAACTTGAGGTTTATCTGCATAATAATCTACTAAATACCAGTCAACATGGATTCCTGCTTGGCCAACTATTGATTTTTTTTTTGAGCAAGTGACACCCCAAGTGGACTGTGGAAAGTCCTACAGCATGGTGTACTGAGACTTTCAAAGGGCATTTGATAGAACTCCACAAAGAAAGGTATTCGTTAAATTCAAAGCTGTGGGGATTCAGGGAAAACCTTGAGAATGGATAAAAAATTGGTTGAAAGATTGAAAACAATGGGTAATTGTTAGGGGAGTTATGTAAGGATCAGGGTGGGGGGAAGATCAGTATTGGGACCACTGCTGTTTCTTATTTACATCAGTGACTTGGATTCGGGAACTCGAATGTAAATTTTCCACATTATACTAAACTAGGAGGGTCAAAGCTTTCAGAGGCGGTCGCTCAGAAATTACAATGTTGGATATTATATATAAATGGGCAAAACAGTGGCAGATGAAACAATGCAGACGTGTGTACAATACTACATATTGGAAGGAAAAATGGGCAATACATGCACTCTGTGAATGTTGGTGAAATAGCCATAGATGAAGTGGAAAGAGACTCGGCAATCATAGTAAACTTGATGCTCACATGTCTCTCCAATGCAGAGCATCAACAAAGCTGATAGAATATAGCCCAAATAAATTCCTGCTCAAACTGTATTGTTCCCTGATGTTACCACACCTTCAGTACTGTGTTCAGTTCTGGTTATAAGAATATAAGAAATAGGAGCAGGAGAAGGCCATGTGGCCCCTCAAGCCTGCTCCGCCATTCAGTAAGATCATGGCTGATCTTCGACCTCAACTCCACTTTCCCGCCTGATCCCCATATCATGTTATTGAGACACAGGAGACATTCAGGCACTGGGGCTTTTCAGCTTTGAAAGGAGACATCTGAGAGGTGATTATATAATAGAGAGAGAAACTGATTATAGATAGATACTACATATGCTAATAAATGGTATGGACAAAGTAAATCTGGAAAGTTAATTCAAAACTAAGTTGTAAGTGTAGGGAAAGGGGACAGTGGTTCAAACTAGTGGGGAAAAAAAACAAATTGAGGATTAATATCAAAGTTTTTCTTCACGCACAGTGATCATTACATGGAGTGGACTTCCAGATAGAGTAGTGAAGGTAAAAACCTTGGACTCATTTAGGAAACAATTGGATGCTGCATTGAGGGACATGGGGGTCTTTCTGGATGGATGAACTAAGGTGAATAGCCTTCCTCATCTGTGAATGTCTTGTGACGTACCTCTAGCAATGATCTCCTCAACTTGTTGGGGGATTATTTCAATGTCAGCACTTGTACTGCTGTTACAAAATATGTGAGTAGTTTACTAATCCCCTTCAATTTAGATGGCCACACTTGAAGCTGGTATTAAATATTTCATAGCAACAAATTGCCTTTGTATTTGCACTTTATGCCTGAATTTCCTTCAATTTTTCTTGGTATGCAGTATGTATCACTAGAGAACAAAATCCAAACGCCAGATTCTTGCAAGACTTTTATTTTTAACAGATTATTCAGAGTAGCCCAGTGGCATAGCATGTCAGTGCACTAATATGCTGTGCCTTGAATGATTGAATGCAGATTTTAAATTAAAACAAGAATGGCAGTATTCAAAACCATGCATTTAAACCTCAACTGGGCTCCCTGGAGAACATGTCACATTGAGGTAAGATACTTCACAAATGGGAGGGAAACTTAAAAGTCAAATCAGCTTGGTCTGATATATAACAAAAAGCCATCTAGCAGTTAGTTGCGTACTATTGGCAGGGGCCTATGAGCAGGTAATAAATGTAAGCTTTTTTGTGTGATGTCTCTGCCCTACAGGACCACAAATTTAGCAAGCAAGTTAGCAGAGTTCGACCTTGGCACTGATAAACAGACCTTTCTGGCGAAGATGATCAAAGGCATTTTCATTTCGTACCTGGAAAATTACATAGAAATTGAAACTGGCTACTTGAAAAATAGGAGTAGTATGGTGTTACAACGTTACTACGATTCCAAAAATCATCAAAAGCGGTCTTATGGCTCTGGAGGGTAAGTGGATTACTTGAAAATTAAGCAAATTTTTAAGAAAATAATCATGGTTGTTGCTATTTTATGACATTCTCATCCTTTTTATATTTAACATCAGTACTCTTGCTGATTGGTACCCTAACTTTTATATTGGGTACAGATTAAAATTTTTGAGATGGCCTCTAGACTTCAGCTCTAATTAAATCACTACCATAAATTAGGTGTTGGGAGTATGAGGTGATGGTTTGTCTTGCATTTTAAAGGTGAAGTAAAACAGACAATACTCATTAAAGGCTTGATTTACTAATCTTTACTGACAGTATTCAAAATCACTGATTCTGGAAACGTAGAATAGTTTGCTCAAAATACTTTCGGTTTCACACCTGAAAAGAATTTTGATGCTTGGGACTTCAGGACTAAATTTCTTAAATTGTTTTATTCTAAAGGTTATAGTTTGCCAATCTTTCTAACCTTATCAACATAATTGAATTCAAAGTAATCTAGTTTTTTGAAGCCAGAGGTAGTGCATGATCTCATCAAAGCTGCTTCAATAATAGTGTATCAGTTTATGAAGCCTGCAGCAGAAACAGTGATTTTTGAAACACAATTTCAGAAGATTAAACTGAGTCATACTCATCTACTGAAAACAAATGGCAATGGGTCAACCCAAAAGGATGGGTTGGTGATTTCCATTCCTTGCCCCAATGCCATTTTTTTCCTGCAAATGACTCATTGTAAAAATTGTTTATTATCACATCATTGACCGTTCTCCTTTTTTAAAAAAAGAGAACAAGTCTTTGTAGTTTCAGTTATCAACTGTTATTGCAACAAAGTAAAATATTTCCTTAGAAATTACACAGCTTTACATATTACACTTTATAGAGCAAATCTATGGAGATCAAGTCATTCATATGGCAATCAAACAATTCATACAATAAAACGATTCATACAATAAAGGTTTCCCATCTTGGATGGGCAGCCATTTACAGTGCCAATTTAATGATTATTTTGGTGACTGAGTTTACTTCAGGCCTCACATCCAATTTAGATTTCACAGAATAGTCTAGAAACCAGCTTAGCTTGTCTATACATAGAGGGTTGATGAATTTATCTAATTAAATATCATGATCTGAACACACAGCAGGTGACTCCAGCATCAGTATGTTCCCTTTTGTAATGCTTGGTATTTCTGTACAATTACATAATTAAATTTAAGGGACAGTACTTTGAAAAAGCATTTGCAAATGCAGTACTATGAATTGTGAAGAAATTAATTTGTAATTTCTATGCAGCTGATTTTTTTAAAAGTCTAGTTTGCTGTGTGTGCATATCAGCTGTACAAATACCTTAGCTTATTTCCCCATCTTAATTTTTGTGCATTGTGTTGAATGGAAGAGTCATTTCCTTTTAAGTCAATGTGTGTAATGCAGGAGATGGAAAATGGCATTTCTCATTTTTGCAATTGCCTAACAAATGCAATGCTGCAAAGCCGCACTGAAAAATGGCTTGGCATTTGGGGGCACAAGTGCCCTTTGGTAAAACCACTGCATTTATGCTATGAATGATTCATCCATGAACACTAACACTAACTTGTCACCTTGTTTCAAAATGCTTCACTAAATTTTAACTAGACTTCAGAATTGGCTGCACCATTATAAACAACTGTTTATAATGTTATACTTTGTCTTTTGAAACACTTGTGGCAGAACCACAATTAAGACAGCATGCAAACTTATTTGGCATTATTAAAGTATTAGTACATTTTTGAAAACTCTAGTTTTTACTTTATTGTTTACACATCTGTATTTCAATGACCTGTGAACTGTTTGCTGAATTTTGTTTTCACATTCCTCCAAGCAAGGCATTATTGTGGGATGGAATTTTTTGAGATTAGGCAGACTTGGTTGTGTATTGTTATACTCTGTCGGACCGGACAAAATTAAAACATACCTGTTATAACTTTCCTTATAAGCACTTGCAAGCACTTCCGTGCTGCATTCAAAGCATTTATAATTTCACGGATAAGAAAAAAATGTTAAAAATCCAATATTTTATTTTAATTTCACTTTTTTAACATCAATTATTTTGGACTATATTATCTTTGAAATGTAAACATGAGTGATTAATTCTTGAATTTTTGCCAGCCTTTTTGAGGCAAACAAGTCGCTGGATGAAAACTGCATATAATATTGAATGTCATTATTTTATTATTTAATTCCGGCTCAGGTTGGCTCAAAGCTTTGATGGAGGTTTGGGTGATCAAAGTCATTAACTGCGACAATGTTAGACTGAGGAACATCAGTAGAGATCAGTTCTGCTTGCTGAAGTCGCTCCCAAATGCTCTGCAGCTCAGGGTCGGCTTCATTTTCTTCGAACTCCACCAAATTCTCCTCTTTACTGGCCGTACCTGAATGGCAAAACCAGTTTGCAATGTTGCTCTGAGTCACAAGTTCCCAACATCCACCAATGAAATTCATGGCATCCAGCAAACGGACTAAGAATTCAGTCTTGGCCTCGTAAGCAGCTAGTCCTTTATCTAGCCAGAAACATCCAATAGTGACCCTTGAAAAGCTAGGTAACTCCAGCGTCCATTGGCTGAAGTTTAGAAGTGCTATTCTTTGCAAGACTGACAAGTTCCATAATCATTGGGCCAGAAATTTCAGGATGTGCAGAGTAGTTATCCATAGTGATTAAAATGCCTCCAACCTGAGCTTGAAATTTTCTGTCCAGAGATTAAATGTACTCCTCAAAAACCATGTGTTACCCACGATTGCTGATTGAAATGGAAGTGTCGAACATTGTTGAAATATCTTGGCTGAACAGAAGAGCATGTTTCTCCGAGCCGCCCATATTAGCGCCCAGAAGAAGTCACGTGCTCCTTGTTCCATTTCCTACCAACGCATTTTCTGTCGCGAAAGGCAAGAGTCCCCCTGGCAGAAGCTGCCAGAAAAGTCCCGCTTCATCAAAACTGGTGGATTTGAAGTAATGCAGGCAGAGTTGATGAAAACAATTTGTTTGTCAGTTCAGGGGTACTTGGCTTCTCTGATCATTTTCATCCCTTGATCCATCCAAAGTTGACTAGAGAGATCGCTAAACCTGATTTTTGTTTTTTGCAATTTTGACAGGTTTTTCCCATACTCTGAATTTCATATTCTGAAATTCTGGGGTGATTTTTATCGCACGCTGCCGTAAACCATTCAAGAAGTTCTGCACCAATGTCCTCGAGTTTAGAAGTGCGTAACTGTTTCATGACACTTCTGAAATCTCCGCTTCTGACCCATTTCAAGGCAGAATCTCATTGTTCTTTGTAGATTTTCTAATGGCTGCCTGAGTGACACTTTTTTTTTGCTATTTCTGTGACTTTGACTCTTTGATCTGTGTTTTATTTTTACTTGATTCCATTTTCACAAAAATAACCGCCGCTATGGGTGCCAAAATGTTGTACTGTCATAACCTCCCCTGATAGGAAGCCCCGCCCTTGTAAGAAGATGGAGTAATTATGCACAAACTATTCAGACAGGTCATTCTGCGGTTGTTAAAATTTGTACAAGCAGTGAAAACATCGGCGGGCTACACACCGACAGAGAGAGAGAGAGAGAGAGAGAGTTATATATACATGCCAACAGAGGGCTAAACAACAATTTGCCTTTACCCAGTATACCTTCAGGGAATTGGAACTGAAGCAGTGAACCCACAGAGGGAGACTTACTAAAAAAAGAACAACTTCGGTTATGGCTATAATAATACGCAAATTCAAATGTGTACAAAACATACCAAGCACAGTCGGGTCTGGCGCCAGTATAATATGTGGGCTATAACAATAGGCGACTTAATATTATGTGATCTCGGCTAATTTGGTTTTGCTAATAGTATACTTTTATAAATGCTTGTGGTTTTATATAAATAAGTAGTTGTAAATCTTTGTACTCCTAAATTGTGAACTATTTTGTGAAATAATGAATGTGCATTTTGTAGGATTCAGGATCTAAAAGAGCGAATTCGCCAACGTACCAACTTACCACTGGGGCCAAGTATTGACACACATGGTGAGACCTTCCTGTCACAGGAGGTCGTTGTCAATCTTTTGCAGGAGACCAGACAGGCCTTTGAGAGGTGTCATAGGGTAAGAATGTTATAAAACATGCCTGAAGTTCATTTCGTATCATTGTACTGTATTTTTGAGATTGGAATTGTGCAGTGGTTTTCCTCAAGTAGACCACAAATTGTAGTTATTTCAGATTTCCAGCATCTGCAGTATTTTGCTTTTGGTAGAGTATCCAGTTATTTTGGAGAAGTTTTTCTTTGTGCCAGCTCAATATGATCATTAAGCAGTGCCCACTTTTACTTAATCTTTCTTTTTATTTATAGCTGTCTGACCCTTCTGATTTACCAAAGAATGCTTTTCGAATATTTACTATTCTTGTGGAGTATTTGTGCGTTGAGCATATTGACTATGCCCTAGAGATTGGACTTGCAGGTAATTCCCATTATTGGAATGTTCATTGTATGGTAGTTTCTCTGTGAATGAGTTTAAATTTTGTATTTTCATTAAACTACTGATCACCCAACTTCCCTTCTTAGCCCCCATTTTAGCTGATCTTGTAAGTGGTTCGTGCTCCTCAGGTGCTGTCCACCTCCCTTTCAAAACCAACATCGTTGCCGCCTCATCAAAAAGCCCACCATTCACCCCTCTGCCCTCATTAACTACCATTCAATCTCCAACTTCCCTTTTCTCTCCCAGTCCTTGAACATCTTGCCATCTTCCACCTCTCCTGTACTTCCCTGTTTGAATCCCTCCAATCAAGTTTCTGTCCCTCTGACAACACTGAAATGGCCCTAACCAAAGTTGCAAATGAGGTTCATTGTAATGGTGGTGCCATTGTCCCTCCTCATCCTCCTTGACCTCTCTGCAGCCTTCAGCCCTTGATCACATGATCTTCCTCCAACACCCTTCCCCTATTGTTGATCTTGGTGGGACTCCTCTTAACTTGGCCTTGCTTATCTGATCTTAGCTAGAGCATTTCTAACAATGGCTTCTCCCGGGACTCTTCAAGGAACTATCCATGGTCCCGTTCCTCTCATCTATATGCCGCCCCTTGGCGACACCATCTGAAGCCACGGGGTCAGCTTCCACATGTACATTGATAACACCCTGCTCTAACTCTCCACCATCTCTCAACCCCTTTAACTGCCTCTGTGTTGTCAGACTGCTTGTCTGAGATGCAGTATCAGATGAACCATAACTTCCTCCCATTAAATACTGAGGACTGAAGCCATTGTCTTTAGCTCCTGCCACAAACTCTGTACATTCGCCATCAACTCCATCTGCTTCCCTGGCCACTTTCAGAATGAAGTAGACTGTTGGCGACCTCAGCATCCTGTTTGAACCCATATCCAATCACGCACAGGGACTGACTAATTCCATCTCTGTGATATCACCCACCTCTGTCCCTACTTCAGCTAATTTGCTGCTGAAACCCTTGTCCATGCCTTTGTTACCTCCTTTTAAGGCCTTTCTTAAAACCCATCCCTTTGAGCAAGCTTTTGGTCATTCCGTCTTAATCTCTTCTTTGGCTCAGTGTCCATTTTCCTTACACATGTATGAAGTGCCTTGGGAGGTTTTTCTATGTTAAAGGTGCTATATAAATCCAAGTTATTGTATATATTTTCAAGTAGCTCTGTTGTAAATTAAGTCTAATTTAATGGAGTTCAAGTTTGAATACACAAGATCAGAAGGGAGTTATGGATAAGCAAGGCCATTCCACCCATCTTAGTTCATTTATCGAGAAAATCCCTACGATCCACCCAATGCAGCACAGTTTCTAAAATGATTTCCGGGTTTGCACCTCCGTCTCTCTATTCGGAGGTCCATTCAATATGTTGATTACTTTGTATGAAGAAGAATTTCCTGATGTGTTTAATTTTCTTTTTAATAATTAGAACCTGGGACTCTACAATTTAATTTGAAGTAATATTCTGGATTTACCTTTTCATTTCCCTTGACTGTCTTACATACTCTATAAAACGCCTCTCAAATGCCTCCTTTCCAAGATGCACACCCCAAGTCTCTTCTCTCCAGTCTTTTCCCATAATTAAGGTTCTTCATACTAATGATCAGCTTTGTGGCTCTAACCTCCACTGCTTCCACCACTTGAGCGACTCCTTTTGTTTCTTGGTACCCTATTGAGTTCTCCGCGCCACCCCCCCCCCCCCCCGCCACTAATTCTGACATAACTACTCTTTTTAAAAAAAAAGTACCCACGTTTTCTACCCTCCAGCTAATTTCTTAGCCATACACAAGATTTACTCTGAATTCCCACAACTTTGACTGTAACCAATAGCCTTTAATTTGGAACTTTTCAAAAGCCTTTTGGAAGTTGTGGTGAACCATGTCATAGGGCTTTCCCCATTCCACTTGAGTTGTCTCTTCTTCGGCGAAATCGAGATTGTTGAGGCAGGAGCTTCCCTTTCAGAAACCATGTTGACTGCAGTTTACTGATTGATTTCATTGGTCTCATTTCAATTCTCCATAAAATAATGAATCTGTAGTTACCTGTATCTTTTATCACTCTCTCCTTGAATTTGGGTACCACATTAGTCTGCTTCTGTGAACCAGTTGATTAAATATCGCGTATCCGCTTTATTAATTAACCGTGTTCTACTAATAATTGGTCCTCTATCATGATTGAAATCTGAGACAACTTGTCTTTTTTCCTCAGCAATTCCATCTACAGATTCCAGGAATGCAATTCTTTACTTTTTAGATGTTGTACAACAGGCAAATACCATTTTTCATTTGTTTGACAAACAGTTTAATGATCACCTCATGCCACTGATAAGGTGAGAGAATTTTGTTAATTGACTAGAACATTTTTAACTGATCACTATTATGCTAATAATCATATGGAGCTCATTTATTAGAGTGAGAATTAGAAAATATAATGCATCTTAACTTTTCTGGGTGCCTCCCCCATGTATGCTTAATGTGGAGTATTTGCACAATCATGAGCGTGCTGCATCTTCAGTGTTTATAAGCAACAAAGTTCTAGGAATGGTGAACAATTTCTAATGGAGATCGCTTTTCCAACAATTTGGAGAGTATAATGTGAAAACCAAATGTGGCCGGAGTATTAAAGTGAAGAGAAAGATTTTGCAACATGAAATAAAACAATATGGTGCATATCTTCCCAGCAAATTCTGAATTCTGCGTGCCAGTCAGGAAAACTGGGACCTGATTCTAAAGTGCATTTACAATGTTAATTATTTGTAAACCAATAACTCTGATTGTGACCTTACGCTGAGAACACTTTTTGTTATATGGATCCAAAACAAATCTTCATATAGTTCAGTTGTCCAAAATATCCTTAATGCCCATTGTGAAAATAATCTGATTTTTGTTGGCTTCAAAAATTCTGAGATTTTTTTTGAAAAAAAAAGTTGCAAAAAACACCTTGTCCAAATGTAAAAGGCTTCTCTCTCAGAATCTCACTTCTATCTCTAAGGGGTTACCCTCATTCACAATCTGAGCAGCAAATTAAATTAATGTTTGGTTTAACAATTGTACCTGCAGCTCTTCTCCTAAACTGACTGAGTGCCTGCAGAAGAAGAAAGAGGTGATTGAACAGATGGAAGTTAAATTGGATACAGGCATTGACAGGTAAATATAAATTCATCACAACTTGCTCATTTCAGGGATGTCATTAAACCCCTCAGTTTTTCATTTGTCTATACTGCATCTCATTATCGTTTGGTCAATCATCCGTCGTACATCTGTTAGATATAGCCATTAACTAAACAGTGTTATCTTTAAGCTGCTTAATCCTTAAGCAAAATAAACATTTTTCTCCCATAAAATCTTTTTTGTACTGTAGAAAGCCTTTTAAACAAATGAATGGGAGATTCTAAAGTTTTGGTAATTGGAAATTTTGAGTACATTTTCATTTATAATGTAAATGAGTTTTAATTTAAAGACGACTTTGAAGGTTCTGTGATATCTAACTTTCTATCTGAAAAATCTCTGGTGGCACTAATAGGGTTGACTACTGTGCATTTCACATTTGTATGGGCAAACACAATGGTAATTAATGTACTAGGTGAAAGCTGAAGATTTCTTTTAGCATTTGTTTAATTTGCACCAGTTTTTTTTTATTCGTTTTTGCAAATGTCTGTCATTAAATGAGCAAATTATTTTTGAGTTAGGGCCTAATGTCAAGGCCTTTTGACTCTGAGACTACAATGACACTGTCTCCCAAATTAGATACAGTGGCTTAGTTCAGTTTTGTAAATTTAGAGTTGTTTAATCATAGAATTGTACAGCACAGAAGGTGGTCATTCGGCCCATCATGCCTGTGCCGGCTCTTGGGAACAGCTATCCAATTAGTTGCACTCCCCGCTCTTTCCTCATAATCCTGCAAGTTTTCCTTTTCAAGTGTATATCCAATTCCCTATAGAAAGTTAATATTTAATCTGCTTCCACCACCCTTATAGGCAGTGCATTCCAGATCATAACTTCCTGTGGGGGGGAAAAAAATTCTCCTCATCTTGCCACTGGTTCTTTTCCAATTTTCTTAAATCTGTGTCCTCTGGTTATTGACCCACCTGCTAGTGGAAACAGAATAAATAAGGAGAAACTATCAAAATCTATCATAATTTTGAACATCTCCATTAAATCTCCCCTTAACCTTCTCTGCTCTACAACAATCTCTGCTTCTGTGGTCTCTCCACATAACTCAAGCCCCTCATATGAACATAAGAACACTGACTGATAGGAAAAGACTCTCTTGGTCCATCTAGCCCGTCCCACACAATTATAATACTTTTTGCATCACAATATATACACTGTCCACCCCACCTAAAACCATGTGATCTCCTGGGAGTAGCAAAAAAAACAGATTTAAAAACCCAGGTCAATTTTTTTTTATTCGTTCATGGGATGTGGGCGTCGCTGGCAAGGCCAGCATTTATTGCCCATCCCTAATTGCCCTTGAGAAGATGGTGGTGAGCCGCTTTCTTTGAACCGCTGTCGTCCATGTGGTGAAGGTTCTCCCACAGTGCTGTTAGGTAGGGAGTTCCAGGATTTTGACCCAGCGATGATGAAGGAACAGTGATATATTTCCATATTGGGATGGTGTGTGACTTGGAGGAGAACGTGCAGGTGGTATTGTTCCCATGTGCCTGCTGCCCTTGTCCTTCTAGGTGGTAGAGGTCGTGGGTTTGGGAGGTGCTGTCGAAGAAGCCTGGGCAAGTTGCTGCAATGCATCCTGTGGATGGTACACACTGCAGCCACAGTGCGCCGGTGGTGGAGGGAGTGAATGTTTAGGGTGGTGGATGGAGTGCCAATCAAGCGGGCTGCTTTGTCCTGGATAGTGTCGAGTTTCTTGAGTGTTGTTGGAGCTGCACTCGTCCAGGCAAGTGGAGAGTATCACATCACACTCCTGACTTGTGCCTTGTAGATGGTGGAAAGGCTTTGGGGTGTCAGGAGGTGAGTCACTTGCCGCAGAATACCCATTTTGGAGAAACAAATTTCGGAAATTCCTCTCCGACCCCCTTGGGCGATCAAAACTAGTCCAAGAGATCACTCTAGCGCTGATCATGCTCTTCAGTACCTACCTTATGCACGAGGTGACCTCCGCCCCAGCCAGAAGCAGATCCAGCTCTCGCTTGAAAGAATTCAGCGAATCGGCATTTACCTGCTTTAATGGTTTTCCCTGAAGATTGCGGCATTCATCCTGCCCGCGTGCATAGCCCTGCCCTTTTCCAATTTAAATATAGTTTGCCATTCAGGAGCCCAGTCCCCCAATGCATCAAGATCCGCCTGAAGCAGTCGAGCATCGTATGTAGTCCTGACACTCACACAAATATTAGTATTGAATGCAAGCTTGCAGACAGTGCCCCCAACACCTAGATCTAGATCATTAGTAAAAATAGTAAAGAGCAACGTTCCTAGCACTGATCCCTACTCATCCCTGGTACCATTCCTGTAAGATCTTATGAGTTGTTACTGTAGAAATCTTGAGTAACAAACATTTTAAGGTTTTAAAATATTTATTTCAAAAGTTACCCTTTTTGTACAATTTATATTGAAAATTACACTCTATTTATAATATTGTGATATTCTATTCCTTCATTGCATTTTTAAAAATTGTCTAGTCCTGTACCAACATAGAATAAAGTAACTGCTCTATCTCACGTTAAAAGTACTCATTTTGTTCTGTGAAGGACATTGAATTGCATGATTGGACATATGAAGCACATCCTGGGTGTTGAACAGAAAAAGACAGACTTCAAACCGGAGGATGAAAACAATGTACTAATTCAATATACTAATGTATGTATTCACAAACCACTGTACAGTTTTTAGAACATATCACAGAAAACCATCTCAGAATTTTATTGTACAAATAAAATGTTGTATGTTACATTTAATCCTGCCAAATTACCGTGCCACATGATTGTGCTGAAAGTTTTTAGGGTGGAATTACTGATCAGGAATTTACAATCTGTTACCTCCATGGCTGCTGCTTTCAGTCTGAATCTGTATTGCAAATTGTTTTTTTTAGCCTTTTTTTTAACTTCACTTTCTGAATTTTATGGTGAGGTAAAAAGAATTTGCATTTATATAGTGTGTTGTCACATCCTCTGGACATTCCAAAGCACTTCACATCCAATAAATTACTTTTTGAAGTGCAGTCACTGTTATGTAAGAAAACACGGCAGCCAATTTGTACGCCGGAAGATCCTACAAACAACATATGAATGGTCAGTTCATCTGCTTTTTAATGGTTGGGGGAGAAATGTTGGCTGCACCACTTGGAGAACTTCCTGCTTATTGAAGACTGCCATAGAACCTCTTAGTTACCTCAACATGCTTCAGTTTAGTGTCGCATCTAAAAGATGGCACCTCCAACATTGTAGCTCTCCCTTGGTACTGAACTGAAGTAAGTCTACATTACATGCTCAATTCCTGGAATGGAGCTTGAAACCTAATCTTCTGACTCAGGCAAAAGTGAAACCGAAGATCCATGCTCAGTTGAGGGCACTCTACACTTGGTAGATTGAGTTGATGTCAATTTGTTGCATAGCTTATGTTTAAGGAGACATTATTAATTGTACAGTCCTTACAATATCTGGAGAGATTAAATTTTGATATAAATTATCAATAAGGAGTGGGGCTTTTCTATAAATTCCAGTGTCTGTGGCTCATGTCTAGGGACACTGGACTTAGCAGAACTAGCTAGCTTTTTCCTCTGCATACCTTTTAACAGCCTGCTGCCCTCTGTAGTATGGGATGGTTGGAGGAGTTTAATGTGGTAAGCTGTAATTGGCTCGTAGAGTTAGGACATTGCTTTCATTTCTGGCATTGGGGTTCGAATGCAACCTAGGTAGATGGCATGAAACCTCTTGGATGATGAGATGGGAAGAGCTGCATTTTCTATACCATTAATTTCTTTGGGGATTTGTCTGATCTTCTGGCATAACTTTGGCAGATCATCTGCGGAAACTCTGGGTTTTGAATGTCAAGCCCTAATGTGCTTAGTTTGAGCAACCTGATTTTTACCCCTCATGTTCAATTTCATTAATGCTGCAGAATCTTATCTTCCATGGTTTTGAAGTAGCCACTACTTCCCTTTTTCCCCTAGAGGGAAGCCATTTGGTCTAATCTTATGAGTCATCACTTGCTCACAGTTTAAACTCAAATCTGGAAATTGTGGGACATTTGGAATTTGCAAAATGCACAAATTTCATACTGGGCTGGTTGAACATATAACACAAATGCATTTTTTACAGTTAGGACCCCTGAGGGTCACATACATTTATATTAGAAAAAAAATCTTGGCAAATGCAGCTAGCTGGGATAATAGATTGACATGTCAAGTTTTGGTCTAGAGTATAGTAATGATGTTAACAGCAATTACCTCAGTCTGTATTTTATGCAGTGATCCTCAGACAGAAATGGTGATGTTTCGCTTGGGCCTGCATTCAATTTGCTGCTTATATAGAAGCAGTTGCTTTAGAAACACATTAAGTTATAATCTCAGTAGGAGTCTGATTGCAAACCAGCTCCTTGAGTCTGTTAATTTGGGATGAATGTTTTGTACATGAGTGTTATGTGCTTACCTACTCAAGGTGGAATGTTTGCAAACTAAATATAGACGTACATAAATTTTGGTTTAAAAATGAAAGCTTGATTTGGCTCATTAATGATTTTTAGGAGTTACAGATAAAAGAAAGTCATTACAAGTTAAAAGTTCATCCATTATTATTTACCAACCTTGAAACCGTTACAAATAGAATTAAATGTTTTGTCAGCATACAGTTTTGAAGCAACTGTACTTAGCATAGAATGTACTATTCCATTTTCACTGTACTTGATAGAATACACTAACAAACTATTAATTTCACTTTCTATGACCTTTTTGGGCAGGCTTGTGTCAAAGTCTGTGGCTATGTTAGAAAGCAAGTAGAAAAAAATCGAAATTCGATGGATGGGAAGAATGTGGATACTGTTCTAACAGAATTTGGAGTCCGCTTCCATCGTCTAATTCATGAGCACCTTCAGCAGTATACGTACAGTTCAATGGGTGGCATGCTGGCTATCTGTGATGTAGCTGAATATCGGAAGTGTGCCAAAGAATTTAAGGTGTTGTATACAGTCCTAATATTAACCTATTGACTTAATGTGCCTTTGTACTGTTAGTGTTTTGTGCTGCCTTTTTGCTGATTATGTAATATTTTCTTTGAATAAGAGTTCAAATTAAAAATAATTAGGTTGCATACAATACCATAACTATCGTGACTAGAGGTTTTTTAAAAAACTATTTTCCTTAAAACGTATCCAGTTCTTTCCAATTTACTTTTGACATAATCCCCCCAAAAATGCAAATTCAATAGAAAAGCTGCTTCCAATAATAAACTCCACTTTAGCCATCTGAGTGTTTGTTTTGAAAAGCCTTAACTTTCCCTTATTTATGCAGATGTATTTTCTATTAATTGTATAAGAATTTTCATTACTGTATGATTTTGTAGTTAGTGCCATCCTATTGTCTTTTACAATGTAACATTTTCAGTATGGGTCATTTTAATTTTGTCAGGAGTAATGTAATGCAGTTAAGAGTAAAGAAATTAGCACCTAAAATTTTGGTTTACCCATAAAGCCTTTAATCCAAACACCTGTTTGCTTGCATGTTAGAAATCATAGTGGAAAATCATTTAAGTAGAGTAGTTAAATGCAACCATGCAGACGTATTCAGCAAATCCACATTCAGAATTGAGGATCAGGCAGGCCTGTCCCATTTTCAGTAAATTAATTGATGCATCTCTGTGCTTGTATCACCAGATGGTCTTACATTTCAGTTTAATGCTAGAGACTTACTAAGAACAAGAAAGAATTATATATGGAAATTTGAATTATTGGATCAAAAGAATTTAAATGCTTTATTTTGTTCTAATTATGGTGCATTTGTATCCATTGTAGTACAGCTGAGGAAAATAAAATGCTGTGTAGTTATGGAAGTATAGATTTGCTGAAAAGCTAATGGCTGTTATTCTAAGGTTTACGAGCTTTGGCTTGACATGTAACTTAGTCAAATAAAACAGCAGAAAATGCTGGATGTACTCACTAGGTCAGTCAACATCTGTGGAGAGAATAGACAAATTAACATTTATGGTAACAACTCTTCACAGAACTGCCAGTTCTGATGAAGGGTGTACAGCTGAAATGTTAACTTGTCTTGTGTTCTCAATGGATACTGACCGACCCGCTCAGTGCTTCTACCATTTTCTGTTTTTGTTTCAGATTTCCAGCATTTGCAGTTTTTTTTGTTGTTTATTCAAATAAAGCAGCATTTGTTCACATTATTTATTGTAAACCCATTTGTATTAATTTGTATCCTAATCTGCTTGCTGTGAAATTCCAAAATAGCAAACTATTTCTGACTTTTTTTTCCATTTTTTTTTAAACTTGGTTTTTATTTCATAAACACTTAAGCTTGCGATAACTAACCTGACTTTTAATATATAAAACTGCCTCTGCCTAACACTGAACCTTGATGTGAATTGCACTCATTGGCCTCATGAATATCATAGATTCATAGAATGGTTATAGCAAAGAAGGGAGCCATCCGACCCATCAAGGCCATGCCGGCTCTTTGTAAGAGCAATCTAGTTAATCCCATTCCTCCGCAGCTCTAATTTTTTTCCCTTCAAGTATTTATCCAATTCCTGTTTCAAAGCCATGGTTGAATCTGCTTCCACCACCCTTTCAGGCAGCACATTCCAGATCATAACTACTCTCTACATAAAAAAGACTTTCCTCATGTTGCCTTTGGCTCTTTTGCCAATCACCTTAAATCTGTGTCCTCTGGTTCTCGACCTTTCTGCCAATGGGAACAGTTTCTCTTTACTTTATGTAAAACCTTCATGCTTTTGAACACTTCGATCAAATCTCCTCTTAACCTTCTCTGCTCCAAGGAGAACAGCCCCATCTTCTCCAGTCTATCCATGTAACTGAAGTCCCTCATCCCTGGATCCATTCTAGTAAATCTTTTCTGCACTCTCTCTATGGCCTCCGCATCCTTCCTAAACTGCGGTGCCCAGAATTGGACACAATACTCCAACTGTGGCTGAACCAATTTTTATAAAGGTTCAACATTTTTGTACCCTAATGCCTGTAAAAAATGTAACTATGTGAAGAGCTTTGACCACTAAGTTAATCCTGTTATCCCTCCGCACCTGACTTATAAGCATTTCTATAATTTTTTTTTCTGTTCTTTTTGCCTCCAAAAAAATACATTTTATTTCAATTCAGTTTCTATTTTGTTTTTTGAGCCTACTTAAAATTGTATCTTAACAACTTGGCTACTGAAGTTCTTTAAAATTGATTTTTTTTTTTGTAAACATTTTTCATTTGCATGTTCTTAATGAACCAGTTTTTCAAAAATGGTACATCGTCACTCCAGACATTACACTTTGTTATAGATGAAAAACTGAAACTGACCAGGGCATTTCTGTACCTAGTTTCCTGATCAAACAAATAAAGTGAGTAACTTTTGACACTACTTCTTAAAAATTAGACTTTAAAAAAAAAATGAATCCCAGTTTGACCTGTAATCTATCCAAGCATTCATCTCAAGAATGCAGTGCACTTACACCTACCAGTTCATTAGCAGAATAATACACGCTGTGTTACATAGTATAATGCTTTTGCCATTATAAACTGCATATCCTCCAATGATAACAATTACTATGGCAGATCCACTGCTGTGTTAATTTGTAATAAAAAAAATCTTGCATATAGCGCACGTCACCACATGTTTTCTGTCACACTCCTCTGTCCGTGTTTCTCAGTCGCACTTAATCATCAACTAATCTAGACAAATTTATATTTCCCAGCAAATGATTCAAGATAGTGTGTACCTTTTTTGAAGAAAAAAAAACAAGTTTCCTACCAAAACTTCTGTTCCTCCTATTTGGTACAAGCCTCCTGCATTCTTCAGGTTACAAAAGTGTTTTATTTTCTAACAGTGCAATTTGTTCTTTGTAGAATCACTGCAACTCTTGCTTCATTTGAACTTTCTGCCTTTCCTTACAGATCCCCTTGGTGTTGCAACTTTTTGACACGCTACATGCACTCTGTAATCTTCTGGTAGTAGCACCTGACAACCTTAAGCAGGTCTGTTCTGGAGAGCAACTGACTAATCTTGACAAGAACATCCTTCATGCCTTTGTGCAGTTACGGTCCGACTACAGATCAGCGCGTCTTGGTCGTCACTTCAGCTGAAATCCTTGATTTTTGAAATCAGAATATAGCGTCAGTGCTTGAGTTCTGGACTTTTTGGGCTTAGGCTGTTTGGAGCTTTGGAAGCTTTAAGTATAGGGCATTCCAACCCCTGTTACATAGCCATTTAAAAATATAATTGATGGGATATTTGTGACTTCACTAAAAGGCAGTCATTATTGAACTGTTTCATTGAAAAACAGAGGCTGATTTAATCCAAGCTAAACACAAGTAATATTTTTGCACAATTTATGCTCTAACAATAAATTACCTGGAGCTGAACTTATCAGAAGCTACTAACATTACTCAAGTTTTGCATATGTTACAAAATTCATGTTCATAATTAAATACAATCAGGGAGGTTGTTGAAGCACTGAATATTAAGTTTAAAGCTCAGTTCTATAAAAACATGTTTGAAGAAAATGTACAGTGTTTTATCCAGGTATAATGGATTCACTTGCTCTTGCTGTACACAGATGTAACACTATATTAATAGGAGTATATTTGTTTATACAGGTCTTTGATTAAACAGCTACAGCAGGTGCCTCTGCATATGGAGCATAGTTATTGCTTCATGGGATACTTTGTTGATCTGGAAATGGGGTGAGGGTGTTGAGGGATGCTATGCAGCACAGTTATGCCATTCCTATGTAAGTTAACTTAGCAACTTTAGTATTAATGAGCTACTGCAGGTAGTGCTCTAGTAAATACATACTATCTTTGCCATCTCTGATGTTGAGGTTACTGTTCTCCACTATGGGCAATAACGTAAAACCACTAAAGGAGAATGAAGAATTGAGCATTCTGAAAGTCATTGCTCTTGCAAGTTATGGGGGAATGCTTTTCTGTTTCTCAAAGTTAGAGCGAGTTTTAATCTTATTTGCCATAAAAATAAACATCAGTAATTTCAACAAACTCAATTTACTTTGTAGATCATTTAACTGTTCTCTGAACAAGTTTTGGTCATCAGTGTGAGTGGCAGTGCTACAAACAGAATTGGTCAGTAATTTTTACATTTTGTACTGTTCCTTTTTGACATTCTATAATATGAATTTGCATTATTACTGAAAGGTTGTGTTAGCTGTAATTATTTTCTGTGCGTGCATGCATGCTGTGCAGTATTTCTTGAGTATAAAGAGTAAAAGGTTGGAAACATTAAGTGGTGGAAAACTGCAGAATTCTTCCACTGATGGTAAAATTGTAAACACTGCTTCCTCATCATTAAATTGCAAATACCCCCATTTACAAAGTAGTGAAGCATTTCTCTTTATTTCTTTACTATTGTCAATAACCCCAGATACTGTGTTATGCATACATGGGGAAAGAGAAGTTGCTGTTGTGAGATTTAAATACTCTTGAGTGGTGAGCACAATTTTTTTACGTGAAACACCAGTTGCCATATGATTTGGTCAAGAGTCATTATTTTTCATATATAACTCGTAAGCCTCCTTCTGTGGTTAAAGGTTTAATATTAAGTGCAAGGCCAGGAAATTGATAAACGAGAAGAAGGAAAGGTAAACCCACAGAGGTGCATTACTGTCTGAGTTTTCTGATACCAGATGAGCATTTTTGAACTACTTGAATGCAATATATTTGTATTCCTCCATATTAGACTTCCATTGCAAACCTCTTTGCAGTAGGCATCGTGGAGCTAGTTAGTAATGCAATGCAGGCTGGAAACTTATCCCTAATACCATCTTTGACTCTCAATGGGCCATGTAGTAGTTCTAGCAGTACAGTCTACTCTTAACTCAAAGTTGTTGACTCTGAATTGAAATCACCTCTGCTGTTTTATTAAAATTGCTTAATTTGATCTACTAGATAATTCAATTTTTTTCAAGCAAAAAGACTGAATTAACAGAAGTACACTATAGAACGTTGGACTTCCACTCAAGATTTGAATCTAGGCTAAACTAGGATAAGCTCAGTTGATCTCAAAGAACCCTTAGCTAAAGCTGTGTGCTGGTACGAGGGGTCAGAAAGCTTTAGGCAATGAGGTGTGAAGATCTCAGATAAACCTAGATAGCCTGATCTTCAACGTGCAGACAAAATTCCAAGCACAATTATGCATATAAATATGTATTTAATAACAAATAACAAGTCAGCACTTGCAATAGCATCTCTGTCTCTCCTAGCCATCTGGGTTTTGCCTTGCATACCTAACTTCTCCTTTCCTGAGGGGCAGTAGGAGCCACAATTCCATCTTCTCGCAACCCAGCCCCTTGGGCTTGTTACCAAGGTAAACTGTCAATGTGGTCTTTCTGTTGGAAACTGATACATTGGTGTTCAATCCACCCTAGGCCTTTTGCCCTTGGGGATAAATAATGAGTACAACTTTGAAAGGCAGAGAGATGGATTCCTCTAGGATCATCCTTAGTCATTTTGTGAAGCTTGGCTTCATTATCTGATCCAACAATTAAAGGGCTTTTGAGAAAGAAAGCATTATTGTCTAGATTCAGCTCACTTAATCAGGGTCCTCCTTGCTCTTATGCAGGCTATAAAGTTCATAGATCACTATCAGCGCTGATTTTTTTTATTAGGCTTTGTTCAGCATCAGAATTGTTGAAAAATTTAATATCTTTTGATAGGGAATCCAAAAATCTTGACTGCAATCAAGTTGTACCTCGAGTAGAAGGTAAATTTTCCATGGCCCATCAAATTTTGGGCTGAATTTCCTAGGATAACTCCATAATTTTCTCTTTTTAAATAAAGGTGTAGTGTGTGAATTAATTCTGGTGGCAGATTGTGTTGTACAAATGGCTTGTTTTCAGCTTTTGAGACAAATAAATTTTGCCTCTCTTGATTCCTGCCTACATAACTATGTTAAAATAATTTATTGTATGTGGAGTGTTTTAGGGATTTCTCAAGCGGTGCAATAAGGCGCTATACAATTGCAAGTCTTTCTTTTGCACCTATATTTACTAGTCACTGAGATTCCATCACTGCGTTAGGGCAAGTATGACAAATAATGACGTTGGCTTTAGTGGAGTTGCTTCTGACTTTGTATTGTACCATTAATTGTTTTCACCAGTGCATGCCACTAGAGGATGTAGGATGTTTACACCACGCTCATGCTATCCAGAAATTACCAGAAGGTTTGGAGAAGAATTTTATGCCTTCTCACTGTCTTGTGGCCCTCGTACCATTTACCACCGGAGCCCACTAGGATCTGTCCTTGGCTTCCTCCTCTTCCTCATCTGCTTGCTGTCCTTTGGCAGCATCCTTCTCGGACATGGGGTTAGCTTCCACATGTACACTGACAACATCCTGCTCGAACTCTCCTCCTCCTCTCTTGACCCTCCACCAGCTCTCTGCTGTCAGATTGTTTCTCTGACAACTAGCTGTGAATTTCCTCTGGATAAACATTGGGAAGACCAAAGCCATTGTCTTTGGACCCCGCCACAGCAACCCTACCCTTGTCGTCTTGGCCACTGTCTCAGCTGAACAAGACTGTAACCATGGCATCCTCTTTGACCCCAAGCTGAGCTACCAACCTCATATTCCCTCCATCACGAAGACCATCACTTCCATCTCCGTAACGTTGCGCATCTTTGCCATATCCCAGCCCATCTGACACTGAAACCCTCATCCACGCCTTTTTCACCTCCAGACTTGACTATTCTAATGCTCTCCTGGCCAGCCTCCTATCCTTTATCCTCTGTAAACTTTAGCTATTCCAAAACTCTGCTGCCTTTATCCTATCCCACACAAAGTCCTGCTCGCCCATCACTCCTTTCCTCACTGATTTAGCTTGGCTCCCTTCATGGCCTGACCCCTCCCTATCGGTGTAACTTCCTCCAGCCCTATAAACCCTTCTCCCCTGAGCGCTCTGTTTCTTTAATTCTGGTCTCTTGTTCATCTCTTCACCAGCCTCCCACCTCCCTGTTTGCCCCACCATTGGCACCCATGCCTTGAGTGTTCTGGAATTCCCACCTGAAACTTCCCCTCCTTATGCTTCTTTAACAACATCCTTAAAACCCACCTCTTTCACCAAGCTCCTTCTTTGGCTCATTTTCCAATTTTTTGGTTATGCCTTTGTGAATCGCTTGGGAATATTTTTCTATGTTAAAGTTGCTAAATAAATGCAAGTTATTGCTTCATTTTATTCAGAAGAGCAAGAGGGATTAGGTCGGGTTTTTTTTGTTCTAAAACTTGCCCAACTCGAAGAGATGTTCAGGGCTCACAACTATACAAGAAGTAAGCTCCAAGAATTGATCTGAGGCTGTGAGCCTCAGATGTCCGTTATAAGAGGGCCCAAAATTTAAAAATGGAGGGAGAGGTTATGGAATTATTTTTTAGGTAGAGCATTGTTAGGACATGGAATTCCCTGCCAGAAGCAGTAATGGAAGCAGAATCCTTAATCGCTTTTGTAAGGGAAGTGGATAAATAATTTGGAACATTTAAAAGGATCTGGGGAAAAGGAAGAGTAATGGGACTAAGGGGATAGTTTCTTGTGTGCTGCAAAATTCCACATATACTTGAATCACTAATGTGCTACCAGAAAATGTCTACAGTTTTAAGTGATAAACAACTGTTCAAGGTACATGGAGATACAATTCTACTTGTCCACTGTACTCATTCTTTAGCAATATCTAGAATGGCAGCACCTCAAAGGGTTACATGTGTACAATCCTTCATTAGCTAACCCAGCTATGCTTTAAGAGAATTGGATTGTAGGACGGTTGCCTAACTTGCACAGCTCTGTCCATTTGGATCTCCCTAATCTGGAGAATTCACAGAGTGGATTTTATCACTGAAAGGCTCCTATAATGGAGTGGAAGAGATTTGCACTATGTTGCCTCCATTAGAAATTTAAGAATTAGCTCCTATCCAGCAGGCCTTGTAACATAGGATAGGAGAAAGAAGCTGGTCTCCATTGCAATGTGGTAGCTATTCGTGCCCTTTACTTCCCTCCAGATAAAGGATAACTAGGGCAGTTACTGTCTGATCTTTTAAGTTTACATAGCACATCAGAGCTGCTGCTGTTTTTGACATGAGACCTAAGACTGACACTCCATAAGCTCTTGTATCCTTTTTGAGTCCATGGTTGCTTTTGATCTAAAACTGGCACCCTAAAAGATTTGCTCTGCGCTGCCTTTGTCTCAGCCAAGTAAATCTGTGTTCCATGATTTTGTGGTTGAACAACTCTGTCTCCTAAGGCATGAAGATAACAATGACTTGTGCTCTCATCCAAAATTCCTACCCAAGTTGGGTTGGAATTTCATTTGACTTGGGGATTATAGTCACTTCTTTAAATGCAGCCCCTCACCCACATGAGAAGATGCTATGTCTTTTTACTAAAGACTTGGGCACCCTGTCTTCAAACTATGCCCAGCACACTTGCATATCAACTGTATCTGTACACTAATTTTTCAGGACATAAAACTTTCATTGCTCAGCCTTGTTGAACACTTATTAGAGTATTAGATTTTATTTGGGCCAGTTGAGAATAGTTTGTATGTCAGATATCTAAATGGATTATTATCCTGAGTAATTGCACACTTTTATAAAACAGTACTTCTTTGATATTGTTGGTAAAGAAGATTTGACACAACTTTACTTAATTTTGCTTTGGCATTTAGATATTATCTTTCATTCCTGTCCTGGAGGAGTAAAGTATGTAGATTGTAACAGATTTTACTGGTCATTCTGGTCCATGTATCATCTTTTCCCTTCACCTCTGGTTACTGTGCTCTTAACTTTTTGAATTTCAAATCTGTACCTTTAGACCGCTATATTGTTGGAAAGGTGGTTCCTCTCTACCTTTTGATCCCAAAGAAATGGGATGGCCACCTGAGGGTATACCTTTTATGCCATGTGAGTCTGGACAAATGTATGATCGATATCGCGCAAAACAAAAAACAATGGCTATTTTCCACAAATCAAACAAAGCCAGTTTTAGCCATGCGCCTTTCATCTGACAGTCTTATAGATCACTAACAAAAATCATTCAACTTAAAAAAAAAATGATGGGCAATTCTAGACTTTAGAATTTGTTGCTAGCCATTTGGTTAAGTGCTCAATTCTTCAATAAGTTTTTTTTCCCTTACATTTATGAAATTTGATAGACCTCTAGTGGCAATAAAAGTATTGCATTAGATTTGCCATATTACTGAGGGAAATCTTAATAACTTCACATACTGCCCTGAGTTTTAGCAAGTTGATCAGTGTATATTCTGTTAACTAATGTTTAGGTAAATCTGGTGAATGCATAATGTATAGAATAATGACGTTCTATCAAATTTCTCTTTTGGGGTACAGTAATTCTCATTCAGTTTGGCTTTGGACAGAGGTATGTCAGATGCCTGTTGGGTCTCTGGCTTGGGTCAGCTCAACAGTGAAAATATCTGGATTGCCCATCTTTTGCATTAGAGAGAAATTAGAGCTACCAAGAAATGGAGAGACTTTTGCTTTCATTCTGTCTCTTTTTGGGTAAAATTGGGGGATCATCAATTTTGTACAGTATTTTCAGTTCTTAAAGGAATCATTCATTTTGTGTATACAAATGATTCCTACCCAATTAAGGTGGCTTACCGGCATAAGATCCATTTTGTAATGTATATAAAAATCAAGCTGGTTACTTATGAAATATATTTACATATTTTACTGCTGCCAAAAATTGAAAGCATGAATAAAGTTAACATTATTGATGAGAATTAACTATCAATAGATTAATAATGTTTATGAATACATGCATCAGTATACAGAGCCCCAAGGTTGATCACGAAGGAATTAAGAACACCAAATTATGCTCACGCAGTTTCCTAAACATCTTCCACTGCCAATACTGTAATTTCACTTCATACCTATAGATGGCATGTTTTGATAACTACAGGCAGTTTCTCTGCACATTTTTCAACAAAAATAAGTTCTTCATTGAAATTTCTCTTCTTGAAATCTCTGCTAATATTTAATCCAAAAATTGGCACAATGGGTAAATTGCTGTTATCGTGTGTGGCTTGTTTGTAACTACTATAGCAGGTGTATGATGTACATGATTAAAAGCTATTCCAGCTTTCATAGCTTATCAAATGACAGCTATGGTGTTACACCAAAGCTGTAGTATGAACAGTACAATTAACACTGTACCCTGAAAACAAATTAGCTGAAAAAGAAGTCTTTCTATTGCAATCATTTGAATAGATGCTGCCATTTGGTGGTTGGCTTTTGACCATTTAAAATTTTAACTTTTAATCTCAAACCCTAAGTAGCCATATCTGCTACCAGTTATTTTCAAATTGGCTGTAATCTTTGTTATTTGAAGCACGTGGAAACAAGAAATTGAAGTAAAATAGGACATTCTCTGAAGAGATATGTTTAACCTCCTTGTAATTAGAACTTCAAAGTGAAATGTAAAATGTAATGGTTGTCACAGTTGTTAAAGAAGGACCCAGTAAGCGTTTTCTAAAATTGTGTGCATGTATCTGAATTAATGCTTAAATAAATTGTTTCATAAAAGGACTGAACTAATGTTTAAATAAATTGTTTAACGAAAGGACTGCAGGAATACATTTAGATTTCATTGACTATCAGATAATACATGAAAAGTGTTATGAAAAATGTATCATTTAGATCTATCTAATTCTCTCAGCAGATATTTAATATCAGTCTGACAGGATACGTATATTTTCTGGTGGCCTTGGTGTAAATTCCGCAATTCTAAAATGTATCTAAGATACTGACAAATTCCCTGATTTTCCCCTCCAGTATAATTTTAAACAGCTAGTTTGTAATAATTTGCTATACTTAATTATAAATTGACTTTCTAAATGGAAGTTGGATCATCTTTTGGAATTTATGCAACTTTATTATCTTAATGTCCTATCTAGATTTTAATAACTGATTTTAAAAAAAAATCTAAATAGGTTTCGTCATGCTACAATCAAAATATTAAATCTTAAAGCAGACTTTTCTGACATCTTCTTGGCCATTAGGTGTTCCATGTTTTTTTGGTCAGTTCCTGATGTGATGTTATCTAATTAATAAAAGTCTAGTGACTGTCACTTGAACATTTTTTAGTACCTAATTATTGATACGTGAACTTTCACACTGAGCGTCAGAAGGCTACTCGACTGGGAAAAGCAGATGATGATACAGGGATATGGGGAGAGAGCAGGGCAATGGGATTCATTTTGGATTTCTTCAGCAAAGAACTGGCACAGACAGGATGACTAAATGGTCATGACCTGTGCTATAAATTTAGATGATTCTACGGGAAGGGGAGGGATATGACTGCCAGCAAACTTTACTAAACTTCTTTCTTTGGTATGTTAAATATATACACTTTGAAGTGAGCTTGGAGGCCTTGTGGAATTAATACATTGTCCTTTTACCTTTAGGACCCAGATTCAAATCCAGCAAAGGGTGATGGGATGAAAGGCCATGAGGATATTGGTGTTGGAAGTTCTCTTCTGAAGTGAGTTGTTAAGAAATATTGAGGCAGAGCACAAGGAGCTTTATGTTCCTGCCCTCGAGAGTATTGATGCAGATTGCAAGTGTTGAAAAATGTTAAGTTTATTGCCTTGACATCCCTCGCCTTCATGAATCATAGAATCTTACAACATAGAAAGAGGCCATTCGGCCCGTCGTACCTCTGCCGGCTCTTAAGAGCTGTCCAATTTAGTCTCACACCCCAGCTTTTTCCCCATAACCCTTCAAATTTGTCCTCCAAGTCCATGTCCAATTGCCTTTTGAAAGTTCCTATGTAATCTGCTTCCACCACATTTTCAGGTAGAGCCTGCCAGATCTTTACAATGCTCTGTGTGAAAAAAAATTCTCATTTCTCCTTCTAGTTCTTTTGCCAATTATTTTAAATCTACGCCCTCTGGTTACCGACCCACTTGCCAGAGGAAACAGTTTCTCCCAACTTGCTCTATCAAAACCCCTCATAATTTTGAATACCTCTATTAGGTTTCCCTTCTTTGCTCTAAGGAGAACAATCCCTGCTTCTCCAATCTCTCCACATAACTGAAGTTCCTCATTCCTAGTATCATCCTGGTAAACCTCCTCTGTACCCTCTCCAAGGCCTTGACATCCTTCCTGACGTGTGGTGTCCTGAGTTGTACAGAATACCTCAGCTGAGGCCTATCCAGTGATTTGTGAAGGTTTAGCATGACTTCCTTGTCTTTGTATTCAATGCCCCTATTTACAAAGCCAAATACACTTTCGTAACCGCCTTATCAACTTGCCCTGCCATCGTCAAAGATTTGTGAATATGCAGCCCCTTGTCCCTCTGCTCTGCACGCCCCTCAAAACTGTACCATTTAGATTATTTTGCCTCTCCATGTTGTTCCTCCCAAAATGCATCACTTCACACTTAGCATTAATTTGCATCTGCCATATGTCTGCCCATTTCACCAGCCTGTCTACGTCCTCCTGAAGTCTGCAACAATTCTCCTCACTATTTACTATGTTGCCAAGTTTTGTATTATCTGCAAACTTCGAAACTGTACTCCCTATACCCAAGTCCAGGTCATTTATATATAACAAGAAAAGCAATACTCTTAATACTGACCCATGGGGAACCCCACTGCATACTTCTCTCCAGTCAGAGAAACATCTGTTCACCACTACTCTCTGCCTCCTATCTCTTAGCCAATTATGTACCCAAGTTACCACCATTTCTTTAATACCATGTGCTTCTGTTTTCCAAACAAGTCTGTTATGTGGTACTTTATCAAATGCTTCTTGAAAGTCCATACATACAACATCTACCGTACTACCTTCATCAGCCCTCTCTGATACTTCATCAAAGAACTCAATCAGGTTAGTCAGACATGATTTGCCTTTAAAAAAATCATGCTGGCTGTCCTTATTAACCCATACTTCTCCACGTGAGAATTAATTTTGTACTTGACAACGGTCTCTAGTAGTTTTCCCACCACTGACGTTAGACTGGCTGTCCTGTACTTACCGGGTTTATCCCTCTCTCCTTTTTTGAATAGGGGTGTAACATTTGCAACCCACCAGTCCTCTAACACCACTCCCATATCCAAGTAGAATTGAAAGATTGTGGTCAGAGCTTCTGCTATCTCCAGCCTTGCTTCCCCCAGCAACCTAGGATACATCTCATCTGGACCAGGTGACTTGTTGAATGTTGCCAACCTATTTAGCACTTCCCTTCTATCTATTTTTATCCTATCTAATATCTCTACTCCCTCCTTTTAACTTTATTAACTTCATCCTCTTGTGAAGACAGATGCAAAGTACTCATTCAGTATCTGTCATGTCCTCTGCCTCCACAAGAAAATTTCCTTCTTTGTCCCTAATCAGTCCCACCATTCCTTTAGCTATCCTTTTACTTTTTATATGTTTATAAAAAGATTATTGGGTTCCCTTTTATGTTACCCGCTAATCTTGTCTCTTTGTCTCTCTCTGCCCTTACATCGTTTTTCAATTTCCCCCTGCACACTCTATTCAACCTTGTTTTCTACTGTTTTCTGTACCTGACATTTGTCATAAACCTCCTTTTTCTGTTTTATTTTAACCTCTCTTTCCTTTGTCATCCAGGGAGCTCTGGCTTTGGATGCCCTATCTTTTGTTATGGGAATATGCTTGGTTTATACTCTAACTATCTGTGCCTTGAAGGCCTGCCATTGCTCATTTACTGTTTCCTTGGCCAATCTTTGTTTCCAACCTGTGCTAGATCCCTTCTCAAGTCACTTTATTTCAGTTGGGTATTTTCACCTTTGATTTTTCTTTGTCCCTTTCCATAACTAAACCTAATTATATTATAATCATTATTACCCAGATGTTTTCCCACTGAAACACACCCCACTTGCCCTACTTAATTTCCTAGAACTAAATGCAGCACTGTTTGCTTCCTCGGGCTAGAAACATACTGATTAAGAAAGTTCTCTTGTATACATTTTAGGAATTCTTCATTCTCCTTGCCCTTTACACTTTTTTTCCAAGTCTATATTAGGGTAATTGGAAGTCCCCTACATTTATCTGAAATTTTCCTACAAATTTGCTCCTCCATCTTCTCATATTTGGGCATCTATGGTAAACACCCAGCTCCTTTCCTGTTCCTTAACTCTAACCAAATAGATTCAGTCTCTGAACCCTCTAGCATATTATCCCTCTGTAGAACTGTAATATTGATCAATACTGCCACCACACTGCACCGCCCCCCCCCCACCCCCACCCCCAACCCCAATCTTTTTTCCTTACCTGTCCCTCCTGAATACATTATAGCCAGGAATGTTTAGTTTCCATTCCTGCCCATTTCTCCGTTACAGCCACTATATCATCATGTGGCAACTTGTGCCTGCAGCTCAACGACCTTATTTGTAACACTCCTCGCGTTAACACACATGCATTCCAACACCATGCTAGTCTGCTTTGCTTTTTTTCCTCCATCTAATTCTTGCTCTTTCTGAACTATTCTGTTGCTTTTGTCCCTCCTAGTTTTCTATGCACCTTATCTCTCCTCTCTGCTACGTCCTGGTTCCCCTCCCCCTGCTAAATTTGTTTAAACTCTCTCCCACAGCACTAGTTAACCTCCCCGTGAGGATATTGGTCCCAGGCCTGTTCAGGTGCAACCTGTCCAGCTTGTACAGGTCTCCTCCTGCCCGGGAACTGGTCCCAATGCCTCAGGAATCTGAAGCCCTTCCCCCTGCACTACTTCTCCAGCCTGCACTATCTTCCTGTTTCTGTACTCACTAGCACGTAGCACTGGGAATAATCCAGAGATTACTACCTTCGGGGTCCTGCTCTTTAATTTTTTTTTCTAGCTCCTAAAACTCTGCCTGTAGGACCTGAACCCTTTTCCTACCTATGTCATTGGTTCCAATATGGACCACGACCTCTGGCTGTTCGCCTTCCCCTTCAGAATGTCCTGCACTCGTTCAGTGATATCCTTTGCCATGGCATCAGGGAGGTAACCCACCACTCGGGACTCAAGTCTGTGGTTACAGAAATGCCTGTCTATCCCCCTGACAATCGAATCCCCTACAATAACTGCATTTCTACTCTTTTTTTGTTTGTGCCCACCTCGTGCAGCCAAGTTTCCCACAGTGCCATGGATTTGCATCTGACTGCTCTCCCCCGAAGTGTCATTGCCCTTACTGGTATTCAACACTGAATACCGGTTTGTGAGTGCCACACTCCCAGGGGATTCCTGTACTTGCCTCCCTTTGTCTTTTAGTCTGCCTGGTGGTCACCCGCTGCCTCTCCTCCTGAACTCTCTGTAGCTGCGGAATGACCACCTCCTAAAACATGCCATCCACAAAACTCTCAGCTTCCCGTATTCACTGTAGTGACGCCAGCCGTCCCTTCAGCTCAAAAACTCTGAGCTTGAGCAGTTGGTGGCACTTCCTGCATATGTGGTAACTGCCAGGACAGTGTTCTGGGAGTTCCCTCATGGCACAGGATGTGTATGCGACAGGCCCCAGCTGTCCTGCCATGTTAGCTACAGGAATTTAAAACTGTTGGTTTAACTTTAAAGCTATTTAACTGTTTAGCTAACACTAAAACACTAACCACTTTAAAAAAAAAACATTAACCACGAAAAACACTAACCAATAAACTAAATACTTACACTAACTTACCCCTGCTGCTCCTCCTTGTGTTGTGACGACACTTTTTGATTTTCTGTCTTTTTTCAGACTCATCGCCTCTCGATGCTCTGTTGCTGCTGGTTCTCTTGTGCTCCTTATGTAGCTGCTCTTCAGGCCTCCCCCACGATGCTCTGCTAGTTCTCTCGCGCTCCTTATGTAGCCGCTCTTCAGGCCTCCCACAATGCTCTGCCGGTTCTCTCGTGCTCCTTATGTAGCCGCTCCTCGGGCCTCCTGTGATGAGCACAAAAATAATACAACAAAATGTAAACAAAAATGATTAAAAATTAATTTCTTGATCATTTCCAACGTAGACAGGATCTGGTTTAATTCGCATCCCTGGAACTCAGTGAACACCAGCTTGGAAATCCATTTAACTGATTTAGACATAACATTTTGGTCTGTAATTTCGTTGTTTTCAAATGGGTCACAAAGCTATATTTAAAAGAAAATTTAGCTTCATGATTGAAGGCTGCTGCAAAAATTTTAGAATAGTCAATTTAAAAAATCAACTCTACATTTTACCAGTGCTACTAGTTACATCATCCTGGTTTCAGTATGGACAGTGTAAACAGCAATATTGATTTTAATAGGGTTGCTGACTAAGTCTGCATTGGTATAAAAGCATGGATTGTACTGCCTCAAATATTAGTTGACAATAATGGGCTTTATACCTTAATCAGAATCCGTGAAGGATCTCTGAAAACTGAAGTTCAGTTTTAACGATCATGTTAACGTAGCTCCAGCAACAAATCAGTTTTAGCCATAGTGCATGTCATCAAGCATTGCTGCCAAAATTCATAATACAGAATATATTTTCCAAATGGATTAATACTGGATTTATGCGAGTAGCTGTGTGTTTTCACTTAAAAGTTATAGCCTTACAATTGCATTGAAGTTCAGACATGCTTCACCTTATAATGCTGAACCTGAAAAAAAATTAAAATATTTCTAACTGTTACTTCCTATGTGGTCATTCCCTTAAGTCATTGATTTCTAAACCAGAATGTTTCCTTCAAGAAGTATACTGTTCCTTATTCTGAATGACTGACCTTCCTCTCTGTAATACACTTTTGATAACTCCTTGGTTTAATCTGATTGATCTCAAGTGTGCAGCCCTGCTGCTGGTACAATTGGCCCCAGTGTCCTTGGCCTAGGAAAGGTTTTAAAAAAAAAATGTCCATTGTTCCCACTTTTGATCACCATCCATGTTGGAATTGCATGTGTGTAGGTATCAGGCAAGGATAGATTTAGCTGTTATGCCCATCATTACTATCTAGGTTCTGATGAAGAGTAGCTGCCAGAGGCTGGCATTGGAAGTGGAAAAAATCACATTGGTACATTAAGGAGCTTTGCTTTAAGGTTGATAATTAACTACATTGTTGGAACAGAGCAGAGGGAATTCTGGTGTAACTGACCTGAGATGCCTGATGACGCTGGTTGCCAGAGAAATATGGTTTCATTCTTCACCTTGATGTGCAAATAAATCACCAAAAATAAAAATCTCCACTTGCCCAAGCGTCTTATTAACCATTTCTTTGCTAATCTCTGGTTCCATAAAATTCTAATCATCTCCTTGGTAACTGGATTAATCTCCTACAGTGAATATTGAACTTAACTTTCATAAGTTCAGTCTTACCTCTCCAGATCCCGTGGCCTGAAAATGAGGACACGGAGCAGAGCAGGCATTGCACATGCCTGTTCATGTGCGAATCTCATTATTATGGGTTAGGTGTGCAGCCAGCTGCTTATTGGGTGTGTGCCTGTATGGGGGTGGGCGGGAAATCAGGAGTCTTTGATGCCACCTAAAGGCAGCCAGGAGTCTTTGATGCCACCTAAAGGCAGCCAGCACCCTTTAAAGGTGAGTGCACTGTGGCTGTAGACGGGTAGGGGGACTGCTTCCAAACAGAAAAATGGCTGCAAGACCTGTAGATTTGGCCCCAAGGTTCGCTGATGCTGCTTTGGATTCTGTGGTTCTATGGAGACGCTGGTCCAGGAGGAAGATCCTGTTTCTCTTTTCTTTTCCCCCCGCCCCCGAAGCAGAAAGCCCACCACCAACACCTCCGTCGCCAGTAGGAAGAGGTGGCTGAGGAGGTCAATGCGAGGAGATGAGCTCCCTGGACATGGCTGCAATGCTGAAAGAAGTTCAATGACCTCAGTAGAATTGTCAAGGTAAGAATCACAACTCTCAGCTCAACTAGTCTTTCCTCACACCTGGAACACCTGCAGTCCCACTACTCTCAATACTCCCCTCCCTCACTTCCCTTCACTCCTACAATCACTGCACCACACTTCACTCCACCTGCTTCTCCTCCTACTCACGCACTCTGCAACTTGCTCTCAGCATCATTGCAACCTTCACTTCTCACATCTTGCACACCATACCTGCAGCTCACAAGTGACTGAACATGACAGTGGGGCCCACTATGATGGAGCCTATGGTGACAGCTCATACTGCTGCCATCGTGGTTCTGGAGGTCAACATTGACTGGGGCCTCCAGAAAGTTACATCACTTCTGCATTCTGCTCTGGAGCAGAGCCGTCACAATGCTGAGGCACGGCCCTAGGCGAGTGGCATTGGCTCCGTGGGAGAGGCACCTGCTGTCCTCTCTCAGGATATGCCTGCTCCCCCACCACACACTGCCACTGCCCTGTCAGTGCCACACAGCCAGCTGGGCCAGACTCCCTTGGCCCACACCAAAATCCTGTAGCTGGATCCTGCACCCCTCAAACTGTTGCCACAGAGGAAACACCTCGTGAGCACTAGGATAGGTAATTGAGCACACAAGACCGCCATTAGGAGGTCGCACAAGAGTGAGTCTTAATTATTCCAGTTAATTGTTCATAACTGAAGTGAGTTGTTGAAGTAAAGTTTCAGTTTTTTGTCCAGGGAGCAGCCCGATCCAATATTGTGGGTTGCGCACTTCTGGCACATGAGCATCACCTGCCATGTTGGACCTTAGGCGCACATTTAATGTCTGAAAAACGATTGCGGCAACAGAATTTCTAGGCCTGTGTCTTCCTTTTGCTCAATGGTTTGCTCTGAAAACACTAAAAAGGTCACCTGACAGATGTGACTGATGTATACAAGGGGAAAAGAGACAGGTATAGTGTCTCCAATAATATAATACTGAAAGTTATAGAACGTATTAAGAACAAAGAAGCCAGTCTATTTATAGCATACTCTACAGGAAATGGAAAATTGTAATCTGCATTATTTTGTAAATTGTTCAGAAAAGTTACTGCAGCCCTTCAAGGATTAACTCACTAATTAATGTAGTTGAGTTTGACTTGTATTAATCACAGTTAATAAATTTCTTTAAAGGTCTGTATAATTCAGAGAGGAAAACTGGTCGAGGAATAGAATAAATGTTATTTGTTTCCTGTAATTCACATAGAAAATCTGAATGCATTAGTAGGGAATAAAAATATATTTTGCAGAGGAAACAATTTGCTTAATCTTCTGAGAATGTTACAACAGCACTTAAAGCCTTTTCTGCTGAAAGGAGTTTTGACCTGTTCACATGGGGACCAAAGATCCAGGAAGGGACTATTACTTAAATAGAAAGAAAATAACGTGTATGGAAAATGAAAGAGATCAGGGGGTCTTGATTGACAATAAATTGAAGCTATCGCAACTATGCCTGGTGGTAAAGCAAATCAGAGGTTGGGATGTATTAAATGGTCAACATTGAACCAAAATAGTGAGGTAATCCTGCCACTTTATAAATCGTTGATGCAACTGCACTTAGAATGCTGTGTACAGTTCTGGTTGCCACAGTACAAAAAAGGATATTGCAGCTATTGAGAGGATACAGAAGAGAGAAACCAGAAAGATTGAGGGGATGGAGTGATTGATTATGTAAATTGAATAACCCTATTTTTCCTCACAATTTAGTTTATTCAGTTCAAGTTTTCTTTCCAAAATCCATACCAATTTGAAGTCTGTCATCGTAATGTTATTTGTAGGCAAAGGTGTTTTCTTTCATTTTTTTACAGGAATTTGACTCGCTGCTTCATAAAAGCTGATCACAGATTCACTGGAGAGATTTGGGAACCTGAACAGAGGTGGATTAAAATGGAAAAAGATAAATAGAAATGAAATGAATGGTGAGAGGCAGCCTGATGAGACTGCTTTTTGGAAAACTGCAAATATTTACATTCTGAAAATCTATTTGACTTTTATGGATATTAGTGCTCACGACACCTTTGCTGATCAGTTTTTCTGACCTAGCAGCTTCACACTAGTTTTCTGATGCCTGCCTTCAGGAAATTATTTGGTAACATCATACAGAAGCAATGCTGTTTTACTCACAGGCCGCAGAAAATTTTTTGGATTCTATAGCTGGACAAATGTTTGGATTAACATTACTTTGGAAATTTGTCACATTGTTACACAAGTGACTTGATATCTTTCAGGGCCATTTTTTTGTCTTGACAATTTTAAGAAAAAATTAGATGTGAGTAAAAGGTAGAGATGTAAAATCTGTAGAAGACACCAATGGGCTCTTCATCCATGTTTAGTGATGATCTGAGGATTCATGTGCCTCCCGAGATTAATGAATGTTAATGAAAATTTTGGATAAAAGCAAAATCTTGCTTGTTAAGACTACTAAGAGGAACTTGTGCAATATTCCCCAGCTGTTTGACATGAAAAGTGAAAATCTTACACTAGGTCAGAATTGATGTCGGTGAGGTTAATAACGAGTGAAATTCAAAAGTAACACCTCAGCAGTGACAATCCTATCAGTATTAGGGTGTTGGCCTTGGCTCAGTGGTAGCATTCTCGCCTCTGAGTCACATGGTTGTGGGTTCAAGTCCTACTCCAGAGACTTAAGCACATAATTTAGGCTGGCAATTCAGTGGAGTAGTAAGGGGGCGCTGCACTGTCGGAGGTGCTGTCTTTCAGATGGGACATTAAACTGAGGCCCCATTTGCCTCCTCGGGTGGCACTGTTGCGCAGAAGTGCAGGGGAGTTCTCCCCTGTGCCTGGCCAATATTTAAAACCGATTATCTGGTCATTATCTCATTGGTACCTGTGGGACTTTGCTGTGCACAAATTGGTTGCCGCATTTCCTACATTATAACAGTGACAACACTTCAAAAGTACTTCATTGCACTTTGGGACGTCCTGAGATCATGAAAGGCACTATATAAATGCAAGTTTGTTGTTTGTTCCTTCCTTTGACTGTACTAACGAAACACAGGAAAAGGTAAATTCAAAGAATAGCAAAATTATTCACACAGGGTAAAGGCTTCTGTAAGTAAAAGGGTGATCAGTCAAAACTTTTCAGGTTGTCTCAATAGGAAAAAATAATTTTCTTGGCTGGAGGGGATTATTATTGTCTGTATAAAATTGAGGGGAGATTTACCATCACCTTACAGAGAACATGCAGTTAACTGAGGTAGTGAAATTCATGTTTCTTTCTCATTGTTTATGACATGTAGGGACATGAGGGTAAATTATGATTTTTCTCAATTTTTGTTGAGCGATTTAGTGCAACTATTACGTATCCACTGATGTATTAACAAAGTTTATGACATTTTATAACTGTTAATTTGTTCGTCAACTGCTTGAGAAGTGTTAAAGAATCGCTGTTAGAGCTGGTTTTGATTGGATGTGTTTTTTTCATTAGTTGGTCAAAAATGGACATTTCCCTCTTTTTTTTACCAACAGGAAAATATGAACCTCTGTTCCCTTGCCTTACTGTTTCAGATGGTATTTCAGCTGTTCATTCATTTGCAACTCATCACTGTGCATGTTAATGAGAATCATTGGTTCTGTTGTCACTTATGTTATAACTATGTACACATAAAACGCTGCAGTTTGTGAAATGCATTGCATAACTTTTTATTTACCAGGTACCTAGAAGAAATCAGAAATAATGCAAAATCTCAAAATAAAAAAAATTATTTTAAATTTATCTTTATCAGTGCATTTCAACCAGTGCTGATATTCTAACATTAGAAGTTTTTAGCTTTGTTTTGTAAATGCAATGCTACATTGCTAAGTACCCTTCAACTTTGCTACCTCTCTGCCCAACTTCAGAAACCTCTAGAAAACCCAGGTCCTCAACAATGCCTTCAGTCATGTCTCCTAATGCTGTTTGTTCTGCTACTTGTTTGTTTTTCTGTGGAGTGTCTAGGGATGCTCACTATGTTAAAGATGTTACGTAAATGCAAGTTGTTGTGATTAAGCCTACCATGCTTTCTACAAGTAAAACTGACATCCTGCACACAACCACTGCTATTTTCTTTTCTTTCTCCCCACTAAGTCATCCTCAAACTGCCTGTTGCAACACTTGGACACCTTACCTGACAGTAAAAACACTTGAATGTTTCTCTCCAGTTCTTTATGATTGTACACCTCAATGACTGCATATTGTCTTTAACGCAATAAGCTGGGATAAATCCTTAGAATTGCTTTGCTATGAATTTGAAGCTCCCTCCATAGTGTCCAATTAATAAAAGAACAAGTATTTGCACCATGCAAAGCTGAGAAAGTGGGAAAGTGGACTGCTCCCTGCCTCCACCACGCTGCTGTGAACATAAAGATTTACATGAAGGTCATTCATGGGTGTCTTCCCCATCTGATTTGCTGTCTCTACATGTAGGGAAAGTGTCTGGCCTCTGGAATCTGGCCATACCCATTACAACACAGTTAAGCCTGAGAACAGTACACGGAGGGGAAATTGTAGGCATGATCCATATTGCAGCATTACACTGCACACCATGTTTTGAAAAAGACTTGCATTTACATAGCTGCTTATCATGTCTTCAGTCATGTCCGCAAAATGCTTCAACTAGGAGTTACTTTGAAGTGTGCAGTACTGTTGTTTTGTGGGTACAAACAACAATTTGTGGATGCGAAGATCCCACAAGCAGCAATGAGATGAATGACTAGTTAATGTTATTGGTGAGGGAGGAATGATGGCAAAAGAAGAGACCTGCTTTTTTTTCGCATAGTACCAGGGACTTTGGTTCAAACTTTCATCTGAAGGATGGTACCTTCAACAATGAAGCATTCCCTTGATACTGCACTGAAGTGTGAGGCTAGATTACATGCTCAAATCCTGGAGTGGGCTTTGAACCCACAGTCGCCTGACTTAGAAGTGAGTGCTGCCATCCAAGTCAAGCTGGCACTCATTAAAAATTGCCACAAGGTAACTAGTCTCTTGATAGGGGCAAGCACTTGGTGTTTCTTTGCTTAAGCTCAGCCCTAGCACTGCTCCACTAAAAACAATAAGGGAGCAAAGAGGCAGGGAGCTGGGGCTGAATGAAGAAATTTAAGTTTTCTTCATCCAATCTTATAAATGCTAAGAAGATCTTAGCCCAGATCGGAAGGCCACCAACTACAGGGAGTTTTTAAAAAAATATTGGAACCCCATTTTTAAAATATATATATAAAAGGGAGTACTTGCTTAAAAAAAGTTATTGAACATAAGGCCATAGTGAAGGCTTATTCTGCTGTATTACTGTAACACCTCAATTTACATCTACATTGCCAAACTGCACTTTTGTTGATCTTTAGTTTACGTGAAAATAATTATAATGAAGTAATTACAGATTACGAGGAAACATGGTAAGAAGAGAAAACACTTGCTGTTTCTGACCCACCTGAGATCTTTTGGCATTACATGGAAATATTTCTGATCTTAAATCACTTCAGTTTTTTGCTTATAGTAGGTTTCCTCTGATCAAAAATTAATTGAAAAATTACTTTTCATTGTCTCCATATACTTACAATTTAGATAATAGAGTTAGATAATTTGATTCTGTTTGTTATTTTATACTGTCATTGAGACTTATTACAAAAAATGTATTTTTCTCCCTTTCCCTGCTCTTGATCTCTGTGTATACACCATCCAAGGCTGAACAGCAAATAATCTGCCACATTGAAACTAGTTGTGGCTCTGGGATGACTCGCACACTCCCACTGGATAAGTATTTGGACTCCACTTGGACCCTTCCAATGCTGGCACATAGCTGAGAGCAAGAACTTGGCATCTGGGTAATTGTTGGTGTGAACCCCCAGTCCACCTCTCCATGGTGCAGAATGTTAATGCAGTAAAGCAACCATGGTCAACAAATGTGGTAAGAGGCAGTAAGGCTTATAGAAATGCGAGGGAAAGTGGAAATCTAGGAACATAGGAACAGGAGTAGGCCATTCAGCCCCTCGTGCCTGCTCCAACATTTGATAAGATCATGGCTGATCTGTGATCTAACTCCATATACCTGCCTTTGGCCCCTATCCGTTAATACCTTTGCCAAAAAGCTATCTATCTCAGATTTAAATTTAGCAATTGAGCTAGTATCAATTGCCGTTTGCGGAAGAGAGATCCAAACTTCTACCATCCTTTTGTGTGTAGAAATGTTTTCTAATCTCGCTCCTGAAAGGTCTGGCTCTAATTTTTAGACTGTGCCCCCTACTCCTAAAATCCCCAACCAGCGGAAATAGCTTCTCTCTATCCACCCTATCTGTTCCCCTTAATATCTAATAAACTTCGATCAGATCACCCCTTAACCTTCGAAACTCCAGAGAATACAACCCCAATTTGTGTAATCTCTCCTTGTAACTTAACCCTCGAAGTCCGGGTATCATTCTAGTAAACCTACGCTGCACTCCCTCCAAGGCCAATATGTCCTTCCGAAGGTGCGGTGCCCAGAACTGCTCACAGTACTCCAGGTGCAGTCTAACCAGGGTTTTGTATAGCTGCAGCATAACTTCTGCCCCTTTGTACTCTAGTCCTCTAGATATAAAGGCCAGCATTCCATTAGCCTTATTGATTATTTTGTGCACCTGTTCATGACACTTCAATGATCTATGTACCTAAATCCCTAGGTCTCTTTGGACATCCACTGTTTTTAACTTTTTACCATTTAGAAAGTACCCTGCTCTATCCTTTTTTGATCCAAAGTGGATGACCTCACATTTGTCTACATTGAATTCCATTTGCCACAGTTTTGCCCATTCACCTATCAATATCGCTTTGTAATTTTATGCTTTCATCTACACTGCTTGTAATGCCACCAATCTTTGTGTCATCGGCAAACTTAGATATGAGACTTTCTATGCCTTCATCTAAGTCGTTAATAAATATTGTGAATAATTGAGGCCCCAAGACAGATCCCTGCGGGACTCCACTAGTCACCCTGCCAATGTGAGTATCTTCCCATTATCCCTACTCTGTGTCGCCTTTCACTCAGTCAAATTCCTAACCAAGTCTGTACTTTTCCCTCGATTCCATGGGCTTCTATCTTAGCTAACAGTCTTTTATGTGGGACCTTATCAAATGCCTTCTGGAAGTCCAAATAAATAACATCCATTGACATTCCCTTGTCCATTACTTTAGTCACCTCTTCAAAAAATTCAGTCAGGTTTGTCAGGCATGACCTACCTTTCACAAATCCATGCTGGCTCTCTGATTCCCTGAAAATTCTCAGTGTTCAGTCACCCTATCCTTAATTATAGACGCCAGCATTTTCCCCACAACAGATGTTAGGCTAACTGGTCTATAATTCCCTGGTTTCCCTCTCCTTTCTTAAAAAGCAGAGTGACGTGCAATTTTCCAATCTAGAGTGACAGTTCCTGAATCTAGAGAACTTTGAAAGATTATAGTTAGGGCATCTGCAATGTGCTCACCTACTTCCTTTAAAACCTTGGGATGGAAACCATCTGGTCCTGGGGATTTGTCACTCTTTAGTGCTATTATTTTCTTCATTACTGTTGCTTTACTTATTAATTTTATCGAGTCCCTGTCCCTGAGTGGGCAAAGAGCTATAGAAAGCAACAAAGGGATAAAAA
Organism: Heptranchias perlo; assembly: GCF_035084215.1. NCBI lineage: Eukaryota > Metazoa > Chordata > Chondrichthyes > Hexanchiformes > Hexanchidae > Heptranchias > Heptranchias perlo. The sequence goes on from NC_090334.1 coordinate 43,297,646, forward strand.
GAAAATAATGAGGTGCAAAAAAGGAATGTGAAAAAAATGTACAAGGGATATTAAAGCTAACAGCAAAAGTTTTTTTATAAATATATTGAGTGTGCTAAAGGGGAATATGGGCCTACTAAAGACAGATGCAAGCGAGAATAAGAAAATAGGAGATTTGTTAAATGAGTACTTTGTACCGCTTTCACAGTGGAGGAAGAGGACAAGGGGAGGAACTTATTACATTTAATATAAATGGTAATGGAGAAAATAATGGGACTTAAGATAGACAAATTTCCAGGAACTGATGGTTTCCACCCTAGGGTATTAAAGTAAATAGGTTAGGAAATTGCAGATGTGTTAGTCATAATTTTCCAAAGCTCTCTAGATTTAGGAATTGTGCCTATGGATTGGAAAATTGCAAATGTCACTCCATTATTTTAGAAGGCAGGGAGGGAAAAACCAGGTAACAACAGATCAGCAAGTTTAACATCAATTGTGGGAAAGTTACTGGAATCTTATCAGAGAGTGACTGAGTACTTGGACAAGTATGAGTTGATCAAAGAGAGTCGGCATGAATTTGTGAAGAGGCTTAATAATCTAGATGTCTTAATAATCTAGTTAAATTTTTTGTGGCGGTCACTAGCATGGTAGATGGGGGGGGTATCTGGATGTTGTCTATGGACTTCCTGTAGACATTTGATAAGATTCTGCACAATACTTTTTCCGCACACTATAGTGCACTTATGCAGAATCTGTGTGTATGGAAACATTGAGTCTACAGCACAGAAATAGGCCATTCAGCCCAACAGGTCGATGCCGGTGTTTATGCTCCACACAAGCGTCCTCCTACCCCTCTTCATCTAACCCTATCAGCATACCCCTCTATTCCTTTCTCCCTCATGTCCTTATCTAGCTTCCTTTTAAATGCATCTGTTATTTGCCTCGACTACTCCTTGTGGTAGTATATTCCACGTTCTTACCACTCTGGGTAAAGAAGTTTCTCCTGAATTCCCTATTGGATTTATTCATTTTTTAAAATTTGTTTATGGGATGTGGGCATCGCTAGCAAGGCCAGCATTTGTTGCCCATCCCTAATTGCCCTTGAGAAGGTGCTGGCGAGCCACCGCCTTGATCCGCTGCAGTCGGTGTGGTGAAGGTTCTCCCACAGTGCTGTTAGGAAGGGAGTTCCAGGATTTTGACCCAGCAACGATGAAGGAACGGTGATATATTTCCAAGTCGGGATGGTGTGTGACTTGAAGGGGAATGTGCAGATGGTGGTGTTCCCATGTGCCTGCTGCCCTTGTCCTTCTAGGTGGTAGAGTTCACTGGTTTGGGAGGTGCTGTCGAAGAAGCCTTGGCGAGTTACTGCAGTGCATCCTGTGGATAGTACTGCAGCCACGGTGCGCCGGTGGTGGATGGGGTGTCAATCAGGCGGGCTGCTTTGTCCTGGATGGTGTCGAGCTTCTTGAGTGTTGTTGGAGCTGCACTCATCTAGGCAAGTGGAGAGTATTCCATCACACTCCTGACTTGTGCCTTGTAGATGGTGGAAAGGCTTTGGGGAGTCAGGAGGTGAGTCACTCATCACAGAATACCCAGCCTCTGACCTGCTCTTGTAGCCATAGTATTTATGTGGCTGGTCCAGTTAAGTTTCTGGCCAATGGTGACCCCCTGGATGGTGATGGTGGGGGATTCGGCGATGGTAATGCCGTTGAATGTCAAGGGGAGGAGGTTAGACTCTCTCTTGGAGATGGTCATTGCCTGGCACTTGTCTGGCGCGAATGTTACTTGCCACTTATGAGCCCAAGCCTGGATGTTGTCCAGGTTTTGCTGCATGCGGGCATGGACTGCTTCATTATCTGAGTTGTGAATGGAACTGAACACTGTGCAATCGTCAGCGAACATCCCCATTTCTGACCTTATGATGGAGGGAAGGTCATTGATGAAGCAGCTGAAGATGATTGGGCCTAGGACACTGCCCTGAGGAACTCCTGAAGCAATGTCCTGGGGCTGAGATAATTGGCCTCCAACAACCACTACCATCTTCCTTTGCGCTAGGTATGACTCCAGCCACTGGAGCGTTTTCCCCCTGATTCCCATTGACTTCAATTTTACTAGGGCTCCTTGGTGCTACAGTTGGCCCATTGGTGACTGTGTTTTATTTATGACCTCTAGTTTTGGACTCCGCACAAGTGGAAACAATTTCTTTACATCTACACTATCAAACCCTTTCATTATCTTAAACACGTCTGTCAGGTCAACCCCAGTGTTTTTTCTAGAGAAAAGGGCCCCAGCCTGTTCAGCCTTTCCTGATTATGTCTTCAGTTCTGGTATCATCTTTGTGAATCTTTTTTGCACCATCTCCAATGCCTCTATATCCCTTTTATAATATGGAGACCCGAACTGTGCACAGTACTCCAATATAACATGGAAATCATAGAAGATATGGTAAACATGATATATATCAAATGGCCTGAGCAGCTTTCCAAAATCTACAATCTAGGGCTTCCACAGGATTCCCAGCACCTACTGTTCTGTTGTCTTGTTCCTCATATCCCGTGAGAGGTTTCGGCCACCTGTTGCACTAAGTTTTGCCTTTAAATATAAGCAGTATGGATTGCGACAGGGTGATTTGGTGTGTGGAAATTTCTTCCTGCAGTACATTCTCTCTGCTATCATGTGAGTTGCATGACCATGCTATTTTCACTTCTTCTGCCTTTACTCGCTGTATACTCAAACATTTCTCTGGGAGCAGTGTGTTTTATGCATATGTCTTTAACAACAATGGGGCCGAAATCGCACCCGAAATAACGGAGAGCTCAACAGCATTCTCCGTTATCTTTGGCTGCTGAAGAATCCTGAACAGGGCAAATCTAACATCTGCCCTGCTCATGTGGTGACTAATTTGTCAAATTGGTCCTTTAACAGGTATTAGGTCTCTAATTTACATATTCTAGGAGCATAATGCCTGTTTTAGTTGTCCGCCCAGAATGCAGGCCATCCCACTGCTAAGTTGCTATGCTTTGCGCCCATTTTATGCCTGAAAAATGGTTGCAATGCATACCAGTTTCTACCCAATGATGTTCTGGTATGCTCTAAATTTCTTGTTAAAAACAGTTGAACAATCATGTCTTTGTAGAAAATGGTTATTATGGTATTAAAGATTTCTCTAACAGGAGGTGTTTTGAGTTATGTCAACTTAACTCAATGGAGCTGCATAATAAATTAATAATAGTGTGTTGGCATAATTGAGCTTCCATTCAGGACCAAGTGAATACTGGAGTGGAGTTCAAGATTTTAGGAGCAATATCAGTACGTAAAGAACTGATAAAGGTATATAGATTTTATTATATGTCCGTATTCGGATACACAAAAGGAAACAACTCTCCAGAGCCAAGGCTATCATAACTGCAGTGAAAACTCTTAACAAGATTAATGGGAATATTAAGCAATTAAAGACAAATAGCTGAAGCAACTCAGTACCGGTGAATCACTGGACAATGGCGTTCAGAGGTATACCAAATATTTATCCCTCAACCAACATCACTAAAACAGAATATCTCATTGCTGTTTGTGGGACCTTGCTGTGTGCAAATTGGCTTCTGCATTTCCTGCATTAAAACAGTCACCACACTTCAAAAGTACTTCATTGGCTGTAAAGTGCTCTGGGGTATCCTGAGGTTGTGAAAGGAGCAAATAAATGCAAGTTTATTTATTTTATTACCTCTTACAGTGAGAGCATAGAAGTTTTGTGACAAAAATGTTCATTTCATTTTCATGAAGTGCATGTTCCTTTATAATGCTGATCTTGATGCATGTATTTACCCCGTTAAATAGTGAGGTTTCCAGTCTGATTCCCACATTTAATCTATATTTTAGACATGTATTAGCTTCTACTAGCTACGCTGAATGCAAATCACCCAATTCTATGCAACAAGTCTTCAGATCGCAAATGTGTTGTCTACAGGAAATTAAAGAGACATATAAAACTCACAGATTATTCCTGAAGTTTCCTGTAGAGTTTGTGTAGACAGATTGTAAATTTCCATTCCCCTTGCATTTCACAGGAGTTTGACAGTTGAACAGTGAACAATTGTAATAGCTTAAAAGATAGTTTCAGATAATTAAGGTGGGTACAATTAGTTCATTGGTTAGTGTAATTTTACAAAGAGTAACACATTATTATCTTTTTTAAAAAAAAGTACTGGTCAAGGCTGCCCCATGCATTTAAAATTTGCACAGGTCACATTAACACTAATTGCTGGTCTGGGACTTCATGTTAACCCTCCAAAGGTGTACATGGTCTTTGGGATGAAAGCTTAACATCAGTGCAAGAGAACACTGGTTACCTTTAAGTACCTACAGGAATGCAGTGACTTCGCTAGCATTTGTCTGTGGGCTAGCTATGATAGTCACATAACCTCTCTGTAGATTTATTCCTTAAAGGGCAGCTGTTTAAAAACATAAGAAAAATGAGCAGGAGTAGGCAATACGGCCCCTGGAGCCTGCTCCGCCATTCCATAAGATCATGGCTGATTTTCTACCTCAGCTCCACTTTCCCGCCCTATCCCATATCCCCATATCGCTTGATTCCCTTAGTGTCCAAAAATCTATCGATCTCAGCCTTGAATGTACTCGGTGACTGAGCAGCCACAGCTCAGTGGTTGAGTATATTCAACCACTGGAGATACTCAACCACTGAGAATTCCAAAGATTCATATCCCTGAGTGAAGAAATATTTCCTCATCTTGGTCCGAAGTGGCCGACTCCTTACCTTGAGGCTATGACCCCTAGTTCTAGACTCTCCAGCCAGGGGAAACAGCCTCTCAGCATCTACCCTGTCAAGCCCTCTAAGAATTTTATGCTTTTCAATGAGATCACCTCTCATTCTTCTAAACTCCGGAGAATATAGGCTCAATCTCTCCTCATTGGATAACTCTTTCATCCCAGGAATCAATCTAGTGAACCTTCGTTGCACCCCCTCTAAGGCAAGTATATCCTTCTTCAGGTAGAGTACTCCAGGTGTGGTCTTATCAGAGCCCTGTATAATTCCAGCAAGACCTCCTTACTCTTATACTCCAACCCCCTTGCAATAAAGGCGAACATACCATTGGCCTTCCTGATTGCTTGCCGTACCTGCATGTTAACTTTCTGTGATTCGTGTACAAGGACACCCAAATCCCTCTGAATACATATGTATTTTCATAAAAGATTTTGCATCTGCGAGAGGCTCGAGTGATAAAATTAGGAATACATGACTGAGCTCTCGATGCATTTCAGGTCCTGATTAAATACTAAGACTGCAGGCCTTGCTGATTATTAGCATACCAAAGTGTGTGTTGCCAAGTGTATAATGAAGATAGTCTGACAACATATTGCATTGAATTTTACATTAGAAGAGTTAACTTGGTAATTTTTGACTGATGATTTCATGTACACTGCTGATTTCAAGTAGCTTTTAAAGGTTCATACATTGAATGTTCATCCAAATTCATCCTGACTCCAATCCCAATGTATTACTGTTTTCATTTTGCTTATTGTGACAGCCGACAAGTTCCAGAAAATTCAGCTTCCTGTTTCCTTAGGGTGACCGTGCACAGAGCAATCTTGCCAATCCTTATGAGAGCATTTCCAATTTCCTCTTAAATTCCTGGCTTCTGAGGACATGTAAGGGCACTTAACTGAGAATAGAATAATTTGTTTATTGCAGGATGATCATTTGACTCAAATCTAGACTGTATGTTTGTCAGTTGGAAGAATTTAATTAGTTGAAGGAAAAAGCCATAAAATCATTAACATAATCAATACTGTATATGGTGCCCATGGTGGAGTCTTTGTTTTGATTGGCTTACAATTACATCATGTTGCATGATGGTTTAAAAATTAATTTAGAGTAAGCACACTGGACCTGCACATTACGTACTGTTTATGGTTTCCTCTCTGATAGAGAAATTACAGAAAACACTGTCCCTATCTATAATCTGGTTTCTTCATACACTAGTTCTGAAAGATGGTGTCATAGTACTTGTTAATTTATGTTAGTTATGTTGTATTAAAATTAACATTTTAACACATTTAGCAGAATTCCCAGTATTTTTACTGAACTAACAGTGACAACTTGCATTTTTGTGGTACCTTTCACCTAACAAAATGTACTAAGGCCCTACACCGGGGAAAGAGGGAAGGCACAATCAACAAGTGGGTTTTGAGGAGTTTTTTGATGGTAGGAATAGAGGTAGCAAAGTGGAGGTGTTTGGAAAGAGAATTTCATAGTGGTGTGACAACCACTTAGAATCAAGTAGTGGAACGCATAGTGGGTCAGAGTTGGAAGAGCAGAGGGTGTGTGTTCAGATATAGGGTTGGAGAAAATTGCTAATGCAGGGAGAAGCAAAGCCACTGAGAGATTTAAAAATGAGGATTTTAAAGTCGATGTGCTGGGGAAAAGAGAACCAATGGAGATTGACGAGAACAAGGGTGTTCGAAATACAAGGCTTAGTATCGGAGTGGCAGAGTTTTGGACAAGTTAGAGTTCTAATAAAGTAGGACTCGAGGCTGGCAGGAGGATATGGAAGTAAGCAAGCCTAGCAGTGATGAAGGCATGCTGCAGGGTTTCAATAGCGAGGGGATGGACAGGGGGAGGGGGGGTGTGGGGAGGAGTTAGGGAATGGTGAGGATGTGGGAGGTAAGATATAAGTTTGTCTTTATAAAAACAGAATCCAGCAATGCTGTTAGCATGTATATGTAGGATTTTTTGGCTTGACTATGATTACTAGAGGCATTACATATAGGAGTTATTTTATCTTATTTATTACTTATGAACTGATCCTTAATTCTCTCAATTATCCACGAACCTCTCATTAATATTCTTGTATCACCTTTATTGCCAAAAAGCCATTTGGCTTTATAAACACTGGTTGTTACAAGTAAAACAAGGATTTCACTGCAAATAAACAACCAATCATTGAATGGCCCTTGTTCCAACAGAAAACTTCCAGTTCCCCCTCTAGTGTTTGGATGAATATACTAATTGGGTGATGTTGCAAATGTGTATTTGCAACATCACCCAATCTTGATGTTGGATTAGATATCACCAAGGAACAGGACACCAAGTTTGTGCACTATTATGTTCAACCTGAACAAGTAGCCAAAAAGGGGATAGAAGTGGCATCTAAGGAGCGCAATTTCTGGTAGGAGCCACACAGGGTGGCTTGCTAATGTTGGATGAGCCAGAACTTTCTCCCATTCATGACTTAATATCAGATAGAGCAGTTGGACAGCACTGTAGCAGACACTGAGTCAAGGGTGGTGACACAAAAGTAAAATTGTCTTATCAATGTACATATGAAAGCTGCCCATGTATTTTCGATAACATCACTGAGGGGCAGCATGTAAATGAAGGGTAGGAGGGGAGCCAAGGTTGGAGCCTTGGAATGTGACAGAGCTGACTGCAGAAGGAGAAGCTATTAGAGGTGGCGTACTGACTATGTTGCGACAGGTAGGAATGGAACCGTGAAGGAGCACTGCCTTGCAGATGGAGCACACAGGCAAGGCAGTGGAGGAGGATAGAGTGATGAACTGTGTTGAAAGCTGCAGAGAGATTGAGGAGGATAATAAAGGAAGCAATAGTTGCAGTCGTCAACTCTCCATTTTGTATGTGTGCATCCACCAGTTATTAAGTAGTTGTTGATAATGCTGCGTGCAGATGTAGCCCAGTGCTCCCATATACACAGGGATTTCTATATTTTACAGGATAATATGAGTTGTTCATGGGGAAGAAAACAGCAAAGCTGCTGCATCAACAACATCTGGGGCTCTTGCTCTCTGTCTAATTTCAAAATGGCTGGCTGTATTTTCAGAATTTACTTTGCCACCACAGGTAACATGTGCCACTCAAATAAACATAATTTAAGAGACTGTTATGTTTTACTATCCAGCAAAATGCCCAAGCAATGTAATTGTTTTCATATTTCTCAGTGCATTTTTGTTAATGGATATATAAAGGAAAATGATCAAGGGCATAACGGGATAAACAGTAAGCTAGCAGGAAACACTGAATCAAGATCTGGGAGCATTGCCAAACATGCTCATATGTTCGCTGCATCAGCCTATCAGACAGAAAGCAGCACTCCAGACCTGGTCCTGTGAAGACAGGATAAAGACAGCACAAGCTGCTCCAACCATGCATATCTACTGCTTGCACAAACTGTTCCCCCCCCATACGTGCTCCAGATGCAGCATTATATTCAGCAATATGTGTATTTTCAAGTCTGAGGAGGCTATACAGAGCAATGAAAGAGATGTTTGCATCTCTTTACAATCTGATCCACATGTACAGTCAAATCAGACTGCATCTTCATCACCCATATACACTGGGCTACCTCCAGACGTTTATCAAGGCAAAAAATATCCCTGTGATCTTTTAAAAATAAATCAAACATTATGGGTACAGAAAATAACACTTTCTCCATGTTTTGAGCTGTATTTGATGTACCTGTGTAACATTCTGTTTTTGATGTATTTTGTTAGTCTACGAACATAAACAGGACTACAGTAAGCTATAATTTTTAGTGCTAATAGTCATGAGCATGACTTTGGGTGTTAATCTTCCCAGTGTGTCCAATCTAATGTTCTTTTGTGTGGTGCCAGATATTAAATTAATCACATTACTTGTAATAAGCATGCACATATTAACTGCAATATTAATATGGTGATAATGATCACACTAAAGATCTTTCACATCCTGATATTTTGACATTCTCTAAAAGCCATGATGTACAGAAGAATACATTTATTAACAGTAAGAACATCAATAAGAGGCCTGAATAAAATATTGGATAATCCAGTTCTGAAGAGTGCTGAGGAAGACAACTGTAAGCAATGAGCAATATTGATGCTATCTTTACTGCGGAAATCACAACTCTTCAAATCATGTTTTCACTGAAGTGCAATTAGAATTAACTAACTGTTAAACTCTTCAAAATGCATGTGTCTCTCATTCTAACCCTATGTGAAACTCAAAAAGTGTAATTGCCTTGTACAGTTTTGTATCTTGGTTCCCATTAGTCAGATTACTTTACACTTAAATCTGTTTGCAGTTTATCATTTATTTAGACAGTATTCAATTAACCTATGGCAGGGAGAAGATTAATGGTTCATTTAGATCCAAATTTAGACACATCCATCTAATCCAAATCTATTCACAAATGACAAGAATGCTCACGTCCAACTATTACCATTGACTGGTAGGTTTGAGGAGGTACTGTAGTTACATCTTTAGTAACCTCAGCATACAACAGCTCAGTTGAACTACAAAGAAACATTGGACTCAGGTGAGAGTGAATCACAGAAGGAGGCCATTCAGCCCATTGTGCCTGCATCAGCGCTGTGAAAGTTTATCCTATTCCTCTCCCCTTTCCTCACACCTTTTAAATTATTTTTTCAAATATTTATCCACTTGCTTTTAAAAGACTATTATGAATTCTATTCCCACCACTGTTTCTAATAAGGCATTCCTTGTCCTAACAATTCTGTGCATATAAAAAAAATGCCCCTAACCTCACAGTTCTTTTGGTGATTATCTTAAATTTATGTTCTTTGATTACCAGCTCACTGATAAATGGAAATAATTTTTCCTGATTTACTTTATCAAACCCCTCATAATTTTGAACACATCTATCAGATCTCCTCTTAATCTTTTACTGAAAAAATCCCCAGTTTCTCTAGTCTCTCATCATAACAAAAGCCTCTCGTATCTGATATCACAGTGAATCTCTTCTGTGCCCTCTCTATGGTGTTGACATCCTTCTTAAAGTAAGATGCCCAAAGTTGTACACGATATTGTAACTGAATTCTAACCAATGATTTGAATAGATTTAGCATTGCCTCTTTGCTTTTGTGCTGGATAACCCTATATATAAAACCTAGGATTCTATATTTTTTATAGGAGCTTTGTTAACTTGTCCTACTTTTAACAATTTGTGTATCTGAACCCTTAAGTGTCTCTGCTGCTCTACTCCTTTCAAAGTTTTATTATTCAATGTTGACAACCTCCTTGTTCTTCTTTCCAAAATATATCACTTCATGTTTTTCTGCATTAAATTTCAACTGCTATCTTCTGTTCAATTTACTAACCTGTCTATGTCCTCCTGAAGTCACTTACAGTCCTCTTCATGCTCCATATTTGTGTGTCATCTGCAAATATTTATATTGTCCCTGCTACACCCAAATCCAAATAATTTATAAGTGTAATGGTCCTAAACACTGTTCCTACCAACTGACCTAAAATTCTTCCCTTAACCAAAGCTATGGGGAAAAAAAAACATAGATTAACCATTAAAGTCATTACCATCCATGGGGTATTGCTCATAGAGAATGACTGGCTACATAACAGTTACTGCAGCTCAGAAGTAATTAATGGTATGAAATGCTTTGAGACATTTTGACGACCTGATAAGGTGCATCTAACTGGAATTGTTTCTTTTACTTGCTTTTCAAAGTATCAATTCAGTTGTAACTATTAATAAATATAAAGTAGTGCAACATATATAGAAACAGGCTTGTCTTTTATATGCAGACGATAAAAGCACTCACTGAAGCAGCTGTGCATATGAAAGGCAAAGATTCTGGATTGAAAGCACTGATGCATTATAAATATGATAAAATTGTTACTGGTAATATTTGAGCAGGTGGTTAGGATTAGCATTACTGTAAACACAAAATTGTTGATAATATTCACTTCTGCATTACTGTGACAGATATCAGTGTTGTCAACGGTTCATTTTCAGCAAAGATTAAAAAAAAATGTTTGTTTTCCCTACTCTACAGATATTTTTTCTGTGTAAACAAGAAAGTCCGATAAACTGAACAGATTATTATAGATTCACCACTGTTCTTGCACACACCAGCAGTAATAATGAAAAAGTAAAGGTTAACATAACACGGGACTAACAGTATATGTAACCTAAAGAATAATGTGACATACTTACTGACATACGAAGGATACTACCCCATAGTTAACTGTAATTTTGTTCCTTCCTTCCATATTTTGTCCAAGACAAAGAAATATATAATTTTACATCAGCTGATAAAATGTACCAAAAGTCCATTTAAGAGGCAGACGAGCAGCTGTACAGTACACATATCTGGTTGTTAGGAGATGACAGGATCAGCAGTCACGTCCTCAGTGGTTAAATAGCCTGCCAGTACTCACTGTCCAGACAATTGCATCAAGAACGGCTTCTCACAAGTTACTAGCAAAATGACTGGTACCTGTAGGACTCAGAAGAGGATGGGAGAAAATTGAAGAGGAAAACGGGAAGATGAGGTAGATGAAAATGTAGCAAATTCATCCCCATGATATGATTTAAAAAGTTACAATTTGTTTCATTGCACATGTAATAATGGCCATTACTTTAATTGTAAAGCATGCTACTCCATGTAAAAGAAAATGCTTTCGGACACTTAATGCAATCAGGTGGAAACAGAGGAGAAAAAGGAGGGATAAATATGGGGAAAGTGAAGACATGATCGAAGAGAAGGGTTTTCAGGAGATTTTTGAAGGCAGGGAGGGAGATAGCAAGGTGAAGTGTTATTGGGAGAGAATTCCAGAGGGTGTGGCAAGGCGTTTGAAAGGTCAGCTCTGACGGTGGAGCAGTGAGAAAGCTGTAATCTGGTGTTAGAAGAACAGAAGGTGTTACATTGAGTTACATTCGGCCCAACTGGTCTATGCCGATGTTTATGCACCGCACAAGCCTCCTCCCTCCCTACTTCATCTACCCCTATCAGCTTACCCTTCTATTCCTTTCTCCCTTGTGCTTATCTATGCTATTTGCCTCAACTACTCCTTGTGGTAGCACGTTCTACATTCTTACCACTCTGGGTAAAGAAGTTTCTCGTGAATTCCCTATTGGATTTATTAGTGACTATCTTATATTTATGACCTCTAGTTTTGGACTCCCCCACAAGTGGAAACATTTTCTCTATGTCTACTCTATCAAACCCTTTCATTATCTTAAAGACCTCTATCAGGTCACCCCTCAGCCTGCTCTTTTCTAGAGAAAAGAGCCCTAGCCTGTTCAACCTTTCCTGATAAGTATATCCTCTTAGTTCTGGTATCAGCCTTGTGAATCTTTTTTGCACCTTCTCCAGTGCTTCTACATCCTTTCTATAATATGGAGACCAGAACTGTGCACAATACTCTAAGTGTGGTCTAACCAAGGTTCTGTACAAGTTAACATAACTTCTTTGCGTTTCAATTCTATCCCTCTAGAAATGAACCCGAGTGCTTGATTTGCCTTTTTAATGGCCTTATTAACCTGTGTCACTACTTTTCGTGATTTGTGTACCTGTATCCCTAGATCCCTTTGCTCCTCTATCCTATTCCAGCTCTTATTATTCAAGCAGTATGTGGCCTCCTTATTCTTCCTATCAAAATGCACCATCTCACACTTGTCCCTACTGAATTTCAATATAGATATGTGGCTAGAGCAGATCCCTCAGGCAGAACGGAGTGGGGACGGGGAGAAATTTGAAGGCAAGGGTAAGGATGCTGAAGTTGATTCACTTGGATGCAGCCAGCCAGGGGAGCTTGGCAAGGATGGGTGTTTAAAATATGTGGGATTTTGTGCGAGAGGATGCGAGCTGTGAAGTAGTGAATTAGCTGAAATTCATGAAGGCTGGGAGGCCAGTGAGAACAGTGTTGGAAAAGCTGAATCTTGAGATAATGAACGTATAAATTAGGATTTCAATAGCACCATAAACAGCAATGTTTAGAGATCGAATATAACAGTCTTGACAATAGACTGGATGTGGGGTTCGAAGCTTAACTCGGGGTCAAACAGTACGCTAAGATCCTTCACTTCTGGATTCAGCCTTGGAGGACAACCCTGAAGATTGATGGAGTTGGACCCAGTAGTATGTAAGCATTGGCAACAAAATATGGCTTCAATTTTGTTGACTCTGAACTGAACAGAATTTGACTCATAAAGGAGTTGATGACAGACAGGCAGGCAGACGGGAAAAAGCAAAAAGCTTTGGAGTCAATACTGGTGATGGAAAGATGAAGTAACATATCATTGGTGTACATATTTTTAAAAAGGTAGGTTATAGGTGACCTTAATGAAATATCTAAGATCTCCAAGGGAATAGATATATTGGGATAGATTTTGACGTTGTGCGAAAGTGTAAGATGGGTGATAGCGAATTGGCAGTCTGTTTTACATCTCTCCTGATTTTTATTTCCATTGACTTCAATACAAACCAGTAGCATTGCCTTTTGTGGGACCTTACTATGTGCAAATTGGCTGCCATGTTTGCCAGTATAGCAACAGTGACTACACTTCACTTTCTTTATCTCTCACATCTCGTTCATACCATGCTTCCTTTACAGTCTCTGATATCGCTGTTATTGTTTGTCTTGCTATTATTTGTACCTTTCCCATCTTTGACAGCTTTTTTTCTCTCTCTCTTCGTTCTTATTGCATGTCATTTACTTGGGCCAGATGTCACCTGATATTAATGTGCATTGATATTGACCGTCTCTGAGGTCATGTGCACATGTGGGCCCAAAAAATCATTGAGGTTACAAATGCTTGGACCAGTAAAGAACACTAGAGAAGATGGGCACAGCTGAAATATCCAAACTCCAGTAACAGAGGAGAAGGCAAGCCCAAGACACTTGAGAGAGAAAGGCAGGCCTGTGATGGGGACATGTGGTATAAAGGCAGTTTGTAAGTAAAATGATGGATGAGGAGAGTGAGATATCAGAGTAAATTTCACCATGAGAGGACTCACTAAAATACAGGGGGGGTGGGGGTGGTGAAGAAGACAACCTAATTAGGGGGCAAATGCTTTGTGCCCCATGGACATGAGACAATTTGTCTTATGGACATATTGGACACATTCCCATGCTTATGGTCATGTCAGGCATGCACCAGGCACAAGCTGGAAAAGTTTTTTTGCTACAGGTTCCAGTTTGAAGATGTCCTATAAACACAGCTTAACATAAAAGCTAATAAGTCCTGTGCAATTTATGATGATACATCTACAGTGCTGCTGTTTAATTATGTGGTTCAATGCTGCTGTTATTTTGTAATAAAAGCTAATCTGTTGGTTTAAGACAAGCTAGGCTAGGTGCTGAATATATAGAAACATTGATTGGTGAGCACTATGGGCAGTGTGACCAAACAAAAGACCATTGTGTTTAAATACTCAATAACTTGTCTGGGCAAAGAACGAATGTGACTGCCACACATCTGAAATACATTCCACATTCTAAGCTTTTAGGAAAATTGAATATTCTTAAGCAGTGCTGTAGCCAAGGCAGCAGAGTGGAGCGTCCCTTCCCCCTTCCCATTTTCTGGCTCACTCCTGTCCTTCTTAACCCTTGAAAGAAGACAGAAAATGGAGTAAGTACAGTAATGTTATAGGAAAACTGTCGCACCTGAACACTTGCATTGTCTCTATCAATTCTATTAAAGGAAAATTCAGGTGCACTTAACAAAAGATAATTTAGTTACAAACTGAATCCTCTTTCCAGTTTTTTGGAACTGTGTGAAGCTGCATTGTGGAGAAACGGTTTTACTCACTTTAGATGTAGAATGACTTAAGGTGATTTGTAAGATTGCTTTCCCCTCAATTGAAGAGCAGGAGTGTTATAAGCTGAAGTGCCTCATACTGAAAGAAATGAAGAGAATGTAATTAATTTAATGGAAATAGGAAAATGCTCCTGGGACCCATCACTTTTCATCAGATTTCTATCATCTCTAAAAGGTAGCTCTTCCACTCGGACAGCTTTCAACAGAAGTGCTATCAAAAGCAGAAGCTCCATGATCTATTAAGTCAAGACTTCAGTGTGGTCTGCTGTAGAGTTGTTATTTTCACTGTCTTCACACTAATTCCAGAAAAATGCAAGTGTGTGCCTGATACCTGCTAGCAAGATTATGCTATCCTTAATTCAAAATATCAAGAATGAGGGATAATATAATTTAATGCAAGAACTTGCCCCCAGCCTGACCCAGAAAGGAAATACTGTTCAGGCTGCAGCCAAGCTGATCTTGGAAATCAGGCTCAATGTGATTTCCTGAACTTATCTGATACTTATAGGACAACATTTGTAGTGGGTACAGGTACAACGCAGGAGGGGGCCATTCGGGTCCAACGTGCATGTGCCAGTGCAATTTCATTCTGAATTTGTATCATTGCTGAAGACAGGCTGTAAAATCCCTACAGATTTCTTGCTAGAAAAAGTAGCAAAGAGTCTTGAGTAAATGGGGAGATGTACATTCCCAATATTTACATAAGAAAAACAGTCGATGTAGGCAGCAATGTTATTCTCAGTGGGGCATTTTGATAAACTGTATGCTTTTAAAATCATATATCAATGACTTGTATTTGTCACAGAAATAAATCTGACCACTAAAGATATACAAAGCAAAGAAAATAAACATCTGACCGGTTTAGGTTGTATGTGAATGATGGCTCCTTTTTAAATTTGAGGGATATTCAAAATTCTGAAAGTCCTGGCAGCACTTCTGGGATGTAAAAGATAGATTCTGCCTGAATCAGGGGGATCAGTATAAAGATCTGAGAGAGGCAACCAATCAGCTCCTGGAAGTGAGAAAAAAATCAGATTGTGTCAGTCATTTCTTGACTTGGAAATCTATTCGGACTCCTTTGTACAATTTTAAGGAGTCCAAGATTTAATTTGAAGGAGTCAATATTTTAATATGCTTTGTACATATATGTTGTAGTGCCCTCTTAGATTGCTAGCAAGTTCCATCGCACCGGCACCACATTCTTAGCACCAGCTTGTTTCATGGCTGCACAGAAAGTTCTTCATGTTCTTAAATGCCTCTTTTACAATTGTTATCCTCATATCTACTCCAAGCTTCTCCAGTTAGCTACCATCTGCTTCTTTAGATGATATCTAGCATGAAATTTTTGTGTATAGATTGCATCAATCCATAAGCTTCACTTTTATTTTGTGGTTGTCATTTTCAATAAACACAACTAAAGGGTACACTCGTGTCTAAGCTGTGCTGCTGAAATCGGAGGCTATAAAATTATGCATGAAGGTCTAGCAGATTTGAAGCCGATTTAACAGTATACTGGACCTGTGCCTTGCCCCTGTTCATGGTTGTAATTTGCTGCCCTCTGGGTAATTGTAGTATTTCCTATTCCTCTCGAGCAACTTTCTGGGGAATAGCTGTCTCTCAGCTATTTTGCATAAACATGCTGTTCCCTCAGTTGCCCTATGAATTATCTAGAAGCAAAAACAGGAGGAAGCTATTTTCTGGTAAGTGAGCCTTTTTTGAGCGAGGGGTGGAGTGTGCATCCAATCCCTTTAAAAATAATCTTTCTAACTACTGGTGCTCTACTGATAGAATATAATTCTAGTGGTACAAATAGGTCAATGCTATCTGTTAGTTTGGTGGTACAGGCAGCCTGTTTGGGCAGGAAAAAAGGTGTTGGTAAGTATATGTCAGTATTCCCTAGCACTGTGGTGGGAAATGCATCTGTGTTCCCAGCAGTCTAATGGGGCTTGTTCATTGGATTGCATTATTGGGATCAGTATTTGGATTTATAAAATGTTATGTCCTTTGGAGGCATGAAGAAAAATCCTAGTTTACCTCCTTAATCAGCATACATGAACACTTGGCAACATTTGTCAGGAAAATCATCATAAAAAAATTCAGAATCTGGATGACAAATATCAATATCCAATGTAATTTCTATAAATAACGAGATAATTACTCTGATTCCTCAGGGCTTTCTGACAAGGCATCTGTAATTGTAGATAACACGGCTACACATCTCAGTGAATACTAGGGAAGAAATTATTGTGCTTTTGATTTTGAAATAAACAATCCTATCTGTGTGTACTATATGTAAACATAATATATCTCGTGCTTACTTTTCACTTTACTTCATCTGTACAGTATGCCCTTCATGGAAAATTGCAGAGAATTGTCTTATTTGTCTTTGTCTGAATGTTGACATATTCCTTACAACAGAAAACAGCAATTTTCAAGCTTTAGCGTTATGTAGTTGACGGGCTGGATCCTTTTATTGATTGTGTGTCATTTCATAATTATGTTGGTTTGCTTTTAGTTTGTTGGTGGATATTGCTCAGATAGTCCTGCCAGTAAAGTACATAAAATGAAATCTGTTTTTGTGTAAAGAAACCACTATTGTGGCAACTTGTGTGTGGAATTACAAATGTGGAATTACAATGTGCTTGGGTAAACAAGGCATGTATCTGTTGCTGATTTTTATTGATTTCACTGACTTCTCACTTTTTGTTGGAGGTAGGGATTTTATTTTGGGTCCGCTGAAGCAAAATATTAACTTGTGATAAAATAGTGATGAAAATGGTTGTTTTAATGTAACAGTGGCTGGTAACTGGTCTAACTCGGGATTTTTTGTCAATGCTTTTTTAAAAAAAAGCAGGAATATGCAGGAATCTATGTTGTATGATAGCAGTAGTTGGTCAGTCTACTAACTTAAAAAATTTACCCTGTGATTGGATTTTATACCCCATTGTATATTGTTCTTAAAGGAAATAATGCCATTGCATCTTGATGTTAACAGTTTAAAAAGGCTGGCATTCAAATCCAATGTGTCAGTTTGGGTCAGTGGTAGAACGCTCACCTCCAAGTCTAAAGGATGTAGGTTTAAGCCCCACATCAGGATTTGAACACACAATTTTGGCTGACATTTCAGTGCAGCATTGATGGAGTGCTGTATTGTTGAAGTTGCCATCTTTTGGATGAGATGTTAAAATGAGGTCCCATTTGCCTGTTCTGGTGGATGCAAAAGATCCCATGCCATTATTAATAGGGGGGCAGGGTGTTCTCCTGGTGTTTTGGCCAACATTTAGCCCTCCACTAAAACAGATTAACTGGTCATTTCTCTCACTGCTTTCTGCGGGACCTTGCTATGTGCAAGTTACCTACATAACAAAGATTGCACTTTAAAAGTAATTCTTTGGTTGTGAAGCCCTTTGGGACACCCTGAAGATGCAACAGATGTTCTATAAATGCAAGTTCTTCCTAACAGAAGGAAGTTTGGAGGTAGGTACTTTTTGGATATAGTATTAATTCGGTTATGCTCGTTTTAAAAGGGTTCAAAAGTTTTCATTCCCACATATAAATTCTTCACACCTATTGAACAGTTTGATATGTTCTATCAAATAGATATTATTCTTTGATCTCATACTCACAAAATTATATACCACAACCCTTTAGAATGTTCTCTCTCTGTCTTCTTGGTTTATAACTATCCCACTTTATTTTTGGAATAACACATTCATTACATTTTAATGATGTAGAGTAATTAGATTGTCCATTAGGACATCAATATCAGCTTTGTGCCTAGCCACTATATCTGAATATGGCTAGATATTACCAGATAAAAAAATACCACACATGGAATAACCACTAAATATCTGCAATCTGACTGACCGGGATTACTATTGATATTGCTGGATGATAAGTTCTACAACACAAGTTAACTGAATTTATTAATTACTAACATATGGTCTGGTTTAAATCAGAATTATCACATGGAGACTTTGTAAAATTTATTCTTGGGTTTTGGGTAACACTGGCAAGGCCACATTTATTACCCAGCCCTGTGTGCCTTGAGATGGTTGTAGTGGGCTTTCTCCTTGAATAGTTGCAGTGCTTGTGGTGGTGATGCTCCTGAAATGGTGTTAGGTGGCAAATTCCAAGATATTGACTCAGCTATGATGAAGGAACAACAATATATGTCCAAGTTAGGATGGTGTGTGACTTGGAGGCGAACTTGGAGGTGATGGTGTTCCCACAACACTGCTGCTCTTGTCCTTCTCAGTAGTATCAGTCGCAGGGGAGGGAGGTACTGTTGAAGTAATCTTGGTTGGTTGCTGTAGTACATACTGCAATCATTGTGCACTGGTAATGGAGGGGGTGGATATTGAGTTCAGTGATGGGGGCACCAGTCCTTGTACTGTCCTGGATGGTGTCAAGCTTCTTGTTGGAGCTGCACTCATCCAGGCAAATGATGAGAACTCCTGCAGTGATGTCCTGGGTTTGTGATGATTGGTCTCCAACAATCACAACCTTCTTCCTTTGTGTCAGCTATGACTCCACCTACAACTCCAGCCAATGAAGAGGTTTCCCTTTGACCCCCAATGACTTCAGTTTTGCTCATGTGCCTTGGTGCTATGTTTAGTCAAATGCTTTCCTGATGCTGAGGGCGGCTACTGTCACCTATTTTCTAGGGTTCAAATCTTGTGCCAATGTCTGAATCAAGGCTGTGATGAGCTCTGGAACCAAGTGATTCTGGAAGAACCTGAACTGAGCATCAGTGAGTAGATGTCACTTGATGGCAATTTTGATGATTCCTTCAATTACTTTACTGATTGGGAGGAAGCTGGTAAGATGATAATTGACTGAGTTAGATTTATCCTGTTTTTTGTGAACAGGACATACCTGGACAATTTTCCACACTGTTGGTTAGATATTAGTGTCATCCCTGTACTGGAATAGTTTAGCTAGAGGAGCAGCTAGTTCTGGTGCATGGGTCTTCAGCACTATAGCAGGGATATTGATCCATGACTGATTTGTCATTGGGTTCATATCCTTTGCTGTGTCCAGTGCACTTGGCTGCATTTTAATGTCCTGTGGAGTGAACTGGCATCTGTGATGGGGAGGGGGGGGACAAACACCCTGCACCCCAAGGATGTCTGATAAAGGACGATAACCAATTTCTACTGCCTTCTGTTCATTATTTTAGAAGAAAGTTGTCATGACAGTATAGATGACCTAAGTAAGTGAACACAGTGTCCTGCCTAGAGGAGTAAGAAATATTCACTGATTGCATGGAAAGATAAGTCACTAATGTCTTGAAATATCTTCACCACTGGAGCTGTCCCATATTAGCATTTCTAATGTTTATTCTGGGATCTTGAAGATTTGAATATTCCTCTGAAGGTGCTCCTTTCCCTCCTACAATAATTACTCTTTGATGTTTTCTTTTCAAATTTTGAGCTTAAAATTAAAAACTATTTGCCAATAGGGTAAAATTTTTAAAAAAGCAATAACAATCTTACCTATCCAGTCGTAGTTAGAGAATCTCCTACTATAGCTCCTCTTCCCGCACCATTACCTCTGAGGTCCCTCAAGGGCCTATCCTTGACCCTCTACTATTTTTCATCTACGTGCTGCCCTTCGGTAATATTATTCAAACTAATAATGTCAGGTTCCACAGGTATGCTTAAGACATCCAGCTCTACCTCACCACCTCCTCTCTCGACCCCTCCACTGCCTTTGTGATGTCAGACTGTAACCAGTCCTAGATGAGCTGTAATTTCCTCCAATTAAACAATGGGAAGACCAAAGCCATTGACTTCAGCCCTCACCACAAACTCCGTTTCCTCGCCACCAATGCCACCCCCTCCCCGGCCACTGTCTCAGGCTGAACTAGAATGCTCACAACCTCCGCACCCTTTTTGATCCTGAGCTGAGCTTCTGACCCCATATCCTCTCCATCACAAAGACTGCCTACTTCCACCTCCGTAACATCACCCGTCTCTGCTTCTGCCTCAGCTTGTCTGTTGCTGAAACCCTCATCCATGCCTTTGTTACCTCTAGGCTTGACTATTCCAATGCTGTCCTGCCTGGTCTCCCATCTTCCACCCTCCAGAAACTTGAGCTCATCCAACTCTGCTGCTGTGGAAAACCATAAAGAGATGCCTGATCATATTAACTTTCTAATACACGTAAATTATAAAGAGAGGCCTGACCATATTAACCTTCTAATATGGTACCTAATACCCTTAAAACCAAAAAAAAGAAGAAATGCATGATGGATAAGCTGACCATGTTAACTGACCAGCTGAATATAATAGAAAGCTTATGTTTTAGTTCTCACCAAAGACATACAGAAGAGCTATTGTTCGCTTATATTGATAACTGTCTGACTAACAGAAATGAATGACCATATAGCCTTGAGACTAGTTACAGACCCACTGATAAGAAAAACTGTTTATTAAGGAAAAATACTTTCCCAGACAGTGTTTAAAAAAATCACGAGGCAGTCATGAGGAACCAGAGGGTGGGTTCCCTATTTTGATTGACTAACCACTTGAACCAATAAAGAATGTACATGTACGCTCATATTCTATGACAGGTAGACATTACTAATTAAACTGTATAAATGTGAACTGTTTCCTTTGTTCAGTGAAGAGGTTGTTCTGACCATTGTTCAGAGCACAGCTTCCCTTGTATACAAGTTTCTTTTAATAAATTCTTACTTGTCTGAAAATAAGTGTTTGGAGTTAATGCATTGTATATAATAGGTAATTAAGTTTTCGACACTGCCCATATCCTAACTCGCACCAAGTCCCGTTCACCCATCACCCCTGTAGTCGCTGACCTACATTGCCTCCCAGTCCTCCAACGCAACAATTTTAAAATTCTCATCCTTGTGTTCAAATCCCTCCATGGCCTCGCTCCTCCCGATCTCTGTAACCTCCTCCAGCCCTACAATCCACCAAGAACTCTATGTTCCATCAACCCTGGACTCTGCACATCCCTGATTTCCTTCGTCCCAACATTGGCGGCTGTGCCTTCAGCTGTCTAGGCCCTAAGCTCTGGAATTCCCTCCCTGAACCCCTCTGTCTCTCCACCTCTCTCTCCTCCTTTCAGACCATCCCTAAAATTCACTTCTTTGACCAAGCTTTTAGTCACCTGTCCTAATATTTCCTTCTTTGGGTCAGTGTCAGTTTTTGTATTCTTGCACTCCTGTGAAGCGCCTTGGAACGTTTTCCTACCTTAAAGGTGCTATACAAATGCAAGTTGTTGTTTGTTTAAAAAAGATGTTGTCAAAAATAGTGTTTTTTTTTTTAACCAGGGATAAAACCACACTTGTCTGTGTGGCTAACTGATGATTTGTCTAGTTAATCCAAAAAAAAAATCCATTGCTATAATGCATTTAACAATTGAAATTTGATTTTGATTGCTAACCAGTCAGAAAGCTACACATCAGTGCATGTGTTATAGTTCTTCATGATTTAAAGGGGCACTGTTTTCATGTAAAAGTGTTTGGCAAACTCTTCTTGTTTGGAAAGGGAGAAGGAGCAGAAAACAATGGATAATCTTTATCTCAGTAACATTATGTGAATGTGATGTGATGATGTATTCCAATGTTCATTACATTGGTAATTTTTTGTTTGTTTACTAATATACATGCACCTTTTTCATGAAGATGGTGTTTCTTCATCATTTGGCCTCTGGGGGTTTGAAAGGAACAATGATAAGTTCAAGAAACAGAACCATTAACAAGTTAAGTACTACAAAAGAGTGCACCACCTAAAACCTCACCCTGATTATAGGAGTAGCACAATTTTGTTTCTGCGTTATCGTCATTACTAGCTCAGAGTTGCTTATTATTGGTTTAACTAACCTTTGGGTTAGTAATTACCATAATAATCTCCAAAAGCCATGTTATTCTTTGATTAATCCAAAAATCTCCTTGACAATGAGCACTCTATCATTACTGCCATCTTTCTACAATTCTCTTATTGTCACTGTTATTGGTGTTTTGCCTCCAGGTAACGTTAGTGCACTGCTGATTGTCCATTGCTGTATATTATGTTAATTTATGTCAGGATTGTGCACGTCCACATTGGCCCCACTTAAGTATCACTTAAATGTTATTTTTGGTAGTTGCTGCTCTTCCAGCTCTTCAAGTATAGTTGTCTTTTCTGATCCGTTGTGGTCTGGAAACAATTTTCCCTGATCTTCCTATTGGTGGCATGGATGGTATTAATGATACTGTTGCTAGAATTAATTGGAAGACGGTAGAAATTAATGAACTGGAACAGAGATAGGGTTGCCAACTCTTGATGGACAAATTCCTGGAGGTTTCATCACATGACCTCCTGCCTCCAACTGCCCCGTCCATTCAAACGGTCACTTTTCCCATCTCTAATATTTTTATAACCAACAAGTGTTCAAAAAAAATGAAAAAATACTCATCTATTTAATGCCCTTTGATTTTACATTTGGGTTTCTTAAAGCAGTTAAACAGAGTTTTTACAGATATAGAAATGAAAGTTTATAATAAAATTGGCAAAAGGATAATATAAATGGCAGACACAGCATATGCTTTTAATCTCCCCTTTCAATCCCTGTGACCACTGAAGGGGCTGCTTAATAAGAACTTTGCATAAGTTACTGTTCGTCTATTATGGTACTTGCATTTGAAAGGGATCTATGGAAACCAGAAGCAAGCTTATTAATTAACTTTAAATTTTGGATGCCTCGACAAAGTGGCTATTGAATTTTAAGCTGTGTGCATTGAAAACCTGCTGTATGGGTCAGCATTCATTTATTCATATGGAGTTTTCTGGAATGCTAAATGTCTTTTTAATGTAACAAAGAATCCCGCTGTAATCTTCTCATTAGTTTGGTATTTTCAAAATTTCACAAATTAACATTCTCAGCATACCATGTGCATTCTGTGCAATGTTAAATTAATACAATGGAAACAGCCCTTTTGCAGGTATTTGCAGTAAGTGCTCAAAGACCACGTTACTGCATTTGCATGGAATCACAGGGTGAACATTTTGCATTTTAATCAGACCTTGTTCGTGCTACAGTAATGCTATTCAAGCGTTCTTATTTCAACTTTATAGAACAGTCTGTTTGGACTGGAGCTTTTACCATCTCACCAATTCAAATAGGAACTTAATTTTCATCCCTATATTTTGTTTCCTTTGCTCCTCTCAGACTGTCTTCTACAATTGGTGGAATTGGACAGTTCAAAATTTGAAGGGATTTGAAATCAAGGATGATAAATCAGTATCAGTGAAATTCTGTGACTAGTAAATAGAGGGAGTTTTTTTTTAAAAATCCCTCCCCCACCCCACAGTCAAGGTGCTGCATTGTCAGGGGGACTCTCAGCAGCCTGGTTGAGTCCTGATCAAACTTGTTCCAGCTGCATTAAACAAACAAATTCAGTCGACAGGCACTCCTGAGACTTGAATCTCTTGCGCGTTGATTGGTATTAAGCAGTCAGCCATGATGCTACTGGATTACCTTTCTGGTATTCTAATTGCAAAGGTCACTGAACGTATATCTAAGAATATGAAATGAGAGGTGCAACTAGTTTCTTGTTGCATCAGATTCGTGTTATTTCCAAGTTCAGACTTAAATTTTGTACATTCAAAGTGAATTCATTTTATATGACCGGATTGAACCTTCTTTTTGATAAAATTGTCATACTTATCTTCAAGTGTTTCAGGGTAGAAGAACAATTCACTTATGTTCAATGGTACTGTGCAGAACTGTGTTCGTATGTGTCAATGTCAGTGTTCTAAGCTTTCATATACAGCTAAGGCTGAGCCACATTTCATCAGTTTCATGGAAGAATGAAAGAGAAGGAACTTGCATTTATATAACACCTTTCAAAACCTTTTGAAGTGTAGTCCCTGTCGTATTGTGGGGAAACATGGCCACAAATTTACACACAGCAAGGTCCCACAAACAGCAATGAGTTTAATGGCCAGGTAATCTTTTAATAATGCTGGTTGAGGGATAAATATTGGCCGGGACACCGGAACAGCTCCCCTTGTCATCTTCGAATAGTGCCATGGGATCTTTTACATCCACCTGCGAGGGCAGATAGGGCCTCAGTTTAATGTTTCATTTGAAAGGCCGTACCTCTGACAATACAGCATTCCCTCAGTATTGTGCTTAAGTGTCAGCCTAAGTTATGTAATCATGGGTCTTGAAGCCATGATCTTATGTTAGAATTCTATAATATCCACAAAGTAATGTTAATTAGGAACAAAAATAGATTGAACAGTACATTATGATGTAAAGAAAAATAAAGAACCTGAATTTATACAACTCCTTGTATGAATCCCTCCAATCAGGTTTCCGTCCCAGCCACAGTACTGAAACGACCCTTATCAAATTCACAAATGACATCTTATGTGACTGTGATGATGATAAACTATCCCTCCTCATCCTTCTCGACCTGTCTGCAGCCTTTGACCACACCATTCTCCTCCGTCGTCCAGCTGGGTGGGACTGCGCTCACCAGGTTCCATTCTTATCTATCCAGTTGTAGCCAGAGAATCACCTGCAATGGCTTCTCTTCCCACTATCTATCCTTGGCCCCCTTCTATTTCTCATCTACATGCTGCCCCTCAGCGACATCATTCAAAAACAAGTCAAATTCCACATCTACGCTGACGACACCCAGCTCTACCTCACAACCACCGCCCTCGACCCCTCCACTGTCTCTCATTTGTCACATTACTTGTCCGACATCCAACACTGGATGAGCAAAAATTTCCTCCAACTAAATATTGGGAAGACCGAAGCCATTGTCTTTGGTCCCTGCTGCAAACTCCGTTCCCTAGCCACCGACTCCATCCCTCTCCCTGGCTACTGTCCGAGGCTGAACTAGACCATTGCAACCTTGGCATCCTGTTTGACCCTGGGATGAGCTTCCGACCACATATCCTCTCCATCATCAAGACCGCTTACTTACACCTCGGTAACATCACCCATCTCCGCCCCTGCCTCAGCCCATCTGCTGAAACCCTCATCCATGCCTTTGTTACCTCCAGACTGGACTATTCCAATGCTCTCCTGGCTGGCCTCCCATCTTCCACCCTCCATAAACTTGAGCTCATCCAAAACTCTGCTGACCGTATCCTAACTCGCACCAAATCCCGTTCTCCCAGCACTCCTGTGCTCACTGACCTACATTGGCTCCCGGTCCAGGAACACCTCAATTTTAAAATGCTTATCCTTGATTTCAAATCTTTCCATGATCTTGACCCTTTCTGTCTCTGTGACCCTCTCCAGCCCTACAAACCTCTGAGATCTCTGCGCTTCTACAATTCTTGCCTCTTGCGTATCCCTGATTTTAATCGCTCCACCATTAGCGACTGTGCCTTCAGCTGCCTAGGCCCTAAGCTCTGGAATTCCTTCCCTAAACCTCTCCGACTCTCTACCTCTCTCCTCCTTTAAGGCGCTCCTTAAAACCGACCTCTTTGACCAAGCTTTTGGTCACCTCCTTATGTGGCACGGTCAAATTTTGTTTGATAAGGCTCCTGTGAAGCACCGCGGGACGTTTTGCTGCATTAACAGCACTATATAAATGTAAGTTGTTGTTGTTATATAGTGCCATTCATGACTTCAGGACGTCCCATAGCACTTAACAGCCAATGAAGTACTTTTGAAGTGTAATCACTGTTGTAATGTAGGAAATGCGGCAGCCAATTTGTGCACAGCAAAGTCCTACAAACAGCAACAACCAGATAATCTGTTTTTTTAGTGATGTTAGTTGAGGGATAAATATTGGCCTGGACACCGGAGATAACTCCCCTGCTCTTCGAAGAGTGCCATGGGGTCTTTAACGTCCACCTGAGAGGGCAGATGGATAGAATTTTAAAGAGGTGCAGCATAGTGGATCATAAATTGCAAAAGTACAGGATTTTAATCTTACAAAGTGCATGATCTTATTTTCTACCTTCAGGCACAGTCACAACTCACATCAGCTTTTGGAATGAATCAGGGAATATTAAACTGATAGAAATGGGGAAAAGAAGCAGCAAGCAGAAAAATATATACAGAAAAAACACTATGTAAAGTTGAAATAAGTTATTGGGCTTCATCAAGTTGGAGAGCACTACTTTGGGGTATGATTAAAGACTAAATGCAGATACATTCACATGATGCTTCTGGATACATAATTCAAGGATGTCATCTGTTGAATGTAGTCTGGGTTATTTCTCAGCACTGCTACTGTGAAATTCCTATAAGTGCCATACATGACAGTCAAGTAGTGTTATTGCAATGTGTTGCATTTTTGCAGTCCTTGACTTGCTACATCTTTAAGCCTGGATTTGTATTCACCATAAGGATAAGAATAAGGAATAGCATATTCTCTCCTTCCCCAACCCATTCTGGAAAAAATCTTCAGAAACTTTGCTGTGGAATCTGTTAAGTTATAAAAATATTCAGTTTAAGACTAAACTTACATAATCTTCATAGTTTTAGTATAAATGGGTTCAGGAATGTAACTTAATGTAAAATTTGATTTTAAATTTAGATTTCACCTCTTCCATATATATTCCTTGACACCATTCCATTTGGCAGAACATATAAAGAACTTTCATAATAGTGTGGCTTTAGAGTTACTGAAAACACAATAAATTAGAGATTTATAATGGTGGAAGAATGTTATGCATGTACTGGAGAGAATGAGACACCTCACTCTGGTTATTATTAACACTTTTTTGCCATTGACCCTCAAATATCACAAACCCAAACCTCTTGGTTACGGTGTAATGAACAAACTGAATGGGAGACAAAGGCTGGTATACAAAATTTATGGTCAATGCTCTCCTCTCAATGAGATTTCCATACACGATTCCCAATGGGAATACAAATAGTCAAGGAATTCCTGAGATTATCTGATTTTAAAAAAATGTGTTCTTAGGTTGTGAGTGACAGTGGTAAGGCCACAATTATTGTCCATCCCTGGTTACCCTGAAAAGCTGGTGGGGGCCACTTCAGAGGGCATTTAGAGTCAACTAGATATTGTATGACTGGAGTCACATGTGGCAGGTTCCCTTCCCTGAAGGACATTAGTAAACCTGTTAGGTTTTTACAACAATTCAACAGCTTCATGGTCATTTTCTTGTGCTGGCCCACGAATTACCAGAAGGAAAGTAAAACTACAAAATGGCCGTAGAGATTCTATGGAGGGGCAATGGGAATATGTAAGGGTCTTGTTGAGAATGCTGATGTTTTGATGAAGTCTCCACCCAAAATATTAACTGGTCTTTTCCTTTCAGATGCTGACAGATTTTTAACATTTAGAGTTTTTAAAATCTCATTCTCAACTGGTGTTTCCCCATATGAGATATTCTCCTTAAATTTAAAGATTGCAGGAAGGTTCTCATCTCGAATGATGATGTCTATAAATAGCAAGATTGAAATTTACAACAGCTGAAACCATAGAACCACCTGTATCTTATTTAGTGAGTTAATGTAAATAGAAACCTTGAATAGAATGTAGAGATTCAGATTGACAGTTATTATTTAATGGGTTTATCTGCGATAGTGATTTGGTAACATTGAATCAAAGGGACAATTAGTGAGGTTGTCCCGAGTAGTTGCAATTAAGTGGGTCCCATTGGAAGAGTAACAGAAATGAATGAAAATTATAATTTTATATTTCAGAAATGTTTATTTTTATAACATAGGTTTGTTAGTGTAACACCTAATTTATATATAAAGTAATGGATAGCTGGGACTGAGCGCTCGACAGTGATTTTATAGAAAGGTTGTGATGAAATCATAAACTGTAAGTGCAAAGCTTGAGTAGTTTAATTGTTCTCTGACCCCTGAGATGAGATTATTGGCTTGAAATGACTCTATAATATAGTTTTCTAACATATACAAGAGTTAGTATTGAATATTATTCCATTTTGGGTTAGTTTTAGTGCCAGGGGTGGCTATAATTGTAGGTGTTGGTTGCTAGTGTGCTTGAAGTTGCATGATAACATTTACAGTGGAGGATCAGTCACTATGATGTAATTACTGGAAGTTTAGCAAGAAATAATCTAGTCAGTTGTTGAAAAATTCTATGGTCAGGGAACAGTGCCAGAGGACTGGCAGACAGTTAATGTTATTTCTATATTTAAAAAGGGAGCTAGAACAAGTCCAGGGAACTATAGACCAGTTAGTTTAACATCGGTGGTAGGAAAGATAAAGGAGTCTTTACTCAAAGATGTAATGGAAAAACATCTAGAAAATGAAAATAAGGAAAAGTCATGCTTGAACAACCTTATTGAATCCTTTGAAGAAGTAACAGAAAGTGTAGACAAGGGTAATGTAGTAGATGTAATATATTTGGATTTTCAAAAGGCCTTCGATAGGGTACCACATTGTAGACTCATGACTAAGGTCAGAGCATGTGGGGTCAGGGCACTGATAGCAGAATGGATAGCAAGCTGCCTACAAAACAGAAAACAGAGTAGTGGTTAAGGGTAGCTACTCAGACTGGCAAAGGTGGAAAGTGGTGTTCCACGGGGATCGGTGCTGGGACCACTGTTGTTCATAATTTACATTAATGATTTGAATTTGGGAATCAGAAGTACAATTTCAAAATTTGCGGACAACCAGAAATTGGGGGGTGTAGTTCGTACAAAGGAAGAATATGTTAAAATGCAAGAAGACATTAATAAACTTGCAGAATGGACGTGTAATTGGCAAATAAATTTCAATATAGATAAGTGTGAGGTGGTACATTTTGGTAGGAATAATAAGGAGGCCACATACTCTTTGTATAATAAGAGTCTAAATGGAATAGAGGAGCAAAGTGATTTTGGGGTATAGATACACAAATCACTAAAAGTAGTGATGCAGATTAATAAGGTCATAAAAAAGGCAAAACAAGCACTTGGGCTCATTTCTACAGGGATAGAATTGAAAAGCAAAGAAGTTATGTTAAACTTGTACAGAACCTTGGTTAGACTACGCTTGGAGTTGTGCACAGTTCTGGTCTCCATATAACAGAAAGGATGTAGAAGCATTGGAGAAGATGCAAAAAAGATTCATAAGGATGACACCAGAACTGAGAGGATATACTTATCAGGAAAGCTTGAACAGACTGGGTCTCTTTTCTCTAGAAAAGAGAAGGCTGAGGGGTGATCTGATAGAGGTCTTTAAGATAATGAAAGGGTCTGATAAGGTAGATGTAGAGAAAATGTTTCCACTTGTGGGGGAGTCCAAAACTAGAGATCATCAATATAAAATAGTCACTAATAAATCCAATAGGGAATTCAGGAGAAACTTCTTTACCCAAAGAGTGGTAAGAATGTGGAACGCGTTACCACAAGGAGTAGTTGAGGCAAATAGCATAGATGCATTTTAAGGGGAAGTTACATAAGCACATGAGGGAGGAAGGAACGGAAGGGTATGCTGATAGGGGTAGATGAAGTAAGGAGGGAGGAGGCTTGTGTGGAGAATAAATGCCGGCAAAGACCAGTTAGGCCAAATGCCCTGTATCTGTCCTTTAGACTCAATGTAACTCAATATCAGGATATATGAGATTACTAAGCAGAATATGCATTTTAGGAGAAGCATTGAAATACATGTCAGTGACTAGTATTTGACTTACAAAAACTAATCAGGTATGTTATATATGTCTAAATTATCACATAAATGTTACAAAAATGCACTATCTGACAAATATAAGTTTGCAAATAGTTACTGCATTGGAATTATTATTTATTGGAATGAGTAAATCATGAATGGGTAATTAACCCCATATAGACTGAAATAGAAAATCGTTTAAAATGCAGCTACTAAACTAAACAGGCTTTGTCAATAAGAAGCAGTTTTTTCTTATCTACGAGAAGTAAAATATCAAATAATTGTAATGCCCGGTTGGTGCATTTTATTGTTACTATTCTATATATGCACTGAAATTATAGCAAATTCCAGCACCAAATCACAGTACAACTGCAAGCAAAGGAAGTTAGTCTCTCCATGTGTTCCTAATGGAGATATATGGTGCAGTTTTCTTTTTGTAATCTATTACAGTGTATTTAGTTTTTAATTTAATTTACTTGTCCTAAGTAATTAAGTTAGTCATTAGAAATGCATGAATGATTAGTTCCCAGCATGTTTATTTTCAAAAGGAACTCATGCAGTGTTTAATGAGAGGAAGCTACTTATGATATTTGGTCAAAACCTGATGAAGCATTTTGATGGGATTGAGCTGGTAAATCTATGGATGCACATATTTATGTACACATGAGCATATGTATGATTCTCAGCATGCTTATTTGTGAAAGATCGGTCTTCATGAGACTAGTCACTTGTGACATTTGGTTAAAATATAGCAGTGTTTTAATTTACTGAGGTGGTAAGTCTTTTTATGGATGCACATACATGTGCTGGCATGTAGAGTCCCCAGCACGTATTCAACTTTGAAAAGAACACACAAGCCTCTTCTTACCACTTAATGTTTGGGCAATATTGTTGAGGGATATACTGGATCCCCATCTAATTTTCCACTATAATTTACGGCCAATGGAAGTACCTGCCCTAAAGTGGTTGAGTGTTTTTAAATGGGGCAGCAATGACCTGCTGACGTCACCTGTCCCACTTTTCATCATTACTGCCTCATTAGCTCTGAATAACAATCATGCCCATATAACAAATGCATTCGGCTGCTTGGCGATAAGTAAAAAGTGGAGGTTGACTTAAAGGGCTCAGCAGTTATTTTGGGAGGATTCACCAAAAGCTTATTTCTCAACTGATTTGGATAATTTTTTTTCCCACTACCGACAAACGTTTTACCATCATTCTTGCTACTGAGTTAGAAGGTCATAGGTTCAAGCCCCATTCCAGGACCTGAGCACATAATCTAGGGTGACACTTCAGTGTAGTATTGAGGAAGTGCTGAAGAAAAGCAAGGAGTTCTCCCAGTATCCGGAAGGCATAAAAGGCAATATATAAAGTCAAGTTCTTTTTTTTTAATCTATCATTTTTTTGCTGGGAAGAGTCCAATCCCACCCCCCCCCCCCCATTATAAAAAGGCCACAATGGGTTCCCCTTTGTACCTTTGTTTTGGAGGAAGAGGAGCAACAGAGGGAGGCCAGGTTGGTCAGGCTCCATGGGAAGTGAATAGCAGATTCGCCCCACTCCAGAATATACAGACCAGGCTACCTTAGCTGTCCTGGAACTATTGTTTGCAGAGACTGCACTTCCCATCAATGAGTTATGCCACAGGCTAAAGCCTGAATGATAGGCATCTCTACCTATATCCACCAAACTGCCAGTGGCTGTGAAGATCAGAACCACTCTGATTTTTTATGCCACGGGATCATTTCAGGAACATGAATCAATCAGCTGTGCCCAAGTGCATAATTAAAATTGCAGGTGTATTGCTTTCTAGAACAAGCTATTTCATCCATTTCCCCGTGGATAACTGACGTGATGGGAAACTCCAATTTTACAGGATTCACTGAAGTCCAAGGAATCATAGATTTCACCAATGTGGCCATATGTCAACAGGGAATGCCTCCACTATCCCAGTATCCAGCTCATTTGTAACTAGCAGCACTGCATCATGCAAGTGAATGCTTGCTTTCATTTTAAGGCAGTTCACCATTCCAGTATTCTTTCACTTAGAAAGTCCAGTCTCTGGGTGGCTCCTGCAAGATGAAGGCTACTCTCTACTGCCATAATTTATGACATCTGTGCACCTTTCCAGGAGATCAGATGAGCACCTCTATAATTAGCCCCATTCTTCCACCAGCGTCACCATAAAGCACACAATTGAAACATCTGATGCTATCCTCAATCGGCATTCACAGATGTGCACTTTCCAACGCCTGCGCTTGAAGGAGTAAATTCAAAACTAATCTGCAGAAACAATATTTCAGTGAGCGAGTGGTCAATCTATGGAACAGGCTCCCTAGGGAGATAGTGGAAGCAGTTAGTATTGATTCATTGAAATGCAAATTAGATAGATTTCATTCAGAAAATAGCTAACAGTATGTGTGTAATTTGAGACATATTGTGGTAAGTGCAACATGCTTGGGAAGAAAAAGGTGACTTTGAACCTTCTGCAAATGGCAGATGATGCTAGCTCACATGTGAATTCTAAATCTGAGATTGATAGATTTCTGTGAACCAAGGGTATTAAGGGATATGGGGCTATGGCGGGAATATGGAGTTAGGTCACAGGTCCACCATGATCTCATTGAATGGCAGAACAGGCTCGAGGGACTAAATGCCGCTGCCACTTGCTGCTATCTGATTTGCGTCAGCTTTTCCTGCAAGAAAGTGGGACGTGTGTCTGGGTGATGTGCCTGTCATGGTTGAATAGCTGCAAGTGTGTGTGGCCTGTGAGTTGTGGGTAGGCGGCTTGCAACAGTGGTAATGTGTAAAGGTGAGAGGAAGCATCTGATTGGAAGAATTGAGTGCTGATGGAAAGAGTTTGTTGGGGTATGTGGGTGATGGGAGGTGTAGTGTGTGGTGCAGTGGATGTGGCTAGTGGTGCAGTTGGTAGGAGACGCCACTTGACAGTTGACCTCACTCATCTTGACCACTCATATCAAAGCATTGAACTTCTTACTGCATGGCATCCATGTTCATGATGCTGTGTGCCTGGCATTGACTTCGTCCCTTGCTGCCTCCCACTGCCTTTTGAGTATATGTCTGGAGGGCCTCTTGTTCGCACCCCCCGCAGATATAGGATGTCCCTCCTTTTGTCCACCTCTTGCACCAAGTTCTCTAGTGCATCAGCAGAGAACCTTGGTGCACGCACTCTCGCAGGCCTGGTACAAACTCAGATCGGCAGATTGGTGAGTTCTGGCATGGAGATTTGAGGATGTGGGATTTAGTAGTGCGCAACCTTTATTCAATCTTTTAACATAACTCATCAGTTTGTAAACATAGGGACAGGAGCTGCATTTGTGTTTTGCAAGTGCGATGACTGATCTCCGTTCAGGCTCCGTGCAGACAGCAGACTGTTATTTTCAGCAAATAACAGGTACCAGCTGCCTTTAAGAGATTTTTAAGAGACAGCCTGCGTTTGAGAGTGGGGCTCCCCCTGCTGGTGAAAAGTGCAAATTGCATTGAATCCTTGTGTCAATGCTGATTCGGAACACTGCTTAAAGTCCTCTGGCCTCACGAAAGTCTTGTCCTGCCTGCGCAGGGGCCATTGGGGGGATAATAGTGGATCATGCTACCTACGCCCAATAATAGGCCTTATCCAAAAAAAAATTCCCCACTGTGTCCTCCTCGCAGCTTACTGTCCCTCTAATTGATAGAGATCGATTACTATGATTAGCCAACAACTCCATTATCATTGTATCATGTGACTATCTGGATGATAGAAGGTGACCTAGATGGGCCTTGGTCTTTTCTCATCTATCATTTCCGATGTTCCTATGCACAAGAAGTCCATCTCATTTTGCAGAGAATTGTTAGGGAAAGCAGTCCTCTGCTGAAAGGAATAGTTGAGGCAAGAAGCATTGTATCTTCTAAGGGAAAAGCAGATAAACATGAAACAGACAAAGATACAGGGCAATGGATGAGACAGGACAGTGGGATTAGTTTTGGATTGCTCTAGCAAAGAGCAAAGAATGTAATTCTTCTGTGCTGTAATGAATCTATAAGACTTAGCTGACATGGGACCAAGGCTGCCTCATTCCCAAGAGGCTTATATTGAGACACAGGAGCCAGCCACCTCATACATTTCTGGCACCAGGGTGATACCTAGGAAGAGCACGACATTAAGTTTAAGGGTGCAAACATCATACGCTGGCACCAAAGGAAAGCATGGTGGGTAAGAAAAAGTAAGCAGGTACACATGGCATGGATAGTAAATAATATCTTGGTTGTTGTGCATGCAAACATTGTTTTTGCCAAGGTTTGGAAGTGGCTTTGATGAGGTGACATGAATGGGAGCCATGTGAGTTGATGCACACAGCAAAAGGTTTGTAGATGATGGCATATTTGTGGTGGGAATGGGGAAGATGTAGGCAGGATTGTTCATGCAGTGACCAGATGCCGTAGTGAAGAGAACATCTCCCATATCAAATTGACATGAATATCTCTTTGAGCATGGATGGACTGGACCCAGTTCTCCACATCCACAAACCTGACTCAGAGGTGAGAGTGCTACCAACTAAGTCAAGCCGACACTACAAGCAAAGTATAATGAGCCAAACATCTGCTCAAAGATTCAAATCTGAAGTGAGTTGTTGAAGTAAACTTTCAGTTATCTGCATTTGGGGTTGGTGTTAATTTTTGTAGTCAGTTGAGCGCAAGACCCGTGAGGCTTAACTGAGGGAGGGCAATTGGAAGGTGGTGGTAATGACGGTTGTGATAAGAATTGTGGGACTGTTGGTGTATTGAGGATGGGAGGGATGATTCAGGTGAAGTGCTCTTGGATGAGTTGCTCTCTAAGAGCTCTGGCAGCTAGGGGAACTGGTGGTCGATGCTGCTCCTGCTCTTCCTCCTCTTTACGCTTCTCTTCCTCCTCCTCCTCCTTCTCCTCCTTTTCTACTTGCTGCCCATGGTCCAACATAATCAGAGGTGTACTGCAGAACTACACCCTAACGGTCCAGGCAGCAGTAGCATTGTTTGAGCTCAGTGATATTTCTGGTGGAGACATGGCTCTGACATCCTCGGAGTCTGTTCCCGGGTTCCTGACAGGAGTCATGAACCATGCCTGAAGGGGAGATATCCCTTGTTGCCAAGTAGCCAGCCTGTGACCTGACAGCTTGGTTGGAATAAAGGTGGCATCATGGACTGATGCAGGATGAATGAATCCTGACTGCTGCCAGGAAGCCGGACACAGACCTGCATGATGTGCTGCCAGTGGTTGCAAACAAGCGGCACATTCAGGGAGTGGTATCCCTTTCAACTGAGAAAAGTACTAGGCTGCTGATGGGGAGCACTTTGGGCAATGTGGGGAATGTGCTGTAGGTGTTTCTCCTGGTGTAGATAGCCTCGGTCAGTTCCCTTTTGCAATGGTGCACAGAAAACTGAGCGATATCGCTGATGTCACATGTCACCTGCTGCAGCCTGGAACGGCCTGTGGCATAAAAACTCAATGTCCACAGGTTGTCCTGTCCGTGTCCTGGCTGGGACCTCCAGTTGTGGCTGCAGCAGATGACACAGCTCAGTGGCACCCTCCTCGGTGAAGCATAAACATCTCGCACATTGCTTCTTGGTGAGGTTGAGTTATGAGAAGTGTTCTCTGAAGACCCACTGTGGGTGTTTTTTTTTATTCGTTCATGGGATGTGGGCACGCTGGCGAGGCCGGCATTTATTGCCCATCCCTAATTGCCCTTGAGACGGTGGTGGTGAGCCGCCTTCTTGAACCGCTGCAGTCCGTGTGGTGAAGATTCTCCCACAGTGCTGTTAGGAAGGGAGTGCCAGGATTTTGACCCAGCGACGAAGGAACGGCGATATATTTCCAAGTCGGGATGGTGTGTGACTTGGAGGGGAACGTGCAGGTGGTGTTGTTCCCATGTGCCTGCTGCTCTTGTTCTAGGTGGTAGAGGTCGCGGGTTTGGGAGATGCTGTTGAAGAAGCCGTGGCGAGTTGCTGCAGTGCATCCTGTGGATGGTGCACACTGCAGCCACTGTGTGCTGGTGGTGAAGGGAGTGAATGTTTAGGGTGGTGGATGGGGTGCCAATCAAGTGGGCTGCTTTGTCCTGGATGGTGTCGAACTTCTTGAGTGTTGTTGGAGCTGCACTCATCCAGGCAACTGGAGAGTATTCCATCACACTCCTGACTTGTGCCTTGTAGATGGTGGAAAGGCTTTGGGGAGTCGGGAGGTGAGTCACTCGCCGCAGAATACCCAACCTCTGACCTACTCTTGTAGCCACAGTATTTATATGGCTGGTCCAGTTAAGTTTCTGGTCAATGGTGACCCCCAGGATGTTGATGGTGGGGGATTCGGTGATGGTAATGCCATTGAATGTCAAAGGGGAGGTGGTTAGACTCTCTCTTGTTGGAGATGGTCATTGCCTGGCACTTGTCTGGCACGAATGTTACTTGCAGGTATGGCTTCCTGCACAGTGCCCTCCTCCTCCCTCTTCTCCAGCTGCTCCTGCTCTCTCCTGCCTTCTTCGCTGCTGCCCATCCTCCACAATGCCCAAAGGCAGTGCTACCAGACCATTACTGGAATAAACTGCTTCCAAAGTGGACAAAAGCAGACCAGCACCAGCACAAAGTTGTTCCCGGAAGTCGGAGTTCATTTGTGAAATGCAGAATGTAGGCAAAAAAAAGGCCCAGACGTTAACTAGCAACCTAAGAGGACAAATCAGCAAGTAATCTATATGGAGGGGATGAGCCCTTTAAATAGTACTCCTGCAGCGTCCTTGCTGACTGTCAGCACCATGAGTTGCAGGAGACCAATTTCACAAAAGGGTCCTACAATCAGAGTAGGACCCTTATTTTAATATTATAATGAGCTTCCTGAATCATCTCGGCGCATGCCCTGGACTTCTCTGGAGGACGCTGATCCAATATGGCGAGTTGTGGACGTTCAGCCCGCGCTGCCATATTGGGCCTTAGGCGCTCATTTTATGCCAGTAAAACAGGTGCAGTGTGATCGATTTTCTAGGCTGTAACCTGTAGACATTTGAGCATGTATTAAAATGGAGCAGTGCAAAAGATTCTGGAGGTAAATGATACCTACGATGTACAATAAGAAGGCTCAGCTTGTGTGAATAACAGAAAAAGTGTGAAGCTCTTGTGCCCATTTTGTGGCTTTTTATGAGCACTGTATTTGGTTACACTTGTACTTACATATGACAACAGGCTGGAGGCAGTCTTGTTTTGATGTATATTTGCATTGGGCAAAAATTCAAAACCTTGATCAGAGTGAGAGCTAGAGGGAAGTGTTGCTTTTAAGTCTTGTATCTATATCCCTTAATGCTGGCTAGTGATTGACAATCATGACTTAGTGTGTACAGAATCTCCTTCTAATCTTGTAAACCCTCTTTGATTTTATTTGCATATTGTTTAGTAGTCCCATTCAGTAAAGGTAAATGGCAATTTTAGTCACGGATAAGGCTTCCTATAAAAACACCCCTAGTTGCATGCCATTTAATTGCTTTTGTGGTTAACTGCTTAATGCTAAGGGTGATCTCCTGAAAAGCAGTTGGCATCTGATTTAAGGAGTAGTTAGAATCCCTTTTGTCACCAGTGTCAGGTATAGCAGGTCAAATAAAGCATGATCAGATGTAGAGTAAAGCTCCCTTTACTCCCCTTCGGCAGCTCGCTTTAATTCCAACTTCAGATCAATGCTCCCTACTGCGTCACTGTAACATTGTCGTTTCTTACATCAGCCATCCTTGTAGGTCCTATGCGGTTGTCAACCCAGAGCCAGGTTAAAACATCAATAAATTTTGCAAGGCTCCGCTCCTGACA
This sequence comes from Heptranchias perlo, assembly GCF_035084215.1. Taxonomy (NCBI): domain Eukaryota; kingdom Metazoa; phylum Chordata; class Chondrichthyes; order Hexanchiformes; family Hexanchidae; genus Heptranchias; species Heptranchias perlo. The sequence continues at coordinate 43,335,601 of NC_090334.1, forward strand.
TGCAGGCTTGCTTGAAGGGAGTGTGATTAGGAGAATCGGGTGCACGATTTCAGCCCCTTTCAATTTTCTGCTGATTCATTTTAATCATTGGAAAATCAAGGGCACCATGAATTGGATAGACTTGCCTCCTTGTCTGATTCTCCAATCTGTGCTCTGTCAAATGAAGCCCTGCCCAGGGAGTGGAGTCTTGCAAGATTTAACCCCTAAAGTGTGGAACAGGAAGAGGCCACTTGACCCATTAAGCGAACGGCACCAATCTCCACTGTTATCTAACTTACTTAATTTATTGAGGAAGGTGAATAACCAAAAGTAAAACTTCCAAGGATAGAAAACTTTGTAAAATTTTGCACGTAACATTCGTGCTGCTTGGTGATTGCAGTGATTGCTGCATGCAGCCAGCGCTATCTGCTGCACCAGCAGGGGGCCCTGATATTGGGAGTGGCTAGCACCACTTAAAGGCAGCCTGTACCTCTTAAAGGGGAGATAAACTATGGCTGCATGGAGACCTGGAATTGGTGTGGCAACTAACTCTGATCTAAAATATACTGAAGAATGTCTGGGCCTGAGAGAAAGCCTGCACCAAGGTTCTCGGACGATGCATTCGAGGCCTTGGGTCCAGAGGTGGACGTACAGAGTGGCATTCGTTATCTGCAGTACACATGCTGAGGAGACAGTGGGAGGAAGTGGCGCATGAGGTCAATGCCAGGAGCGCACCACGCACATGGATGTCGTGCAAGAAGAAGTTCAATGATTTGACGAGTGGTCAAGATGAATGACTTCAACTGTCAAGTGGCGTATCCAGCCAACTGCACCACTAGCTTCATCCACTGCTCCACACACTACATCCCCCACCCCACCCCGTCACCCACCTACCAACAAACTCTTCAAATCAGATGCTGCATCTCACCCTCGCACATTGCCACTTTTGCAAGCTGCAGACCCATAACTCACAGGTCACACACACTGGCAGCTATTCAACCATGACAGCCACATCACCCAAACATCTTGCAGGACACTCACTGACACACTTCTCTCTTTCTTGCAGGAGAAAGTGGCGCATAACAACAGGAAAGACCTGGGGGAGGTCAGGCATGCCTACATGTCCTCACCCCCACGGAGGAGACAGTGTTGTCCATCATGGGGCAGGCCGTCGCTGTGGCCATGGCGACTGGCGGTGCTGGAGGTATCGATGATGAGGGTCTCTGCATACCTAATTCCACTTTTCGCTTCCCACTTCTCCCTCATCCCACTTTTCTGACTCATGTGCTGCAGATGGTGTGAGCACACATGTCTTACTTTCTCCTCTCTCTTCACCACAACTCAACCCGTGTTCCTTTGTCATTGCAGATACCAAGAACTAGAACCAGCACAGTCAGAGGAGGCAAAGGAAGACTACAGTGATGATGAAGACACACCGTCACTCGCAGCCACCAGCTCAGAGATTGACGCTGTGTGTACCTTAGAGGCTAGGGTAGAGGAGGGATCTGCATGTGGTGAGACACTGGGCACAAGTGTGCTGGAGCTGCGGCAGGGGGAACAGATATCACAGGTGCTAGCTCGCCGGAGGTCGCTCACTAGTTCTGCTGCAGAAGAGTCAGATGATGGATTTGATGGACCAGGTTACAGAAGACGGCTGATGGGTTTACACAACCAAATGCTTGGTGCACTGGAAAGCCTGCCAGAAAGCCTGTACGCAATGTCGAGGGGCATGGAGGAGTCCAGCTCCAACTTGGCACAGGGCTTTGTGCAGAGCTTGGAGCCCATCCTTTCCCACATGGAATGGGTGGTCACCTCCATCAGCACACCTGTGGATCCCCCATCATACAGTGTCTGATGACCGGTGTCTCAGTTTCCATTGCAGCACAAACATCTGCCATCAAAGGTCTGACTGCTGCCTTGGAAGCTCAGACTGCTGCTATTGTGGCTCTGGGTTCCACTGTGGAATGGGGCTTCCAGGGCATCACAGCAGTCCAGCAATCTATTCTCCTGCAGATCACCAGGATTGCTGAGGTGCTGCCCCGGAAGAATGGCCGTGGCTCCATGGAAGACGAACCTGCTGTCCTCTCTCAGGATGACAGCAGTCCTGCTCCCACTCCTGCCTGTTGCCTGTCAGCCAGCCAGTCCACGTTGCTGCAGCCCAGGCCAAGATGGTGCAGTCTGAAGCTGGGCCCTCTTGGCCCAGGGCTGCTCGAGGTCATCCTCCAAAGCCATCTGCATTCTCCTCAATTGAAGGTCAGCAGCCTTCCACCACCCATGCTCCAGCCATTGGGGATGCACCTTGTAGGAGCACTAGGAAAGGTAAAGGCTCACGAACAATAGGCATTAAGGCAATGCACAAGGATGAGTAGTCTCATTTCGTTTGAATTATTACGTGTTAATTTATAAATTTGGATTTGAATTGGCATTTAGTGTTGATTTTCATTTCTGCAATGAGCTGAGGGAGGAAGCAATGTGTAATCATAAGGAAGATGATTTGATGGTCATGTGGGAGATGAAAGGTAAGGAGTGTGGGACTGTTGGTGAATGGGGAGGGTCGTTGAGATTACTGGTATCGCTCATTAATTAGCTGATCATGGAGACCCCTGGCAGAAAGGGCCTGTCTACCTTGTTGCCTTCCTGCCTCTTCCTCCACTTCATCATGCACTTCCTCCACTTCCTTCTCTGTTTCTTCCTCCTCCTCCTCCACCATCTCTTCCTCCTCCGCCTCCTCCTTCGGCTCAGGTTCTCACCGGATAGGCGGTGGCAAGGGCTGTTCCCCCATAATGGTGAGGTTGTGCAGCATGCAGCATATAAAAACTAATCTTGATACCCACTTGGCTGAGTACCGCAGGGCTCCTCTAGAACGGTCCAGGCAGCAGAAGTGTTGCTTGAGGACGCCTGTGGTGTGCTCTATAATGTTCTATGTGGCAGCATGGCTCTCAGTGTACGCCTGCTGTGCACGTGTGCGGGCGTTCCAGACCAGAATCATGAGCCACTTCATGATGGGATAACCCTTGTCTCCCAATAACCAGCCTTTGCGATGTCGTGCTGGTTGAAATATAGGTGGCACGTGGACTGCCGCAGAATGAAGGAATCATGACTGCTGCCAGGATAGCGGGCATTGACCTGCATGATGCACTGCGTGTGGTTGTACACCAGCTGCACATTGAGGGAGTGGGATCCCTTTCTGTTCGTGAAAATGGCCGAGTTCAGATGTGGAGCATGCATGGCAATATGTGCAGTCAATGGCACCCTGCACCATGGGGAAGCCTGCAATGCGAGCAAACCCTCGTGCTCGCTCCTGCTGCTTGTCTCTGTCAAAAGGGAATGTGGTGATTCTGTTTCTGAGTGCATACTGAGCCTCCATGACCTCCCTTATACACCAGTGCACTGAGAGATGTTGCATATATCTCCAGCAGCAGCCTGAAAGAAGCCAGAACCATAAAAAATTAAGCGCACGGGTACCTTGACAGCCGCAGGCAATGTAGCAGTTGACAAATCTCAGTCATGGCCTCTTTCGTGAACTGCAGCCATCGGATGCACTGGTTGTGGCTGAAGTTGAGGTAAAAGAATTGGCCCCTGAAGGCCCTCGTTGGATATGGCCACCTGCTGAGTGCCCTGCATCTCCTCTTCCTCCTCCCTCTTGTGGCAGCTTGTCCTGCTCTATGTGGCCCCTCTGCATGCTCCCAGTCATGTTTAATCCCCAGAGAAAGCCCTGGCAGGCCACCCATGTCTGAAAGCAACTTTTTTCAGCACAATATTTGAAATGCCACTAGCAGTACTGCAAGACCACTCAGATCACTCTCTATATAATACCGCAACTTTCGTACCAGCAACCAGAATAACTAATCCAGCATCTAATCTGTAACTCCTGCATGCTCCCTTTAAATAGCGCTGGTGGGGGGGTGGGGGGGGGGTCCTTCATGCCCTTTAACTCCTGTTCAGCTGTGCAAGGTTAGGACAGTGCGTAAGCTGGAGCGCGGGGAGTTCCAAAATGGCGCCAGCTGCTTCAAATCAGCATTGCACACTGATTAGCATCATAATCTCCCTAGTCTACATGCTGCCGGCGTTTGTTTGGTGCACTTGTGCAAACACCTGTACCAAGATGATACAAACGCCTATACCTATTGTGTAGGCGCTATGCGGCCCAATTTAGCCCCCTATGAATTGTGGAGAAGAAAAGGGATTTAGGTCTCCATCTACACAAGTTTTGTACCTGTAAAGTGCACATGTACAAAAGTAATCAAAAAGATAATGGAATGTTGGCCTTTATTTCAAGGGGGTTGGAATACAAAAGTGAGGAAGTTATGCTTCAGTTGCACAGAACCTTGGTCAGATCCCATCTGGAACACTGCGTTCAGTTTTGGGCACTGCACCTTAGGAAAAAAATATTGGTCTTGGTGGGGTTACAATGCAGCAACACCAGAATGATACCAGGTTAAAAGGGTTAAATTATGAGAACAGGTTGTGTAAACCTTGTTAGTATTCCCTCGAGTTTAGAAGATTAAGGGGTGATCTAAGGCATGTTTAAAATGATAATGGGATTTGATCTGGTAGATACAGAGAAACTATTTCCTCTGGTGGGGGAATCCAGAACAAGAGGGCGTTATCTTAAAATCAGAGCTAGGCCATTTAGGAGTGAAATCGGAAAGCATTTTTTCACACAAAGGGTAGTAGAAATCTGGAACTCTCTCCCTCAAAAGGCTGTGGATGCTGGGTCAATTGAAATTTTCAAGACTGAGATCGATAGAAATTTGTTAGCAAAGGATATCAAGGGATAGTGATCAAAGGCAGGTAAATGGAGTTGAGGTACAAGTCAGCCATGATCTGATTTAATGGCAGAACAGGCTCAAGGGGCTGAATGGTCTATTCCTATGCTACAGGTTTGTCCATTTTTAAAATTTCTTTTATTCTCTTATCTATTTTTATTTTTGGGCAGCTGAGTGTCTGATATGTATGGAAACCCAACACTATGCTTAAGAGTTTCTGAAACAAACTACTGAGAGAAATCTGCCCAATTAGAGCTTCCATTTGACAGATGCATTCAGTACTTAGCCCAGAGAATTTAGGTGCAGATTGGTAAGAGCCAAGGCCTAGGCACATGCAAGTGTGTGAAGGGGTACTGCTGAAGTTTAACCAATTAAAACTGCACAGCTTACCAGCACAGAGCACTGGTGTTCTTCAGCTTGTGCAGGCAGGGCCGCCCAATCCATTAGGTTATTGATTTGCAGGGTGAGCTAGAGCCAGTGGCAAGAATCACAGCCCCCATTCTCTGATCCATAAATGTTGAATTCAGTTAAACATGCCATTGCAAAGCTATTTGCTCTGGTATTATTTTGTTGGATTATGGGTTATTTTGCTTGATGAGTCTTGCTCCCACTAGTAGCTGAATGAAACTGCTCAAACTCATTATGCAAACAATTAAGGGAGGAGTCTCAGATGTTACATATTGGATAATATTATTGGTGTCCAAGGTTAGAGGTGGTCACACATAATCCTCTTGTGATATTTTGCAATTAAAAATAATTAGTACGTAATTTAAGTCATTGAATCCTAATTATAATAATGATGAACTTTAATATATAAATGTAGCTCAGTAGTCATTTCTCAGTTACTGACTGGCTTCTGTCACTATATAAGATGTATCATTTTACTCCTGGACAGTGGATCTAATCAGTCCAAGTTTTCTGCAATTGATTTGGTTTTTTCCTTATTACTAGCGCATATATATATATATGTCACAGGTTATGGTATGATATGTAAACACTGAGTCTTGCCAAAGGTCTGTCGAAATGGATTTGTCAGATTTAGTCAGGCTATAATTGGAAATATAAACACTAACATGCAGTAACTACACTAATTGTTGATAGTTATTATCTTTGAGAGCTTCTGCAGGATATTTTCAATGGTATATAAATAGCTCACAGTTTTTCCTGGTTCTTTGTCTTCATGGTCTGTATACTTTCTTCCACAGATCGGTCGGATTTTGTGCATTTATCTTTCCTAGACCACTGCAGCATGCTGCAGTTGGGCGTGTACACACTTTCAAAGAGGGTTGTAGTTCAGACAGGGACATCAGTTTTCTCTGATCAAATTTCAAAATCCCAAATGAAATTTGTTAGAAACATAAGAAAGCCCGAGGAGTGTTTGAACTGTAACTTTAATACCTGCTTCATAATGATGGTAAACTTGCAGTATAACTCCAGAGTTGGGTCACGACCTGACTTTTTGGAGAGTAGGGGTATGAAACCTACAGGAAGAGACAGGTATGGCTAGTCACATCCTGGTGGGTGTAACCAATCGGCTGTGGCACCCTATGTTCTGCCTGTCATGCATCCCTCAAAGCATGAAATACTGTGAAGGAAGTGGACACAGGCAGTGAGATAACAGCCACTTGCCAAATGGCACTGCACTTGGTGTAGCTTCCAGTTAGGTGCATTGCTGCACCCTGAGGTGTTCTGAATGTTGGCATTGTGGGAGCCACTTTACATATCTTCCTGAAGGATGGATCTTTCTATTCTGCTGAACTCCTAGAAAGAGTTTCTGTGTTTTGGAATTGGTAACAATGACTCTGCCCCTTTACTCATTGCATTCACATTCCCTCCATGGTCTGATCCACGTAACACAGGGAAATACATAAAATAATAGTTAAAAATAAAAAAAATGAATTACTACTCCAAACAATTGTTTTCAATTCCTTTAAAGTGGGATTTCAACCAGCTTCCCTTTAATGCCAGATTATAATTGACAGAAATACTGCCAGCCAAAAATTGGAAATTCGAAGTGGTCTGCTTATGGGCTAGCTGTACATGGGTATAATTAGGCACCTATCAAAAGGAGTAGGATTGAACTGAATAGGCATAAAGCCTCAACAGAAACATGATTACAGCACAGGTTAAGCAAGGACTGGGCAGAATTGCGAGCGACCCTGAGCCTCCTGGTCTTTGCTCACCCATATTCCGTTTGTGGTAGCAATACTGCCACTGGGAAAATTTATGCCGTAGAGTTTTGATACTGTTCTGCAGTAAAGTCATATCTTTTCAAGAGGATAATGAAGCAATAATTGAGCACAGGTGAGTGACATTGCAGAGGGCATCATTGATGGCTTTTGGAGGAGATGTTGGCAGCGTGGGGAGAAAAAGCAGTAATATTGGCAGAATCTGAAGAGGTGAGGTTGCATTTTGTAGGAAGCATTAAGGACAGGAACCGAAGATAACAGTGCTATTGTGGAAAGAGCTGATAGCAAGGTGTGGTAGGATTGCCAATGATACCAAACTCGGGGGGAGACATACAGTCTTTTTGTTCTCAGGACGTGAGTGGTGCTGGCAAGGCTACATACGTTGCCAACCCTAGTTGCCCTGAGAAGGTGATGATGGGTCTTCTTCTTGAGCTGCTGCAATCCTTGTGGTAAGGTGCTGCCCCAGTCGTGCTAGGTAGGGAATTCCAGGATATTAACTCAGTTAGGATGAAGGAACGACGGAATATATCCATAGTGAGCTGAATTCACTGGACACCAGTATCTATGATGGTGGGGACCTTGGGAGAAGGCTGAGTAGGATTCTCTACTTGGCATTTTTGGCTGAAGACATTTGCAAACACTTCAGACTTGTCACATGTGCTGGGCTCTGCCATGGTGGGGGTGAAAATTGAGCCTTCTTGATTTGCTCTGATCCATTGGCTGTGGGACTGCTTTGTTTTGTCTATAGCCTGCTGCTTTTGGTGTTTAGCATGCATGCAGCTCTGTGCAGTAGCTTCATTAGATTTGTATCTCATTCTAAAGTATGGCTGGTGCTGCTCATGTCATGTCCTTCTACACTCCCTATTGAGCTGGCATTGGTCTCCTTGCTTTTGATGGTGATCAAGGTGTGGGATTTTTTTTTTATTCGTTCATGGGATGTGGGCATTGCTGGAAAGGCCGGCATTTATTGCCCATCCCTAATTGCCCTTGAGAAGATGGTGGTGAACTGCCATCTTGAACCGCCTTCTTGGACCGCTGCAGTCCGTGTGATGAAGGTTCTCCCACAGTGCTGTTAGGTAGGGAGTTCCAGGATTTTGACCCAGCGACGACGAAGGAACGGCGATAAATTTCCAAAATGCGCCGAGCCATGCGGTTACAGATTGTGATGGTATACAATTCTGCTGCTGCTGATGGCCCGCAGAGTCTCATGGATATCCAGATTTGGGCTGCGAGGACTGTCCTTACTCTGTTCCACTTAGCATTGTGGTAGTGCCATACTACATGATGGAAGATGTCGTCACTATGGAGACGAGGCTTTGTCTTCACAAGGACTGTGCAGTAGTCACTCCTGATGGAGGCCCAGTCGGGTAGCTATGTCCAGTTTGGTCTGCGGTGGCAATACCAAACCGCTCTTGGTGTTGGATGTTTAAGTTCCCCAACCAGAGTACATTCCGTGTCCTTGCTTGCCGTCAGAGCTTCCTCCAAGTAATGTTCAACGTGGAGGAACACTGATTTGTAAGGTGGGGAGTGGGTGTTAGATGGTGATCAACAGAAGGTTTTCTTAGCCATGTTTGACCTGAAGCCATGAGACTTAGTGAATCAGTTGTTTTTTCTATGACAGTCCAGCTACTTTCTTGATTATTTTTATGGTCCAAGCTCATAAATTACTGATTTATTAAATTTAAATTTAATTTTAACTCGTCATGGTGGGATTTGGACTTGCTAGTCCAATACCATAGCCATGACACTACTGCAGAGATGATGGCCAAGATCTACAACTGACTTAGATAAAATACTGAATTGCAGATGGAAGTCAATATAAGTAAGTGTAAAGTATTACACATAAGAAAAAAAAAAAGTGGCAGCAGAAATCCTCCAAGAATATTGTTGAAATAGCCTAGGGTGAAGCTGAAGGATATCGAGGTGCATTACTAGACTCAACACTTAACATCTCCAATCACTACTAAGAAGCAATCAACAAAGCAGTGCTGAACTATATAGCCCAAAAGAGTAGAGTACAATTTTCAGGGACTCCCTTAAACTGTACACTGCTCTGGTCAGACTGCATCTTGTGTCCAAATCTTTCAGAGAACCATCACAGGCATGATAGACTGAATGGCCTCCTTCTGTGCTGTAAAATTCAGTTCTGGTGACTAACACATAAAGGAGACATTCAAGCCTGGATATGGTGCAGAGACCTGCCATAAACCTGATCACTGGCATTAGAAGATTGAGTTCTGAGGAAAGACTTGAGAAATTTGAACATTTCAGTCTTGAAAAGAGGTAACAGAGGGGATTTCATAGAGGTATATAACATAGTAAACTATATAGAAAAGGTAAATGGGACACACTATTTCAAATTAAACTGTAACAGTAGGACAAGGGACAAAGCTAAATTTGGTGAAAGGCAAATTGAGGACTCAAGGGACAGGAAGATTTTCTAAACTCATAGAGGTCGATTTTCACTGACTTTGCCTAGCGATAACAGGGAGTTAACAGCCTTAAAATGGAGTCAGTAGCCTTACCATGCCATTAACACCGGCGATGTGGCCGGTTCCATTTTGATAGGGGCTTAGCTCCAGGTGTCCAAAGCGCCTGGCTGTTTCAGGTGATAGGCCCCTTTTAATATGGAAATTGGGGTCCAATTATGTAAATAGCACTCTGATTGCCATTTTTGGTCAGAACCGGTTGGGACATGCGCTGTGCGGGCTCTAATCAGTTCCACAGGCGATGGAACCACAGAGGCCCACCAAAGATAAGTGTTGAGTTATTTTTATGGACCCTGGGTGAGCAGGAGTAAATAATCTGGGCTGCTGCCACCCCGGGTTCCCCACCCTCCACGATCGTGACCCCCCCTCTGCAACTTACCCTGCTGGTGGCTACCCCGCCTGATCTTGAAGCTTCAATCTGGCAAGCTGCATCAGGATGCATGTTTTGTCCCACAGCTCGCCTGCCAAATTTAAATGAGGGCAGGGCCTCAAAATCATGGGGGCCCCTTTGCTACCGGAACGGGTGGTTGGCCATTGCGCTCCACCGGTCGGTCATCCAAAATTCAAAATCGACCCCATAAAGTGATTTACACATGGGATGGACTTCCGGTTAATATAGTGGAAGCTAAAATCTTGGAATTATTAAGAAGTGTTGGACTTTGCAGTAGTCTTTCTGGTTGGAAGGATTAAGGTGAATTGAATGACCTCCCTGATTTGACCTCTCTATCTTATGATCCTGTGAGGGTAAGGGATATGTTTGGAAGGATACCAGGGGGGTGGGAGTGGGGGGAAGGAATCCATGGCAGCCTTCAAGAGCATAGTGGTGGCACTCAGGTGAGAAACACCAGCAATAGTAATGAGATTCAAGGCAGTGCATTAGAAGATGCCACCGTCTTGTCTAGTTCATATCATTTGTTTTTGTAGTCGAGAGTAGACTTCATAGTAATGAAGGTTGTGTGCTTCAGTGCATCTCTCAAACTGCACCTGATTACATCAAGCACTGGAACACCCTATGCAGCAAATAGCTGAACTTCTATGATGGAAAAACTGTAAAAAAAAAACTGCATTTGTAGGGTTACGGGGGATGTGTGAAAGTCCATAATGTGATACTGAATACAAAAACCGAAGCAGTTCCCGACTATTTTGGGAACTTTAATCAAAGACAGAATTTCCATTTGCATGGATTTGGTTCCAATTTCTTTACGATGACATGTTTTGGAACAACATACCAAAAACAATTGAAAAGGCAGAGTATAAACTGGTTGTGTTTTTGTGTTCTAAACCCTGTCGGTAAATATTATACTCAAAGTTGCAGATTAAGTGAATAAAGACATGCTTTTTACTTGCTGTCTTTATTCATTTTTTTTAACTGATAAAGAGTTGACAGTTTATGGGGTAAATGAATATTCAGCCAATATGCTGATCAGCGCCTACCACTGTAATCTTCTTTTGGGTCTGAGTCATGAAAAGGCCAGAGGAAAATGCTGTCTTCAGCTGTCATCAGTGTGAAACAGTGTGCCAACCCCATGCTTACACAAACAGATGTAAAGCTCAGATCTGAGCTGCTGACTGAGAAGATGAGCGGTGCCATATCACATCTCTCTCTCTCTCTCTGTCTGCTTCTCTGTTGCCCCATCATTTTCCATCAGGAAGCAAAAGGCTCATAGGTGACTGCTGTATTAGCAATCAGTATAAACGTTCAAACACATAGCAGGGCATTAGTTTTTGTTATTATTCATGTCTTGTTAATTTGAGCAGAAACAATCATCACGTAAGTGGTCCTTTTCCCACAGAAATGAATGGCAGCATCTGGAGAGAGACGGCAGCTCGAAACACTTGTGCCACTGACTCTGTACGAGTCACCAGGACGAAGCAAGGGCCTCATTCCAGCTTTCTGTCTTCCTAATTTTTATTTGCGCAGGGCAGAAAATAAAATCCAATATTTCTCATCCCATGCTGAGATGGGTGTAAAGCAATGTACATTCCAGACTGCTGCATTGACAACTCCTCCTGTGGAGACCATGCAACTCATGTCTCAATTTATTTGTGTGCTTCAGAATCACCTGGGTAAAGAGTACAGGCATCTTTCATTGCTTTCATCGTCCAAATTGACAGCATCTGGGCATTGACTTGCAACACAAGAGTGGGGTTAACTTACCCAATAATAATTCCGTTCACAGATGGTTTTTAAAAAAAATTTTTGTTATTTTTCCTCATTGATGTATTTGATTATCAAATTGCTTCCCTGGTCATTTTGTGGAGGAATCGGCAGCAACACTGCTTAGCAGTCTGTCTTGTACTTTTCAATTATCCTCCTGGATATAATGACAACCTATTTCAGCTGGTTCTTGTAATTTTCTCTTAAAGGTAGTATTGAGTACTTGCTTTTATTTAAACACACCGTTCCATTAACTGTTATAGTGAAAAGCAACTCAATACATGCAGAAAATAGTAAAGTAGCACTGACATATGCAAGCTTTTGATTTATATAAAAGCATAGACACAGTGATATTGGCTCTACTGACTGACATCCTTGTTCCTTTTGGTTTGGGGTAAGGTGAATGCTAAGTTATGTTTAACACTCTTGAAAATTGGCCATATTTTTAAAAAAATGTAAAATATGCGTGCTGTTATCTGAAGTCTGTACTTGTGTTATTGGACACAAGATACAAATGATTGATTGGTGTGAAGACTATTATCCGTGAGTTGGTCATATGCGTGGCGGGGCACAACACAAGCTATTGATATTTTCTTGTATTGAAAATAAATTATTTATATAGTATAATTCTGGCTGAATATTTTTTGAACAGTCTGATTTATATTTTCACCATGTTTGGGACGCACTAGGCAGTATGGATGCAGGGAGAGACTGTGGAATGACACACGTCGTGACGCAATGTGAAGCTCTTGCCATTGCTCTGGCTGTGATGCATCTGTGTTTGTGTCTGGAAAAAAGAAATCTAGCAGTGGCTCAGTGGAGGCATAAACCATCAAGTGTTTTTCCAGAATCTGCTGCCTTCTCTGTAACCTAGAGACATGGTCAATTTTTTTTTTTGCTCCTCTAATCCTTTTACGTCAAAAACCTATGTATAGATCTGAATAAATTGCCTCCAGGGTGACGCAAACTTCTGGCCAAATTTGTACTGCTGCTGTTCTCTGTGCAGCTATTAACCTTTCATGTGTGTGGAATGGAACATGTGCACAAACACAAAATTCTGAGACAAAGTTATGGGAAGGCGGGGAGGATGGTGACAGCGGCTGGGATACCTGGAAATACCAGGAAGGTGGAGGTCCTGCCGAATTTAATGGCAGGACCTCATCAGAATTTTTAAAAATCCGTTTCCCGCCCGGCAACTGGCCAAACTGAGGGGCTGGCCAGCTGGAGGGCGGGAAAGCCAGCTGCAGAAGGTAGCAGCTGGAGACCACTAGGGACGGTCCCTGGCAATTGAGAAAATCGGGGTGGGGGGGGGGGGCTCGGAGCATGGTGGCAAGGAGGGAGGCATCGCGGAGGGTGGGGGAAGGGAAATGGCGGGGGGGAAAGAGATCGTGGGCAGGGGAAGAGAGATCGCGGGCGGGGGAAAAAAGATCGCGGGAGGAAGAGATAGAGATCGCAGGGGCGGGGGGGTTGGCAGATCGTGTGGGGGAGAAGTAGAGATCGTGGCAGACGATGTGCTTGTGGGGCCGGGGAGAAGCAGTCCTGCTCCTTCTGGCCCATAAGTAGTGGTATAAGAAACACTTACTTGCTGGAGCCTGCATCTCCCGCTTCCCTCTAATGGCCGTGTTTCCCGAGCCCTGGGAAACCCAGTCTGCAGCCGTTAAATTTGTGAACGTTAACCCAACAACAACATTAACATATTATAATCACTGACCAGCCTCTCCAGAAGGGGTTACTCGGTTGTCCCCCAACCCGCTGAGGTAAAACCAGAAGTTGGCGCGTTCACAGCGGGTTGGGGTTGGGTTTCACATTTTTAACAATTTAACCCACCCCCTCCCCACCCATCGTGGGGAGGGGGGGGCTTAAAATCACCCCAAAGTCTTCAAAGTCATTAAAAGAACTAGAGGGGAAAATTTCATAAAGGCATTGTTTAAATTGTGTTAATGATTTTGCTATCGAGGAGCCTCCCCTCTAAATGTCTTGATTTGCCATTGTTATCAAATAGTAATTTTACAGTTGCACTAATAACAATCTTCCAAATAAAATATTTAATTAAAACTACTTTTCAATTGCATCTTGAGTAATGCTTCAGTTACCCCACCAAAAACTCCATTTTGACTCAGCTGTTGACAGCTGTGTATTCCTGCCCACCTGCAGCCTGAGCTTGTTTCTCAGACTGTGACAGATGTGATAAATTCACTATCACATCTACCGCTCCAGCTGACCGGACTGGCTGGATTAAGGAATCAATTAATTCATAATTTAAATATAAATGAGGAAATCTTTCATACTGTTACTCATAGGCTGAGGAGTGGAGGCCTAGGTTTAAGCAGGAGGGTGGGTTTGGGGAGGATGGGAAGTGAGTGGCAGGCAGAGGCTGAGGCCAGGAGAATGAGCACTGGGGTGTCCAGGAGTACAGGCGAGTTATTGCGGGAGTGGAGCACAGGAATCATTACAAAGCTGAAAAGGTCTCACTACTTAAAGGGTTAATGGGAGTGCCTGAGGCATGGATTGTTTCCTTTTACATTCTACAATGGCTAAGATCAACTAGATAAAAGGAATGTTTTGCTTATTACTAAGATGCTCCAATCAAGAGCATTTCTCTGGTATTTCTATCAATATACTGTCCTTAAACAAACATACTAGTGAAGCCTAAAAGTCCTCACTGCACTGTTAGTAGTCCTATGTCGCACTCTGATCACCAAACTGAAATAAAACTTTTAACAGATTTAACACGGCTTCCATTGATTACTGCTTACAGATATAACAACCAAGAGGTTTGAAAATCGCTCTTTATAACATTATCAGCTTTATACAATGAAAATAGCCCCATGATTGAGTCTTGTGAGGCTTCAAAGAATCTTAACACTGTGCAATAGCAAAAACATGTGTTGGACTGTATCTGGTACTGATTCACATCATAGAAATAAGCATTTGCAACAACAATAACCTGTATTTATATAATACCTTTAATGTAACGTCCCAAGGCATTTCATATGAAAATGGAAATATATAGGGAAATGGACACGGAGTATTGAAGGGAGACATTAGGAGGGTGACTAAAAAAATGGGTTTTGAGAAGATTTTGCAAGAAGTGTAGGGGCAAAGAGGGAGTTCCAGAGTGTGGGACCAAGATGCTTGAAGGCTATACCACCAATAATAGGGTGAAAGGAGGGGGAATGTGCATCAATTCAGAGTTAGAGGACTCACTGGTCCCTTGGAAATCAAGCAACAGACAAGAATATTCATCCATTTTACTATTTCCCCTATTCAATCCTGACCTGCTGCGCTCCAGATAGCAGGGGAGATTTTCCTGGGTCTGGGCCCAGATGCATCGATCACCTGGGCGCAGTTAATATTGGAAAATTGGGCAGGTTGGAGTGCACACCTGTAAAAGAACTTGCCCCATTTTCCTCAATTAATTTAAATGGAAGGAATATTAGGCAGGTTCCTTTACAGGTGCATGCCCTGATCTGCCCAATTTCCCAATATTTGCTGCGCCCTGGCAATTCAGTGTGCCTGGGCATAAAGTCAGGGAAATCTCCCCTTATATATCTCTCTCTTCCATTCCCTCCTCCAGCTCGCACAGCACTGAAAACATTTTTCCTGTGGAATATTTTATCTGCTTAGTCTATACCTATCTCTGATGTGGAGATGCCGGTGATGGACTGGGGTTGACAATTGTAAACAATTTTACAACACCAAGTTATAGTCCAACAAATTTATTTTAAATTTCACAAGCTTTCGGAGGCTTCCTCCTTCCTCAGGTGAATGGTGTGGAAATGAAATTTTCGAATCCTTCGCATTTGTAAATCACAGAGCAATGCCTGGTGATTACTGCCCGTTGCCAAGGCAATCACAGTGAGCAGACAGAGAGGTGTCACCTAAAAGGCCACCGAATATACAAACCCCCCAAAAAAAAGAGAGAGAGAAGGAAGACAGTCAATGATCCGTTATATTAAAAACAGATAACATTTGTTCGCTGGTGGGGTTACATGTAGTGTGACATGAACCCAAGATCCCGGTTGAGGCCGTCCTCATGGGTGCGGAACTTGGCTATCAACTTCTGCTCGACGATTTTGCATTGTCGTGTGTCTCGAAGGCCGCCTTGGAGTATGCTTATCCGAAGGTCGGTGGCTGAATGTCCATGACTGCTGAAGTGTTCCCCGACAGGGAGAGAACCCTCCTGTTTGGCGATTGTTGCGCGGTGTCCGTTCATCCGTTGTCGCAGCGTCTGCATGGTCTCGCCAATGTACCATGCTCTGGGGCACCCTTTCCTGCAATGTATGAGGTAGACAACGTTGGCCGAGTCACAGGAGTATGAACCGTGCACCTGGTGGGTGGTGTCTGTGTCGATGATCTGGCATGTCTTGCAGAGGTTACCGTGGCAGGGTTGTGTGGTGTCGTGGACGCTGTTCTCCTGAAAGCTGGGTAATTTGCTGCGAACGATGGTTTGTTTGAGGTTGAGTGGCTGTTTAAAGGCGAGTAGTGGAGGTGTGGGGATGGCCATAGCGAGGTGTTCGTCATCATTGATGACATGTTGAAGGCTGCGGAGAACATGGCGTAGTTTCTCTGCTCCGGGGAAGTACTGGACGACGAAGGGAACTCTGTTGGTTGCGTCCCGTGTTAGTCTTCTGAGGAGGTCTATGCGATTTTTTGCTGTGGCCTGTCGGAACTGTCGATCGATGAGTCGAGCATCATGTCCCGTTCTTACTAGGGCGTCTTTCAGTGGCTGTAGGTGTCCACCGCGTTCCTCCTCGTCTGAGCAGACCCTGTGTATTCGCAGGGCCTGTCCATAGGGGATGGCCTCTTTGACGTGGTTAGGGTGGAAGCTGGAAAAGTGGAGCATCGTGAGGTTGTCCGTGGGCTTGCGGTAGAGTGAGGTGCTGAGGTGCCCGTCTTTGATGGAGATTCGTGTGTCCAAGAAAGAAACTGATTCTGAGGAGTAGTCCATGGTGAGCTTGATGGTGGGATGGAACTTGTTGATGTTATCGTGTAGTCTCTTTAGTGATTCCTTACCGTGGGTCCATAGAAAGAAAATGTCGTCGATGTATCTGGTGTATAGTGTTGGTTGGAGGTCCTGTGCAGTGAAGAAGTCCTGCTCGAACTTGTGCATGAAAATGTTGGCGTATTGGGGTGCGAATTTGGTCCCCATGGCTGTTCCGTGTGTTTGGGTAAAGAACTGGTTATTGAAGGTGAAGACATTTTGATCCAGGATGAAGCGGATGAGTTGTAGGATGGCGTCTGGAGATTGGGTGTTGTTGGTGTTGAGTATTGATGCTGTCGCAGCGATGCCGTCATCGTGGGGGATACTGGTGTAGAGTGCCGAGACTTCCATCTTGGTGAGAAGTGTTCCTGGTTCAACAGGTCCGTGGGTACTGAGTTTTTGTAGGAAGTCTGTAGTGTCGCGACAGAAGCTGGGGGTTCCCTGCACGATGGGTTTCAGGATGCCCTCGATGTATCCAGAGAGGTTCTCACACAGGGTTTCGTTGCCTGATACGATAGGACGTCCGGGTGTGTTGGCTTTGTGTATCTTTGGGAGGCAGTAGAAGTCTCCCACGCGGGGAGTACGTGGGATGAGAGTGCGTAGGATGTTTTGAAGGTCTGGATCGAAGGTCTTGATCAGTTTGTTGAGCTGATGGGTGTGTTCTTTGGTCGGGTCTGTGGGTAACCGTCTGTAGTGTTCCTGGTTGTCCAGTTGTCGGTATGCTTCTTTGCAATATTCCGTTCTGTTCTGTATGACGATGGCTCCTCCTTTGTCCGCTGGTTTGATGACGATGTTGCGGTTGGTCTTGAGAGCTTTGATGGCGTTGCGTTGTGCTCGGGTGACATTCTGGACTGTTTTCCGGGTGCGGCTGATGAATCTGGCATAGACGCATTTCCTGACAGCTTGAGCATACATGTCAAGCTGAGGGCAGCGACTCTCTGGAGGAGTCCAGTGAGACTCTTTCCTCTTTGGTTGCTGTACCGCGGATCCCTCTGTCTGCTGTTTCTATCTCAACTAGATATTGATTCAATTATCCTGGTCTCAACTACTTTTGCTGAGAGTCCCTCTCTAGTAGACATCAGAGGATAAATTTTCCACTTGTGCACTCCTGGTGCAGAGGCTCATCCATCAGGAGTGCATGTTGGGGAATCGTATGCAGCCCATGATCATCCATCTTATTAATTTAATGGAAATCATGGGCTGCATATGTGCGATTACCTGATTATGCGCTCCCAACAAGCGAGGGTCTGTGCCAGGAGTGCCTGTATCTGTAGCTGACCAACTCTAAAGTATAAAGTAGTTTGCTTAAAATCTAAGACCATAATCTCGCTGACATCTCAGAAATTAAAACAATATCGTGGTTTGAAGATATTTCAGCTCACTTTGAAAGCTAAAATGTTGACTCCAGAAAAGCTATAAAATGTGAGGACTGGAGTAATATTGCTGTACCATGATTAAAAGAAAAATGACACATTACACTTTCTTTTGAAGATATTTTGTGTCGTAAGAAATCGTGTAATAATAGCTGTGGGTTTGAAAGCTGAAATATTGACTACAAAAAAATTACGAAAGTAATTTTTGCTTCACTGGTGATTCTTTCAGAAAATGCTCAGGAAAATATGTTTAAAACCCATCTGCTGAATTATCTCCAGGCATCTCTTTCATTTATACATCCCTGACTGTATCTACCCAACAAACAGTTACATTGTTAGCTATAAAATTGAACAGCAACTAAATAAACTTGAATAACTGCTACAAAAATCATTGTCATAAGGTAACCATTTTGTGTAATGTTTCTCTCACTTTAATATTATGAAGTGCCATAATTCCTCTTATATTTTCTGAACCAGTGTGCTTAATCTCATGTACTGACCTGGAGTACAATGGTGATTACATTCAATGCATTGTCAATTGATTTGTTAGCCTTACAGTTTCTCCTTTATTTGAATTATCCATTTCTTAAGAATGTCTGTGCATGTATTTGATCTCACTAATAGGATTTTACATTTCCTTGCAAAGTAGGACATCTTTTCAACTTTTACATTATTTCTTGTTCATTAGCACATATGCCTATAGGCGATTTTGAAAAAATTAGGTTAAAAGTAACAAAGTGATGGCCATAAAGCTCACAGTAATTTATAGTATCATGATTCATTAATTTTACAGACTTAAAAGAGCAAAGGCTGAAATGAGATTGGATTAGGTATATCTTTGTACACATTTGTTCTAAGTACCCTAAAGGATTTCTTACTAAGTTGCAGAGTATATTATGTAAATTTGAATGCATCTTTTAGTGCCTTGCAGGCTTGATGATGTAATGATTTTTAAACGTGACTGATTCAAAATGTTAAGTACCAATTGCCTAAAGATTTGACCTTTCTCCTTTATAAAGGTGATTTGCAATGATGAAGAAGAAACAATGTGAGTTACATTTATAATAATCCTGAGCATGAAATGTGGAGCAGTCTTTTTTTTAAAAACAGTGGAACACTCTTTATTTGAATTGAGAATGAAAATGATAAACTCTGCACATGTGCAGTACTGTAACTAACTAATAAACCTGGCTTTTTTCTGATTCGATGCTCACAAAACAAACATTGTAATACTCTAAACATAACAAATCCAATAACAACTGTTTATTTAGTTAAGTACGTACTTTAAGTAAGTAAGCATTAGCTGACTGGGAAGTGACTGTTGAAGTTCTACAGGAAGTCGATGTTTAAGAAGAAATGACTGAAGCTGCACTTCCTCCACCCATGTTATTCTGGGCAACATCCAATGTAAATGCATGTTTCTTTTGCCAGTGGTTCAGAAGTATTCAATACTTAATTGAGCATGCTAGCTTTCAAATTGACACGGCAACACATGACTTCTATGCACAGCTTCTAGCTATATGGCAGCAGAAGATGGATTTGAGGAACAAATTTAGCACTCCAATGTGTGTGTATCTCTCTCTCTCTCTATCTATATATATATATATATATATATATATATAAATAAATAAACGATTTTCTTATCTTGTGAGTGCAGTTCCTTGAAATTGCAGCAGAAAATAAGTAAAATGTTGCTCACATGTATTTCTACCTGTTTTCTATGAGTTATATAGCAGCTGATGAGGATGGAAAAATGAATAAATTCCTGTAATGAAAAGGGAATATAGTAACAGACAGGCAAGACTTGTTTTTTTTTAAGAGTAATGGTTTTATTTGAAGGAAACCCATATAAAGTACCTCTTCTTTTAGTTGAATTGTTTTTATATTAGCCTTGATGAGAGCTGAAAAATGAAACATATTTCCACTTTTGACACTATAGGGAATATTTTCCTCTTTTGCTAAAAAAAAACAGTAATTTTTTTTTGGCAAATTTAATGGCCACCAATCAAAATGGTGGTGGGTCATGATTTTCCTCCAGTTGACTTCATGAAACATGAATTCAGTAGTGGGAATGTTAGAAAACAAACCAATCCTGACACACCTGTAATAACTCCTTTCATGTTTTTCAATCAGTTGGTGAGCCACTCTGCTGGTATAAATGATGAAAAATGCACACAGCCAGCTGTGGAGTGAGGAAGAAAGAGCAAAAACTTTGTTGTAAAGCTGAATTTGCTGACAGGGATAGAAAGGTGATAAGTGATAACTGTGATCAACAAAGTAAATGATATTTTTGGTAGCACAGGGCAGACAGCGGCAAAGAGCATAACAAAACACAGCAGAGTAGAACTCTGATTCCAATAAATGAGAAACTGGAAGGAGATCCAGAACTTCATAAAAAAAATTAACATGCCACCAGAAAAATGTTACATTCATCACGTAAAGTATCAACAAATGTGGACATGAAGGACATATATGGAATACAAGTTCAGTATTTTTATACAAACTCTAGAAATGGATAAATTTAGCATTGTCAAATTGCCCTTTCTTAATATTGATATGATGGACATATTAAAAATGCCTTATAAATTTAAAGAGCTAGTTTTTCCTGAGTAATATCTGAATTTCAACTCGCCAATTCACAGTGCCTTAATCCATATTGCTCTTATTGTTAAAGCCAAAAGTGGTAAAGATTGCAACAGGTGATTAAGCTCCCAGAAGAAAGTGTTAGCTGCACATGAATATAGATTTCCTCAGTTAATAAGAAAGGGTTACTGCCTTTCCTATTAAGGTAAACCACTTTGTTGGTGGGTGCACGAATGATTACGTGCATGCAGACAATGATGCCCTGTACATTGGAAAAACCACCAATAATGGAAACGCTCTCAATGTTTGTGTTAAAGTAGGTGAGTGTATGACAAAGTAGGGCTTCAGTTATCTGATTAATGCGGCAGTGAGTGACATGGTGACTAACAGCTGCAGTGTCCTCTGTGACTACCTGAAAAGTACCTGTGGTAGTGGATTGCAGATTCTTCAGGTTACCTGAACCAGGTTGCACTCCTCAGTCACAGTGCTCTTTGTGAGCTTGAACCTCATCATGCACTGTGTCATGGCCAGCAGAATGAAGTGAGTGATTTCGATCTGCTCCCTGAGATCGTTTGTTCTGCCAGCAACAATCTGTAAAGCAGATTGCCAATTTGTGTTGAACTGTGAGCAATTTGGTGCTGTGTAGTTTAGCCTATCAAGAATTGGAGCGAGACTACCCAAACTCTCTTCACCTAGGACCCTTATAACCAGTAGAGAATGGATGTTTTTATCCTATTGGTCTGGGCTGGATTCAAAACTAGATGGCAGAGTCAGTGGACCCTAACTGTAGAATTTTTATTGAACTTTTTTTTAATTGAGAGACAGATGTAGGGGAAGGCCCAAAGTGCAATAGTGCAGAATACCACTAAGAATGAATAGACTAGGATAGAAAGTGAGATAAATCAAAAATTAGTGATTAGGTGACACTAAATTTGCTTTTTAAAACTATTTTAAAAGACTGTAGGAGAAAGGAAAGACTGAAAGAGATGAATTTGACAGTTTTCAGGTTCTAGGAAAGGTTTCATTAGAGCAAGAGATACCACAACAAGCCTTGATTTCGACACAGTGAGGATACAGGTGGAAGCAGAGTGTTTAGGAAGACATAATTATAGGTAATCATACAAAGAGAACTGCTTAAAAACTGATACATTTTTAAAATTTTATTTGTTTTGAAAATTGAGATTCTTCCATTTGCTTTGGCTTACTGTATCAAGTAATAATCTGTTTAAATTTTGATTGGTTTTTTGTGTATTGTAGTGAAACCATTGCTCAGTGTCTGTGATTCTATGTTTATCGGCTGACCATTTCCACCTGTTTGGATTGGATGAAGAGTTGGTTTCTTTTGTATAATGGTCAATGCATTACACCTTTATTGCAACATGGTGCTCAGGGCCTAAACATTTTATATTTTATAAAGTGCATTCGGTGAAGATTCCATTCCACAGCATAAAATATTGCAGGAAAATGGCTAGTAGGTTTGCAACAGATACTGTAGTTGAAAGAATAAACGTCAGTGTGGTGCATAAACAATGTTTGAGTAGCATAAGTATCACTGTACATTACAATGAATTGGACTATGCTGATATAACTAACTACTGATAAAGATTAATTGCTACTACTATTCTGCTTCACCAAATAAACAGGTATGTCATTCTGGAGTATTTGACTAAAGGATTTATTTCAGAATGATTATGTGACAAAATCCGCAAGTTTTTAACTTTGGCTCATTTCTAAGTAATATATATAAATAAAAAAAATAAGCCAAAACTCCAACTGGCTGACTGGATTGCCCTAAAAGGCTGTGGATGCTGGGACAATTGGAGATTTCAAGACTCAGATCTATAGATTTTTGTTGGGTAAGGGTATCGAAGAATATGGATCTAAGCCAGGTAAATGGAGTTGACTTGGAGATCAGCAATGATCTAATTAAGAGGCCTGAAAGGCTGAATGGTCTACTCCTGTTCCTAATGTTCCTGTGTTTCTAAACCTTCTCAAAACCCATCTTTTTGACCATTTTTGGTCCCTTCTTCTAACTTTCCCTCCATGACTTGACATCCATTCCTTTATCTATCTTATTTATTTTTCTCCACGCTTTGGGATATTTTCTGCATTAAAGGTACTGTGTAAGTGCAAATTGTTGTTTTTGTGCTATCTGACCATTGTCTCTTGTGTTGGGTTTCTAGATCCACTATTCTCTGCTCAAGATATGCACTTTTGGCTGTCAGTGTAGTTGATTATATGACACCCAAAAACTGTCTTACTGATTTTCCATCGAAGCACTGGGGACATTTCAACACCTTCATTCTCTGACACATATTGGGCAAGTTGGGCAAGTTAAAGAAAGGTGGCCCACAAAGAAAGGCAGGGTCGAGACACCTGCACTCTGGCTGGGTAAGAAGGTTGGCCAGAGTGAGTTTCAAGGTGATTGGAACATGGTGTGAAATAGCTGTGGGCCATATTTGGCAACCATGGTCTCTAGGAGAGATGACGGATTTTAGCACTACCTTTAATGGAGGAGAGGAGCCATGATCTTGTTTATGCTCACTGTCCTCCACATTTATTGAATTATATTCCCTCATTATATCACATCCATTCTCATTATAGGCTGGGTGCTGCTTAGTTTTCTGATAATTGAACCCATCATTGGGAGGTTTCCTTGGAAGTTGGAAGGTGTTCCAAGAATGAATATAGACTGCCGTGTGATTGGATGAAAAAGAGTAAAGGCTTCCCAAATGATCTTGTATTTAAGGTCAAGATGCAGATAGTTGTTACAGCTAAGACATAGCATTACATTTGAAGCAGCTACCTTCAGGGTACACTTTCCTCAACAAACTTGCTCAACATATTAAAATATTTCCTCATCTATGCCCTTGACTTCAAACAGGATATGATGCTCATCTACCTTGTCAGCCCTTCCAAGGCAGCATTGACAGCAGACCTCTGAGGAGAGTGCCCCACTAAACCAAAGGTAACAACTCTCTTTTGAGGCAGCTTCCTCAACATCATCTCCAGAGTGCTGTCTGTAAAAGGGACAGTCCTCTTTTCCCTCTGATCTCTTGCACTATACTCAACCACCTGCTTCAATGCAGAACATACAATTTTTCCTGTAAAAATATTGCAATGCTAGAATTGTATTGAGTTACGTCGAAACTACAGCACAGAAACAGGCCATTCGGCCCAACTGGTCAATTCCAGCATTTATGCTTCACACGAGCCTCCTCCCTCGCTCCCTCCTTCATCAAACCTTATCAGGATACCCTTCTATTTCTTGCTCTCTCATGTGCTTATCTAGCTTCCCCTTAAATGCATCTATCCTATTTGCCTCAACTACTCCTTGTGGTAGCACATTCCACATTCTTGGGTAAAGAAGTTTCTCCTGAATTCCCTATTGAATTTATTAGCGACTATTTTATATTTATGACCTCTAGTTTTGGGATCCCCCACAAGTGGAAACATTTTCTCTATGTATCTGCTCCTTTAAGACATAGGAGTAGCTCTTTAAAGAGTAAGTTTTCCACTTCTATGGTCCTGGCCTGGAGCCTCACCTGCTGGGAGTGCACATCAGAAAATCATGTGGGCACAGCTCTTATTGGTCTGTCTGTTAAAATCAATGGGCAGAAAACCAAGGGCTGGGCTATGCAATTTTTCAATTTGCACTCCTAGTGGGCAAGGCTCTGTGCGAGGGCTCAGAAGCAGTAAATTTACCCTCAAATCTTTTTCTGTGCCAGATATCCTACCCTGGGAATGCTGGATAAGTATTTAAAGGAGTGGACCTTACAAAATCTTGAGGTCCACCCAGCTTGGTCCCCTTCCTCCCAAGTTGGCCAAATCTTGAGTTCGACCCCCTCCATTTGGCCAAACTTAGCTCACTGTCCAATAGGCAATCATTCTCTCGCATCTAGCCTCCAAACATTCCCTCTCTCTCTCTTCTTTCACTGTCACTCTTTCTCTCTCTCTTTTGCTCTTTTTCTTTCTCTCTCTCTACCTTTGTTTTTCTCTAATTTATCAATACTACTACAGTCAACACTTCTCTGAACATTCTAGTCATATTCATTCTTCCTCCGCACTACATCCCCACTGTGTTAAATCAAGTATCGTCTTATAGTCTCCTACTCAAATTCATTCTTTGCCAAAACACTTGTGGACATCCTAATCTTCTTCAATCTTCACTTCCTTCTACAACCTTGAAGCTTTTAAAACAATTATTAATCACAACTTCCTGATTTAACTCATCTTTTATTCTTCCCAACTTTTGTGCCTTGCACTATGGCCTTTGAATTTCACCTTAGTTTCTTAACATTAAAAAACAATCAACAATACAGATCTCAGAATGCATCACCATCCTTAAGACCTCAGGGCAAAATTTTCCTCATACTTGGAAATATTCCATTTTGATTTAGGAAGGATTTTAAAATGATGCCCTGGTATATTTGGCACATTGCTCCCTCCACCAGAAGAAAGTTAACTGCTGGCTGATAGCCTTTATGGATATTTTACAAACATTTCAGTAAGTCTTTACAAACAGTAAAAAGTTGTTTAAAAAAACAAGTAATCTGCTATGTTTGTAAGATAAATTGCTTTGCAAAAGAAATTGCTCTTAATTCTACTTGGGTCGCATTGACAATATGATTTTTGTCCTCCCTCAGACTTAAAACAATCGGAGAGCTTTGATGAGAAAAATAAGAATCAAGACCTTAGTAAATTAGATCATTCCCGGGAACTGGAAAACAAAGATTTTGGGTCACGACAGGATCGTGGAAAATTATAATAATAATGCAAGCCAGTGAAATGACATTGATTTACTATATAAAGATAAAATACTTGTATCTTGCTTATGTTAATCAGTTTGTGCTAAATACTCCATTTGTTATGATTTGAGCTACTAACATGTACACTAAGCTATAATTTAATTGTGACACAGCAGCAGCCAGTGATATTGGTAACTGCATTACAAACAAGAGTGTGCTGGTTTTAGAGTCCTACATCAGTTCCACTTTATCAATACAGATTAACTGATGTTAGAAAAAGTAAATGGCAGATGAGGATTGTATGAGAATGAAAACTCTGGCATATTTATGTTTTGGGATTGTGCAGCCAGGTTTTATATAATCATGCATAATTGCTGTAGTAAGTTTTTTTAATTGTACATATTCTATAACATAAACGTTTCTCCTTATATATTCTAAAATAGAATTCTCTGACTCGAAGAAGAGCAGGTGAGTTCTCTCCAATGTCCTGGCCAATATTTATCCCTCAACAACATCTAAAAACAGCTTATCTGGTCATTATCTCATTGCTGTTTGTGGGACCTCGCTGTGCGCAAATTGGCTGCCACGTTTTCTACATTACAACAATGACTACACTTCAAAAGTACTTCATTGACTATAAAGCACTTTGGGATGTCCTGAGCTTGTGAAAGGCACTATATAAATGCAAGTCTTTCTTTTCTTTATTGCAAGTCCAATCCAACATCATTACGTGTGAACATTCCTTTCTTTTCATGTAATGCACAGTAAAACCAAGCAGCCTTAATGCCGGGATTAATTATTTAATGACAATAGTAAAGCTGCATCCAATTGGCTCAGTTTCCTTGTTCCAAACACTTTTGTACCTCTTCGAACTTTACTTGTATGATGCCATTCAGGACCCTTGAGTATTACATTTCATAAAACAATCCCAGCATCCTTTGTTCTCTAAAGATTACAAGGGTTTTTTAGGAAGTAAACATAAGCTGTCAAGTAACATAATTTAATATTCATGTTTGAATGACATGGAACTGTAGATCTCAGGTTACGAGGATTTGAATATTAACTATCTAGAAAATAAATGTAAGATGTCTAGTAGACAATTGAATATTTATGGTGGAAAGACGCAGAGGGGTGGAGTTCATGTTATTTGGAGATGAAGGATTGAGAGAGAAATTGGTTATTTACAAAATAAATCTAAAGTGTCTACTGATATTTAGTTGAACATTTAGTGAAGGGAAATGGAACTTATTATGACCTAAATGGCTACAAGGACAAAAAATAAGTCCAATAAATCCATTGTCATCTACATTATATGGAATATTTAAAGCATACTGATTGCAATTAGCTGGTATATCTCAGATCAGATGAATAAAATTGCTGACTGCTCGATGGACTTGTAAGATATTGAATGGTCTTTGACTGCAGTGTTTGAAATAATCATATCTTTTGCATCAAATAACATTTGCAAAAATGATTTGACGTGACTTTCTAATGCTGATTACGATGAATTATAATGACAGAAAGACAACATTTCTGAATTTTCAGTGATCTTTAAGTAAAAACTTGCTAGGACGTTTCACAGATGATGATGGTGTATTAATGTAAGTGTTATAGTCCTACAACTCTAAAGCACCAACGCTCTCTGAGCATTTTCATCACGAATGAAAGAACTGTTGGAACACATCCATCAGACTGTGTGCTAATCTATTTCTTCCATGGCGATTGTTTGGCTGGGGCTTAAGATTGTTCTTGGACACTGAAATATTCGGGGATGTTTTTCACATGGATGCAAAATCATTTTTATTTGCACTAATGTGAAATGCCATTGTTTGGAGTTGTGGAAATATCTACTATGCCCACAGAATACCTTGTTGTCAATTGTTTTTTTTTGTACTGAAAAACCAACTCACATGCAGATAACAGGCAAATTAAAGATGATGCAAAACAGGCGAGAACCAAGGTAACCAGAATTTTAATGTTGCAGTACTATCAAGTCTACTCTTTGAACACTAACGGAGCACTTGGGTTCCTGGGTAACAGATGTGCTTGACTGCTGTGTCGGCTCCTTCAGTGTCACCAGATGATCGCAGTCACCAACCAGAGCTTACTTTATGCAGAAAATTCTAATTAAAGCAGATTCATTCAAGATGATCCAACTGGAATGACATCCATGGCAAAATGCAATTTTTTTTAACATTTTAAACAAGCATAGCAATACCTCAAAGCTGCACAAACAATGATACTGTGAGGACTTTAAACACTTAAGTGATATGTTCCCAGCATCTAGTTACACAGAAGTGTGCTAAAAATATTAAAGTGCATAATATCATGGCGTATTATACATGGCTGACGAGGTACATTACATCTGGAGGAGAAATACAATGTCGTATGAATTTAACCCTTTCTCACTCGAGCATTTCAGACATTTTCATTATTTTAAGTGGGAATTCACAGGAGTTTAGGAATGCTTTAAATTAGCTTCTCATATTTGTTTTTAACACACCACCTCACTATCAAAAAACACTATCTTTCATACCTGTACTACAAGTTTTGATAAAATGAGATAGTTTCTTCAGATTCTGGGGTGCCTCTTGCAGCAGCTGTTCATTGCTTGATGTGTTTTGGTGATATTTTCTATCGAATCAAAGATACTATTTATGTTAAGCATGGAACCATTGGTCACACTCCTGCACAAACTTGCCTTTCCTGATGTATCCAAGCCAATGTTTTACACTGAACAATTGGGCAAATACTATGATTTCCACAGAATCAGTGACTCAATGTGAGTACTTGTAACATCCTCATTTTGTGCCCGTACTAAAATTGATTTGGTTTATAATAACTTTCCTTGTCATCTAATCTTTATGATATTTTTCATTGAATCAAATTTCATGTCCTAGGACATAGGATTTTGTCTCAAAAAATGAAGTGCACTTGAATAAACCATACAATTTTGATCTCATCAGTTGAAAATATTCCACTTAAAAACAAAACCCTTTCGTTACATTAAAGGTGTAAGTGTTGTGAAAAAGGGTGACAAACTTTTTTGCTTCTGTGCTTGAATTGGTTTGGAAGATTGGCCTGTATTTCTTGGAGAGCTGCCAGCTTTTTGACAGGGCTTCCCTGACAGCAGTTTCAGATTCATGTCCAGGACTTAAGCTTTCTGTTGGCTCAAGGTAATGCAGAGATCCCTTAGAGGGGCATCTTGTCAGCGAGCTCAGATTCCTGCACCCTAAGCAGCATCTCTCAGTCACAGAAAAAAACCTCCTTGCTCCTTGCCCTCTCTGTGATTGACAGCCTTGAGATGCAGGTCTCTGTTGGTTGGACTTGTTTGTACCCAAACAACAAGTTCATTATATGCTAGTATCTGGCTGTGTAGTACGGCAGGCCTGTCAGTTGTACTTACAGTGCTTTAGACAGTGAGGGGGAAAATAGGACAGAAGGCTATAATATTAGCCAACAAATTGGCTGTCATCCATTTGCAGGTGGGGGAGTTCTCTAGTGTCTGCCTGAAATGTTTCCCACAGGCTTTGTAGATGCCATTCAGTAGCATAGGCATCATTAAATGTTATCAATGTATTTCCATAAACAATGAGGTGACAAATATTATTGCTGTGCTAAATAAAGTAAAAAGCAAATAATGTTTTAAATCTACATTCTTTTTGAACAAGTAATGTGATAATGTTTCTATTGTAAGTGGAGAAAGGAAAGAGGCTAGATCTCATTCCAAATTATTGCATTCCACCCAACAACCTGTTTTAATGGTATTTCTTTCAAAGGTTCTAAAATATTCAGCAAATGAGAGTTTGCTTCAGCTCCTTTGCATATTTATTACGGTTTTATTTACAAATCTTCAACCTAGTTTCAGCCAACAAGAGAATTAACATTATAAAGCTTTCATAATTCCCCACATATTCACCTGTACTGTTCCCATCAGTATGTAGCAGACCACAATGAAGCTTGTACTGATGTTTATATAAATATTGCTGCCATTTCTATATACTTTACGTAATCAAAAATATGATCGATAATCATGCATAAAGAATATAAATGTTTGCTGTAACAAGATGAAAATGAGCTCTTGTCCTGTATTCATTTTGAGGCAGCACTCCAGTTTGCTAGAAAGGTGTATTATCATACTTTAGAAGTGTAAAAATAAATAAAGAGCAAAAACCTAATTTCAATGACAACAGAGTACAATAAAGTTATTGAATAATGCTCTTTGTTTTATAATCATATGTCTAGGAGTTGTGGGAAGTGATGGCTGCCAGAATTGCCTTCTTTATGTGTGGAGATATTACTCTAGAATCACGGCTTTAAAAATAAATCACAAGAGATTTGTAGAAAACCTGAACTTGGTTGGGTTGCTGTTCAGTTATTCAAGTGATTGAAATGACTTTCTTCCCTTTGAGAAGTCTGCTCTGGAAACTAAAATAATTTTAAGTGAGAGCACAATTGGACATTTTTCAAGCTAGGATTTAGGAAAGCTTAACTACTGATATTCAAAAAATCCTGAGGCAGCTGTTGATAACGGTACAAAAGTGATATTGCTTGACAATGACTGTATTAAGTTACTGGCATTTTAATGTAAGTAACACTCCTAAAATGCCCACTATGAAAACTTGCCATGACTTCTGAACCTACTGGCTAATGCTTAATCATTGTCAACATATTTTCTGAAATGTCGTTTACACTGCTGAGGGTAAGCTTCAGACCATCGAATCACCATGTGCAAGTTTGCTTAGGAGTCTTTAGCTCAGCAAATATACTGAAACATGAAAATATTAAAGATTATTGTAATGTCATTGAAAGGGCTATTACGCAGGTGATGTATTTGATTGACTGGAATCTGCATCATACCCAGGCAGCTTCACTTTTGTCATCTTTTTTTAAGGAGAAAGGACCATGCGTTGCATTGAAGGGTGGCAAACGTGAAAGGCAATGTATGTACGTACAGAAAACATAAAATATATATGCAGTGGAACTACATAAATGGAACCGGAAAAAAAACCTTGCCTGCAATTATTGACCCTTCACTAGATGTATTAAAGCAATAAAAAGTTATTAACACGGGAAACAAAGTCTATGGGCACACTTCAGGGACATTTGATTCAGATTATTTTATTACTTCAATAATCTTACTATTTTCTGACGTTCAAATAAAATAATTAAAGGACAAAAGTTTTATATAGTTATGAAACATGATATGGTAAATTTTAATCTTTACTGCTTGGGTGTTAACCATTTCCTGGTCAAAATGCAGAGGGGAAAATGCAGCAGGGAGGAGCACATGTCTGTAAGGGAACACGTCCAATTTTCCTTCCATTAATTTAAATGGGAGGAAAATCTGGTGGTTTCTGTTACCTGGTATTCGATCATCCCCTTGTGTTTTCCTCTGTATGCTCCACCTAGGTGGTAAGGATGAAAATCTACCCCAATGCCTCTTCTCAGGAGACTGGATGGAGTGCTGTCATCAAATTGTTGTCACAAGAGCTGCAAGAATATAACAATTGTCTTTCATGCAAGTCTGTCTGAAGGAATGCACTTTAATTTTGTTACAGAAAGCAGTTTTGAGAAGCGCTGAAACTTGGGTTTGGACATGGCTGAAGTCCACGGTAGATATCAAGAAGATGTTGAATAACCTGAAAAGATGCACAGAGGAAAAGGTAGCATGTCATACCAGACCGTGATGGGTTACTGGAGAAACTCCTTCCTCAGATAAGCAGGGGGAGGAGATTCTACTTCCTTATCTGTAAGCTAAGGTCAGTGGAATGATCAATGACACATGCTGTACCTAAAATCACAATGTTTATAAGACTCCCCAAAATTCAATCCTCCAAAGTGAATGAGTATGGACAGATAGAAAGGCAAAATATATTTAGGCTCGTACTCATTTGATTTGTTATGCTACATTATGTTATATACTCAGGACAAGAAAGGCCATCAGGCCAATAAGCGTTTACCTCATTTCTTACTGGGCTCATCTCCATGTGCCCACCATTCCTTTTCTCCTCCTACTTCCTGGGAGAGGCAAAAAACAAAGATATGTAGCCAATTAAGCAAACTTCAGTCAAAGGTTCCTCTCCAACCCATCAAAGGCGATCAGGCAAACCCCAAAAGGCCCAAACCCGTTGGTTATTATCCAAAGTCATACTTTCCTTCTGTTGTGATCTCATAGTTTTCTAAAAATGTGTCTAATGCTTTCTTGAAGGACTGCAAGCAGTCAGTTTTCAATGCCAGTTTCAGAATGCTGTTCAACAAGTCAATCAGCTTCCGAAAAAAATAAAACTTCCACATTTGCAACCTCCGTCTGTGCTTTCTCAATTTAAATGGGTGGCCTCTAGCTCTACGTGGCCCCATCGCCTCAAATAACCTATTCATGTGTTTGTTATTGAGGCCCTTAATCATTTTAAAGACCTGAATCAGATCGCCTCCAAGTATACACCTCTCCAGCAAATCCAAACCCAAGGCACAAAGTTTTTCTCCATTGCTGAATGCACTTAGGCCAGTGATTATACTTGCTACCCTTCTCCGTACCTTTTCAAGAGCCACAATCTTCTTTCCATTAAGCCATTGTGGCTTTCCCTCATTGTACATCCTTCTCCTCGTAGGGATATATAAGGCTTCACTTTCTTTCAGGATTTTTTTGGCATGGAACACTCAATATTTCTGTCCAACATGTATCTGTCTTAAAATTGCTTTGTTTAATATTCTGCAACTTGCAGAATTCAGTGAAAGTCAGATGACATCAAATGAAAACTGTAATCCTGGAACACCTTGACAGCTGACCTGAATCTGCAGATTATTTTGTCTGAAAATCAAATCTGAAAATGCCATAGCATCTTTGTATTTTTAGTTTGCATTGTGTGGTAGATTGACTTGCCCTGAATACATCTTTCCCCCCTGCCCCCCACCCATCCCATGCTCTTTTTATTTCAAATATTCAGAGGTATGGGTGGATGGGCTGATATGATGAAGACATATTTACACTTAAACTCAGAGCTCAAACTAATTTAGCACAATGCAGTAGTTGTCGGGTGGGAGCTGCACCCTGGCAGTTTACTGGATTTACAAAGAAGGGATGATAATAATTGAGGAAATTGGTCCACCAGAAACTGTAACCCAAAGTAAGAAATGTGCATGGAATGAATCAGTTTTAGGGGTGCAGTGATGAAATATATCCCAATGTGACATGATTTTACTCCAGTCATCATGCTGATTATCTCTGAATTCTGTATTGTTGTTACCTTTCTTGTATTACAATATTAAAGGAAGGTTTTTCAAAATTAAGATAAATACAACTTGTGATGACTTTGAGGAACAATAATGCTTTTGCAATGCAATTAGCCACATCTGGATTCCAATTAGCTACATGAGGCTAGTATCTAACATATTGGACAACACTGAGTTAGAGTACGAAAGACTGTGAAAGCATATTTGAAAGTGGCAGGGTCATGTGAATTACACAGGCTGACTCCATTTTAGCATTGCTGTTGGTACAGCAATCTGTATTGCAAATCCAGTAAACTGCCACAGTGTAGTTCCCACTCAATCACTACTCTACTGTGCTCGATATACCTATGCTGTCCAAGCAGACAAAAAGCTTGTAGACTCGTGATATTGTGCAGGAAATATTGCAGACATCTATTGCAATGATATATTACAGTGGATTGGAGTCATATATTACTGGGGTGTGTTGCAGGGTAGGATTTACTCTTGAAGTTACTCTGGTCTCTGTCTCACTGCATGAACTTCATCTGAATTTCTTGTTTTTTTGGTGAAAATACACATAAGAAGCAGCCAAACTGGTCTCAGGCTTCTGCTGACGACACTGTGAAATCCATCATGGAACTAAGCGAGGTAAGAGTCCAGCTTAAGGGAATACCCTTTGATTTTCAATTCTCCCCCGTGAAATACATAATGGGAACTGTGTACAGAGGGAGTGGAATAAATTTTCATCAGTAAAGAAAATTTCAGGTTTCAATTGACTGATATCATCCTGCTGCCCCAACACCAACAGCTCTTTGTCTCACTTTTATTTGGGATGATGTGGCATCCCAACATCTAATATTTGTGTTTAATGCTATAAAACTGTAGGGTATCAGCCTTGGCTCAGTAGTAACGCCCTCGCCTCTGAGTCAGAAGGTTGTGGGTTCAATTCCCACTCCTAAGATTTGAGCACATAATCCAGGCTGACACTTAAGTGCAGTGCTGAGGGAGTGCTGCACTGTCGGATGAGACATTAAACTGCCCTGTCAGGAAGAGGTAAAAGATCCCATGGTACCACTTGATGAAGAGCAGGGGCGTTCTCCCTGGTGTCCTGGTCAGTATTTATCCCTCAACCAACGTCACTAAAACAGATTTTCTGGTCATTTATCTCACTGCTGTTTGTGGGATCTTGCTGTGTGTAAAGTTGCCTGCTGTGTTTCCTATATTACAACAGTGACTACACTTCAAAAGTACATCATTGGCTGTAAAGAGCTTTGGGATGTCTTGAGGCCGTGAAAGGGGCTACATAAATGCAAGTTCTTTCTTTCAATTATGTTTCGTAATATGAATTACACTGTCACATTGCATATTTATAAAACAAAAAGAGAAAGCTTTGTAATTAATCTTTAAGGGTGACAATGGCTGTAATCTTTATATCAAAACAGTCCAAAGATCAGTAGATTGTACAGTCTACTCTACTTTAGTATTTACCTGTTAACTGTCTAGTTTACAATTTGCTATCTCATTCTCACTGTGAATGTTAATCTAATTATCTAGCTGGTGTATTTGCAACATTGTAATTATTGTAAATACGCCACAATAGGGGAATCATCCTGTGGGAGGCTCTTAAGGTACTTGTGTTGATAACTGTGCATGGTACTGTCTGCATTCCCAGTTGGTAATTTCCCACCAGTGATCATTTATAAATCCTTGTTAACAAATCTGGGTTTGTTTTATTGGCAGCAAATGCTTCAAAATTCCTTATAAATCTAAACTCACGAGGAATTTACACTTTGGGAAAAAGGACTGAAGTTGTCATAAAGGAATTCACAAAGGAGAGGAGGATGTCATAGGGCCTCTACCCAAAGTCCCCACATCAGCAAGGCAGTGAAATACTTGAGCTGAAATAGCCAGAAATAACAAATGTTATTAAAAGTATGAAGGGCTGCAAGAAGAGTTTCAATGAGCCTAAAAGGACAGTGACACCCTTGATGACACTCAACAGAGAAAAAAGTGTCGGGTGAGGCTATACCCCTTCAAAGATTTTTAAAATTCCTTGATAACAACAGCATGAGTGTGTTTTAAAATTGCATTTCATGTGCTGTCTTTGGTTAATTTTCTTATATCTGTTCTTGGGATACGGAGGACACTGGCAAGGCAGTATTTATTGCTCATCCCGAGATGCCCTGAGGCCATTGTCAACCAAATTGTGATTAATGTGTTAAAGGCGATACATAACCTTTTTTCTTATGTAAATACTTCTTACTGTACTCTTTCCTTTACCACTTATCACATCATGGCTGGAGTTTCCAAGCATTACTTCCCTTCAAGAGTTCCCATCTTCCAGTACAAGCCACAATTTGTTGCACAGAGGTTCTGCCTTTAACTCTAAATCATTCTTTCCCTGTTAAGATCCTCTGCTGGTATTCTTAAATTTGGGTAAAGATTTCAATATTTTTAGCATGCCAGTAAAGCTAAAGCACATTTGTGCACAACTGACTAATATTTTTTTCAACCTCCCTGGCTCCAATTGATAAATTACCCAACGTATCTCTCCAGTTCCCCATGCTTTTTCTCCTTTAATGATGTCTGCTGAATCCTAAACCTTTGTTCTGTGAACTTATGTCTTATTGGCACCTGAGGTGAGCCTATCTTAAACTTATTCTATTTCAGCCTTTTAATAGCTGTCAGATTCCATCTGCCTAGGCTTGATTTTGATTCAATTCTAAATGTTACGAATGGCATTCCATCTATCAAAAGCATCCGATACCTTACCATCTTTGGATAGTGTTGCAAATGCATCTGATAGCACTTTTAATATAACACAATACTTAAAAAGATCTGCCTACCTCACCCCAAAATCAGAATGATAATTTAGCTCCTAGACTATCTGACGTTTTTTTAATTCAACATCTCGCTGTCCTAGCAACCATCATGGATCTGACTTAGAACTTGGTCAGTGCCTTTCGTATTATACAAAGACTAACACATGTGGTGAGA
The DNA here is from genome assembly GCF_035084215.1 of Heptranchias perlo. Classification (NCBI taxonomy): domain Eukaryota; kingdom Metazoa; phylum Chordata; class Chondrichthyes; order Hexanchiformes; family Hexanchidae; genus Heptranchias; species Heptranchias perlo. The sequence continues at coordinate 43,371,082 of NC_090334.1, forward strand.
GGACTAATTCTTTATAACTTTCCCCCTGTAAAAGTTCTAATTGAAGATCAATCAAAGTTATACTTTTAGGGTTAGATAGTGCCAAATTATGCGGACTGCACAGAAATATTGGGGTCGATTTTAACTCCCCGGTGGGAACGTGGCCTAGCAAAGCGTCAGGCCCAACCGGGAGTGGCAGCAGAACGGCTCACTTGCTTTTAGTGGCCAGTTCTCATTAGAATGCCACTTGGCGACATTTAGACAAAAAAAGGCCGGGAAGACAGCGGGAAGCACGGCTTGGAGGCTGCCATGGTCAGGTCAGAGGAGGCACGTGGTTTTGTAGTGGGGCCAAAAGCATATCTTACTGAGCCGCTTAATGACCCTGGCTCCTGTTCCCGACCAGGTTTAGCCTGGTGGGAAGCCAAAACTGCTCCCCCACTCGGGCCTCAGGTAAAAATAGCAGTCGGACCCCAATGACTTTATCGGAGCCCAATCAGCATATTTAAAAAGGACCTTACTGGCTTTGGGTGGGTGTCCTTACTGCCTGCAACTTAAAATTGCAGTTGGCCAGATCGGGCATGAAGGAAGTGGGCAAATCCCCGCCTGATTTCCGCCGGGCGGGGGGGGATTAGAAATCCCCCCATTGATTCTAGTTTTATTCATGATATTTTAATTAAGAATATAGGAGTCAAAGAATTATTCCAGATTGAAGCAAGTAACCCTTACTAAACTAGACCTGTTAATATTTAGTTTCTGGTGGATAATATATTTTTAAACGTAGTGTCTCTAGCTAATGATTCTTGAGTTTAAGGTGGAATGCTCTTTCACTGTGAGAAGGAACTGATTGCATATTCAGCTGCAGATGTTCTGTGGTTGTAATAAGAAGTGAGCTGGCTCCGATATTAAAGGAAAATATATTTAACATAAAAGAGCTGTTGCAGCTGAAGGATTAGATAATTGGCCCCATGGCAGTTCTGTGCGGAGAAACGTTTGTTCATTTCAAAACCAATAAAGATACATTTTGGAGAAACCTTTAGTCTGAGGCATGATATCTGACAAATTAAAAAAGTGAGTTGTGAATGAGGTATGATCTTTGCCGTTGTTATCATCTTGCTGGTGTAGCCATTAGTGGAAATGTCTCAGACCAGCACAGAATGCTAATGTCTGAGGTAATGTAGTCAGTTAGGGTTGCTGCACGTGATTTATTTGTAGTCTGATTTAGGTTGGTTCACTGTTATTTAAAATAACTGCAGTAAAATGCAAAATACAGGCAGCTAGAGAAATGTATTTTTGCAAAAAAAAATTGACCATTCATTTATGTTGATGGCAGAAGTCATGCTCTATTTTCTTGATACATGAGAAATTCTGTACTTAAAAAAGAGAGACTACTGAATGTTTTGTATAACCAAGAGGTTTGGTTGAAGGTTACTTACTGTACTATAAACAGAAAATGCAGAGAATACATAACAGGTCCATTAAAACAAAAAAATTAAGTCTTAAAATTCTGGCAGACGAGCTGCGTTTTTTCACATTTCGGGTTATATATTTTGATTAGCAAAGTTCAGGGACAAATGTTTTAGAAGCTTGTACTACATTTCTCGCTGTGTTATTTTTTGTTGGGCATTTTAAGTAGGTAGGTTAAGACCAACTTCTGGTGAATGGCGATTCCCAAGATATTAACGCCAAGAGACTTGGCAACTGTGGTACCATTGAAGGCCAAAGAAGAAATGACTGTGATTTCTTTTGTGTGAGATAGTCATTACTATCTGGCATGAACTATACCGGCCACTTGTCAGCTGAAGCCTAGATGTTATCAAGGTCCTGCTGTAGGCTCAAATGCGCTGCATCATTATTGGAAAAGTTATGAATGGACCTGAACACTGTGGAATTATCAACGAGCTGTCCTGCTCCTGAACTTATGGTGGAGGGAAGGTTATTGATAAGCAGCTGAAGATGGTTGGGCTAAGGACAATTTCCTGAAGATCTCCTGCAAAAATGCTTTGGGGCTATGATAACTGGCCTCTGACAATCACAACCATCTTCCTTTGCATCAGGCATGACTCCAGCCACTGGAAAGTTGACCCTCCCCCCACCCCCCCCCCCCACCCTCCACCATTGATTTCAGTGTTGCTCGGGCTCCATGGAGCAATACTCAGTTGTATATGCTGCTTTGGCGTTTAAGGCAACCATTCTCGCCTCTCCCCTGACATTCAGATCTTGTGTCTACGTCTGGATCAAGATTGTGATGTACAAGAACATTTCTTTTTACAAGAGCTCATATCAGTCTTTACAAATCATCTCTACCCAGAATTTCACCCATTCATGAATTCCTTAAATCAGATCTTTTTAGCACGAATAGAACTCTTTGGTTTAAGTTCAGATAGGTGCTGGGCCAAATCACTTGGCCATCTTCCTCTAAGATCCATTATTTTTGGACACGGAATCATTAAGATTTTCAGTACACTCATAAAGTATTGCGGATTGTATTTTTTTTCTAACCCACAATACCTAAGGTCATGCCCAGAACTTGAATAGGTAAACACCGGTATTTTTCAATTCAATTATGTTTTACTTGGCAAGGCACATATTAACTGCTGATATACTAAATTGAAAAAGCTTTCTATTTTCAAAGTGAAATACAAAATCCCATCATGCATTTTTCAAACAGACTTTTAGTCTATTTTGAAGTAATATATAATTTTTCCTGATAATATTTGAAATAGTTTAATTCAGTGTATTACATGTAACTGGTCAATTACATTTGCTAGGATTTCATATTTTAAGTGGTTCAGAGTTAGGCTTGATCTATCAAGCAGCACAACACAGTGTGCATATGGATATTTGTTCCTGAGAATCATCAAATTTCCCAGTATATGCAAATGTGCTGATCTTCAAGACTCTCACTGTTTGACAGCATAATAACAATAATGAAAAGGGTGTACAGAAGATCTTACAAATTCAATTGTACATGTAACTGCTAAAGAGAGCATTTGCAAATACTCTACTACTATTTTCTTTTTATTTGACTTATTTAAAATTGTTTTATTGAACTTCACAAAGGTAGTAATGCAGATTTTACTGAAATTACCACGGTCAATATAATGGGAAGAAAACATGAACAACGCAGCACAAAAGATGTGAAGCTGAACGGGGGTTGGGATTGGGATATAAGACTACATAAATACCAGCATCTACCTAATAAGAATAAGAAAGTACATGCACTTATAGACATAACTGGAATAAATCCAACTCATCAATTCTAGTCTGTAGGATGATGAGGTTCTCACAGTGTGCAGTCTCCATAAAACAAATAAAGGGAAAAATGAAAGCCCAATGGGGATCCAGAGATGAAAGGGAAATATTCGTTCCACTTTTTTTTTATCCTAGAGAATGGACTTTGCTTTTAGAGATCTTTAGTTTCTATTAGAACAATCTTACATTAGCACAAAAGTTCCTCACAAGCCTCTGTTAATTGTGAACACTAGACTTACACAGTTCCTGGCTTGTTTCATGGTAGTAAAATTAATTTCTCCAAATTCTTGTCCTGAGTCCTTCCATTAGGTAAAACCTCTTGGTACATATCAAACAAGGCACAATCATATATTAAATAATAAAAGACTAAACTACCAAACTATATGATATGAAACCATTTGCAATGAATCTGGAACTTACAAGCAAATGATATGAATAAACAGACTTTCCACAGTACATCCTTAGTCTATTTTAAAACATTTTACTCATACTAATTATTAATCTTTAGCACAAACATATTTATACTTACCACATTGTTCCTTATAATTTAACAGGTGAAAAATGAAAATACACAAAGTTACTAATGTTGACAGTAAGGCTAACTGCAGCTTGTGGTTATCAGAACACTCCTTCCTGATATAATGGTATAATGCCACTCCAGGTAACCACCATAACTTGGTAGAACAGATTCCTGCCCATTTTATTTACCTGATTATAACATCATCCTCACTGTCTGCCATCTGCCAACATATTGGAGGGAACAACTGGCTATTATTCTATTGATTTGTCCCTCATTATAATGGCAATGTCACCATATTCACTGTGTAAAATTATGTTTGTATAACTTTGTTACATACATTTTGGTTTCTAAATATAGGCCAGTGTATGGCTTAGGTTTTTTTTCAGTACCAATCAGATTTATTGTCTAGAACCTTCCTGCACTACCTTATTTTACGACTTAAAATGAGTTAAAATCTTATTTAAAATGTTGCTTTGCTAAAATGCAGTGGAACATATATGGTGGTAGAATGAGGGAGGATTGTATCAGTAAAATGGTGAGGATTAGGGGCTTAGTGGAGGAATATACACGGACACCTCTTGCGTGCTTCCTGAACCTCAGCCACCTATTTTTCCTCATCTGTCCCAGCCTCTCTATGACATCATCTGTAAACATGGGGTTAGCCTCCGTATATATGCTGATCACACCCAACACTACCTCTCCACCATTATTCTTGAGCCCATGACTGCCACAGTGCTGTCTCACTGCCTGTCTGACATCAAGTCCTGGGTGAACCAGAACTTTCCGCAATGCAACATCACTAAGACGTAAACAATCCTGTTTGGTTCCTTGGTCACTCAGGCATGATTGACCCTGAGCTGAGCTTCAAGCCCCAAATCCAGTCTATCAGCAAGACATCTACTTCAACCTCCTTAACGTTTAGCAGTCTGAGGGGGGAAAAAAATGGATAAGGCCTATTATTGGGCGTAGGTAGCACAATCCGCTATTAACCCGTACCCGATGGCCCCTACATAGGCAGCACGTGAATTTCGTGCTGTCTGCTAATTAGCATGATAGCTCCATGCAGCCAGCGCTACCCGAGCTGCTGAGTAGCTGCACTGAGAATGAGGAAGCCTAAAATGGGGTGTGCTCAGCGCACGTCATCGGCAGCTTGCACCTTTTAAAGGTGCAGATGCACATTTTAAATGGGACATGCACAGCCCCTTTGTCATTGCAGATACTCAAAAACACATGGGTGGCACTGTCCGAGGAGGAGGAGGACACTGAAGGCACACCGTCACTCGATCTGACACTCGCATCCACCAGCTCAGAGACTGACACTGCGCATCCTTTAGAGGCTAGGTTAGAGGAGGGATCTGCACATGGGCACAAGTACGCAGGAGCCGGGGTGGAGGGATTGGATACCACAAGTGCCAGCTCGTCAGAGGGCGAGGTCGCTCACTAGTTCTGCTGCAGAGGAGTCAGATGAGGACTTCGATAGGCTAGGCTATAGAAGACAGCTGATGGGCGTACACCACCAAATGCATGGTGCACTGGAAAGCCTGCCAGAAAGCCTGCGCACAATGACAAGGGGCATGGAGGAGTCCAGCTCCAACTTGGCACAGGGCTTTGCGCAGAGCTTGGAACCCATCCTTTCCAACATGGAACGGGTGGTCACCTCCATCAGCACACCTGTGAAACCCACCATGATGTTGCACCTGATGACCAAAGTTGCAGCTTCCATTGCAGCACAGACCGATGTCATCAAAGCTCTGCAAGCTATGGTTGCAGCTCAGACTATTGCAATGGAAGCTCAGACTGCTGCTATCGTGGCTCTGGGGACCACTGTAGAACGGGGCTTCCAGGGCGTCACAGTACTCCAGCAATCCGTTCTCCAGCTGATCACCAGGAGTGCTGAGACGCCGCCCCGGGAGAGTGTCAGTGGGCCATGGCAGTCAGACCTGCTGTCCTCTCTCAGGCGACAGCATTCCTGCTCCCACCCCTGCCACTCCGTCAGTGCCCCTGTCATTGCCTATCAGTCAGCCAGGCCAGACTGCTGCAGCCCATGCTGTGATGGTGCAGTCTGAAGCTGGGCCCTCCAGACCTAGAGCTACTCGAGGTCGTCCTCCAAGGCCATCTGCACTCTCCTCCATGAAGGCCAGCAGCCTCCCACCACCCATGCTCCAGCCACTGGGGAAGCACCTCATAGGAGCTCCATGATAGGTAAAAGCACACAAGCAACAGGAACTAAGGCAATGCCCAAGGGTGAATAGTTCTCTTCTGTTTCCATAATTTTATTTGTTAATTGATAAATGTGACTTTGAATTTGCATTTAGTGGTGGTTTTTATTGTGCGATGAGCTGAAGGGGGAACCAATGTGTAATCAGATGGAGGGTAATTTGATGGTCATGTGGGAGCGGACAGGTGAGAAGTGTAGGACTGTTGGTGAGTGGGGGATGTAGTTCACATTATTGATAGCAGGCACGGATCAGGCGAGCACGCAGAGCCCTTGCAGACAAGGCACGTCTTATCATAGAATCATAGAATCATAGAAGTTACAACATGGAAACAGGCCCTTCGGCCCAACATGTCCATGTCGCCCAGTTTATGCCACTAAGCTAGTCCCAATTGCCTGCACTTGGCCCATATCCCTCTATACCCATCTTACCCATGTAACTGTCCAAATGCTTTTTAAAAGACAAAATTGTACCCGCCTCTACTACTGCCTCTGGCAGCTCGTTCCAGACACTCACCACCCTTTGAGTGAAAAAATTGCCCCTCTGGACCCTTTTGTATCTCTCCCCTCTCACCTTAAATCTATGCCCCCTCGTTATAGACTCCCCTGCCTTTGGGAAAAGATTTTGACTATCTACCTTAGCTATGCCCCTCATTATTTTATAGACTTCTATAAGATCACCCCTAAACCTCCTACTCTCCAGGGAAAAAAGTCTCAGTCTATCCAACCTCTCCCTATAAGTCAAACCATCAAGTCCCGGTAGCATCCTAGTAAATCTTTTCTGCACTCTTTCTAGTTTAATAATATCCTTTCTATAATAGGGTGACCAGAACTGTACACAGTACTCCAAGTGTGGCCTCACCAATGCCCTGTACAACTTCAACAAGACATCCCAACTCCTGCATTCAATGTTCTGACCAATGAAACCAAGCATGCTGAATGCCTTCTTCACCACCCTATCCACCTGTGACTCCACTTTCAAGGAGCTATGAATCTGTACTCCCAGATCTCTTTGTTCTATAACTCTCCCCAACGCCCTACCATTAACGGAATAGGTCCTGGCCCGATTTGATCTAGCAAAATGCATCACCTCACATTTATCTAAATTAAACTCCATCTGCCATTCATCGGCCCACTGGCCCAATTTATCAAGATCCCGTTGCAATCCTAGATAACCTTCTTCACTGTCCACAATGCCACCAATCTTGGTGTCATCTGCAAACTTACTAACCATGCCTCCTAAATTCTCATCCAAATCATTAATATAAATAACAAATAACAGCGGACCCAGCACCGATCCCTGAGGCACACCGCTGGACACAGGCATCCAGTTTGAAAAACAACCCTCTACAACCACCCTCTGTCTTCTGTTGTCAAGCCAATTTTGTATCCAATTGGCTACCTCACCTTGGATCCCATGAGATTTAACCTTATGTAACAACCTACCATGCGGTACCTTGTCAAATGCTTTGCTGAAGTCCATGTAGACCACGTCTACTGCACAGCCCTCATCTATCTTCTTGGTTACCCCTTCAAAAAACTCAATCAAATTCGTGAGACATGATTTTCCTCTCACAAAACCATGCTGACTGTTCCTAATTAGTCCCTGCCTCTCCAAATGCCTGTAGATCCTGTCTCTCAGAATACCCTCGAACAACTTACCCACTACAGATGTCAGGCTCACCGGTCTGTAGTTCCCAGGCTTTTCCCTGCCGCCCTTCTTAAACAAAGGCACAACATTTGCTACCCTCCAATCTTCAGGCACCTCACCTGTAGCGGTGGATGATTCAAATATCTCTGCTAGGGGACCCGCAATTTCCTCCCTAACCTCCCATAACGTCCTGGGATACATTTCATCAGGTCCCGGAGATTTATCTACCTTGATGCGCGTTAAGACTTCCAGCACCTCCCTCTCTGTAATATGTACACTCCTCAAGACATCACTATTTATTTCCCCAAGTTCCCTAACATCCATGCCTTTCTCAACCGTAAATACCGATGTGAAATATTCATTCAGGATCTCACCCATCTCTTGTGGTTCCGCACATAGATGACCTTGTTGATCCTTAAGAGGCCCTACTCTCTCCCTAGTTACCCTTTTGCCCTTTATGTATTTGTAGAAGCTCTTTGGATTCACCTTTGCCTGATCTGCCAAAGCAATCTCATATCCCCTTTTTGCCCTCCTGATTTCTCTCTTAACTCTACTCCGGCAATCTCTATACTCTTCAAGGGATCCACTTGATCCCAGCTGCCTATGCATGTCATATGCCTCCTTCTTCTTTTTGACTAGGGCCTCAATCTCCCGAGTCATCCAAGGTTCCCTACTTCTACCAGCCTTGCCCTTCACTTTATAAGGAATGTGCTTACCCTGAACCCTGGTTAACACACTTTTGAAAGCCTCCCACTTACCAGACGTCCCTTTGCCTGCCAACAGACTCTCCCAATCAACTTCTGAAAGTTCCTGTCTAATACCATCAAAATTGGCCTTTCCCCAATTTAGAATTTTAACTTTTGGGCCAGACCTATCCTTCTCCATAGCTATCTTAAAACTAATGGAATTATGATCACTGGTCCCAAAGTGATTCCTCACTAACACTTCTGTCACCTGCCCTTCCTTATTTCCCAAGAGGAGGTCAAGTTTTGCCCCCTCTCTAGTCGGGCCATCCACATACTGAATGAGAAATTCCTCCTGAATACACTCAACAAATTTCTCTCCATCCAAGCCCCTAATGCTATGGCTGTCCCAGTCAATGTTGGGAAAGTTAAAGTCCCCTACTATTACCACCCTATTTTTCTTGCAGCTGTCTGTAATCTCCTTACATATTTGCTCCTCAATTTCCCGTTGACTATTTGGGGGTCTGTAGTACAATCCTATCAAAGTGATCTCTCCCTTCTTATTTTTCAGTTCTACCCATATAGACTCAGTGGGCGAACCCTCGGATATATCCCCTCTCACTACTGCCGTGATGTTCTCCCTAATCAAGAACGCAACTCCCTCTCCTCTCTTACCTCCTGCTCTATCTTTCCTATAGCATCTGTACCCTGGAACATTGAGCTGCCAGTCCTGCCCCTCCCTTAGCCATGTTTCAGTAATAGCTATAACATCCCAGTCCCATGTACCCATCCATGCCCTGAGTTCATCTGCCTTGCCCATCAGACTTCTTGCATTGAAATAAATGCAGTTTAATCTAGACTTCCCTTGGTCTTTGCCCTGCTTTCTCAGACCATCTGTCCGGTCATGTTCTGTACACTCTCCCTTACTGCCTTTTGTTTCTGTCACCACTTTATTTCCCACTGACTTCCTGCATCGGTTCCCATCCCCCTGCCACATTAGTTTAAACCCTCCCCAACAGCACTGGCAAACACTCCCCCGAGGACATTGGTTCCAGTCCTGCCCAGATGCAGACCGTCCAATTTGTACTGGTCCCACCTCCCCCAGAACCGGTTCCAATGGCCCAGGAATTTGAATCCCTCCCTCTTGCACCATCTCTCAAGCCACGTATTCATCTTAGCTATCCTGTCATTCCTACTCTGACTAACCCGTGGCACTGGTAGCAATCCTGAGATTACTACCTTTGAGGTCCTACTCTTTAGTTTAACTCCTAACTCCCTAAATTCAGCTTGTAGGACCTCATCCTGTTTTTTACCTATATCCTCCACTTCCTCCTCCAGCTCCTCCCTCCTCCCTCCTCCTCCTCCTCAGTCTCTTCCTCCTCAGTCTCTTCCTCCTCCTGCTCCTCAGCCTCTTCCTCCTCAACCTCTTTGTCGTCCTGCACCTCTGGCTCAGCGTCTTCTCCGATCATTGGAGGCAAGGACTGGTCCCTCATGATGGCGAGGTTGTGTAACATGCAACATACCACTACGAATCTTCCCACTCACTCAGCGGACTACTGCAGGGCTCTTCCAGACTGGTCCAGGTAGCGGAAGCGTTGTTTGGAGAGGCCTATGGTGCGCTCCGTGATGTTGCGTGTGGCAGCATGGCTCTCATTGTAGGCCTGCTCTGCACGTCTGCATGGGTTCCTGACAGGAGTCATGAGGCATGATGTGAGGGGATAGCTCTTGTCGCCCAATAGCCAGCCTTTGACTTGCTGAAAGATAACTGGCATGTTGGACTACCGCATAACGAAAGAGTCGTGACTGCTCCCAGGGTAATGGACATCGACCTCCATGATTTGATGCGTGTGGTCGTACACCAGCTGCACATTCAGGGAGTGGAAGCCTTTTCGGTTGACGAAGTTGATATGCGGGGCAAGCAGGGCAATGTGCGTGCTGTCAATGGCACCCTGCACCATGGGGAAGCCCTGTGCTCGCTCATTCTGTTTGATTCTGTCAAGAGGGAAGCTAATGAACCTGTTCTTCATCTCGCATAGTACGTCTGTGACCTCCCTTATGCAGCAGTGCACTGCATACTGCGAGGTGTTGCCCATATCGCCAGCAGAGGCCTGAAATGATCCTGAGCCGTAGAAGTTCAGTGCCATGGTGACCTTCACAGCCACAGCAATGCTGTCCTCGCCCTGCTCTGAGGCTGCAGTTGTGGCCACACCAGTTGACAGATCTCTGTCATGGCATCCTTGGTGAACCTCAGCCGTCAGATGCAATGCTCCTCACTCATGTTGAGGTAAGAGAATTGGTCCCAGAGTTGGATATGTCCTCCTGCTCAGTGCCCTGCGGCCTCCTCCTCCTCCCTCTCCTCAGAGCTTGACCTCTCTGCATGCTCCCAGTCATGCTCAATGCCCAGCGGGAGCCCTAGCAGACCACCCATGGTTGCCAGAAATGTTGTTCAACCACGGTTGTAACTTTCCGAACCATAAGGCAGTACCTGCCATACCACTCTCAAATGTACTCTAGCAACTCTCAGTAAGTATAGGCAGCTTCAAAAAACACTTCCTAATCCACCATCACCCAGAAGCAATAATCCAGCAACTAACCTGCAACCTCTGCATGGTCCCTTTAAATAGCGCTGGTGGTGGGTCCTCCAGGCCATCTAAGACATGTTCAGGTGTGCATGGTTAAGACTGTGCGTTGAGTTGAGCGTTAAGTCCCAAAATGGTGTCTATCACTTTAGATCAGCGTTGTACACTGTATGCATTTTCTCCCTACTTTACATGCTGCCGGCGTTCGGTATTTGCGCATGCGCTAATATCTATACCAAAATGGCGTCTGGCACACGTCATGCTGGAAACATGCGTGCGCAGCCAAGACGCCAACTTGGCATTTCGGGAGGCCACGTAGCGCTGAAACAACGGGCGCTACACGGCCCAATTTCTAGTCCAGGGTCCCTAACTCACCCACTCTTCCACTGAAATCCTCATCCATGCATTCACTACCTCAAAGCTGAATTTTTCCAATGCTTTTGACCAATGAACTCTACCCTGCGTAAACTCCTGTTCAACTCTGCTCTTTATATCCTATCCAATACTGAGTCCGGCACATCAATAACCTTTGTCTTCACTGACCTTTATTGGCTCCCTCAGTATATCGACTTTAAAATCCTTGTTGACATTTTGAAATCCTTCGATGGCCTTACTTCACTCTACCTCGGCAATCTTCTCCAAGACCACGTCGCAGCATGCACGTTCTGCTTATCTAACTCTGCTTAATTATGTTCGACCCCTTCCCTCCGCTCCATCATTAGTTTCGGAGATTTCAGCCACCGAACCCCGTACTCTGGAATTCTCTTCCCAAACCCCTCCATCTTGCCACCTCTCTCATTACCTACAAATCCTCCCTCTTTAACCAACCACGCCTTTGGTCACCTTCCAGATCATCTCTTCCTGCTTGTTGTCTTCCAATCTCCTGTAAAGCACCTGGAAACATTTGTTATGTGAAAGATGCTATGTGAATGTAAGTTGTTTACTTAATTTAAAATGTGGAAGACACCAACTATTGAACTTTCTCTGTATTTTTCTTCTGCTTTCAGCAGCTACACAGAAATTTTTTTGAGGGTTTTTCATTGGTATTATTTTAACAGGCATAATAAGTGTACAGTTATGACATAAATGTCTGCTGAGGATTATACTGATATTTGATCACTTAATCTATTCAGGAAAAATAATAGCTTCAGGCTATGAAGATAGACACCAGCTGAAAAGAACATTAATAAGCCAGGCAAGTTGTGATGACACTTTAATATATCATTCATAAAACTGATTTATTCCGTATATTACTTCACTCAGTTTTGTCATGAAGAAGCCAAATATTGGAAAGTGTTTGCTTTTCGAACATGCTTTAAACCTGTCTCTGTTTATTTTATCAACTCAACCCATCTTGCTCTATGGTTTACTATTTTCTCTGTTTTTTTCTGCTTTGCTTCTTAGCATTTTATTCTGTATCCTGTTGTTACATAATTCAATATTTTAAAATTTTCCTAACCTAGGGCTGTACTTCCCTGTTATGTGTAATGTTGGTTGAAAGTGCTAATAGACTATTTATCCTCACTTCGTGCTGTTCTGAGGACTTGAGCCCCTCCAAAGACATACTAGCGAGCATGAAAGAAAAGTGAATAAAGAGCAATTTTTGTTTGAGGTTTTGTTCATGGTCGTTGTTAATGAATTGCATAGCATTCCACAGTTGCACAGTCAAAGTAAGTATTTTGCTCCAGCCCAATAATGCCCATTCGCTTAACAAACAGGAACATTTCAAAATATCACTACGGCAGTGAATAATGCACAGAAAGTTTTTAATCAGAGCATGGATATTATGACCATTGGCAGATGTGTGATGAAAGAGGAGGAGAGGATGGCTTCAAACTGCAGAATGCATTGTATTTACACATGATACTACCCCAGGCAACAGGTTTACTGAACAGAGACAGCTGCCTTGACATATCTGAACAGCAGTCCATGAGAAGACTCGGGCTTATCTGGGAAGCCGTGAGTGAAGTGTCCCATTGGCTTCACAAAGATACCATTGCAAATAAAATTTGAATTGCCACATGTTCAATGATTGGTGGCAGTGCAGACGACCGTTGCTATGTGGTATCACCTATGTTGGAGATATCAGTGCATATATGGATGCTGGATTCTTCAAACCTATTCAGGCCACTTCTACTATTATATACAACAAGGTAGGCAATTCCTTGATGAAGTCCTGGTTGAGGAGTCAGGCCCACCAACATCTATATTTCCTTGCAACTCAGGAGGGGCCCCCAGCTTGCAGTGCCTTCCCCATGTAAATTTTTCCTCAACATTTACCACCGAAGCTATTCTTTCCACACCAATTCTTGGGAACTTACCCTATGATTCTTCCTGAACATCATTATCTACTTCTCCCTCAGCCTGTGTATTTTTAGTGGAATCTGATGCAAGTGGGAATGGTGATGATTGGTGATGCAGTGAATATTTGGCTTGACTGGAGGCCAACTAGATTCTTCTCGAGCAGATAGTATATTGTGAATAAAACATGCTTATTTATTTGGCTACTGTTTTGCCATTCCATGTACTATTATTCACCTTGTGGAAGCATCAGGTGATTGAGACAGCTTGATTTGGTACATGGAGATTCCTTCCAGCAATACATTCTCTTTTTCACATCATATGTAATGTCATTTTTATAGCTCTCCTATTTTCACTTACTTTACTTGCTCCATCTCTGTTAACATTTCTCTACGTTAGTCCAGTCTTTTTGCTGTACACATCTTTGGAAAATGGTACTTTCCTTCATGTGTTAGTGCTGCTATTATAAAGTAATATTCATGCCTTACTTTTGTGCTCTTTTTAAATAATACAACTTCTTCTGGATCTTCCACAGATTACCTGAATCATTGATAGAATTAACTATTTCAGTGATAAATTGTCATGCTTGTAGTTTCCTTTCTATAGTTTGGGGACTATCCTATCCCACCAAAACTGACTCATCTTTCTCCATTACAACAATGACTAGTGTCTCGTCTGAAATTTGGGCTTTTCAAAATTGGCATTGAGCCATTTTTGGTCTCTCCATAGTTGGATTAGCAAACATCAGGACATTTATACTGGTTCATTGTGATTGGCTGGTATGTTTTCATGACAGCCCACAAAGTTACATTCTTGGGAACCCCATATTTGTATGATTTCATAAGCAAGTCTTAAATTATGAAGAAAATATGCAGTTTTGAAAGAATATGCAATTGTTTTCCAAACAGAAGAAAGTACACAACTTAGAATTACCTTCATTTGCATTTTGTGTATAATTATCCTCCAAAACAACAAATATTAACCTTTTTATTTCACTGAGCTAATTTCTACAGTACTTGCAAAAGGGTGACACCACTGACTTCGAAGCAAACCAAACAGGCTGGATAGACCAAAGGGTCTTTTCCTGTCCGTCATTATTCGTCTGTTCATTGTACAATTTGCATATGAAGTAGAAAGCTCAGGAGCCAGGGCTGTATTGCTAAGGAAGATGAGACCACAGTTCATTCATTACAAATGGAATTTCTGCAAGGTTAACTTGGAAGAGCAATGATCAATTTCTTACAATGCATTAATTAATCTCCAGTGAGAACAGAATATTGTTAAATAAGATATATCTAACTAATTACATGGTGCAGTAATAAGCTAATCAACTTTAATTGACAAATAAAATGAGCAGTTTCATTAAACAATGTCTCATTATGGTCTACCTAGACTTCACTCATGCAAATTTAAATATATAAATATTCATAACATTCAGACCAATGTGGCACATGGTTTGTTTTAAAATTGCATTGTTAATTCAAGATATGTGATTCATTTATAAAGATACTCATCTATGTTTATTGCAATGTCCTAAACTTTCCAAGGAGGCTGGACTATATAAAATGGAATCCTATGTCATTCTAAGGTGAGATAAAGCAGCAGAAGCTTTATTGCAGAACACATGTCATGATAGTATGAGTGCTACGAGCAGGATGAGTCTAAATCCAGACCCAAAATCCAAGCTTATTCCACTTGGGCAGCTCAGTAGACCCAAGCCAAAAGAGCTCAAGTAGTCTGTGAATTTGTTTCCAAATGGAAATTTGGAACTGAGCCAATATTTGCATTACTGTTGAGTTGGAGGCTGGAATAGGAATTTTAGAGGCTCAGATGTGCTATAATTTGATCAGGAGATATTTGTTGACTGTAAACAATTCTAAACATACTTTAAGAGATTTGTATGAGTCTGCGCGGTCGCTGGGAGTTTTGCTTGCGGACAGTTCGTGTTGGGCACAGGGGTGTAGGCTGCCCAACCGCAATGGGCAGAAAATGGTGGGCAGCAAAAGCTCAAATTTCTAATATGTGCTTCCAATGGGCAGGCTCCCACTGGCAGTGCGGTCTTGTAAGATTACCTCTTTTGTCTTAACTTCACACTTACCCAAATTGAAAAGGAGTTTAACATTGCTTGAAGGATCCTATTAGATTCTGCATGGTGCTGGGATTTACAACCTTCCCAAAGAGTTTCTGTATGATTTCTTTCAAAACGCCCAATAGCTATTTTGTAAGCTTTCAAATATTTTAATAAGATGTATCAAGAAATTGTGGCAAAGTTTAAAAAGTGCTGCTCTGTTATTTTAAATAAGACATATTCTCAATCAATTAATTTTAAAACGTATTATTCTTGTCTATGTTTTGAAAAATGTATAAGAAAAATAACTTGAGTAACCTATTAGCCTAAATTCCCCTGAAGTAATGGCTATTTCTCTACTTTTCTTACTAATCCCTACATGCCACACTTTACTGTAATTAGCCCAATTTTCAGTAGAAGAGTCAGCACGTTTGTTCACTTAGTAATGCCAAGGACTCGGGGCGAGGATTAGTATCTGAAGGCTTCCCTTATACCCATGTTACCTGAAGGTGCAGGTCAAAGCACCAGTTAGCCTTCAAAAGGTTTTAGAGTTTTCCTGTTAAGTCTTTGCCCTCTAGACAACAGATTTGTTTAACACAAATTCTTATTTCCCTGTCCACTCCAGCAGAAATCATCCGGCGGCTTTGCCAAGGGGCAGAACTATTGGCACGCTATCACTGCTTTTCTGGTTTAGAGAAATGGCCAGAGGCTACAGCAGAATAAAGATCCCCAGCATTACAACTTCTTCAAAGAATAGTACATCTTTCTGACTATTATACAATGCTTTTTACCTGCAATAGTCATTGTAAAATACAACATTTAAAATATATATATTTTGATCACGGCAGCTTGCAGCATAGAATTCTTTTTACTAAGTCCTACAACACAGTTTTATTTTCACGAAAGAGCTTTTTGGAACAAAGTACCAAACAAAACAGCTTTCATTAAACTAACAAAACTAACAAATCATTGACAGCAAACTAAAGTTAACTCTTCTTTGCTTCATATTGCAATAACAGATATACGTCATATGGTAGCAATCATTTTAATGTTCACTTTGTTCTTTCTGATATTTTGCTTTATTTTCAACAGGGATTTGAAGTCTGAAATCCTCAGGATATCAAGGAGAATAAAACAAGATATCTCACCTTCAGTTAGTCTTTTCTCCTCTTATCTGAACCTAAAATATCACACTGACTAAGCAATCCCCCTTTGATCATGCATAAGACACAACCGAGCTTGAGGCAGATATTAACACTAGGGAACATTAAATATCATTACGGGAATTTGACAGGCTAAAGCTTGTCAGAATTAACATTGTCTATGTAATTGTCACATGTAATGTACAGTCTTGAAAGGAACCGTCAAATATTCGTTTATTGTAATAAAGTTATAAATATTGCGCTAACCTTTGGTGAAAATTTTTGTTTAGATTTGATAATAGTAACAAGAAAGTCGGTTTATTATTGTTATAATAAGTGCTTCTTATATTGTGAACATAGATAATGGAAGTATTCTGATAATAAAATAAATGATGAATGATACACATGCAATAAGTGAATTGTTTCTACTTTTATATTGCCTTTGTTTGATAGTTGTTTGATGTAGGAAAATGTCTGACTTGATGCAAAGCATGAGCACTTTGCTGCCTTAAGGGATAGTTGGAAATAAGGGTGTTCTAAAGTACAGTTTTGCTAGTATGTTCTAGAACCAATATTAAGCATTGATTACCATTGAATTAACTTAAGATGATAATTGTGATTAAATCCTGAAATATTACTTCTGGCATTTGTGAAGGTATATGGGTAGACTTTGCACTCAGCTGCACCAGTTGCAGGGGCACAGGGGGAATTGGAGATTTGGGCGAGCAGACCTGAGGCATGTTTTGTGCCCAATTCCTTTTTCCCACAGTTCTCTGGCAAGCTAAATTTTGTGCTCTAGATCACTTGCACACAGTGCCATAAGCGGTTAGTGCCATAACCTCTGAAGGCTCAGAATGCATACACAAATATTTAAATAATGCCTGCACAGTACTGTGCAATGGAGCTACACAAAGGGAATAATAGGCTTTGTATATTTTTGTTGCAATGTATAGAGTACCTTTTTGATATTTTGTTGTTTTTAATACAGATTTTATAATATTTATGACATTTTTATTACTATGTATTTTGGAATAATTTTTAGGGGATTTACTCAATCTGGTAAGTGTGTTTCTTAAAGTACCAAAAAAAATAAATTTTTGCCTACCAAGTCACCAGAAAGTGGACCATAAGTGAAACATTTACAGCACTTCAGAAGAACAAGATTTTAAAAAAGGGCACATGAAAAGCTATGTTCTTTTGATACCAACATTCATGGGAGCTCAGGGAGCCACAAAGCATCTAGGTGCAAACTGCAGAGTGCCATCATGGACAGCATGTGAAGGTGAGGTTAATAATGAAAGTTGGTTTTGATGTGCCTTAGATACATCATTTCATGATTGAAATGGAAGAAGATGAATTAAGGCATGCCAGGAAGATCAGCAGGCTTCGAGCCATACTAGCTGCATCTGCCATTGTGCCATCAACCATATCTGCAGTCCTTAGCACACCTACCTACAATTGATTGAAGACAACTGGTTCCACAGGCTTCAGGTCAGCTGGAAGCAAATTGCAGAGCAGAACTCCTGCCCGCCCTAGCCCCAAACTAGAGCCCCATCCCAAATCACAGGGATGGGGTCATTTACGTGGCTGGCATGGTGCATCAATGAAGCCCACCACAAACCACCAGCAGGAATGTTGAAGTGGTGCCATGCCACAATGATGTGAGAGAGAAGACCCAACAAGGCTCCAAAGACATCCTCTTCTTCAAGTCTTCTGCTTCCAATGGAGCAAGTGGGCCTCTTTGGGAAGGAAAGTTGTCCCCTCTGGGATTGATTACCTTTCCCTAGTAAAGGTTTGCAGCCTTTCCACAGGCCTCAATGGGACTTATGACAGCTTTCAGCTTTTATGAGTTCCACTCAGGCCTATGGAGGGTTAAAGTGCAGAATTTCTCAGGGAAGCCCTGGAATTTCCATGCGTTTCCCCCCACCCCCCAACATTGATATGGAGGGGGTGTAGGAAGACCTGTCCATGAGCTCCCCTACTGGCATTTAAACAACCAGTCTAAATGGAACAGATTTCTTGTTGAACTGGGTTCCACTCCAAATGCCTGACCTGCCTGGGCAGAAATCAAGCTTTCTATCCTCTCCACCTTCCTTTGCTGGCATTGGTGGGTTTGCCACAATGAGGATCCTCTGAGCTGACATGTTTGAAAGAAGGAGAGGAGCTGTGTAGGTGTGCCAGCTAGGTCAGGCTGCCTGAGAAGCGCTCTGTGCTTTCCCATTGGCACCTGCATCTCCACAGTTACGTGAAATGACCTCGCTTTGGCAGACATACTGCTGATGGAAGCTCCACTTCCCAAAAGAGGCTACGGGTAGCATCGCTGAAAGATGTAAACGTCTGACTAACCGTTATGCTGGAAGATCTTTAAGAAGCACCCCGATCGTAGCATGTCATGCTTTACATGGTATTGCATGAAGGAAAGCATGTGAGAGTGATCAACAGCCAGTGTTGCCTGATAGGTACAACTTGCCAAGATTGCAAAAGTCATTTCCCAGGCACTGGCATTCTTATCTTGGAATAATGTTGGGACCTGGCTGCTCAGGGTATGGTTCAGCAGAGAAGCAAATGCCAAGCCGTGCCATCTACTGTGGGGGCACCTGTGGTGACATTGCAACAGAGGACTGACACATGCAGGGACAGTAACAGTCAGCTATGACCTGCAGGCGTGTTGCAATGCTGATCTATGAGGATAGTGCTGGGGAGTGACAGAGGGCAATCCTCCTCACAAGCACCTTATGCAGCATCCCTTCGACTTCAGCAGCCATTAAACGGGGAGTAGATGATATGTTGAGAGTAATAAAACACAATTATGAACTAGTGCACAATTATTGCGCAAGGCCTCGTGTGGTCAGCAAGCCTTAAAAAATTCACCCTATGGTGCAAATCAAAGAAATCTAAAGAATATAGTACATAGCATGAGTTCTGCACTCTCTTCTAACTGCCAAAGACCATACACCTTCTATTGATCTCTCTATTCAACAGATTAATTATAACCCATCCAATGTTGTTTGAAATTTCACCTGCACTCTGCATCATCCTATTGTATGATAGTTAGGATTTTAACTTGTAATGCCTTACTTGCTATAGTCTTGTTAACAATCCTCTGTGTCAGTGCAGCTTTTTGGGCATACATGTCTCTTAAAAGTATAAATTTCCACTGGATGCGTACTTTTCCTGTGTTGCTCATTTACAGTAATATTTAGGCCTTACCTTGGTGCTCTTCCTGTTAATTGTAGGTTTTTCCTTACTTCCTCCCAGGTCCTCTTAGCCCTGGAGACTGTGTTCATCAACCACACAAGCCTCATTCTCTGCTTATTTGCAGTCTACGCTCGCCCACCAAACATGACATGGCAAAGCTCCATCACTGTGTCTATTACAGCTTGGAGGGTTTCATCTCTGAACAAAACTTCACTGGTGTTAACGTTCAGTCCTATAGATGTGCACTCCACAGCTGCTCTAACGAAGTGTGGGAGATGGTATTTGTTCATTGCTACTCATAAATCAATTTTCAATGGAATTGCATCTTACAAAATTATACGTTTTTGCAAGAGAAAGCAGGCTTTCCTTAAACGTAATAATAAAGAGGAATTTCAGGTTTCTGTTTGCTTTTTTGTTTACTGAAATACTGTTAAAGTTTGTAGAGAGAAAATATTTTTGTCAGTGTTACATGTAATGTAAGATCCATATCCGATGCTCAATGGTAGTTTTTGTATCTAGGATTGTTGTACATGTGTGTTGACCTGCATAGACTCTGTCGAGTTGTTTCAGAAGTTATGTTTGGTGGGTGGTAGGAAAGTCTTACTAATCCGATCTACATCAGTCAACTCAAAACAAGGATTAGGGTAAGATTCCAGAATACGTTAGTTCCTTTTCACAAAAGTAAACTCTATTCCAGCCACGCTAACAGGGTTATTTTTACAAGCCATGCTTTATGATGATAGATGTAAAAAATAAACGTTTTAGAATGACACTACCTTTGTAGCGTAAGCAGCTGTTTTATGACTTTGCTGTTTTTTAATCCACACATTTATTCTAACATTCTACAATAAAAGAATGCATGACTTTTAAATAGACAAATTTATTCAGATATAATATAATTTTCATGATGATCGAGATATTATCTGCTTTTTCTAAAATGTGAGCTAATTTCCTTCTTAATAACACAAGACGTAATTGTGGAGAGAACAGATAAGGTCTGTTTTTGAAAATCCCTACTCAGCCTAATTTTACATTACAGTCAACTCCAGATACACATATACCTGATCCAAACAGAACTCTAATCCAGCTATAGAATTCCAATGTCCTAAACTCGGTCCAGTTCACCCCTACTGTGTAGAACTCGCTCCGAGTATAAGATTTTAAAAATAAAACCCTAATCCAAGGCTGGATTATTCCCAAGTGATACTGTTTCTAACACTAAGATTACTAAATGAGTAAATTTACCAACCATTTTTATCCAGGGACAGCAGTGCATTGAGAAATTCCATATGTGTAAAATATATATTTTATTACCTAGTTTTATTTTATAAGTCTTTTTTTCTCAATGGATATTTATAGTCATTTGAAGTTACTGTGGGTAGTAAGGGGTTTTGTTTCTCTGTTGGTTTTGCTTAGGTTGAGTTGCTGAATGACCATTGAATGGGCAGAACTGGATGATTTTCCAAATACGTTTTCATCTAGAGTTGATAAAATTCTTCATCTAAACTTAGAATATCTTGGGAAGCTACTTACACATTTCTCAGGATTCAATTGCACCTCTACTCGTCATAATCCCCACTCTCTCCATCAATAAGAACTGAAATCCGCTCCACCTCCCCCTCCTCCAAATGCTATTACTTTCTATGTAATGTTGTATACTGCACCAATGGCCCTACATCTGTAAACTGCACTACCTGATGTTGCAAATGTCACTGAGATTACACAGGGTGGATTAAACCTTTCAAGTGTTTTTTTATGTCTACAACGATCAATAGCAAAAGGTGACACAATTTTGTATAAATTCAGATAAAAATTTGTATAATTATAGTTAAGCTACAAGGCACATTCAATGTTTTCTGTGTTCTGGTGCTGGTCTCGAATTGTTTGCATTAATTTCATTTTACAGTAGGTGTCCCAATATGCTGTTTTAGTGACTTGTGGAAACCAATATGTATTAGGCTTAATCTAAGTAATGCCTGAAAGGATTTACTACTAAGATATAATGCCCTGTTCATCTGTGTGTTCTTATGTATATGTGTTTGATTTCCATTTATGTGTATAATGTAATTGAAATTGATCAGACCATAGCAAAAGTAATGTTTCAAATCTGAGACAGCTGTAACCCTGGCATCTTAAGAATTACTTCATTAAAACTACCCCATTGAAAGACATTAGTTGCCTTGTTGCAGGCACAGCTGAAAAACGTATACAGACAGTGTTGTACTGTCTTTTTAGATGTATGATAGATTAGTGTGAGTACAAGCATGATGTGGTTGCTTGAACTCTTAGTAATGAACTTATTGGTCATTGCAGACACACTGCGAGTTCTGACTTCCCTCTGTCTCATCCAGGTGTGTAATTTTGTGAGGCATCAGCAGAAATTTAGACCAAAGAGGAAACTCTGAAACAGACAATAAGAGTGCCATCAGGGAATGGGGAGTTTTACGCTTTAGTCACTGATATGAAAGTAAAGAAACACCTTATCAAAGCTAACAGTTAGCTACCTGTCAGACTATGAAACCAGCATGCCAGCTCAGCTTTTGTTAGTATTGATCTGGCTGAAGTATTTAGTCAAGCTTAACAGGTGTGTGATAAACAAGCAAATGACAGACATCTCTCTGTCAGTAGGAATGCTGGGAAGTAGGGAAACTGGAATCACTGCAATTTAACTCCACAGTGAATTCAACATATACAGGAATAACTCATCCAGGCAAAATGGACAATTACGTATAGCGCAATTACAATAAATGGTAAATCATATACCTTGAAAATTGTGATGTTTATTTTATGATCAATCATCAAATTTTATTCATGTATTATTTTTAATTTGCAACAAAATATTTTCAACATTTTCAAATGCAGTCGGTTTCACCCTGTGTATAAGTGAGGCTATGAAAAACAAGCCTGCCAAATGTTTAATCAAGGAGCAGCGTTAGTCTTTTTGATTGGCTGTAAGTACAGTCCCTGCAAGATACAATTTATAAGTCTTAAAGTTAGCCCGGTATTCTGCGTTACCACATTATTGTATTTGAACAGCAAAAGTTTCCTACTTTTAAAATATCCACTCATTCTAGAATACTCCCTAAGACTATGAAGTGTTGTGACTTTTCTCTGGTTATCAGCTATGGTAAGGTATAACTGCAGCAAAACATTAATTTCAGCACAGGTTATATAAATGACCACAAAACAATATCCTGGCACATATCTATTATGTGTAAATCATGCAGTCGCCCATTCACACAGTAGGCTACCCAATATCGATTATGCTGCTGAGCAGCACATAAACAGATTAGGTAGTGTTTAAACCCCCGCATATGCACAGAGAGCAGGTCGGCAGTTAACATCACAATATCCCCGTTACATGGAAGTTATCAGAGCAGGAATGGCTAGTTGAGATGGCCAAGTGCGGGAGGTCCTCTTACATGAATTGTGGGAAAAGATGGACTCCTGTATAAAATGGAAGAACACCATCTGCAAAAGTAACTGGTTCAGCAAACTTGAGAGTACAAGCAAAATAGAGAATATTGCCAGGGGTGGGAAATTACAGTAACGAGGAGAGACTTGAAATATTGGGACTATTTCCACTGGAGCAGAAAAGGCTAAGAGAATTAAGAGTTTTTAAAAATTATGAAGGGGTTTGATATAGTGAGTAGGGAAAGACTATTTCCGCTGGTGGGGGAAATCAGAGACAAGGGGTCGTCAATTTCAATTGTTACTAAGAGAGTGAGGAGAGAGGTTAGGAAAAATTTCTTTATGCAGATGGTTATTGGAGCCTGGAGTATTTACCACAGGGCGTGCTTTAGGCAGTAATTTTTAAACTCATATTCTTAGCATAGAATTATACAGCACAGAAGGTGGCCATTTGGCCCTTCATGCCTGTGCTGGCTCTTTGAAAGAGCTATCCAATTAGTCCCATTGCCCTAGTCTTTTCCCATAGCCCTGCAAATCTTTCCTTTTCAAGTATATATCCAATTCCCTTTTGAAAGTTACTATTGAATCTGATTCCGCCTCCCTTTCAGGCAATGCAGTCCCGATCACAACAACTCACGGTGTAAAAAAATGTCTCCTCCTCTTCCCTCCAGTTCTTTTGCCAATTATCTTATATCCTCTGGTTATTGACCCTCCTGCCAGTGGAAACAATTTCTCGCCACCTACTCTATCAAAACTTGTCATCATTTTGAACACCTCTATTAAATATCCCCTAACCTTCTCTGCTCTAAGGAGACCAATCCCAGCTTTTCTAATCTTTCCACATAACTGAAGATCCTCATTCCTGACATCTTTCAAGTAAATCGCCTCTGCGCCCTCTCCAAGGCCTTGACATCCTTCCTGAAGTGTGGTGCCCAGAATTGAACACATTTCTCCAGCTGAGGCCTAACCAGTGATATATAAAAGTATTAACATAATTTCCTTGCTGTGTAATGACAGTTCAGAATATATACATGTGTGCTATTTCCCCTTCTAGTTAAAATTTTAGGAAAGATATCCAGGAATAAGCTACTAAAGTAATTTGTTAAACTTCTACTAAAACCATGAATACTGGAAATCTGAATTAAAAACAAAAAATGATAGAAATGTACAGTGTCTGAGGAAAAAGGACAGCTTAATGTTTTAGAAGGGACTCTTCACCAGAGCTGACAGTGTTTTGGAGAATGTATGTCATTAGGTCATTTCCAGAGGAGCCAGCAAACAGAACTATTATTTGCAACCTGTTACCTCATAACAAGAAAAAAGAAGATAATATCAGACAGGTTTGGTCTTTGCTCAGTCTGTGCTGTTTCATAGAAACTTTGGGCTTTGTTTGTTTTGTGATGTTAAGGTAGATTCAGTTATTAGATGACAAACTCCTTGAAAATGTGACTTTATGACTTTGTTACTGGAAGGAAACTTACCTCCTGTTGTAATTATTTACCATTGATCTACAGGTTGTATTAAAAATCTTTCCATATATACCCTCAGGAAAGAATTTTTAAAAATTAAATTTCATGCTTCGACATGTTTCTATGATCTGCAGCTTGTGTGATCTGGGAGTTGTAAAAAAAAATCTGCAAAAGGGAAGCGATTACATTTCTACTCAGCTGACTGATGTTCTCTTCAACAGCCTGGATCACTTCACTGTGATCTTCAAACTATTTCAATTGAAATGACAAGCATTACAAAGAAGCCTCTTGGTGGCGCCCTCTGTCTACATGGCCCTTAGCATATAAGCTTGCATTAGTTCAAGACACTATAACTGCTTTTACATTTAACACAAATGTTTTGTTTGATTGTAAAGGACAAACGTTTGACCTCCCAGAAACTGCATTACAAACTGCAGCCAGCCGATAGAATCCATTTGCTGTTGTGTAGTGGCCACCAGAAACGTCCCTCTTTTTGCAATTCCCAGTTGACTTTTAACCAGCCCTGCCCTGTCAAAACATCATAAGTGCTACCTTTCCTTTATTCCCTGCATTTGATTTTTGCTGGAGTTAAATGACACGTGGATATCAGCTAACCGAGAAATCTTCACCGCTCGGCTTGTGGCAGCCACAGCAGATGAGTGCTCCATTCAGGAATCCTCCCACACATGTACACAGATCTTGTAAAACCAGGTAAACCAGCTTGAGAGCACTCACTTATTATAATAGCTTAATTACCTGCTTTTTTGATTTTTGTTAACAGGGCAATTTATGCAAAAGGCAGCAATCTCTATTATGTGGAATAACGTAGCACCTGCCTACAGTTTCAGTAAGAACAACACTCTAGAAGCCGCAGTTCAGTATCCAAAGCTGAATTTTGCATGTTCCTATTTAAGATAAAAGTTGTGGGAGGAATAGGTTCTAGTACTGCTATGGGTGATGGGATGAAAGAAAAGGGAACGCATGGTTAGGAAAAAGCACATCAAGCATCCCATTTGCATGCATCACTGCGCAATAAACAGCTTTCAGATAAAATATGTATCAGCTGATTTATGTGCCTGGAATTGGCTAGTTCCTAAATTCTACAATCAGAGATCAAAGAATTTTGTGGATGCCCTTTTGATCGAGAATAGCAACCATCGAAGCTTCCTTCATGTGCACAGAGTGTAATAGGTTCCTTTTCACTGACTATATTTGACTTTTACAGTGAAGTAATGACATTTCATTACAGCAACGTAATCAATATTAGGTTCATTTTCAAAAAAAACATAAACCTTACTGCTTTTTAATACGAGGCTTAGAGATATCTTGCGACACCCTTTAAGCATTTGATAAGTTTGATGGAAAGGCAGCTTGACTACCATATGCCAAACTGCTGGCTTTCACAGTGTTTTAAAGTACAAGTAAAAATTTATTTCTGTCAGTCTCATTATCACCTTCCTCCTCGACTTCAGTATCATATGTAACCATGTGTAGAATCATAAAATAATTATGCAGTGTACAAGCTTTCTGGGAGCATGTAGTACTGTTTTCCTAATTCTTTATCGCTCACATTGATCGTGGCATGTGTGCATTGATCCAAGCCCGCCATCTGGTTGTGTGAGATAAGCATGGTAGTGTCTTTGCATTTCACTGTCAGTCAAGGAGGGGGACAGTTTGGCTGTAGGGAATTATGGGGGTAGGATTAGCCCTCTTCCTGCGAGTAAGCTGAATTTTAAACGGCACTGCTGCAGCTGCTGAGGCCACATTACAAACTCATACTTTTGCTCATGGCTTGGTGCAGACTTTAAATTGTTATGTCAGATGGAGAGAAGCAACATTTTCGAAAGCTTTTAAGAAAAATACAAATGCCGGTCATTGTCGTTTACTTGTACCTTGGACATAACCCTGTACATGCAACTACTTTAGGAGGTAGATATGCACATTCAACTTGTAAACTTTTGCGATATCATTTTGAAACCATTCAATGTTTACAATAATTAAGAACTGATTTTGTTTTTTTAAGGAGGGGGCTAATTGTAAGACTGACAAGTGTTTTCATGCAGAAGGTCTCCATTGTTGATGCATGTGCTTGGAGTGCATTGAGTCTTTAGCAAGCCATTCCCTGAAAACGAATAAATCTGTCACAAAAGATTAGTTCCGTTTTGTCTGTTGATGCTGACTATTCATAGATCTTCAGTGTGAGGGCCAGTGTGTCACACTAAGTTGCTAAGGTGGTTGGATTTCTGCTTTTGACTTCGAGGCGCTGTATTCTGTCACTTGCCTACAAAAGAGCAGCCAGAAGGAGAGGAGAAAAATGGCCTGCCATGTGTTGGAGCTGCACCTTCTTAGCTGCCCATTTATTTTCTTTGTTGCCTCAACTTTTATTGTTGTACAGTGAAAAAAACAATATTAAGCGCAGGCTCCAGGCAGCAGCAAGCAGAAAAGGGGATTAGTATATCGCTAGGATCATCTTACACTGAAGCAAATTCCTTTCACAATGTATAATTAGTGAATTTGGCCTTTTTGGAACACACAGACAAAAAAAACATTCGCTCAGATGTTGAGTCAGAGTGTCGGAAGAGAAAGGTGGCTTGCCAGATGCAGCAGGCAGGGGCATTTTTAACATTTTAAACTTTAGTTTTGCAAGTTTAGGATTATATTTGAGGCACAAGAGCAACAGAATATACAGGTGAAAAAGGAATTTAACAGTACAGAAAAAAAACTGGAACAATGAGTTTAACCGTACAGAAATAAAACCAGCAAAATGGGCATTGATCAGACTGCACTGGCAGAGAGGTGTCTGCAGTGCTACATATCTGAATGAGGTAGTTGTTATGTTTGACTTTAACTAAGGATTTGTAAATAAAGCACCCCGGTTTCTTATTATACTGTAGCCATTTTAAACAGTTAATTAGGACATTTTGGGACAGTTAGAAAATATAAAGTAATTTTAATTGCAGTGCATTTTGAACACAATAAATATCGCTGAAAAGAGTATTTTCTTGTGACAATTGCAAAGCTGAAGATTGTTTTTATCTTTCGTCCCCTGAAATATTGCCAAGAGAAAGTACATGAGTAAAATGTAAATAGGTTCAGTGTGAAAATGCCATTAAGTAGTTTGCTTCTTCTCCCCTCCCCCAATGTAATATTTTAAATAAATATTTGTATAGGAGGTTCTTACAAATCTCGCCACAGTTGCTGCTATTGTTCGATTAGGAATATTGCTGAGGAAACACATAATTTTCATAGTAATTGACTGTCTCCTTCACATTAAATGGATTGTCTGTTTTTATCTTGTTGACAGGTTTGCTACCGTATCCTGTACATTTACATTAACTGGCATTAACTGAGAGTTCGAGGCTACTATTTGGTCTGTAGACAAAACATATCAACTCGTATCAAGGGCAAGGGTTTGCAATTTTCAAGTCAAATTTTCTTGTATTAAAAAAAGACTGCTTCACTCTTTTTATCGATTTGCAATCGATAGTTTGTGAAAGCGACTTAAATGGCAAAATACGGAGAACTTTATAACAACAGAGCAGTACTGAAATACAGATGAAGATTTCAATGGCAACACCACTGTGGTGATCAAGTCACCCCATTAACCAGTGTTTTTTCCATTTTGTGGAATAGTTTGGTGCATGAGTAAAGGATCTCATTAAATTAAAATTTTCAGTCACACAGTTCTCACTAACTGAGGTACACCTGATTTGCTAAGGATGTATTCTTTCAATTTTCCTTGCATACAACCAAATACCATTGTATTAGAGGTAGGGTTGCCAACCCTCCAGAATTGCCCTGCTGTCTCCAGAAATTAAAGATTAATCTCCAGGATATTGCTACAAGCAACCCAAGAGAAAAATCATAGGAGCATTTTAAAAATGACATGTTTCTTTCATTTTCTTTGAACACTTTTGTTTATAAAAATATTGTAGATGGGAAGGAAAGGCTGTTTGGACGGGACGGTTGGAGGCAGGAGGTCATGTGATGAAACCTCTAGGATTACGGTCAACCAGAGTTGTCTACCCGACTCAGAGGAGCTTCTGCTAATTTATAAATGATAAAAATGTGAACATACAGAGCTGCTTTAAAGAGGTCTCTATTTGAGATCCTGTTGGAAACAACACAGAGCCTGCAATGGCTGTTCAGGAAATGAACTGCTGAGGCAGATTGGCTGAGACTCAGCCTTCTTGCAGGACTCTGTTTTAAGGTTCTATAACTGCTGGAGCTGCAGCTGGCGAGTGTAATCTTCAAGTTTAAGAAAGAAAACATAATTCTTGAAACATTTCTTTTTTGTTTGTTTTGTCAGAGCACATTTTTTAGTTCTAATGAAGGATCACACCCAAAGAGTTAAACCACCCTTCTCTCTCAGATGCTGAATGACCTACTGTGTATTTCCAACTTTTCTAATTTTTATTTTGGATTTCTAGTAGTCACAATTTTTTTCACCCTTTTTTTTAAACTGAATTCAAATTCTCACACTGCCATGGTGGGACTTGAATTGATGTTCTCTGGATTATTAGTCTAGGCCTCTAGATTATTAGTCCAGTAACATAGCCACTACACTACCATACCCCATTGTCATATTATTAATTTGATAGATTTAAATCTGTGGTATAACATCACAGTATACAGATTCATGTGGTTATGGTGCCCCTGTAGCATCTCAGGTAGATCCTAGGGAGGAGAGGGTGATCTTACTGTGTACCGATATTGTATAGTATGGACAGCTGGAGTTAACCTGATGGCATTGAACCATGGTTCTGTATTTACTAGTGTGAACCTAACCCCACTCTACGGACTGGTAGACTTGTTCTGGTAAGTTGATTTTCAGTGTGTGTGGGAAGGTGAGTGGGCCTCATGGTGCAGTTGCTTTTGAACTTTGGAACAGGCTGCTTGTGCATGGGCATGGGAGCTGGCATATATGCAGTAGTGCTTTGAGTTTTGAAGGAGACTGAGCACTGGGCAAGTACAACCCAGTGGATGCAAGTGAGCTAGTATCGTTTAATATACCTCATTCATATGTGTTATAACAGCAAAATGGAAAATGTCAGTAATGGTTGGCTGAGCTAGTGATGAGGCAGGTCTGAGTACTACTGAATTTTTGCCTTTATTGACTTTGGGATGTGGGGATCAGCATGCAGGACCATGAGTAATAATGAACTTCCTTTCAAACGGTGAGCTGGTCACTGATGGACCTAATGCCTGTATCACCAGACTGGGTCTCCTCTTGCTGGCAGATTTAATATGGTGGGTCTACAGCAGTCTGCTGGCCTGTGGTAAAAGTGGTGATTTCTCCTAATAGGTTCAAAACATGTAAATGTAAGTATTATAAAAAGAAATCATGTCTGTTTAATTTAACTGTGTGGAGAAAGAATATAATTGTCACCTGTCAATGTATAACGTGAGCAGGCCACTTTTTGAGTAGGCTGTCCAGAAATTTCTAAATTCAGACAAAAAGTCGTTTTCCTCTTCACTTCTGTGTCTGTTGTGTGGAACTATTAATAATTTAAAACTATTTTTCCAAAGTTTTTAATAAATTATTATCAAAGCAAATAACAGAATTCAAGTCCTGAATCAACCCCTTAGACTCAGTAAAAGATGGCAATCCCAACTGTAAATAAATCATCCCAAACTGATGTTCCCTTCTCATGTTGCCAGTGATCTGCATATATTTTAAATGTAAGAAATGCATCAGAAAACTCTGAGTATATTCAAATATGTACTTTTGCTCTTGAAGGGATCCTATTACTTGATCAGCCAAAGACTCTCAAAACAAGCTGCTAAATTTAGAATTAAATTTTGGTGTCAGACTTAATAACAACACATCCTTAGTAATATTTACAGACCTTCAGTTAATAATTGTCCTTCATTTAATAATTGTTAGGGATAGTGTTCTGGAAATCATAAGGGTAGAAATTATTGTTGGCAATGTTAATGGTTCAATGCTTATCACAATCATACGACATTCCCCTCCGTCTGCTATTTTAATGGTGTTAACTCAACTAAAATAAAGAGGTTTCCACTTCCATTAAAATGGTGAACACAGGAGCTGTTCGTAGAGTTTAGCAGTGTTGCTATGATTGGGGTTTACCCATGAAATTTATTAGAACAGAGGACATTAGCACAGAGCTTCCTTGAAAAACATGGAGTAAGTAGAAAATTGTTATAATTGGATCTTTCTGCAGTTTTGTCATTAAATATACTCAAAGGTTAAATCCTGTTGTTTCATGACTGATTTTAGTTCTTGTAAAACCAACTTTAGTCTGTACCATTTAAAATAATGGAGATAGAAACAGGAAGTTAGATGGCAGACTTTCTGAATAGTGGGCATGATTTTATCGAGGGGGCGGGGAGGGGGTGCAATTCCTGATGGGAAACATGGCCGCCCGAAGGGCTGGTCTGATTGATGGGCTGGTCTCAGTCGGACGGGAGAAGAGGAAGGAAGAGGACATGAACAGGTAAGTGTTGGATTGGGGGGGGGAGGGTTATCGGGGGGGGAGGGTGTCAGGGGTCATCGGGTGGGTGGGGATAATTGGGGTGGGGTCTCAGTCATCAGGCAGATTGGGGCCATTGGGGGGGGGCTCAGTAATCGGTGGGGGGTCAGTCATTGGGGGGGTCATTGGGGGGCATCAAAGATCATGGGGCGGTGGGTCGGAGATCGTGGGGGTGGTCGCTGCAGGTAGGCTTGTTGGGTCTGGGGGAAGCACTCCTGCTCCTCCAGACCCACAAGCTGTGCTATAACGGCACTTACCTGCAGTTTCGGGCCTTCTCGGCTCTTCTCACGTGGCATGAAGTAGAAGGCCTGGGAATCCCGGCCCCCAGGGGCTATAAACAAAAATCCTGTCAAAATGGCAGACTTCAGCCTCCTTAAAAGCTTTTACTGACTGACCCACCTCCTAAGAGCGGGTTGGTCACCTGCCCCTCATCCTGCCTCCGTGAAAACTGGAGGTTGGGGGGGGGCGGGTTTTAGATTTTTAAAAATTTTACTGTTCCCCCCTGCCCCCAGCCCACCCATCTTTCCCATTTAAAAGCATGCCCAATATATCTAAAATCTTGGTAATTATACTAACAATTTTTATTTTAAATTTCTTTATTTGTAGTGATTGACTATTTGAGTAAAAGTATTTGCACTGACAGAGAATAATGCATTTCATGAATGAAAGTTCCATTTAATTCTATTTGTAACAAATGTAGAAAGATTGAACTATCAAGATCCACAACATAAAATACTGTTTCATTGATCTAATCCATACTGAATTAGTGCAGGAAAGTTGTAGGTTGGAGATTGCAACACCCTACTTAAGATAAGCATCTGCCAGATGCGAAAAGGTCATTTGACCCTTCAAATGGTTCTATGAAATAGACTGATGCCGAAATGAACCTCCCTCCTTTGTTATATGCCTAGTCCTCTCAATCCATCCAACATCAGCTTACCCTAGGTTCAGGTTAAGAAACCTGCTGTAAATTCCTGCTGCAGAAATTAATTCAGTTCCCTTTTGAGAGAACCCACAAGCTCTAATTCTGTCAATGAGGCACTTATTGAACAAGTCTGGGACTCTTTGTGGGAAGAGCCCTATTGTAGCCTTTTGCTTAGCTGGTGGCTTCCTCAGTTTGAAAGGACATCTTCATGACCTCATTTAAAGAATTTACTTGTTTCCCCATTTACCAAAAAAAATTATTCAAAAATTTTTAATTTTATCAACCCTTGTCCCTCATTTTTCCAAGTAAGCCAATTTTAGTTGCCGATCATTCTACTATCAGGATAAAGGAGCCAGTTTCAGTAATATATTTGTGGGGAGCCAGCTCATGGACATTCGTCCTGCAATGTAAATGTAAAAGTACCTTATACTAGAATGACCTAAGACCAGGAATCATCCTTGCAGTTCTCCTCTACTGCAGTTTGATGCACTAATGGCTGCTTGATTATGTAGAGACCAAAGCTGGATGCAGTATTTTAAGTGCAGTATCTTTGATTTCATGTGTCTTTTTGCCAGTTTTCTTCCCTCCTCTCCTGAAGGCGCTGACTCCTGAAGATACAGATCCACAGACACCAGTCGCCTCTGGTAGCTCTCCCCAATGCTCATTTCTCATGCGAGAGCGTGGACAATGAATTCAAACTAGTTAACCATGGAGGCCATCATGGATAATGCTGCCTTCCCCCACTTTCTAGTTTCACTAACATATTATAGAGTTAGTACCACATCCTTTGAGTGGGACTGTATGCTCTGGTGATGCCGCTTACATGCAGTTTATTTTATAAATTACAACTTCAGGCTTGCACTCTATTTTGTAGACATATTGACAACAACTTGCATCAGTTTCCTTCATGAATGTACAACTCTTCAACTTGTAATCAAAGTTAGTACTTCTTCCCTGTATGTTAATAATTTGCCTTTATCCAGGTTAAACACTTTTACTCATTGAGCTTCAATGATATCAGCCTTTGATATACATCTTAACCTTCTGCATAATTTGGGCCATCAATGAACTTCACAGCTCTATTTTTCATCTCGCAACATGCTGACTAATCATTTTTGTATTTTAAAATAATTTTGATAATGGTTACTGAGTTTTCTGGAAAAATCTTTTATTTACTTGGGGGGACAGCATAAATAATACTTTCCATGGTTAATGTGGGTGATGGACTGGGGTTGACAATTGTAAACAATTTTACAACACCAAGTTATAGTCCAGCAATTTTATTTTAAATTCACAAGCTTTCGGAGGCTTCCTCCTTCGTCAGGTGAACGATGCACCTGACGAAGGAGGAAGCCTCCGAAAGCTTGTGAATTTAAAATAAAATTGCTGGACTATAACTTGGTGTTGTAAAATTGTTTACCATGGTTAATGTGTCAGCATATGTTTAACCATTTATTAATTATAAGTTTGTTTTTAAAGAAGTGTCTCATGAGAGAATGAAGTTCTTTCTGACTTTGAATAATTTGGCTTTAACTTGTTTACTGGACAATTGGGCTTTTAAACTCCGAAATATCAGTAGCCTCTTTGAGCATCCTATTGGACTGAACAATCTTTTAATAGAAGTATTTTTAAAAAACAGACACCAACAGAGCTGTGGTACTGTTCAATGCTGATTGAGCCAGGGAGAGAAAGAGGCTTGAGGCAGCCTGCTTGGCCAACATTTTCTTTCTTTGCTGGTGACAAGCCAGTATCAGAAATGAGACAATCTTACCAGCAGGAAGGCAGTGCTCAAATCTACTCAATCTCTGCTCTGTATTTCAAATCTAAGAGCACAAGAGGGGACCATAAACAAATGTTGTTGGCAATTAAAAACATTTGGCAATTAAAAACATAGATTAGCCATTTTACATTAGCTGGGTGTTCACAAAGTGCTGCATCGAAATCTGAAATAAACACAGCTATTTGTATAACACTGTTGATTTGGTTTGGGTGTTTTTTAAAAATGTTTTAGAGGAGTTGGTAACCAGCATAGAAAGTTACAATTAATGTCACTGTTAAAATGCAAGTGCCAGCTTGAGACAAGATTCTAGTTCAGAAGAATGTGGAGGTAACAGTAACTGAGTTATAGTTTACAAAGCTTGTTTTGCACCAGCTACTGCGGTCAGTGCGAAGCTCCTTAGTTCCTTAAAGTGGTCTCACAGCACTTGCCAAAAGCAATGCAAAGTAAATTTGGGAACTTCACCCTGTATTTATGCTATTTTTTTTTAGTTGATGTAACGCAAAATCGTGCTGCATCAGTGCAGAAACTGATGTATAACTCGACCATTTATGTACACTTCTCAAATTCTGCTGAATAATATTCAGTATTGGAAATTTGCTGAAAACATTTGCGTGACTTGAAAGCTGCAAAGAATATTCAACACACAAAGGATTCATTATTACGCTATTCAGCCCAAAACTGGATAGATTAATAGTCTCAGAAAATTGTTGCTTGCTAGACTGATTATCTATAATGTAAATATAAAAATAATAATTGCAAGGAGATTAAGAAGTTATCAAAACCTTTCAAGTATGAAAAACTAGTTCAAAACTACACAAAGCAATTTAAACTGTGACTGAGCTTGCTAGGTTTTACTTGACATAAATAATATTTTTAAGTATATGAGTGCCATTGAAGAGAAAAAGAAAAGATTAGTGATTTCAGTTGGAGATATAAAGCAATGTGTCTTGTGATTGTTATTGAGGTGCGAAAAAATTAGCTGTAACCAACAAGAATTTCTTATATTTTTAATTAAGCAAGTTAATTATTGATTTTTTAAAATCTATTAGAAGTGGTCATGAGGAAGGCCTTAAGGCAGAAAATGAGACTCACTCACAGCCTGTTATGTGGGAGCTTTACAATGCCATATAGTTGTTTTTAAGATACATTTGAAATAGTTGAGAAAACCGATTACTGATTGCTGTAGCTCATTTCACTGTCATGAGTTCACACCTGCATTACCATTAGGATTGATGAGAGAGGTGGGAAAACAAATAAGCTAGTCTTATAATGTTACACTGGGGGGTCGTTATCTTAAACAGAATTAAAGTAGTAGTGGGAGGAAAATCATCAGCACGTAAACTCTCAGCATCTGATGACAAAATTGTTTCAGCAGCTTAGCCATTGTTTCTCTCCTCTTCCCTGAATTCTTTGTTTACTCTCAGCAGAATGAGTTGTGGACTCTCAGACTTTAGCTGCTAATGGAACTAAACATTTATGCTAACAGATTAAGCTTTGCAAAATCATTAAGAAAATTGGCCCAAACAGAGATAGGGGCTTCTTGTTTAGATGTCAACTCTTATGCATAAAACCAATTGTCTGATGGACAATGGCATGCTGACATCCCCAAAAAAGGAGTAATTGTGTGAAACTGCTGTGGAGTTTTTCAATTTTTTTCTTAATTTACATGAGCTGGAGGGGTGGGGGAACAAGCAGAAAGCAAAATAGAAAATTATCTGGCAAGTGAGTTAAGTCAAAACTCAAATAGGCAGGTTGTCAAAAAGGCAGTCAATGTTCTCTTGTATTTAATCTAACTCTGTTGCATAAAAAGGAAAGGGCAAGTGAAGAGTACTGTAACATAAAGGATTGTGGAGATGTTCACTGAAGCAACTGGTAATTGGTGCACGGAGGGATCTTTTTTTCCCTGAATCCTTCAGTATGTTTAATAGGATAAAATTAGCCTGAGTGGCTTGGTGTTTTGAGAGGTTATGATATAATTGGAAGTGCCTCCTGGGTTTGCTTCTGGACAAGGCAATCAGGTAGAGGCATGCAAGGGCATGGGAACCTCTGAAGTACAAGGCTCAGCTCCCACCATACTAATTAGCCTGAATTAGCCATGCCAGTTTTCTGCTTCTTTTGAGCTTTGCTAATAATGCTGCTATCAGTACTAAAAGCAAAGAAATACCAGAAGTCATGGCACTTGCTGGTACAGTGTAAAAATTGGGGACATTTTAAATTGAGATGGTCTTGTGGAAATAAATGCAAGGATTATAGATTTAACACAAGAAGCATGTTATTGAAAAAAAATATTAAAACTTGATAAGCAACATAAAAAGAAACAATAAATGTATTGATCAATTTGACCCATTTATAACAATGTAATTTGTGTTGTCCATTAGAACTACTTGCAAAACAAATGAATGGCAAATAGAATACTATTTGAATTACTAAGATGCTGCAGATACAGTAAGCTGCTGAAAGAATATTCCATTGGCTTTCTTAATATTTCATATTAATATGCTGGAGGGCATTTCATCTGGTGACCTCTTCCTGCTGTTGCTTTTTATTTGTAAACTGTTTAAAACACCAGGCCTAGGGATCCAGCAATACAGCTTGAAGTAT
The DNA here is from genome assembly GCF_035084215.1 of Heptranchias perlo. NCBI lineage: Eukaryota > Metazoa > Chordata > Chondrichthyes > Hexanchiformes > Hexanchidae > Heptranchias > Heptranchias perlo. The sequence continues at coordinate 43,407,353 of NC_090334.1, forward strand.
CCACTCTGTACAAATCCTTCAGGGTTTGTATTTATTGTGAGGATAACTGATTATTATTAACTGAGCAGGCAGGTTAGAGGACTCTTCAGTTCCTCAGCACATTATCTAAGAACAAGGCCACAGATTTGTGATTTTCATGAAAAAATGGACAGTCATGAAATACAATCCCCAAAACACAGGTAAAAAATCCTGTAATCCCATATAATAACAACAAAATTTGACTTATTCAACTACCATAAACTAGTGAGCCTAATTATAAATGAATGGAATTGCAGAAATGATCCTGAAAGCAAATTGCAGAATTCTATGTAATAAAAATGGAAAGTAGTAGCCAATACAGCTAATTGCCTCAGCGAGTTTACTCAGCGAGCCATATCATCCAGAATGTGCAAAGATTACTGATCTCGGCTAGGGGAGTGGTGAAGGTGTTACAATGGACCAAAGTAACCCTGGGTTAGGGAGGGAAAATTAGCCAGGGTTCCACTCTAGTTATCTTAACCATCTGCTGGAAGTATATATATGTGGACAATGAGTGAAGACAGGATTGGTGTCCACTGTAATGCCTTCCAACAATTGCCATCAAGGCTCATAAATAGTGGCCACTTGAGTGAGGGACTGGAGGGCACCCAGTGCTTTTGTAAATGAGTCAATGCTATGAGGAAAGGAGGGGAGGAAAGGAAAGACAGTTGGTGAGAAAAGAGAAAGAAGGAAGCTGCCACCACTAACTAAGAAAACTAACTTAGGAATTCAGTAAGCTCTGGTCTGTTGCTACCAATTATAAATAGGCCTTTAACTAACGGAGGGATTTCAGCTGTGTCCCATGATATGTCAGCAATTGATTATAGGTAACCTCTGGGAATCTCTACCATTCCCAATGTAGTACCCAGTGACTACAAGTGTGTGTTTATGAAAACCCAGATTCATTTTAAATTCTCCTAAGAGTCTCTAATGCTATGGACTGCAAAGGGGAAGGTGAAATATGAAACCCACGACCCATATTATGCATGTTAAGCTCAGGTTGTAGCAATAACCTTTTCTGAGGGGAGAAATTATTAGGTAAATAGAGCAGCTGTGTGCAATGGAGAAATATACTTAAAACTCCATGGCATTACTCCTCTGAGTTGGAGGAGATGCAGTTTTATAATGTCAGGAGCAACATTTGATGTTTTATCATCCTAACATCACCAACATATAAGTTGAGAGCACAATGGAATACTATGTAGAGTGAGAGCTGTAAATGGTCTAGTTGGCTCACTCAGTGGCTGTGGTGTTGCTAACAGGCAAAACTGGGGAACAATATAGGGTAATACATGAATTGCATAGGTTTGTATATCAAAAGAAAGAAGTAATAATAAATATTTGGCCCTCATAATATAGGGCTGTTATTAATTTGTAGTTTATTACCAGTTCCAAGGTTTAATTGACATAATTAAAATTTGAATTTAATAATATTGTAACTGAAACTTTTTTTTCCCACATTATTTTTCTATGAATATTGCTGCTTCCCTGGGAGTTGATTTGATCACATGGTTTCTCCTAACTGCTCCCCTCAGATGGTTTATTTTGTTTTCTTTCCCTATGAGATGTGCAATTTCTGGGAGAAACCTGGGACTTGATTAATGTGGACTTTCACTTACTGAACTGTAGAACTCTCTAAGCGTATGTAAATTAGCTGTTTACAGGCATGAACTAAGGCATTTCTGCAGCCATGGTTTCTAGGGGTCCCATGCTGAGCCAGTAATCTTGCTTTGACAAAGTGGGGAAGTGAATAGGACTGAAAGAAGGCTCGAAACTGGCAAGCCATGTCCCTCAGACTCTCTTCTGTCTAATAAAGGAAAGTATTCCAAAGCCTTCTTAACTACCTTATCTACCTGTTCTGCTCCCTTCAGGAATCTGTGGACATGCACTCCAAGGTCCCTTTGTTCTTCTACACCTCTCAGTATCCTCCCATTTATTGTGTATTCCCTTGCCTTGATTGCCCTCCCCAAATGCATTACCTCACATTTTTCTGGATTGAATTCCATTTGCCTTTTTTCTGCCCACCTGACCAGTCCATTTATAGCTTCCTGAAGTCTACAGCTTTCTTCCTCACTATCAACCACACGGTCAAATTTTATATCGTCTGCAAACTTCTTAATCATGTCCCCTACATTTAAGTCCAAATCATTAATATATTACCACAAAAAGCAAGGGACTCAGTACTGAGCCCTGCAGAACCCCACTGGAAACATCCTTCCAGTCATAAAAACACCCGTCAACCATTACCCTTTGCTTCCTGCCACTAAGCCAATTTTGGATCCAACTTGCCACTTTCCCTTGGTCTATCCCTCGCTCCCTTTTTAAACAAAGACTCAACGTTAGCAGTCCTCCAATCCTCCAGCACCATGCCTGTCTCCAGGGAGGATTGGAAAATGATGATCAGAGCCTCCACTATTTCCTCCCTTGCTTCTTTTAACAGCCTGGGATACATTTCATCCGGCCCAGGTGATTTATCTACTTTCAAAGATGCTAATCCCCTTAATACTTCCTCTCTCGCTATGTTTATCCCATCCAATATTTCACACTCCTCCTCCCTAACTACAATGTCTGCATCATCCCTCTCTTTTGTGAAGACAGATGCAAAGTATTCATTAATAACCATACCAACATCTTCTGCCTCCACACATAGGTTACCTTTTTGGTCTCTAATAGGCCCTACTCTTTCCTTAGTTATCCTCTTACTCTTAATGTATTTATAAAATATCTTTGAGTTTTCCTTGATTTTACTTGCCAATATTTTTCATGCCTTCTCATTGCTTTCCTAATTCGCTTTTTAATTTATCCCTGCACTATCTATACTCCTCTAGACTTTCTGCAGCATTGAGTTCTCGGTGTCTGACATAAGCTTTCCTTTTCAGGCTTATTTTACCCTGTATGTTCCTTGTCATCCAGGGTGCTCTAGATTTGGCAGTCCCACCCTTTTTCTTTGTGGGAACGTGTTTGCTCTGAACCCCTTGCATCTTCCCCTTGAATGCCTCCCACTGCTCTGACATTGATTTACCTTCAAGTAACTGTTTCCAGTCCATTTTTGCTAAATTACTTCTCAGCTTAGTAAAATTAGCCTTTCCCCAGTTGAGAACTTTTACTCCTGTTCTATCTTTGTCCTTTTCCATAACCATGCTAAAACTAACTGAATTATGATCACTACCACCAAAATGCTCTCCCACTGATACTCCTTCCACCTGCCCAGATTAATTTCCTAAAACTAAATTCAGAACTGCCCCCTCTCTTATTAGGCTTGCTACGTACTGGCTAAAAAAGTTCTCCTGAATGCAATTTAAGAATCTTGTGCCCTCTATGCCCTTCACACTGTTTGTATCCCAGTTGATATTAGGGTAGTTGAAATCCCCTACTATTACTGCCCTATTGTTTTTGCACTTCTTAGAAATTTGCCTACATATTTGCTCTTCTATCTCCCTCTGATTGTTTGGGGGTCTATAGTACACTCCCAGTAGTGTGACTGCCCCTTTTTTGTTCCTTAGCACAACCCATATGGCCTCATTTGATGATTCTTCCAACATTTCATCCCTCCTCACAGCTGTAATTGTTTCTTTAACCAAGATTGCCAACTCCCCACCCCGTCCTTTTCATGTATTGTGGGCACAAAGGTAGACTGAGGGCACTGAGGTTGCGGAGGAACAGCAGGTGGCACATACAAAGAGACTAAAGAAAAATAGGGGCCGTAGGCAGAGATAAATGTGATAAATGTTTGAAGCTATGGGAAGAGGGAAGGAGACAACCCTGCGGCCCATTCAAGAAAGGAGGCATATTACAGCAAAATTTATTTTTCCTATTGAAAGATGGATGAGAGAGTTTATTATTAAGCTTTTGTGGGTTTTTTTTAGAAAGGAATTTTGAAGTTTTTAATGTTTTCATCTAATAAATTTTGTATGTAGGAATATATAATGAGGGAGAGGTTGAGGAACCAACATGACCATTGAAGTGAGTTAGAAATTCTCCCTGTTCTTTTTGATTGTGTTTCACCCCTACATTTTCTCACTTACTGCATGAAAGTCCCAAATAACATGGGGGAAATAGGTCTGTGTATTTGATTGAAGTCGCTCTCTTTTTATGGCAAATAGATGAAAATAACATAGACTGTGACATGATCTTAGAGACAGGAAAAGGCCATTTGCTTCCACAAGCCTGCCCTTTGTTGGTTGATCTCAATCTTTGCTTTCTAAGTTCTCATCATAATCCCTGATCCTATTTTTCTCCAGAAATACCTTTAAATTATGCCTTCCAGTTTCTGAACTCCTCATCAGTGTGCTCAACCTATGTGTATCAATGATATCAAGCCACTTCATAATTTTCAAAACTTCTAGTAGGTCAATTCAAAGTCTCTTTTCCAATAAAAACCAGTCGAAATTTTGTAACCATTCCTTGTAACTTTGATTCCTGAGATCTGATATCAGAAATTGCAAGTTTCTATTCCTGGATTCGTTGGATCCATGTGCGAGTCAGAAATAGGGCTCTAACGCTGTGGTGTGAATTCTCCAATTCGCCCTTGTTGATATTGAGATGTCACGTTGACAGTGAAACCTCATAATTTCAGCCCACTAGTATCATTGTTGCCCATTGCTGCACTCTCGCTCCCAAATTAAATATGGCAGAGTGACCCAGTACTGAACAGAGTACTCCAGATGGCACTTAACCAAAGCCTTATACATTAGCAACATTGGCCCTGATATTTACGGGGGAGGCGGCCAGGAAACCCAGAAATACCGGGAAGGTGAAGGTTCTGCCGAATTTAACGGCAGGACCCCATTAGAATTTTTTTACTCTGTATTCTGCCCGTTAGCTGGCCAGATTGAGAGACTGGTCAGTGCCGGGTGGAAATGCTTGCTGTAGAAGGCAGCAGCCGGGGACCAGAGAGGTGGGAGAGAGGGAGAGATCATGGAGGGGAAGATCGCGGGGGGGAGAGATTGGATCACGGGGGGGAGAGATCGGATCACGGGGGGGAGAGATCGGATCACGGGGGGAGATCAGATCATGGGGGTGAAGATCAGGGGGAGAGATTGGATCACTGGGGGAGATCAGATCACGGGGAGGGGAGAGTACAGATCACGGGGGGAGATTGGATCGCGGGGAGGGGAAAGTACAGATCGCTGAGGGAGATCGGATTGCTGGGGAGGGGAGAGTACAGATCATGGAGGGAGAGTGGATCACGGGGCGGGGAGAGTACTGATCGCTGGGAGAGATCGGATCGCAGGGAGGGGGAGAGTACAGATCATGGGGGGAGATCAGATTGCGGGGGGAAAATTGGGGGGGAAAGAGAACAGATCATGGGGGGAGATCGGATCACGGGGAGGAGATTGCGGGGGAGGGGAGAGATTGGATCACGGTGGGGGAGAGAGATTGGATCACGGAGGGGATTGACCGATCGGATGTAGGGTCGGCAGATCTTGGGACGTGGGTCAGGAGATTGCAGCAAGTTTGCTTGGGGGCCTGAGGGAACCACTCCTGCTCCTCCTGGCCAACAAGTCGTGCTGGAAAAGCACTCACCTGCAGTTCCCACCTGCTATTAGTTGCTGGGTTTCGGGAAATCCGTGCTGGAGGTGTTAAATCCAAATTGCTGACAAAATCTGAGGCATGGAGCCTCATTAACATATTATAATTACCGACCAGCCTCTCGAGAATGGGTTAATCGGCCGAAGCCCAACCCGCCTCGGTTAAACCGGAAGTAGGCGGTTTCACAGCGGGTCGGGTTCGGGTTTCCCATTTTCAATAATTTAACCCCTCTCTCCCCCGTGCTGGGGAGTTTAAAATTCCCCCCATCATCTCTGTTGATTTGTATTCTATCCCTCTGCTAATGCAACCAAGCTTGCTGTTTTCACTGCTGCCATATGTTGAGTTGACGATTTCAATGGTTTTTCATAATACCCTCCAAACCCATTCTCTGATAAGTGCCCTGTTTAACTGTTCTATTCAGCACATACTCTCTATTTAGATTCCTTGCTGCTATACTGATTATTTCAATTGAACTGCATATACCATCTACTGCCCACCATCCAAGGCATTATATATTTTTTAATAACAGCCTTGGACTGACCAAAGTATTGCTTTTCCGTTGACAACATTTCCATTTCCTGTTTTTGAGTTAATTTTCTAATCAACACTCTACATCGCCAGTCAATAACATTGAGCACAATTACTTGCACTTATATAGCACTTTTAATACAGCAAAACACCTCCAAGACACTCTTATAAAGGGGAATAAGTTATCTAGCAAGAGTTGGAAGAAGTGTTATGTAAGAGATGGCAAGGTGGAGGGTTTTAATAGGAGAATTTGAGAATATATCGATAAAACGGGTGGCTGAGATCAAAAAATCCAGCATATAGGAAGGGGACAAGGATGGAACCTTGGGGCACTAAGTCTGGCCACCAATTTTGAAGATTTTTGGTTAGCAGAGATTTAGCTGTGTATTTTAATCCCCAATTCATTGTGATTCTGTCTGCTATTATAAACAGTTGCATGTACAGGTATAAATCCTGTCAGCAGGTGTATGGCTTTGAAGGTGGTTCTTTCAGTCAGGTAGAGTGGCACAGTGGGAAGGTGTGCTAACCAAAGATTATTCCTTTCATCTTATGTAATCTGATCTTTGTTACCTTCAGTCATAATATAATGCTGATATATCGTTGCATGTTGTATGTTTATTATTTTGTATGGATTCAGCTTAGCTGTGCTGTACCACAAAACACAAAAAATGGTAAAACTTACATGTAAATGAACCACAGAAACAAGAAATATTAATCAAAAAGTCCTTTGTTGGTCAAACAGTTACAGTATTTATTGAAAGAATTTGCTTTTTATTTCCACTAATATACTCTGGGTAATTTCAAAATAAACAATTGCAAATCTTAATTTTTTTCCATAAATAAATTCCAAAGTCCTTTATATGATTGTCGACCTTTAGCAGTAGACTATAAAATAGTAATGTATGGCGAGGGAATTCTATGCAAAGATCATATAAATTGCATGGCCAGTAAAAAAAGAATCATCACTTCTGAAGCAAAGTATTGTCATTTTTGTTTCCATGAAGAGTATTTGCACTCACTGACTTTAAATCTCAGTTGGCTCATGCCCAAAACCCTCTTCAGTATGCGTAATTTTCTCATCTATTTTATTTCTTACAAATTGGAACGTCCTTCTCTCAATAACGTAGTTGGTTTTTAGGCAGATGTGCACAACAGAAGGATGTAATTTGAGACAATTCTTTGACTAATTGGTTTTACTGGTTGGTGGCTCTTCTTAACCCTGAAGTCAAATGAACAGCACTAGTTATATAAAGGGGACCAAGCTTGGACTGGGTTAAAAAGTTCTTGCAATCTAATTATACTGAAGAAGTACCTGAAAAGTTAAGGGGAATGTCAAAGGCCACAACTAGTGAATTATCTACAAAATTAATTGCATTATGAAAGGTCTGGATCCATTATAGATGAGCAGATTTAAAAGAAACCACTGAGCTGCAGTATTATGTTCTTCAGATAATTTTTAGTAGGCTTTGGAGAGTACTTACCAATAAAATCCAATTTGGCTGATGCAATTTATTGACCTGTAGTGACTGAGACTTAATCCTCATTTCTTGACACATTTTCTTCCCTTAATGTTATCGTTCAAAGACTCTTAAGAAAAGAGACCCACCAATCGATCTGCTTTTTTGTTTTAGCAGTAATATTATACACTATTAGGGGAACTCCATTTCAAGATCAATCAAAGATGTTACTTTGATTTTTTTTCTCTGATTTTTAAACCATTTTGTTCAAAGGTTTTTGTTAGAATGGAGAGTCAATCTTTTTTTTACTGTGTGAAATGGTGAGATGTACCATATTGCATGATGTGTTTATGTCTGCCTTGAGAAGTATGTGGAATGATGGAAGGGAAGTATGGTTGATATAAGATTCTACTGATGAACTCTGCTCCAACTTGAGATATCAAATGGCCAAGATACCTCACCAGGGATGAGGGACTTCAGTTATGTGGAGAGACTGGAGAAGCTGAGATTGTTCTCCTTAGACCTGGGGAGATTTAATAGAGGTGTTCAAAATTATATGGGGTTTTGATAGAGTAGATGGGGAGAAACTGTTTCCACTGACAGAAAGGCCGGTAACCAAAGAACACAGATTTAAGATAATTGGCAAAAAATTCAGGCGGGAAATGAGGCGATTTCTTTTATGCAGCGAGTTGTTATGATCTGGAATGCACTACCTGAAAAGGTGGTGGAAGCAGATTCAATAGTAACTTTCAAAAGGGAATTGGATATATTCTTGAAAAGGAAAAATTTGTAGGGCTATGGGGAAAGAGCTCTTTCAAAGAGTTGGCACAGGCATGAGGCTCCTTCTATGCTGTATGATTCTATACCTCCATATGATTAAATCAAGTTACTAGACTGGAGAACATGGAACTACTTTAGAAATTTCTACTTCTTTATTCAGGTCTAACTGTTCAATGCATCATCTGAACAGCGTCAACAGAAACTCTGCACACTTGGAAAAAAATCTGTTGGTATTTGTTTCAAAATGTTGTTGCCATCTGTAGGCCATTGCATCCAAATGTGTGTTTCACCTCCACATTCTCATCAACAGGTCACCAATACCTGGGGAATTCATTCATTTTGGATAAGCAGCAGCATGACAGGGCCATTCAGTTGTATCAGAGTGCTCATTTCCCCAAAGTTCAGGGCAATAGGTAGCAGCCATGGTGCACTGCAGGCTCCTATTGTGAACCTATTCAATTTCCTGAATAGAAAGAGATTCCAGTTCCTCAATGTTCACTTTGTCTATGACTAGCTTCAATAAATTCTGCAAGTCGATGCCAAATTTGCAAGGAGTTATCAATGTTTTCGTCATTAGGGACTCCAACCTCTTAGTTCCATTCAGGGAAGAAATGTCGGGATGGCTTCTGGGAGACAAGCCTAATGACCCCACTTTGACTGCGAAACTCACCAACAGAACATTTTAAAAAATTCATTCTCGGGATGTGCACGTCGCTGGCAAGGCCAGCATTTATTGACCATCCCTAGTTGGCCTTGAGACAGTGGTGGTGAGCCGCTTTCTTGAAGCGCTGCAGTCCATATGGTGAAGGTTCTCCCAAAGTGCTGTTAGGTAGGGAGTTTGACCCAACGGCGATGGAGGAGCGGTGATATATGTCCAAGTCAGGCTGGTGTGTAACTTAATGGGGAACTTGGAGGTGATGGTATTCTCATGCACCTGCTGCCCTTGTTACAACAAGGCCCATTCATCAACCAGAGTGGTTATTGGTTTTATGGGAGTGGATCGCGGCCATAGATGCTTTGCTTTTTTGACGTTATTTCTATGGTTCTTCAGTACACTTTTTTGGATATTTATTTGATTGATGCATTTAGCCAGTAAACCATCAGGGACTCAGCACTGACCAGGGATTGGTGCCTTTACCCAGCAAACCAGCGGAGACCCAGCACAATAACAACCACAACAACAACAATTTGCATTTATATAGTATCTTTAACATAGAAAACCGTTCCAATCGGACAAAAATTGACTGAGCCAAAAACGGAGATATTAGGAGGGTGACTATAAGCTTGGTCAAAGAGGTAGGTTTTAAGGTGGGTCTTAAAGGAGGAAAGAGAGGTAAAGAGGCAGAGAGGTTTAGGGAGATCATTCTGGAGCTTAGGGCCTAGACGGCTAAAGGCATGGCTGCCAATAGTGGGGCGAGGGAATGGAGAATGTACAAGGGTTCAAAGTTTGAAAAACGCAGAGTTCCCATAGGGTAATAGGGCTGGAGGAGGTTACAGAGATAGGAAGGGGTGAGGCCATGAAGGGATTTAAACACAAGGATGAGAATTTTAAATTGGAGGGGTTGGGGGACTGGGAGCCAATGTGGGTCAGCGAGAACAAGAGTGAGCAGCAATCGGTGTGGGTTAGGATACGAGCCGCAGAGTTTTGAATGAGATAGAGTTTATGGAGGGTGAAGGATGGGAGGCCGGCCAGGAGAGTATTGGAATAGTCGAGTCTGGAGCTGACAAAGGCATGGATGAGGGTTTTGGCAGCAAATGGGCTGAGTCAGGGGCAGGGACGGGTGATGTTACGGAGGTGGAAGTAGTGGTCTCGGTGATGGTGAGCACATGGGGTCAGAAGCTCAGCTCAATGTCAAATGGAACGCTGAGATTGTGAACAGTCTGCTTCAAACTGAGACAGTGGCTGGGGAGTAGATGGAATCGCTGGCAAGGGAACGGAGTTTGTGGCGGGAGCCGAAGAAGATGGCTTCGATCTTCTCAAGGTTTAACTAGAGGAAATTGTGGCTCACAAGCAGGCTCACAACACAGAGACAGTGGAGGGGGTCGAGAGAAGTGGTGGTGAGGTAGAGCTGGATGTCATCAATATACATGTGGAATCTGACGCCATGTCTTCCGATGATGTCGCTGGGGGTGGGACAGCATGTAGATGAGGAATAGGAAGAGGCCAAGGATGGATCCTAGGAGGACTCCAGAAGTAATGTTGTGGAGCTTGAAGAGAAGCCATTACAGGATATGGTCTGGCTTCAATTGGATAGGTAAGAGTGGAAACAAGCAATGACAGTCTCATTGAGCTGGACAACTTCTTTACCCAGAGAGTGATTAGAATGTGGAACTTGCTACCACACAGAATAGTTGAAGCAAATTGCATAGATGCATTTAAGGGGAAGCTAGATAAGTACATGAGGGAGAAAGGAATAGAAGGATATGTTGATAGGGTTAGATGAAGTGAGGTGGGAGGAGGCACATGCGGAGCTTAAACACCAGTATAGACCAGTTGGCCTATTTCTGAGCTGTAAATTCTATGTAATTCTACGTAACGGAGGAGAGGCATTGAAGGAGAATAGTGCGGTCAAAGGCTGCAGCGAGGTCGAGAAGGATGAGGAGGGATAGTGCACAAAAGGACATAGTCAAAGAGATACCATTTGTGACTGTGAATAGAGCCATGATAAACTCTCCTACCCATATTCATGCCACCCCCTTGTTCTTGCTATCTTCTGTGGCATCTCTACTACCTTTGTCTTGATCACCGATAAGGTCATCTCTGACCACTTCTTTGTAGCCCTCACCACCCACATTCCCCTACCCCACTCCAACCCCATTTCCTTCTGCGTCTCTCCCCCAAGTCATTTACAACTGCACCTTCAAACTCCTCAGCCTTTGGCCCTTCATTTGCTATATTTCTACAGCTGTGGATTTGCTCAAACATTCTCTCACCTCCACCTTTGATGCCCTTGTCCCCAGAAAAACATTTACTCTTTCCCACTCTGGCCATTCCTCCTGGTACAGCCCCCATTTTGCTTCCTCAAGTTCAAGGGATGTAGACTTGAGTGTATCTGGTGCACAACTGGTTTAGCCATCCAGAACCAGATCTAGCTGGAGCACGTCAAGTATAATGGGGCCTCATTTTCTGCCGCCAAAACCGTTAGATACTACAGGATCATCTTAGAGAGCAAAGATAACCCCTGGCTTCATTTCTCCACTATGGACGATCTCCATAAACCCCTCACCCCTGCCCCTCCCTTCTCACCTCCAATAGTAAGTGCAAGGAACTCAAGGACTTCTTTGTCACTAAGGGTGAGACTGTCCATTTCCCAAGCATAAAACTGACATTGTGGATTGAAATCAGTGGAAGTAAAAATTGGGCAGTTTCTATAATGGGCAGCCAATCCGCAAAGCCAGTTTTATGATCGGGCGGAAAGTTGAAAACCTACCTCTGGAGAATTGCAAATGTTACACCCTTGTTCAAAAAAGAGTGCAAGGATAAACCTGACAACTACAGGCCAGTCAGTTTAAGCTCGGTGGTGGGAAAACTTTTAGAAACGATAACCTGGGACAAAATTAATAGTCACTTGGACGAGTGTGGATTAATAAAGGAAAGCCAGCACAGATTTGTTAAAGGCAAATCATGTTTAACTAACTTGATTGAGTTTTTTGATGAGGTAACAGAGAGGGTTGATGAGGGCAATGAGGTTGATGTTGAGTCTATGGACTTTCAAAAGGTGTTTGATAAAGTGCCACATTATAGGCTTATCAGCAAAATTGAAGCTCATAGAATAAAAGGGGCAATGGATACGAAATTGTATGAAACAGTGGATACATGGATACGAAATTGGCTAAGTGACAGGAAACAGGGGGTAGTGGTGAACAATTTTTTTTTTGACTGGAGGAAGGTATACAGTGGTGTTCCCCAGGGATCGGTACTAGGACCACTGCTTTTTTTGATATATATGTTAATGACTTGAACTTGGGTGTGCAGGGCACAATTTCAAAATTTGCAGATGACATAAAACTTGAAAGTGTAGTAAACAGTAAGGAGGATAGTAATAGACTTCAAGAGGGAATAGACAGGCTGATAGAATGGGCGGACACATGGCAGATGAAATTTAATGCAGAGAAGTGTGAAGTGATACATTTTGGCAGGAAGAATGAGGATAGGCAATATAAATGAAATGGTACAATTCTAACGGGGGTGCAGGAACAAAGAGACCTGGGGGTAGATGTGCATAAATCTTTGAAGGTGGCAGAACAGGTTGAGAAAACAGTTAAAAAAGTATACAGGATCCTGGGCTTTATAAATAGAGGCATTGAGTACAAAGCAAGGAAATTATGTTGAACCTTTATAAAACACTGGTTCGGCCACAGCTGGAGTATTGTGTCCAATTCTGTGCACCACACTTTAGGAAGGATGTGAAGGCCTTAGAGAGGGTGCAAAAAAGATTTACTAGAATGGTTCCAGGGATGAGGGACTTCAGTTACGTGGATAGACTGGAGAAGCTGGGGTTGTTCTCCTTAGAGCAGAGAAAGTTAAGAGGAGATTTGATAGAAGTGTTCAAAATCATGAAGAAGATAAAGTAAATAAAGAGAAACTGTTCCCATTGGAGGAAGAATCGAGAATCAGAGGACACAGATTTAAGGTGATTGGCAAAAGAACCAAAGGCAACATGAGGAAAAACTTTTTTTACGCAGCGAGTAGTTATGATCTGGAATGCGCTGCTTGAAGGAGTGGTAGAAGCAGATTCAATTGTGGCTTTCAAAAAGGAATTGGATAAATACTTGAAGGGAAAAAATTTGCGGGGCTACGGGGAAAGAATGGGGGAATGGGACTAACTGGATTGCTCTTACAAAGAGCTGACACGAGCTCGATGGGCCACATGGCCCCCTTCTGTGCTGTAACCATTCTATGATTCTATTCTCTTTGTGCCTAGTTTTGGTCCTCCCATACATGGAGGAGAATATCAAGGCTGTCAACAGGGTGAAGAAAATGCTGACCAGAATGATACATATTTATTTTTGCAGAAAGTCCATTACCCTTTTGAACAAACTACCTTAACACGTGATGAATATGGATTCACTGCAATCTCTTAAAAAGGATCTTGTCAAGTTCCTAAGAGAAGAGAACATTTCAAGTTAAACGGTAGGTTGCTAATTAGCTGGGATATGGGGGAGTTACAGATTAACACGGTCTGCAGGAACCTTGCTTTATTGCCTTAGGGAGTCAGAGAGGAAATTCCCAAAATTTTTCATGAAGTGAATTGAACGAGTTTTATTCAGTTCTGACGAAAGGTCATCGACCTGAAACGTTAACTTTTTTTTTCTCCACAGATGCTGCCTGACTTGCTGAGTAATTCCAGCATTGTCTGTTTTTATTCTGTTCTTTTTTGCCTTTCCCATTAGATTGCATGTTAGGAGTTGGGTCCTTGATGTACTAAATTGCACCATGTCTGGATGGGATGGGCTTAATGAACCTGGGTAATCTTTTCCTGCTCTTTTTTTTGTATGTTAGCAAACAGTCGAAACGTTATTAAGGATTGAAGTTACTTACCTAGTCTCTTTGGAACAGCTACTGCCATAGTTGATTCCCTAGCAACCCTGGATACCCATTTTAAATAGTCATCCTTTAGATCTGATGACCTGCAAGCCCAAACGTTGATAAATGGCATGAAGGGTGTCGTGCATGTTTGTTGTGGATGCTTCCAACATTGCCAGTCACCCTCCCTGGAAACTTCAGCCCAGCACAAAGTGGGGCAGAGTTCTTGTGAGACAGAAAAACACCCATATCCCAACTACCAATCAGCCAATTGATGCTGCTACAACTGGGCAAACTAGGAATGCTGAGGAATTCTTCATGTAGTGTATTTTAAGCCTGTCACTATATGATTCAGTAAACAATTTCAATTGTTATACCAATAATTTTTGAATGGTAAGAATATATGTTTGACCTTGTGATGATATTATTGCTGGGTGTTTGATGTCTTTTACATTTTAAACTTCACTTTCTTCATTTGACTCATTGGCACTGGGCCATGCACTTGCTTCATTGGTAATTGAATCATAGGTCAGGATTTGAATCCCAGTGGCAACACTTTACTTGGTGAAAATTATTATCATGTAGATGCAATTTTTACACAGTACTTCACAATTATTAAGTACTGTGTTAAAATGAAAATGTATTTGAATCTAAATTATAGTGATTTGCATTAAATAAACAGTTAGCATCAGGTCAACACACATTGTAATGACTCTTGGGCCTTGCCACTGCATTAGTGCATGAACCAATCAATAAACAGCATAAGCTATGAGACAATGTGGTAACTTGTGTGTATTGTTCTCTTGTACTGGCATAAATGTGCTGTAGAAGACCCATAGGACTGGAAGTTAGGCCCTTCCATATCTACTTAACCAATGCTCAATCTAACGTCTGCACACAATTATTGATCAGGCAATTTTAATTGATTTTGATAATGTATTTTAAACATCAAGTAGATGTGACACATAGAGTTTAATGAAAATAAATAAATCCTAATGCCAGTGTGGTATGAAGATGTGTCACTATGTAGAGGACACTGACCAGATGCCTTTTTATAAGCTTTTCTATTTTATCTAATACCCTCCTGATGGCACTGACTTGTGCTGGGGTACCCCTTCAGTATCTTGCCCAAATCTCCATTCTTCTCATACGAGCCTAAACAATGAGTGTCAACAGGCTATTTGACCATTGATAGCATTGTTGCTGAGTTCAATCCTGCCCTCATGACTTCCACACACGTGCACTTTCCATCATAGGGGATCACTGGCTAGCGATCAGGAGAGAAAGCCCTGATTTTTCCCACCTTATCCTAGGGACGCTGAAGCCAATTGTAACACCCCAGCTGAAGTCTGCAAACTCAGCACAGAGCAGGGATCAAAGATAGGACCTTCCTGGTTGGCATCATTTCAATCAGTGCATTATTTACCCTTTGGGGAAGCTAAGGTTTGACTTTGACGGAGGAAATTAACCTGGTCAATTATGAACACAAACTTGTGATGATCAAACTCACAAGTGGAATTTGAAAATCTTATATAACTGACATCCTTTCCATATTCTGCTCACTCATGCTATGGGTTTAATTTTCTTCTTAAAGACAAATTCTCAATGATTTTGTAATGGTGGGATTTTGAAAACTGTTGTGTTGAATCTGATTTTTATTTCTCCAGTACTAGGACCATATGAGTGTTATAAAGCTGAAATTTCTCATTAAAGTTCCATTGTGTTCAGTGATTTTGTAATCTTCCATTGATAGATGCAAAGCCCGCTGTGTGATGTGCTAAATGTATGTTGCAATGTAAACACCAAAATTCGGAACACTCTCGTTGTATTTCCAGTGTATGAATAAATCTGCAATAAATGCGGACATGAATAATAACAACATTAAAATTAGAACATTATCTCAAATGACAGACCATTGCAATTATTTTAATTTTTGCAATTGACTTTTCCTTCAGTTCATTTGTATGTGCTGCGAATTAATAAATGGAGAGTTTGCTCAAGAATAATATTTCTTTTTTTAAGATGATTATTTTTAAATTAAAATTACTTACAACAAAATAACACGTATTCTTAAATGCAACGTTATTCATGAAATGCCTGCAGTTAGAAAGAAAGTATTTATTGATATATTTCCTATTTGGAACCAGCTGTGTGCCAGTATTAATCTCTCTAGCTCTCTCTCTCTCTCTCTCGAGCTCTTTATGACAGTGCATCTTGTTTCTGGAGTAAGTCCGAGGCACACATTGCAAAGCTGTATCCATGTCAGGTCTCATGTTTGAGGAAGAGGTGGTGGGTATTGAATATGAGTTAGGAGGCCAGGATAATGGTCTTACACTAATATGCAATAACATAGATATATGAATATGTAATAAATTGTTTACAATTAAAAATGGTGTCACACATGTGCACAATTACATTTTATCCCTCTGAGTATGAGTACTGTCATTTATTAAAAGGTACAGGTGTATCTGAACCCAAGGGTGGTAAACTCAGGAATTAATTGGATAAATCTAAAATTGTTCAGTTTGGATCAATTCAAGTTCTTAGTACAATATTCATCCCTATTGGTTAGACTATTTAAGATATCTGCAGTAGGTGAACACCAAGAATAAGAGACATATGTGGCACTGAAAATTTTGCAACTCGTTCTGTCATGCCGGTATTGAAACTGCAAATGGGAGGTTGTCTGTTCCTGTATATTTTGATTTAATGAATATCCTGGAGTTACTCTAATAGATATTCAGACATAGCAATAAATATCCCAATCATAGCATACTTTTTGAAATTAGGAGCTCTATTGAAATGTATCTGAGTGTATTTTCCTACAGAATACGTGCTAATACCTCATCTTTCTTTTCTAAGCATTTATCTCGTAGAATGAAAGCCAAACACTTTATTGAATCTTTTCCTCATATCTTTGGTGGTTTGCTTCAGCTAATTATTTTATTTTTAAATAGGATCCATATAAATGGAACTCCAATGCTGTTGTGAATATATTCTTTTATTATAATCTTGCTGACATCCTCTGGAATACTTGTTTAGCCATAATGTCCCACCGTAAACACCCACTGCTGTAATCTATTGTTCTGCATTTGTAACACTGACCATTTAATATCAGAAAAGAGAAAGTCCAGTAAGTTTTTTTTTCCTGTCAGAAAATGAATTGTTTGGCATGTCTCTCAAAATAGCTGTTCTCAGTTCCATGGGGACCTTAATGCTGCATTTATATTCCAGGATTGCCACTTGAGGCAGCTTTAACTTCTTTGCTGTAGTATCAACATAGCAGCATGGAGACCCACTTCAGAAGCTGCTTTCTTACCACACTCCCCCAGAGGCAAAGTACTAATGGTGATAAACATCAACAGATACTTGCGGCTGTCTGCAGACCCCAGGCCACCATATGTTTCTGGCCATGGGCAGAATGAGTGCTCAGACCATCCCTATTGGCCTGCAGTGTGATTGTTGTATTGCTAGCCTGAACAAACTGCTCCCCCCTCCCATCATCCCCATCCCCACCAACATCAGGCAAAGTCTGTGGCTAGAAAGTTAAATTTATAATTGTGACTTTGAAAAGATTGCATGTATTTCAATTTTGTGCTTGTGCAGATTTTCAGTGTTGCTGCTGATGCTCCATCCTGCAATGCAAAAATGTTAACAGCATGCATTCCAAAGTACATTAACACACTTCCAGTGGACGTGATTCTACAATTAGTTAGTCTTGAGATGAATTGGATCATCCCTGTCCAGAATGGGTAGGCCCTTGGGCAATCACAACATTACTGATACAACAATCAAATCACTCAATTGCAAACTCTAACAATTACTGGAATGCCAAATGTTCATCAACATAATTTCACACATTGGGGGTCAATTTTAATTTGTATCACCTGACGCTAATGAGGTGGTAATGGCCTCAAAATACGGCTAGTGCCATTTTGAAAGGACCCTACTGCTGGGCGCCCAAAGTGCTTGTCTGTTTCAATATGCAAATTGGGGTCCTCGGACCCCAATTTCCATTTTAGGTTGGAAATGGTTGGAGCTCTTGTACCATACATTGTACATTCGTAAGTTAAAGCCTCCCTCCAGAGACGTGTTGACAGTAACCTACGCTGACACTTCAATGTGATATTGAGGGAGTGGTGCACTGTTAGAGGTGCAGTGCTTCAAATGAAACATTAAACCAAGGTCTCAAGTAGATGTTGGGCCGAAGGGCCTGTTTCCATGTTGTAACTTCTATGATTCTATTTACATGGGGAAGATGGGTATCGAGGGATATGGGCCAAGTGCAGGCAATTGGGACTAGCGTAGTGGTATAAACTGGGCGACATGGACATGTTGGGCCGAAGGGCCTGTTTCCATGTTGTAACTTCTATGATTCTATGATTCTTAGTCCTTAATGATTTTAAAAAACCTTTATTAAATCTCCTCTGTTCTAGTGGAAATAGTTCCAGTACCTTAAGTCTCTCCTCATAACTACAGTTTTCCATCCCTGACATCAACGAGACGAATGTACAATGTATGGTTTCTATAGCTTTAATGTCCTTTCTATTATAGAGCTCCCAAAACTGGATACAGTACTTTAACTGTGCCCTAACCAATGTTTTGTACAAATTTATCATTACTACCATTAGTTAGGTGTCAGCCTTGGCTCAGTGGTAGTACTCTCTTCTGAGTCAGAAGGTCGTAAGTTAAAGCCTCCCTCCAGAGACGTGTTGACAGTAACCTACGCTGACACTTCAATGTGATATTGAGGGAGTGGTGCACTGTTAGAGGTGCAGTGCTTCAAATGAAACATTAAACCAAGGTCTCAAGTAGATGTAAAAAATCCATGGCTATTTGAAGAAGAGCAGGGGAGTTCTCTTGGTGCCCTGGCAACTTTGATCCCTCAACCAAAAATAACAAAGATGGATTATCTAGTCATTTATCTCCTTGTTGTTGGTGAGACCTTGCTGTGTGCACATTGGCTGCTGTGTTTCCCTACATTACAGCAATAATTACACTTCAAAAGTACTTCATTGGCTGTAAACCACTTTTGGATGTTCTGAGGATGTGAAAGGCACTATATAAATGAAGTTTTTACTTTCTCTTGTATACAAAACTGATGGAATGTTAGACTAAATAGATCGTTTTAAAGGATACATTTGGCAGAAATATCATGAGGTCAGAAAATTCAGTGCATTAATCTTCATGAAGTAAGAAATTAAAGAGAAACCCACAAGAAAGGAAGGAAGGAAAAATAAGGATAAAAAACATGAGGAACAAAAGCTTGGTTTGTATGTGCTGGCAAAATGAAAATTTCCTTCACAAAACAAGGACTGTCGCTCGAGGATTGGACTCCAGCCACTTACCATGGTACAGCATAGCAAAGTAACTGAACTGATTTGGTGTTTACATTGTTGTCTTTTGAGGTGGACGGTTGCCATCATTATGCATTATAGTCTATCCAGCACCCTGAAAAGTGCTCTGAGATGACACTTTGTGGACTTGAGAATTACAAGTTGTTGCTGCTGTAATATTTTTCTGATGCAGGTGGTGAAATTAAGGCATGTGGCAAAAAGCATTACACTTTCAACAATATGGTACAACCATGGGAGATTGCTATAACATGTGTTTGCAGCAAAAAACAACTCTAAACAGGTCAAAAGGGAATGAAACCAGCCCATGCACTCCTCTTGTACAGAAGTAGTGCTGCTGTTGACTATATGTGAAAGAGGGCAATATATCAGTGTGTGATATGGTGAAGCAGCATATTTGTTAGATCAAGATTTAGCTTACACAGAACATAAAGGATAGCAAGTGGTCTGAGTGTAGGATGTGTTGTTTCAACATTTACAGGCAGCTTCTTTGATGTGGTGCTATTGCAGCTGGTGTCAGGAATATAAAAGAAAGAAAGAACTTGCATTTATATAGCACCTTTCATGACCTTAGGACATCCTATAGTGCTTTACAGCCAATGAAATACTTTTGAAGTGTAGTCACTGTTGTAATGTAGGAATATGGTGAATATAGGATTAGAACAGTTGTTAATGACATTTGACAAAATCAAAACAGCAATCTTATTCAGGGGTTCAGATGATATCACATACCAGGAGAGATAAACTTGAGCCTTTTAGAACTGTCATTGGAACCCTGAGATTAGAATTCTACCTTGAATTTGCTCCAGGGTATTTGCTGCTTTGTATAACCTTCACTGTAAAGTATATGAGGCAGTTTCTTTCAGTTCTGGGTCCTGTTTTATAATTGTAATGGCTGTCACTGCAGGTACTGACAATCAGTGCACTCCATGTTGTTGATACATGACAATACTCATACTAAAGGATTGATGAGTGTGACACAATTACTCCAAATTTATTGAGATGAATTATTGTTGAATACTTGGAAATTCTATATCCAGTATATATTTAGAAGTTAAATGCGTCACTGAGCAGTGTTCAGGCCTGAGGCACACTGACACAGGACATCATTTGCTGAGTTCAGTAACGCATTAGTGTATCTTCAGGCCATTATTTTAAAACCAAGAATGAAAATTCTCTGATCAGCCCACTCTGGAGCCTCTATTAGTATGCCATATTCTTGAACTCATTTATTGTAACCAAAGGCATTGCACTCAAAAACTGCAGGTTAATGAAGTACAGGCCTGATTCCTGCAAGACTTTTGCAGACAACAGCATAGATTCATAAATGTATTTTGTGGCACAAACATATATTAATGACCTGGCAATAGTTCAAGCAACAGAAAATGTTCTGGGGCAGGGATCCTATTAATGCAGCAAGTAAAAAAAACCTCTAATTTGATGTTTTTTTGAATAAGAAGAATTTTCTGCATCAGCACAACATTTTAACAAGGGTGACCTTTTTTAATAAAACAATTCCTGCTACATAAAAAGATAATATAACATGCAATTTTCTCCAAAAAGTTTGTTTTTTTAAATCAATTTTAATTCTTTGTTAACCTGAAAATAATAAACAATATTTAACCATAACAACCTTACCAAATGCACTGGTGTGTGTGCAGGTTAGACGTCGTATGGGTGCTAATCTGCTGCTGCTCTGTATTTTCCAAAGCGTTATGTTTTGGTGATTTACAAATCAAGGATTTGGGGAATGTTTATGTGCAGATAGGTAAACAATAAAAAAGATTTCTTTAAGCAAATTAATTTTTGAAGTGCATTAAGTCCAATAATTTGAACTAGGTTAGTTTTGATATTTCTTTTGGGTGCTTTTATGCAGTAACTCTCTGTAGTTATTAGGAAGGTTGCAGCTTCCAGTTGATTTGTTCATTCTATTTATAAACCTACCCACAAGGTCATGTGACTAGCCATTTTGACTCAAATGTTTGACTCAAATCCCCAAAACTACTCTGTTTTTAGATTATAGCAGCTACATTTTTCTTTTTTATTGAAATACGTAAAAGATGTTCATTTTTTATTGTAAATTATGACACACTAATTAACTCACAGGAAACTGCCATTTTGAAATGTGCAGTCCCCCAGATTGTGATTTCAGTAGTGGCAACAAAAAACTGTAATAACCATCCTTTAGCAATTCGCAAGTGACTAGCAAGCCACTTAGCCAGTATAAATGTTAAAATGTTTGTTAATCCAGCTGTGCATGTGCAATTTTGAAGGAAAACAGCTCAGTAGTAATTGAGAAAAGCCCATTCTACTGACCAGGCTTTTCATATACTAGTAAGGTCTGATGTGGGAAATGTAAATACATTTTGGATGGGGGAGGACAGCCCTAAACATGCAAAGGTAACACCAAGGAGAGCAATGTGCCATCAAAAAAGTCAACATGGTGCCAACTACACTGAGACACGTTTTGAGGTTCAGAAGAAAATCATAAACCATAGAAGTTTATAACACAGAAGGAAGCCATTTGGCCCATTGTATCTCTGCCGGCTGTTTGCTAGAACATTCCAAAACTAATTCTACTACCCTGCCCTCTTTCCATATTCCTGTAAGGAAAGAAGAAAAGAAATATTTGCAGTTGTGTAATGCTTTATCACATTATTGAAATCTCTTAAAGTGCTTCACACATTGAATTATGTCTGGAATGCAGTGATTATTCTGTAGGCAAGCACAGCAGCCATTTTGTGCCAGCATTGTCTCACAAATATCAATGAGATAATCTGCTCAGTGATATTGGTTGAAGGAGGAATGTTGGCCAGGACACTATGAAAACTCGCTGATCTTTCAAAAGTGCCATGGGATCTTTAACATTCAAATGGACAAGCAGACGGGTCCTTGGTTTAACATTTAATTTGAAAGATGGCACATCCGGCAATACAGCACTATAGGTACCTAGGTACTGCACTGGAGTATCAACCAAGAGGGTGTGCTTGAGTCCTTGTGCTATCCCTGTGCTTCTGCATGCATATCACTACTAGGGGCGATGTCCTGACTGCAGCACAGATAGCTGTGCACTGCTTTGGGGTCTTTGAATGCCTCATTTATGACTGTCTAAATTGTGGGTCCAACTGTGTTAAAATCAGTCTTTACAATATCATGGACTGTAGGCTCTGAAGTTTGGATTATCTGCTGACAAACCCTCATTGCTGCAGCACAAATCAGATGACCAGAAAACAAAAATGGGAGGGTGTTCAGCCGCACCAGAACTTCCCTCATTTAGTGTCTTAACACAGTTTCTAGGAGGTAAGATCAGCAGCGGAGGAAGCATTCAGCTCAAACAGGCGAGCACTTCATTTAAATATTAAGTTGGGAGCGTATTTCCCACTGTACTGATGTGCAGGGAGTGAGATCTAAATCATACAGTGTGAAACAGGTATCCAAGGTTCCTAGGCAGTGGTAAGTATATGGAAGGGCATGGAAAGGACTCTGTAATGTTAGGATGAGTGTAGCTCAGCCATCTCTTAAACATTTTTTCTCTTCTTTCCCTGTTGGTAGTTAGATTTTCATGAGCTTTTGTGCTATTTACTGTATATTATTTTTTGCCCCTCGTCATTACTGGCATTAAAGGGTTTCCCGAAGGAAATTGTCTAATCTGAGGTACTTGGAAGAACAAGACCAATGAAAGGATGCCAGACAGTTCAGGCTGCATGAGAAATGGTCTATGACCACCTTCCATGACAGTAATGGTGAGCTGTGGCCTGAAACTTGGCTCCACCAGCTTTCCAGCATGCTGTAATGCTATCTTATGGAGATGGTGCCATGGAGTGGTACAGAGGACCAGTGTCCTTACAACCACTCATGCAGCAGGTCCTTGACTTCAGCAGCCAATAAAATGCTGAGCTGCCCCGTCATTTATTTGCACTCATGCCTGGACCTTGAGTTTCACATAGAACCCTTACAGCAAGCAGACAGCAAAGCGTATTCATCCCTTCTGTCTGGACCAGATTCGAACCCAGGTCCCAGAGGTGAAAGACTAATCCCCTGGGCTATCCAGTGCCCCTTATGGTTTCTAAGTAAAATTATGTTTACACTAAAGTTATTTTGCATGCAGATATTGTTCCTGATGATGTTTGGAAGCTGCTTTCATTGGATAACATGAATGGGAGTTGATGCGCTAGTTAATGTGCACAGAGGGGGTCTGTAGATGATGGCATCTTTGTGGTAAGAAGGACGAAGATGCACGCAGGATGGTTAATGCACTGGACAGATGTGCTAGTCAATAGATAGCATGAATGTGTCTTGCACCTGGCAACAGACTCTTCTCCACATCCTCTTTGTTGCCCATTGTGGCATTTCTCCACTGGGGCCTCCATGAGGAGGCCTCATTGTAAAACAAAGTTCTGTAACATATCGCACACCTTCAAAATTCTTCAGATCCTAGCCCGACTATATTGCAGAATGGCCCCAGATTGATCCAAGCACCTGAAGTGCCTCTCCAACATTCCAGTGCTGAAGGATGTCTCTGATGGACAAATGGGTCTTGTTGTAGCAGTGCTCAGCTGATATCCTAGGAAAGCGCACAGATATCATCAGCCATGGCTTCAACAAATAGCTTTGATCTTTCAGGAGCCATGCAGAGACTTGCCTTTCTGGATCAAAAAGTGCTGGGATGGTGGAGTTCCTTAAATAAAAGCACCAAGACAGCTTCCAGGAAAATCAGCATTCACTTGCATTTTGACTTACTGCTGGTTACAAAGAAGCTGCATGTTGAAAGAGTGGGATCCTTCCTTGTTGATGTAGATATAAGTATTGAGCAAGGGAATACATATGGCCAAATGGATGCAATCAATGAGTATTCTGACCTTGAGGAACCCTCTTATTCTGTAAAATTGCAGTGCCTTGTCACGTTGCTGCTGGCCATCCGTGCAGCAGGAAATGAAATTGCTAGCTTTAGAGAACTATATATCCGTGATTTTCTTAATGTATCTGTGCACAGCTGTTTGGCTAGTGTTACAGATGTCCCCACTGACAGCTGGGAATGACCCCTAGCATAGAAATTAAAGACAGTTGTAACCTTAACAAGCACTGAAGAGCATTGCTTGCAGTGGAGATGGATTGTAGGTTGGCGTGCACCATGTGGCATAACTCAGTGATGGCTTTCTGTGGAAAGTGAAGCATCCATGAGGACTGCTCTTTGATGTAGCACGGAGAGGAGCACTGCTATCTGTACCTGTAGTGCAGCCTCACCAGCCTGGCCTCCCTAGGTTGTTTCTGATCTACTTATTATAAGAAAGAAAGCTAAAAGGAAATTCCGAGTTGGAAAGCCATTTTTCCCCGTTTGAAACAGGGTGGGAGGGAAATGGCAGACCCTCAGTAAATGGTACAAAACCAGATGACAAAGTATTTAGCAGCAGCAAAAGAACTGGAAAAAAAAATCAGAAATGGCTGAAAATGGGGCGTAAGATGTCATTACATCATTACTGCCTTACTTGCATACCTGCCCAAAATGGGTAGCTGCTTCTGCAACCGATAGAAATGACTGCACAAAATAAGTCAGGCACTAAAATGGTGGAGATCTGATCTATGTTTTCTCTACCTAATTGTTTCACCTTTTGCTCTTGTACCCTTTAATTCCCAGTATCACAAAAAGCGAAGCAAAGTACTTTACTGTATCTGCCATTTCCTTCATAGGAACATAGGAACTGGAGTAGGCCATTCAGCCCTTTGAGCCTATTCCGCCATTTAATTAGATCATGGCTGATCTGTATCTTAACTCCATCTACCCGCCTTGGTTCCGTAACCCTTAATACCCTTGCCTAACAAAAATCTATCAATCTCAGTTTTGAAATTTTCAATTGACCCCCAGCCTCGACAGCTTTTTGGGGGAGAGAGTTCCAGATTTCCACTACCCTTTGTGTGAAGAAGTGCTTTCTGACATCACCTCTGAATGGCCTAGATCTAATTTTAAGGTTATGCCCCCTTTTTCTGGACTCTCCCACCAGAGGATGTAATTTCTATTCTATCCTATCAAATCCTTTAATCGTCTTAAACACCTCAATTGCATCACCCCTTAATCTTTTATATACAAGGGAATACAAGCCTAGTCTATGCAAACTGTCCTCATAATTTAACCCTTTTAGCCCCGGTGTCATTCTGGTGAATCTGTGCTGCACCCCCTCCAAGGCCAATATATCCTTCCTGACATGCAGTGCCCAGAATTGACTGCAGTACTCCAGAGCTCTGTACAGCTGTAACATAGCTTCCACCCCTTTGTATTCCAGCCAACATTCCATTAGTCTTTTAAATTATTTTTTGTATTTGTCCACTAGCTTTTAGTGATTTCTGTACATGGATCCCTAAATCTCTCTGCTCATCCACAGTTCCTAACTTCTCGCCATTTAGAAAATACTCTGATCGTTCTTTCTTAGGTCCAAAGTGGATGACCTCACACTTTCATCCACCGTGAGAAGATTTTTTTGTCATCTCTAATCACCCCACTCCTTGTTTAGAAATCCTTTACTTTCTGTGTATCTATAAACACTTTTACTGTTCCCTTTTATATTCCCTACCAATTTTTCATCACATTCCCTCTTAGCCTTGCCAATCTTTTCGCAACTTTTTAAATATTTTCTATACTTTGCTTGATTTTCTTTGGTATTATTAGTCCTAGATTTGTCATATGCACATTTTTTATGTATAATTTTAATTTTCATTTATCTACTCAGGCAAGGAACTCCAGCTTTTGTTGCACCCCATTACTTGTGGGAATATGTCTAGTTTTTACTCTAATCTTCCCCAGTTAAAGGTTTTCCATTGTTTGTCTGCTATTTTAGCAGCCAATTTTTCTTTATCTAAAGTAGTTCCTTTTTAATTTCATTGAAATTGTATTTTTTTCAGGTAAGTATCCTTATCTTGAATTGCTTCCTTTCCTTTTCAATTTTTATATTGAACCTAATTATTTTATGTTCACTTTTTCCTAGATGAACTCTTACCCTTACCTTACCAATATTGAATGCTTCCCTATTAGACTAAAAACATATTCTCCAAAAATCCATGATAGGGCGCATCTCAATGGGAACCTACAGGAACCTACGCTGCTGATCCCAGCAGACTTTCCAGGGTCTGCAAGAGGTTCCCTCTGTTGGCTGCCAATTGTGGGTGCCTGTGTCATTTTGGCTGCATTTAGAGCAGTCGCTGCTGAAGAGGTTGGAAAGTCCAGCCAAAGAGTGCAGGGCTGAGGGAATCACCTTTGCCCTCAGTGTCTCCATTGTAAGGGGGCTACATTGAAATTTAAAACACAAATTATGACCTCTTTTCCTTTGGGTGTCCATGTCACGATCCCAGTCTAGACCCCAAGGTGAGGCCAACTTCCACCCATTAATGGGTAACTCCAGTAAACAAATGACAGGTCACAAGAAGGGTTGAGGACCCATCATCTTATGATGTAAGGAGTATCTGCCCAGCTGTTATGATGACAACATTGAGAAATCTTCAATGCTACTGAAACGTTATGTGTTTAAATTTCAAAATGAACTTTACTCACAAGCAGTATGCTTCCTAGAAATTGGACCATGCTGCGCCCATTTTACAGGCAAAAAAATGGCACCTAAGGGTTCAAAGTGGCAGGTGGCTTGCGTGCACTCATTGAGTGCTGGAAGTGTGCTGCCCGCCATATTGGTAAAGGCTCCTCCACAGACATCCAGGGCATGCTCCTGAAACAGGTGTTAGGCCCTTTGCATGTTTGAGGCCTTTGTCCCAAAATTCGTTTGCCCATGACCACTACATGCTGCGGTTAGTATTCTCATGCACTTGGCAGCCAAACCAGCCGTCCTGAAAGAGACCACTGGAGGCTGCCAATGGAAAGGTAAGTTTGAACTCTTTCCTTGGCTTATTGTGCAGCCTATTTTGGATATCTCTATGCCGGCTGATCTTGCTGCCACTCAGGACCGGTGAGCTGCCTCTGGGGTCGTGACTGGCGCCCGGAGCTCGCTGGTAATAAACAAATGAGACCGGCAGACCAATTTGCCATGGTTCTGCCACCAGCCTCTTTAGGCAGTGTGCACAGCACCGAGCTCGCACCCCGATTCTGGCGCAATCCAATTTCTAGGCTGGGTGCTTCAGTGCTATTCAGAAATGCAACTTATGATACTGACTTTTTGCATCACCAGGAGGATCTCCCTTCTTTCTGCAGTGTGTTCCAGATAAGATGGCATCACTCAGGCCTATTCATACTCTGCTACTCTGCTGTGTGTTGCTCTGGATGGGTGAAATTAAATCAATGTCTGTGGTATTCATGAGCCAAAAACATTTCAGCTTTGATAGTATTTAATGCTATGGGTATGATACATACATTTTACTGGTACAAGAAATTTTATCCTGTGTTTTCATCCACGGTTTCTTCCAGAAACCTTTTCTCTCATCAGGGCGTTTTATGCTGAAAACAGATCTTATTGAAAAGACAAATGGATTAAAGTGAGACTATTCTCAATGGTCTTTCAGACACTAGGTTAGCATGCTACGCTTAAATAATTTACTGCATATGAAGGAACTTATCTGCAAATAAACCATTAATATTATGATTTGTTAACAACCATAGTGATAAGTTATGAAAAAATAGAAATGTACTTTTATGAACCATATTACACAGAACTACATAGAATATACAGCACAGAAACAGGCCATTCGGCCCAACAGGTCCATGCCGGTGCTTATGCTCCACATGAGCCTCCTCCCACCCTTCTTCATATAACCCCATCAACATATCCTTCTATTCCTTTCTCCCTCATGTGTTTATCTAGCTTCCCCTTAAATGCCTCAACTACTCCTTGTGATAGCGAGTTACATGTTCTAACCACTCTCTGGGTAAAGAAGTTTCTCCTGAATCCCCTATTGGATTTATTAGTGACTATCTTATATTTATGGCCTCTAGTCCTGGTCTCCCCCGCAAGTGGAAACATCTATCCCATCAAACCCTTTCATAATCTTAAAGACCTCTATTAGGTCACCTCTCAGTCTTCTCTTTTCTAGATTAAAGAACCCCCGCCAGTTGAATTTTTCCTGCTAGTTATAACCTCTCAGTTCTGGTATCATCCTAGTAAATCTTTTTTGCACCTTCTCCACTTCCTCTATATCCTTTTTATAATGTGGAAGACATCGGAACAGAAGCTGAAATGGAATTGGAAGATGGCTTTATCTTTACACACACATGGCAAACTTTTCACCTTGGCACAAAAATACAAAAATGTTGTTTGTGCCAACAGTGCTAACTTTTAATCCTGTTAGGAACACAAAGAGCTACTTTGACTGAGATACTTTCAGTTCCCGTCTGTTCAGCCATTAGGAATTTAGCATCATAGATACACAGAGTCTGCGGGACAGAAGTGTGGAAAGATGACAGCATGCGCATCCCACAAAGCAATTTCGTATTCTTTAACTGTAAAATAATTCTTATATAACAATAGCTGAGGAAAGATCTTATTCTAGTGTACAAACATGTATATTAGAAATAAAAATAAAATTCTTGTACTGTGCGAGATTGCAGTATGCCAACACATATTTTAGTGCCCCCAAAAATATATTTTATAAACTATTTAAATAGGAGAATGGCACACTCACCTTTATGTCAGCGTTTGTGTTCTATTCTCCTGTTTGTTCAAATCTTAAAATGGCACCAGAAGTAGAACCAAAACTCTGCTTCTGGACCTCCACTTAATCAAAGCAAAATTCAAAGTAGCACCTAACCCCGGGTTGTAAAAAAATAAACGTTTTCTTCCCCAGCAGAGATGCAAAGTATTTATATTACACTTAACACCATGAACAGTGGTAATGCTAATAAAGAAAAAAAAATTGTCCATAATTTGTCACTTGCTGGAGGCACTAATCTGCAAAAGTAATGGTCGTAGAGCTCAAGGCTCCCTTTCTTCTATCAATTCACCACCTTTTAACTTTAAGACATGCAGTTTATCAACCGCCTTTTCTTCCATTGTGAGCTGGTCAAGATCACCTAGAGTGAAGGAGCTCTGTTTCAAATTTAATTGCGTCAAAGTTTAGCTTTTTTTTTCCCTGAGAAGGTTTTCTTTCTGCATCTGCTGTGGCCTTTTCTCAGACACTGAGTAGACTGCTGCCTGGCTGAAAAAGACTCTCATTCAATGCAGAATTGCTCGTCTGTGCCTCGCTGTCACACTGTCAAGCTCAATCAGACGTCGATGAAAGTGATGCAGTGGCAAAGCTTTGCCGGCAAGACCAAGAACAAAGGCGACTCATAGCTGAGCACAGATTTCACATCCAATTTAACTCTTTGGAAAAGGATTTCAGGAGATACATGGCTGAGGGTTGGAAAAATCGAGTTGGTTGAAGTATAAAGGCTAAAAGCATTATCCTGGCTTAGATAGCTACAAAGATAGGCTGATACTATTTTCTTCCATAAACCACATTAGCTGGCATTACACACTGAGCTTTTTTACTCGTTACTTGCAAGGAGATTTGAGAAGAATTTACCAGCTACATGAAATGACTCTTTCATGATTCTAGCTTTAACAGTGGAGTTAGTTGTACAAGGTACATGAATGGATAGTCCCTAAATCATGTTGTTAAACAAATCTGGTTTTACAGAGTTGGGCTGAGTTTACTATTTGAGGCTCAGTTAACTGAGGAAACATGAGGTTTAAGACCTAATGCCTTGCATGCCTGATAGGAAATGATTTGCATGCTTAAAAAAAAACGGCTACACTCAATCCAATAGCACTACTTACGAGTTACATGGACATTTTATATCCAGCTGCATCATTCTAGGTTAGAGTTAGTAAGATGTGTCTTTTGGTGGTAATCCAGTATTTATTGGCACAGCTGCATGTGGCTAGTCAAAGACACAAACTGTTCATGATGTATTTCAGACTTCTGTCGACGTTATTTCTCTGAGGAATATTTGCTGTGAACTTCATAAGCAACATTTTGGTACTGTTATGAACCAGAACTGGCATTTGTCTTCAGTTGATATATTTGCAATATTTGTAGTGTTCTCAGGGATGAAACTGGTCTTCGCCCTTAGCATGGAAACGGGTGACTTCAATGGAAAAAATAATCGGGTGCGGTGTAAAATGGGCTGTCGATTCGCTATCGCCCGTTTCTGCGTGACTGGCGAAGACCTATTTCACCCCTTTTAAGTTTTTCTATTTTGCACAAAGGGCAGAGATGAAAATGTTGAAAAGTCCATCCTGTCAAGCGTCATAAACTCAGTATATCCACCCATTTTCTTCCGGTGAAAGACTTGCGCCATTTTAACAGTGTAAATGTCATATTTAAGTGTGAGCACCATAAGAAAAATATCATGAAGCAACCAAAATACATGCATTGGATTTCTGTGTTGATGAATTCTTTAGCCAGCAAACCAATTGGGTTTTACTGACTACTGTAGTCATTGGATTAAAACAAGTTTCTTTGTTGATTATCAAGTTCATTTTTCAACATGACCTAAAAGGCTTGGTGGCGCATGCCGGAGCTAGGCCATCCAGGCTTTGGTTGTAGATTGGAAAGTGTGTTTAAAAAAAACTGTTTTCTGTAAACAAGTTGCTTATTATAGATGAGCAGATTGACAGATACCAACATTTCATCTCTGAATACAATTATGTTAATAATTGGAAATGTTCTTATGTTAATTCTCTATAATTAAGTAAGCAATTAAAGACAAAAACAGCTCATTAGTGATTTGTGACTGCCTTGTAGACGATTGCCAAGGAAGGTCATGGTGAGCAGTTGCACAGGACAGCTGAATGTTTGCA
This sequence comes from Heptranchias perlo, assembly GCF_035084215.1. NCBI lineage: Eukaryota > Metazoa > Chordata > Chondrichthyes > Hexanchiformes > Hexanchidae > Heptranchias > Heptranchias perlo. The sequence goes on from NC_090334.1 coordinate 43,438,323, forward strand.
AACTGTTCGTCTTTTTATTAGACACACCATTGTATATGGAAGACAGCTGCAGTTACTCACCCAGTTTGTTGAAAAAAGCAGGTATATTGGAGACAATGTGTCAATGCGCTAAATATATACTGTACCAATAAGGCTGGGAGCATCGACTCACACAATCTGTTCACAAAGTACATCGAAGTAGTATGCAGTTTAGAGGAAAGGGAACTTTTAAATTCAATTTGATTTTATTCTTGTCATGCGTCTTAATTTAATTTCATATGACATACCAAAATTATACAGTATTTTGTGAAGTAGGAATTGCTAGATCTCAGAGATTCACGCAATGACTAAATCGGCAGATTTTTATAAATGAACAGAAAAGTACAGTGCAGCATATACAATGGTAACTAGAAACAATTTATTTTCTAAGAAATGTTCTGTGATTAATTCTTTTTTGTGACTGAGGCTTTCAGCAATGACTGATGGTTAAGTAAGGTACAAATCTAACATCGTTGAACTGAAATTTTGGGAATCAGAAAACTTTTTTAGGGAATATATAATTACATTTAACATGGCAATTTTGACATACCACCTGTTTCAAATGACATGTTAAGCATGCCAGACACAATATACAATATCTTTTAATTAGAGCAACCTCACGAATGTGAAATATATAAGCTCTTGGGATCATAGAAATCCCATTATTAGGTGAGAAACAGGGGAGAAGAAAGAAACACTTAGACATTTTCAACAGAAAGTACTGTTGAACTGTCGTAACTATGATTTGGCAATGTCTGCCTTCTGGACAGTTGGCTTTTAAAAAATAATAAATTAGTGCAAGGAGATTTTGATTCCAGCTGACCTGGCATTTCCTCCTTCTCAATACAGATTCCTGACCAAATTGAGACAGAAACCAAATTGCCAGATGGACAAACAAAAGGTCTCTGCTTGCTCTGCACTGGCTGAGCAGTCCTCAACTCCAACAGGTAACTGGCTCCTTTCTACTGCTCACAGCTTCTACATTCATTTTTTCTTCTCAACATAATTGTTTTTTAAATTAAAAACATGAGCATAATCCAACATTAGAATTTTACTTTTTCACTACAAACCAGTCACATTATTCATTACTGACAATGAAGCTTGAGCTCAATATCATTCTGTTTATTAAACTGCTGAACATATTTTAAAAAGCCGAGTGAATCAACATTTGTCTTCCACTTTTAATAAATAATCATGCAGAAATTATGTCTTTGCCAGCCTGTCCTTCTATTGTATCTATGAACCATTTAATGAACATTTTAATTATTTGTCTGAATATTGATACCACCAATTTAATGTTTCATTCGGTTAATGAGAAGTTTGATCAAACAGTTTATAAACTGATGGGCTGTCTTTGAAATTAATTCAGAAAAAATAAGTTGGCAAATGGCCGTCCTTTCTGGGAACAGATGTTGGACAAATTTGGCAACTAGTTTTGTTCTCTATATCTGTTGCAGTTCAAAATCCTAATAAATCTAATGTTTAAATAACATGAATAAAGATAAAGCAAAATGAATTCAACCCCAGTTTGAGCAGCAGAATAAAAATGAGCAAATTGTATTATCTCCTGCCACCTAATTTGGGTTGAATTTCCTCTGTATCTTTTTTGTTTGTCGAAGGATCCTTTTTTTACGAGTCTCCTTGGCTATTGACAAGGTCTTTTGAGATGAATATGAAAAGATAGATTTAAAGGTTAAGGCCAGGGTCAGATGGATGCAGATGTTTTGAGGGAGATCGTACTTTTGGTTGTTATAGTTCTTCCCTTTAGTAATTCAAATGGAGACTGTGTCATGAACAGCATTTGCTAACGGGCTTTGTTTACTTGTGCACTTGCTTATATCAACACATGCATGGATGTATAATCTAACATTATTATTATGCTCCTGTCTATTGGAATGTGTATCATTTTATTTACTGGCCAATATGCTGTTAAAACTCTTAACAATGATGAGAAAAAATGTGCTCACTAATGTAATAAAGCAAAACAACAACAGAGACCACAGAATTATAAAGGGAATGCTGCAAATAAGGATAGGTTAATATAGGACAACGTGAAAAATAAACTAGGTAAAAAAGAGAGTGTTCAGAAGATTACAGAAGATATGAAGGAATCGTAAAGGCCTCAAATTAATGAAATAGTTGGAGAGGAAGCTATTGATAAACTTTTTTTTCGAAAGGATTATGCCAGTAAATGGAAAGAATAATCTGATGTAAACATTCAGATCACAAGAAATGTAAGGAGTAAATCAGAACAAGCATTTCTGAATTTCCCAACCCCAGAGAGAGGAAATTCTCAAAATAAAGTGATTTATTTTAGTTGAGCGAGGGTGAGAAATGTGAATGGAGACAATCACAAAATACAAAAGTGAGTGCAAAAGCAGGATACGTGTAAAAGTACACAAGACATTTCAGCTCAGATTAAAGAAATATAAAACAGTTGTCAAGGCCTGACAGTACAACACACAGGCTTTTTATTGTTAGAATCGTAGAATTTTAAGTACAGAAAGAGACCACTCAGACCATCGTGCCTGTGCCAACTCTCTGAAATAGCTAGCTTTCCTCATCTATAATTTATTAAAAATCTTAGGTCTGCGTGCATATCCTATTAGTTCTTTCTATTATAAATTCCTATGTCCACATTTATAATGGGAACTGTCTATGTAAACTTGTCACATTGCAATTGCTCCCTTCTGTTAGTGGAGGTACTGCAGTGACACCATGGCAGGAGGATGTAATTACAGTGTGACAAGTTTACATGGGCAGTTTTCATTATGAACATAGACATCAGAATTTATAATAGACATATAAAAAGAAAGACAGGATGTTTGACATTAAAATGGGATTATCCCCTGCCTTCTAACCCTGCTTGCCCTGAAGAATATACTTGGCCATGGCTCCCAGTATGCAATTCTGTTTTAAGCATTTATTTTCTGTTTTTTGAGCTAATGTTACAGTAATAAAGCCATTCCTGCCTTTTCAGCTGCTCTATTGCTGGAATAGGCTTGTATTTCACTTCCCTTTCCTGCCTCAAATTGGATAGTGTGGCAGTGGGCACCGAGGCCTACCACTATGTTCCCACTCTGATCCCTATCTTTTTCTCTCTGTCCCCTCCAAGAAGGCTGCCAGCCATTCTCTCCCTGCCTGGCAAGCTGCCCAATTTCTTTAGCCCGCTCCAATTCCCCCCTCTGGGGACTTACTTGAGCAAGACAGGCGGCCCGACATTGATCTCTTCACTCAGCGAACTGCCTGTGGAGGCGTGACCAGTGCCGGCAGCTCATGCTGAGTATGCTGATGAGGCCCGAGGACCCATTTCCATCAATCCTCCAACCTCTCCACTCGGGAGCGCGCCAAGACTGAGCCTGCAAATGGGCCCAGACCAAAATCTACCCCATACACTCCAACCTTATACTAACATCGATATTGAGCTCCAAACTCACATTGAAATTAACATAAACATTCCAACCTTATACCAACATTAACATAGACGCTCCAACCTCACACTGGCATTAATATAGTGCCTCCAGCCTCATGCTACTGTTAACTTGGTCACATCACCCTCATACTGACAATATAACGTCACTTAAACTCATCCTGCCGTAAAGCTCACATTGCCTTGAGAAAAACCAAAGATTTTCACCAGGATTTTAATGAACGGAACTTTAATTCATAAATGCCAAACTATTATACTAGACTTTGACCAAACTCAATTTCCCGTCATGGGGCTTTTGGTCCTGTAGAAAACAGCCAAGTTCCACTGGAAGCTGCACATGATTTTGTACATGTCTATTTAAGCATGATTGTAAAAAAGTCACATTGTTGCATATGGATATTGTCAAATTAACTTGTCATGGGTTATTGCCTTCTAAATTAAACACGTAAAAACTATTACAGTGTAGATCAATGCTTGTGATGGGCCACATTTTTTTTTGACAATTATCTACAGTAGCAATATGTGAAAATATATCAGGCAAGTTAAATTTGGAACCTTACAATAAGGATTAGTATAAATTGTTGGTTTAACCCAATATCACACACTGTGCAGATCATCAGGTGTTGCCAGACATCATTTCAATACGAATCCCGACAACACCACCACTTTAACTGAAGGATAAAATAGAATGTTGAATACCACTCCAATCTGTAAGTGTTAAGTAAATTGATACTTTGAATCACAAATAATATAAATAGATAAAGTAAAAAGACACCAAATGAAAAATGGAGATTCACTGCTGTCACTTCAAGACTAGTGTAATGATTATTGGCTTATTCCTTAATATCACCTTCTCCTCCCAGTTCTTCAATTGTTCTCCCCCTTCTCCTATCTAGAGGCTTCTATGTTACTCCACTATTTGAATTTGTATAGCACCTTTAACATAGTAAAATATCCCAAGGTGCTTCACCATAGGGGAGAACGAATCAGGTAGGAGAGGTGACCAAATGTGTGGTTGATAAGATAGAGTTTGATGATGCTTTTAAAGGTGGGGAGGGAAGTAGCAAGGCAAAGGGGTTTACGGAAGGAGTTCCAGAAGATAGGACCGAAGTGGCTGAAAGCCCAGCCACCAAGTGAGGAACAATGATAATTGAGGGTCTATGGGGCAGGGGTTGGGACCAGAGGGGGTTGCAGAGGTGGGGGCAGTGAGGCTATGGAGGGATTTGTAAACACTTCCAAACTTCTGCTTGTGTCACTTTGAAGAAGGGATGTATGACAGGGATGCAGGTGAACTCACATCTAAATTTCTTTCCTTTCTTCTCTTCAAGGGATGTGCCTTATTTCTGCTCTGTAACTCGTCAAATGGCTCCATCTATATTGGGAACTATTTGTGCAGGGGTTTTGTGACTATAGAATCTGCATCCTTTTACCCAGTGACACAAATGGTCAACACATTAACACACCATGCCACTAGACTGTAAGGGAGATTACAATTCCGTAATATTTATGTATACGGATTCTTTTACAACCAGAAATAACTGTAATTCCACACTGACAATAATAGAAATTCCCGAGACCTTTTAAGACTCAATGTAAAGATGTGAAAGAATCGCAATTCACATCTCAGCAACAATATAAAACTTAAAAGGAGAGTCAAGAAGTAAGTTAATATCAACTGTTAAATCTAAACTGAAAATCTATTTATACAATGAAAATGCTACTAGACCACACATGTTATATTGCCTTCGTGACACCTTGGTTTTAGAGAGGAGCCTTAGTCAATTTTCGTAATGTAGAAGTCAGACGTCATCACAGACCAGTCTGCTCAATTGACACCCCATCACTGGATTCAATATGCACCCTTTCCATCAATACCTAAAGACAGTGGTGCTAGTGGCTGCTTTGAAGGGACCGAGAAAGAGGTGAGCCTATGTTTACAATGAGACCCAGTTGAACTCCGCCCACACCTCCCTCCTACCACCCCCACATCTTCAATCTACCTGAGTGCCGACAGGCGGCTTCTGGGCTGCCTGCTCCTCATCAGCTGATTGGCTGCCTGTTTCCGCCGGTTTCAGGCGGGCAGCTGGCTGGCGGAATGTAAATGAGAGTGGGCCTCCCACGGAGAATCCAGGGATGACGGCATGCACGTCCCACCCAGGAGTTAAAACTCCCCCTACAGTGTGGGGAATTACAGATTAGAAACAATAAGACAGGATCGCAGTTGAAACAAATGTTAAACCATAGCATCATCAATTGACATAATATTTGACTTCACAATTTTCAGAAATTAGTATAAAGAAACCTGAGGGGCTGAAGTGTAACACTGTGAGTTGAGGTCTCAGAGCATAGCTGGATTCTTCCTTTCTTTATAATACCCTTTACCTATTTTTATCTTCATAAGAAGCTGTTGTCAGCACTGAATCAGAGGTGAATAGAGAGTGTCATGACATAGGATTACCAGCATGACTGGATGCTAAATTAAATGCTTGAGATGAAAGAATAGAAAATGTGACATGCATCGATAGAATGCATTTACAGAATTCTACAAAGATACCTTTGCAGATTAATGCAGACAAAAGGCACCTACACTAAACTGAATCATATTCCTAGTGCAGCCTATTATACTCAGCAAACCACCCAGGATTTAAAATGGTACACACTCGCCAATCAACTCTATCTAATGGTGAAATAAAGGTCCAGGCAACCTAGATTACATTGTGTTACAAAGAGGGTATACACAGTTGTAAAAGATCAGATTTTATATCACGGCATCTCCCATGAGGGAGGTTAAAATCAGTCTCACATTGCATTGGATATTATTCTAATTACTTAAGTGGAAGTAAAAATGGATATAAAATGGTTTGCTTTATGTTTACAGTTAATCCATGGAGTACTGAGTTTCCCTGGCAACTTTAAAAAGGCACTGCAGTTTCCCCAGTATAATCTGTACACACTGATGTGCTGTAAATAGTGAATATTGGCAACCCTTAACAAGGAATCAACCTGTACAGTTATAATGATTCAGATGGTTGTAGTGTTATCAGTTTATAGATATTTTCATAAAGTGGGTGTGATCTGTGGCAGATAATCTACAGAATGTCAATATGAAAAAAAGCAATATTTTCAGATATAAGAAGATATCAATCACTGTTTCATTCTATCAATATTTTAGGATGCGGAAGTCTGCCTGCAATGAATTTAAGTATGTTGGCCTGAGCTGACTTCACGGTGCAAAGATAAACCCTCTACCAAACAGAAATGATTATGTGCCTCAACGCAAATAGTAACGTGCATTTTGATAACATAAAGCAGAATACAAATAATTGCTTTCTGAATATTTAAAATATCGCTTGTGCCAATTTGCAACATGCTTTTATATGCAAAACAATTGAAAAGTAATTAAGATGCAGTAAATAGAACAGCAAAATCAAAACTACTGCCTTATGAGGTTTTCCTAATAAATACAATAATTATGTATTCATTGCCATAATTAAAACAGTTTTGTCCTTTGGTCACATGTTCTGTGTGGACTAGCCACTAAGATATTGCTCATTTGCAGGAAGAGGCGTTTTTGGTTCCCTGCTCCTCACCTGAAAGTTTATTTAATGGTAACAATTAAATATTTCATTGTCATAGCTCAATTAAATGGTTTGGCCTCAGAAAATTGGGGATTGTAAAGTGAGGACGGAACATGCTTTGATCCTCCTTCCAGGGTTATTGTTTCATTAATAAATGAACATGTCATTTGTCTCACCAGAGGGAGCTCATGCCCTCCAGGCTTCTTTCTTTTTTGTTAGGGTTTTATAAAGATGAATTTCCAGTGCTCTAAAATACCATGGATTAGTAGTTAAGCTTGACAGCACTTCGGGGAGTAGTGGGCTTAAAGTGTCTCACACAGGTCTCCAAAGCACTTGTTTACTAATAGGGAAATCAACGGCCGTCTGCAGCTGCTGATACCACATTACCATTTAGAAAGACGGACACCGAGATAGCAATCCGCACAGGTTTAAAAATTACTACAATATTCATGTTTTTTTTACATAACTGCAAAGCTAGTAGTTTAAGACCGATTCTACCATGGAGTTCCAACTTTCATCTTGTAATAAGCAATGTTTCTGACAAGATCATAAGTGTTTGCGGCTGCAGCATTTGGCCTAATCTGGAATTTGAAACTTCATTATTTCCGATAAATATTATGTATCTTTGAGTGTGCTTGAAACCAATTGTCTGTTTATTGTAAAGTTCTTGCAATATCGCAGTTCTACAAAACCTACTCCTCCTCAAAGAATGTTCAAGATACAATTAAAAACCATGCAGCTCCCCTGATGATTTAGAGGGTGAATGGACTGCAGTAGTAATGTCCTGAAACTCAAACTTTGGTTTGTAATGAGTCAGCTAATCATAGCCAGCATCCAAAGCAGCAGTGTGCAAAAATTGGTGCCAATGCTGCGAGTTTAGGAGAGGAAACAATGGGCCATAGTTCCTGCCCTGGGTTGTTATCCAGTGACTCCTGCTAGAAAATACATGTGTATGGACATTGGTTGACAACAGGATTGGGCTTTGTTGTGATGCCCGCCATGGTTCAATTGCTTGCCACTGGGGTCGATTTTAACATTTGGGCCGCCAACTGGCGGAGGGCCCCGGCAGGCTGCCCGTTACAGGGGTGGGGGGGGAGCGGCCGGAGCCATTTTGAGGCCTGGGTCTCATTTAAGTGCAAGTGGTGAGTTGCGGGCACCAAATGGGGAGAATTTGCACACAGGAAGTCTTTGTATTGATGGGATGTATTCTACAGTGGTTGACTTCAGTTTGATCTTGATCAAGAGTTTCCGGTTGAAGCTGGAGTAATGCAGGCAGATGCTGGAGCTGAATCATTTCCTTTTATGAAGGTAGGGGCAGTTGAAATGGAAAGTCAACCATTCCCATGTATATCATGAGAATCATGAGTTGGTGACGCAAAAGTTCTGGAACGATCTGGAAAAGGTCATTGTTTGACCTCTGAACTGGAGATGGGAGCATGCCATGTGAACCCTATGTGGGGAAAAACACTCAAGAAATTTGACAATTTTTTTAGGTGCCATTTTATTCAAATTTAAATTCTTCATTCACAATGCTTCGGAAGTGACTCTTTGAAGTTCTTTCTCCTAATTTTGTTTCTCCTGCCTGTTGTGAAGGTGCTGAATCATGCAGGAGTGCAGTTCTATAGGTGCCAGCAGCTCCCTTGTACCTCCCCTTAGTCAGATATCTCAACATAAACTAAGGATAGAATCATGGACCTTCCCGGACCAGAGTAATGTGGTGCATTCACCCACTGAGCCATTTCAGAAGGCCCCTTTGAAGTGTTTTCTTCACTAACGACGGTCTCGCCTTTTGTTCAAACCTTCTTTTGAATTGATAACTTCTGTATGATTAATCATTTATTACGGAGTTTTTTGAACTATGTAATCCAATACACTTCATATTCCACCTTTATTAATGCGCTGAATTTTGAAGTTATTTTTTACCAGTATAAAATTTACAAACAGTTCAACTTCATAAAATTCTATTAATCTTAACAATCAAAGAAAGCCAGAACATTTTTGCTTTCAGTTGGTTGACCATCAATCCTTGTTCCATTGGATGATTAAAGAGAGCTGGTAGTTAAAGCATTACATCAAAATGATCTTAATTGGTGCAAGGTTTAGCCCTTTCTGTGCGGAGAAGGTGGAATAGCCTTTTCAAGTCACATGAAAGTTTCTGGGATGAATATACGGGTAATTAGATTAATAAGTAGCTTAATTTATCAGAGCTGAGAATTTCAACAGCCGCACACTGGAGCAAGAAAGATTAGTGTGATTGCAGTTTCTCCAGTTTGTACAAAAACTTCATTAACCACAGACAGAAAGTTTTTTTTTTGGCCAAGATTAGAAAAATGTTGAATAATCAGAAATGTCACTTTACTAGAATGAGAATTATAAGGCAGAAAAGGGGAACATTTTTCACTCTGGCCTCTTGTGACACACTTCAGCATACTTAGCACTAGTGAGCTGTACCTCACTGGGACTTCAACAAGGAACTTCAATGTTGGTTCAGGGACAGAGATGGAACCCACTGCATAAAGCTTTCTTTTTTTTCTCACTCACCAATTTTTCTTCCCGCTCTTATTGAAGACATTGACTCCTTGCTGGGGGATTATTCTACGCGTGCCAAGTGCCCTCTGGCATTTCTCCCAAGTAGCCATTAAGCATCTATGAGCCATGACGGTGAGTGCCTGGGCTATTTGGCCATCGGGGAATCACACCCAGGCTCATCCAACATTCACACAGACAAACTTTGAGCGGGGGGCTGCTGAATAATGACCAGGAGAGGATTCCATTCCTTTATCCAGGGGCAATGAAGCCAACTGTTATTGTTGTACTGCTCCTCTGGTTGAAATGCACAAGTTCAGCATAAACCGATGAACAAAACCTCAACCATCCTGGTCTTTAAGGTTCAGCTACTCACCGTCTAAACTTGTTCAGCTGTCAGAGGAACAACACTTCAGTTTTTCTTATGTTCATCCTTGGTATATCAGCGTCTAATTAAACAGTACTTTTACACTGTGCACTGAGACCATCAGAACCCCATTTACTGGTTGCCTTCATCACCCATCAGTGATGCTCAAGCTTCAGCATTGGTCACTCATCTAGATTCAACATTGATGCTAGCAAAAATTGGAAATATATCTCTGGACTTGTACCTTTAGAACATCTAGTTCATAAAAGGTTCCCCACTAAATATTAACTGTCAGGAACTGAGTAGAAAATAGTTGGTAAGTTTCTTTAAGCGCAGCATCCTATCATGTTGCAAAATATTTTTATTTTCATATTAATTTTCTCTCATTGAAGATCACTTAAGGTTTCAAATGTTAAACTAATGAAATAATCCCTCCTGGAATTTTTAATTCAATTAAAATTGCCCTTCAGTTGGGTAAATTAGCCTGGCAGCCCCCCCCCCCCTCATCCCATATACACACACGCACACACATGCATGCTCACACACACGTATGCATGCGCATACACACATGCACACATCTCTATTCCATCAATAGAGAGAACAGAGAGAAAGAGAAAGAAATAGAATTCAGAAAAGATTTACTTTGGCTATTTACACATCAGTGGACTAATGTATTTTTTAGTTTGATATTATGGGGACTATGTGGTGCAGTTGGCTGAACACTAGCCATTCACCTCTGGCATCTGGGTTCAAATCCAATCCAGGCCGATAGGATTAACCTCTTCTCAATGTGTTTGGTTAGGGTACCTATGTAAAATGCGGCCTGTCTCAACCCAGTTTCTAGGTGACATATGGAAAACCACCCCTAAGCTGGCATGAAATTGATATTCTCACAAGATACAGGATCATTGGTATAGAAAATGGAAAAAGTTAACACACTGGTGCAGTGGGGGGTACTTTTCTGAGGCTGGTGTTAGACACATTGTTGGAGCGCAGCAGAGTAGAGGGAGCTTTACTCTTCATCTAAATATTCTATACCTGACCTGAAAGCGCTTGATCCTGAGAACCTGAAATGGAAAGTGTTCTGTCTCAAATGACTAACATCTCTCACCCTGATGAACACAAAATTCATGCAAAGAATAATTTGTATTATTCTCCTTTTTACATTTGCTGAGGTATTTATCAAAATATGTTAGCATATGTTGACAAAATTCCCTTTGCAACCTGGTATCTGTATGAGGGATGAACATTGTATGTGGATTTTATTATAAAGCTAGATAAGTCTGTTGTAGTAGATGGAAGAACCTCTTGCTGAAACTAAAACAGTATCCCCTTTGGAATACTTCTAATAACATCCACTGCATGTAAATCCAATTAATACTTCCCTTCTATTGAAGTGTCTAACAGGTTATTGTCAGAATACTAGAAAATGAACTTCAACATTTTAAAACAATGTTTCTGTAACAGCCTTTGCTAATTCTTCACATTAAATACTTTAACAAAGAATATGTGAAATTATGGCAGAACTATATGAGTATAAAGCAAGAAAGACTTGCATTCATATAGCCCTGTATTATGTGTCTCAGAAGCATCTATCACACAATGGTTTGCAGTGCAGTGTAGGCAAACTCAGCAACTATTTTGCACACAGCAAGATCCCACAAACAGCAATATCCCACAAACAGCAATGAAGTGAACCACCAGTTCTTGTGTTTGTGGTGGCATTGGTTGAGTAAATAATGTTGGCCAGAACACCAGGAAAACTTCCTGATGTCCTTTGAATAATGCATGAAATTGTTGATGTCCACTCAAACCACTGGAACAGGCAGTCAGGGCCTCCAACAATGCAACAATCCCTCAATACTGCATTGGCGTGCCAGCCATATTATATGTGCAAGTCGTGGAGTGTAGTCGAACTGACAATCTTCTGTGCCAGAGTTGAAACTGTTACCAACTGTATGATTTCCATTTCCCAAATTACGGTGAATGAATATGACAGAATAAAATGGAAGATTTTCCATCTAATACCCAGAAATAAAGTCATTTTGGGGCAAAGAAGCAAGTTGTTTTGAATTGAGGAGCTATGCGTAAATTCAATTTTTATTCCAGTCCTTCGAAACATACCCCTCCACTCTAATTTGTGGACCCCCCAATTCAGGACTGTGATTACAAAATCCTGGAGGGTCATTTTCATCTTCGTCACTTGGATGGTTAACTGGCAGATCAGATCGCCCTCCCGTTATAGATTTTTAGTACCATTGTAAGTGAAAGTTAACCCCTAGACAGCTGAAGGCATGGACGCCAATGTTTAGGCGAAGGAAGTCGGGGACACACCAGAGGCCAGAATTGGTGAAACGCAGAGTTCTCATAGGGTTGTAGGGGGAGGTTACAGAGATGGGAGTGGGGGGACCCTATGGAGGGATTTAAACATAAGGATGAGAATTTTAAATTTGAGGCATTGGTGGACCGGGTGCCAACCGCGAGCACAGGGGCAATGGGTGAGCGGGACTTGGTGCGAGTTAGGATACAGACAGCTATGTTTTTGAACCCCCCCCCCCCAATTACCCCTATGATTTTCTCTCCTTACCCCTGCTCTCCTGACAATAGTGACTCAAGCTGGGACACTTTTACAACAGCCGTTTGATACCTGACCTGGTGGCCATTCACTGTGCAGGATCCCACATGATAAATGTCAGCAGGCCATTCAACAATGAGGAGTTGGGGGGTGGGAGAGGAGACAAATCACAGTTAAGGACAATTCTCTCTTCTTCCACATGCAATTTTCATGGATAGTGATTCGAAGAGGGAGCCCCTGCAATTTCCCTCCCCTGCAACTTGGAAATACACAGATAAGTACAGTCCTGGAACTGAACCTGGGATGTTTATGAACTGTTTAGGTAGGTAGCACATTACATGGGGCAATTACTCACTGGGCCATTAGGTGGGCTATTTATATGGGATTTTAAAGTTATTAAACAAACATGAGTATTTAATATTGAACATCTACACTTGCAATGATTTAGTGACTGAAAAAGTCAAATTCTGTTTCTATTAAATTGGATTCTGGGATTTTTACCAATGTTTTGGGAGTCACATTTTGTCAGTCCATCTGTTTATAATTAGGCCTACTAGTTTATGATGACTGATTAAATCAAATTCTGTTTTATTACAGGAGACTACAGGATTTTCAGGATTTCTTTCCAGTCTTTTTATCCAATTTTTATGAAAACTGCACTGAGCACTGGTTATAACATCTATGGCTTGAATGTGCAAAAGAGAAAGATCCTGGCACTAAACCTCATAGTTTTTATGCCTAGAAGGTCTTGTCCATGAAAAAGGCTGAAGTTGTCTGATGCACACTCTATAGACTTAGCTTCACTAAGATCCCCAGACTGAGAGCCGTCACTCTCCTTTCACTGATTCTAAGCAACTCTATCTGAAAATGGATTAACTGTTCAAAAATATTATAAAAGGTATTGCAAATTGGTGAGTCATTGTGTCACTGATCATGTTCGCTCCTGAAATTTTTGATTTATACAAAGCAGAATTAAAACCCAGAATGGAAATTGGAAACCTTATTATCAAAGATTACATTGTTGCAGTTATTTTACCTGGGGCAGTCTGGACAGTCCATCAGGGCTAGTATAGGGGATGGGGGAAAAGGAAACTGAGTTTTTATATGAAATACATTTAAAATAAGTTCATCATTATTATTTCGACTGTGCAGAACAGCACTTGGTTCTACTAAAATAAAATAGATGTTTTGTGGGTATCAATGCGCTAAAATTCATGGTACATCAGCAAGGCCCTACACACTAATTATAAATAGAACTGAGACCTGATTCATGTCGCAACTAGTTTCCATGGTTTTAAAAATCAATTGATTTCTGCATTGTCTCCATTATTTTTGGTGATGGTTTCAAATATAGGAAGTCCTCCAACAGGATGTAGCATTATCACCCCATAAGGTTGGGACACAACATAGAACACCGAGCATCTGTTACATACATAGAATTACATAGAAATTACAACATGGAAACAGGCCATTCGGCCCAACCAGTTCGTTATGGAGTTTATCTTCCACATGAGCAGTAGTCCTAACCCTATGCACCCTGGTCATCTGGTGGGCCACAAGCATATATTAGTTATCAATAGAATCACTCAGAGGGACACAAGTGACCATAGTAGTAAGGGATATGCTAGTTTCATCACATTAATCGGATCTGGTTGCCCTTTAACCCTTTGTCTTCTCAAGGGAACAAAAGCTTCAATTAAAATGAACAACTTTTTAGAGTAAATGAAGACTTCCATTGAAAACCAAGAATGAAAAAACACCTTATGGTACATTCTTTACCATAACTAGCATGTTTTTTCCTAAAGTTAACCATCTATGTATAATATGAACATTCATTTATTGTCAATGTTATTATGTGTACTACAGTTATGAACCCTTTAAATGGCTTCCAAATGAATGCTACATTTCACTGTCTTCTTTTGAAAAAAGTGTAAAAAAAATAGTTGGCCACTTATCATCAATGTCAACATATCTTTGAAGTTAATAAAGAAAATGTTTTCCCAGCTATGAAATAAATGAATCTCAAAACCAACAAGGATAAAGCAGCATAGTAATGAGCTTATTTTATTACTCTGCAACCATGATCTCTCTGCTTATTCAACTTGCAATTAAAAACTGCTGTTGATCAACAAAGGTGTCTCTTTGAGTAAAAGAAAACATGGCTCTTTAGTGATAATGTTTAGCTGTAGCATTATTTACATAAAAGCAAAGCATAAAATCTTGGGTTGTGTTTGAAAATTATTCTATGAAGTTATGTTGATGACTTTAAGAACCAAAGAAGATGAAGACAGTATTTTGAGTTATTTGTGCCCATCTGCTTTCCACACAATTTTTTGAGCTTCAAACTATGAGAATAGTTAAAAATTTTCACTTTAAATAATTGTAGAAACTATACAATTTGCAAACAACCCAGATATTCCAAGAAAGAGTGGCAAGTTGGATGCAAAATTGGGTCAGTGGCAGGAAGCATAGGGTGATGGTCGACGGGTGCTTTTGTGAGTGGAAGGCTGTTTCCAATGGGGTTCCACAGGGCTCAGTAATGGGTCCCTTGCTTTTTGTGATATATATTAATGATTTGGACTTTAATGTAGGGGGCATGTTTAAGAAGTTTGCAGATGATACAAAAATTGGCCGTGTGGTTGATAGTGAGGAGGAAAGCTGTAGACTGCAGGAAGATATCAATGGACTGGTCAGGTGGGCAGAAAAGTGGCAAACTGAATTCAATCCAGAGAAGTGTGAGGTAATGCATCTGGGGAGGGCAAACAAGGCAAAGGAGAACACAATAAATGGGAGGATACTGAAAGATGTAGAGGAAGTGAGGGACCTTGGAGTGCATGTCCACAGATCCCTGAAAGTAGCAGGACAGATAGATACGATAGATAAGAAGGCATATGGAATACTTTCCTTTATTAGCCGAGGCATAGAATATAAGAGCAGAGAGGTTATACTACAGCTGTATAAAACACTGGTTAGACCACAGCTTGAGTACTGTGTACAGTTCTGGTCACCACATTACAGGAAGGATGTAATTGCACTAGAGAGGGTACAGAGGAGATTTATGAGGATGTTGCCAGGACTGGAGAATTTTAGCTATAAGAAAAAATTGAATAGGCTGGGGTTGTTCTTTGGAACAGAGGAGGCTGAGGAGTGATTTAATTGAGGTGTACAAAATTATGAGGGGCCTAGATAGAGTGGATAGGAAGGACCTATTTCCCTTAGCAGAGAGGTCAATAACCAGGGGGCATAGATTAAAAGTGATTGGTAGAAGGATTAGAGGGTAGCTGAGGAAAAATGTTTTCATCTAGGGGGTGGTTGGGGTCTGGAACTCAGTGCCTGAAAGGGAGGTAGAGGCAGAGACCCTCAACTCATTTAAAAAGTACCTGGATGTGCACCTGAAGTGCTGTGACCTACAAGGCTACGGACCAAATGCTGGAAAGTGGGATTAGGCTGGGTGGCTCATTTTCGGCAGGCACGGGCACAATGGGCCGAATGGCCTCCTTCTGTACCGTAAATTTTCAATGATTCTATGATTCTACATCAATGAGAATTACTTTGACCCGGAATAACAGATTGTAGCCAAGCTCAATTTTGGTTATGAGCTTCTAGAAGGACTCTAACCTGCATTTAAAATTAAAAATATAACAGGCCCGATTTTGCTGTGAGCGGCAAACGAATGGCACCAGCCGTTTGTTACACTTGCACTTTCCCATAGACTTTCTATGAGCTTTTGCAGGACAAGTTCCTCTAAATTAGAAATCCAAACAGTGCGGCGCCCTCTACAGGGCATCTGGGACCTCTGTGAATGGGACAAACAACTGTAAACCTCCTTAACCAATCAGATTGAAGCATCGTTAATGAGCAGTGCAGACCAAACCAGGAAGTGTAAGTTAGAATAGTGAATTCAATGTCAAATAAGGTATAGTAACAAAATAAAGAGAAGGAAAGAAAGACTGGATTAAGAGACAGAAAGAAAAAGTAAGAATACATTTTTCAATTTAATTTCTTTTTAAATGTCCAATAATAATTAAACGCTGAACAAATGAGACTCCACACTTGTAAAAGTTAATTTTCAGAGAGGTTGTTTGGCAGTAATTAAGACTTACCATGCCATTAAAATGGTACTTAGACTTGAAATGACTTGACTTAACTTTTGTTGGCGAGTTTTGTCCGTACAGGAACTTCACGCCGTTCAACGGGGAGCCAGCCACGAGATGCATTCTTTACGCAACTTTTGGAGGAGCAGGGCATCTGGTACAGCAACTTCTGAATTTCCGCATTTAACTGCACATGTGCGGTCGCCGGAAGTTACTGTCCGATTTGCACGTCCTGTGCTGTTAGCCTCACCATTATTTTTACAGCAAAATCCAACCCATTAACCAGAAGGTTTTACCTTTCAGCTCTATCAATGGATTTTTTTCTAGTTGTTCAAAGAAATAACAAATATTCCTCAGTCAGGGCAGCAATTGGGGCTACAATTGGCCTCAGCATAATTGGTCTAGGGAAAGGCCAAATTTAGCTAGGCCTCAGTCCTGATCACTAATAAATGATGCCTGTTGGAAAGTGTGCATGGGTGGATGGGCCTTGGCTCAACTGCAATGGTCGACAGTCAGATGATGACCAGAAGTCTACCACTGCATGTGGAAGTGTGGCCAAGCAAGCCTGAAAGAAGAACTAAGGGAGAAAGTTGGGGGGAAAATCCCCAATTTTTAAAATTTTTTAAAATAATAAAAATTGAAAAGACACAACTTCACACCATGGGTTCTATACTGTTTTTAGATTATTTACTGAATTACTCTAGGGGTAATTCAAAAGTGAACATTTTTAAATGTATTAAAATATTTTTTTATTTTTCCCTTCTTAATGCCCTCAATTGTGCTTTGGTAATGATGAGAATTACTTGACTTGGAATAACATGTTGCAGCCAAGTGCAATTTTGCCTTTAAGCCTTCTGTAAACAAACTGGAGAAATAAATGAATCATTGTTTCCACTATATCTCTGCTAGAATTTAATATGGCTTTATAGATTGCAGCAGCAGCAGTTTACAATAGTAAGCATACTGGAAAGGTTTGTAATCCTGAATGAACAGAGTGGTTGTCACCTACAAGATCTGGAGTTTGCTGTGTAGGCATCTGTGTCTGAAATCCTGCCTAATGAATTTTTATTTGCTGAAAGGTTTAATGAGAGATGTCACCATGAGGGATAGGTTTTTTCCTCTTCTGTTTACTTTGGAGGAAGCTAGGGATTTCAGAAAATCCAAACCAAACTGAACTATAGTCAATATGAGACAATGTTAGCTATTGCAAGAGGATCTGTTATATGGTACTTTTAGTTTACTAATCAAGGTTTTTTTTAAATGAGCAGATAGATCATTTTTATATAATAGGCATATTTCATATAAACATTTGTGGCAATAATACATTTTATGAGTTTATGTTTTGTAGTTATTTATGAAGATGTTCATTCAGAAAATATCATCAAAATTTTTGCAACTGCCCCCTCCTAAAATAATCAAGAGGTAAAACTTTAAGGGGAAATAAATGGAAAAAGCAAACTGTTTTAGAAACTAAAGCAAGAGTTTTGTTCCATATGCAGAGAATGTAATCTTTGCTTGTCAATACACAGCTGCTGCATTTAGAAAGTGTAGCTAATGGAGTGATGAACTAATTGTTTTTGGAGCTGGTTTCTTATGAGTTAGCCAGTTTCTCCTTTTAATTTGTCCATTGATTAACCTATTGAAATGTTAAGTGAGTCAGCTTCCTCCTAGAGCAAACAGTAACGACATACCACATTGGCTTCATTAGTTGGAAGGAGCACTCATTTGCTCGACTAAATGTGCTGGTATTTTCAACACCTCCCTGAGCTTTTAATTAGATGAGCCAATTCCAAATGTATTTGTCTGCAGGAAAGGTTATCAGTCCTGCAGCTGACCTACAGAGGCTAGAATGAGGCAAGCAGCTATAATAGAAAGGATTTTTTTTCACTACGACTGTTGTACTTGATTGTATTGTAATGATAATGGAGTTGAGGCCTTGCTTTCCTCAGTGTTTTTGTTGCAGTAACTATGCAATCAGGTGCTTCCTCTGTCATCTATATGCACTCATTAAGCACTCATTTGGCTGTAATCTGCATGCAAATAGTCAAGTGTTTCTTCGGGCTAATACTACACCATGTGGATTTGTGGTGCCATCAAGCAGTTGTAAGGAAGGTAGCCCCCAGCTAATGGGGGAGGTGGGAAGGTTTATGCCAAGAAAATTGAACCTGTCAACAGAATTTAGCACCTCCATTGTGGAGAGCCCCTTCTGGGGTTTCCTTACCCAAGAGACCAACTGGTTATCAGGAAAAACGACACACTAAGCATCAATAATCACAGTTCAGTCCACAGAAAAGCCTTTAGGTGAGAACATTAGTGAAGCTACTGGAAGTGAAAACTGATGGTTCAATTAATTTGGCAGGAGCAACATTAAAGCCACAGAATTTTAAATAGAAAAAAAATGGAGAGCAAGGGAGAAAACAGCAGGTAGTAGCTGTCTCATTTTTAAATGATGCATCATTGTTGTACAGATTAATGAATCAAGGAGCATTTAGGATTACATTGCATCTTACTGGGGTCAAACTACTGATGTCCTCTAATAGTTAAGAGAACAGGAAACACAAAAACACTGCAAAAATATATAGATGGGAGAGGATAGAGTTACAAAAATGACATTTTGGGTATTTTCAACAAGGGTGTGAGAGGAGTCCAAAGGTCAGTAAGATGGAGTTAGCACATTGAGCTTTTAACTTGATCTGGGCTGTATCCCAGCAGTCTCATCAGATTCACATTTTGAATCTCCCACAGGGAAAAAAATAGTCAGTTTTGGTTGTTGTGGGAGGTGGGTTGGGGGTTAAACTGTCTGGAAGGGAAGAGAACTATCTAGGAAACAGTGGAGAATTTGGTAGGGAGCCCTCACAAAAGAATAGAGTGTTGATGCAAGTGAAGGCCAAAGAGTGAGAAATGTATGCTTGGCTAACTAGAGAGAAAGACTGCATTTGCATGGTGCCTTATTAGGTTTATTTTATTTGTTCTCAGAATGTGGCCAATGCTGGCAAAGTGGAATTTATTGCCCATCCCTAGTTGCCCTGAGAAGTTGGTGGTGTGCCTTTTTCAACCCACTGCAGTCCTTGTGCTGATGGTGTTCCTACAATGGGGTTAGGTAGAGAATTCCAAGATTTTGACCAAGCGATGATGAAGGAATGATGATATATTTCAAGTCAGGTTAGTGTGTGATTTGGGGTTGATATTAAGCTCAGCAGCAGGGATACTGATCAAATGGAAATCTCTCAGAAATGTATCCAAGTATTTCACATGCAACTCCTATGGAGTGCAGTGATTGTTGTTATGTAGGCAAGCATAACCTATGTTATAATTTGCACAACACAATGGAGAACCTTGGCCTTCATGGACAAGTTAAGAATGGTGCAGCCACTAATAGTTATGTTAATAGTCGTTTTCCTTTGTGGTTTTTATTGATCTAATCATAGACTTTATAGTAACTGATTGTTAAACTTTAAATGGCTGAATTGATAAAGCATTAAGTTGCATTGGTCTTGCACCATTTTTTCAGTAATATCAATCCTAGTCTAGAACTTAATAGCTATATAGTTTAAGAACAACTTTCTGCTTTCTCACAGAGGTTTTGAAATTAAATGCATCTAAGTAGTAACTGACACTAGCTAAACAATGGCCCATAACATTATGCAAGAATATTTACATAGGAATAAGGGCTTGTTGAAGAGGCGGGGGTAGTTAATGGCCAGGCACTACGAATATAACGAAAGTTTGTCCAAACTCCTTTTCAATAAAGAGCTTCTGTACAGAGGCAGGGCAGCTCATAGGGGTTAACAAACAGATTAGCTCAGGAATTTTACTTTTCTGAGAAAACTCACTAAGCACAGTTGAAAAGATAAAACTAGAATCTGTAGCTTTGTGGAAAGAATTTCCAAATTAAAATATGAGATGAAAAGGTATTCTTTTTCCAATGCAAACTATATCTACAGCAAAGTACACACTTTAGATGAAGGAAGAGTTTTAAAAAGTGAAGGGTTTAAAGTACCACAGAGAATATGTGTGTGCATCACGTGATAATTATTCTAAACAAGTTCTACATTTGGGAGATAATGGCCTCTTGTGTTGAGTAAACCATGAATTATTGCACTTAAGCTAATTTATGCCCTATTTACACTACAGCCACCATAGAAACCACACTCAAATTGAGTCGGAACGGCCTCCACTACATACGACCTCCCAAGGTATTTCCTGATGCCTGGTGGACTGTCATGTGCCAGGCAGTATTCCATCACCAATCTGTTGGTTCTCCTCTCTTCCTCAAAATGATAGAAGACTTGTACCAGGCATTTTACACTAACCTAATTTGAGTATCTTGCTGCATGCCCAAAGTAGCTTTGATAATATGAGATGGGTGCTATACCTAGAGAAATGACAGCACCATTTTACCTCCCAATCTCTCTCAACTATGAGTTTACAGTATCAAATGGCTGTTTGCACCTTGAACCAAAATGTCCAACTGTCATATGGCAAAAGGGAATTAAATGTGTTCACAGTGATACCTAGCTTCACAGGAATATTGTAGAAGTCTGTCCATTTGTCCAGAAACATCAAGCAGCTGTTTGCAAAAAGGAGAAGTTGACCTTTTTTTCAGGTCAGCATTTGAGGATGAAGGCCAGCCAACTGGATTTAAGAGATAAGTTCATTTCAGTAACATTGCAGTTCACCCTGAAGATCAGCTGACTCTGAGGGTTCAGAAGCTCCGTTTTGTGTTGTTTTAATCCCCTGAAATAAATATGTATTAAAGAATGTTTAAAGATAATGCGGTTGATTAATCTAGATAGGTAAATGAGGCAGCACAGTGTCTTTGTAAAGCTGTGTCCTGGCTTCCTTCTGTACAAAAGAACTGAAGCTAACATCTCATATCCTGAAAGGCTGGAGAAATCGATGCTTCATTCAAGGCAATTGATCAGGTCCAAATTAATTAGACTTTAAGGCTTATGGTAGTTGATAAGATAACTTGTTAATTTTGCCATCAATAGTATTTCCCCTTAAGCAGCAAATACCCTCCTGCTGGAAAAAAAACACCTGTGGCAATGAGGGTGAAAAGGATCAGCGCTGACCTCTTTTCACCTCCTAGGATTTAACTGAACGTGAGGCTTTGATGGCAACAGTCATTTAAAAAAAAACATTATTGTCTCAGTCGTAAAAATGAGGCAACTCAGTTGGCTCCATGTAACATGGGGCAGCACTTCCCTACTGGCATGGTGGCACAAAGGGACAAAACAACACGAATGCACGGCTCCCACCAGCTGCTGCTGGAGGCAGTCGTCTGGTATCAGTGGCACTACAACACTATGAGAATGCTGATAAGCCAGTGAAGGGCCCAGGCTTTCCTGCTCACATCCAGGGGGCTGTTGAGCGCCACACACTGTTCACAAAATAAAGAGGCCTAATCAAGAATTTTGTTTTGCACATTTCGCCTGGTAATTTTTTTTTCCACTCGATCCATCGGGTGAGTGTACTGTGTGGACAACGGGGGTCTGAATGCTTGGCAGTACTTTGGCTAACGTTTTCCGCTGGATGTAACACTGACTTTCAAAGTATGAGAACAATTTTTAATTTTGAGTTTTAATTATAATGGTAGAGAACAGTGCTTATTAGAGTTCCTGAGTAGAAGGGCATCAGTTGTATATCTACTCAGAATGACTGGCAGCATTTGTAGGATTTAATACTGTGCTCCACTCTACTGTATTATTATTATTTTTGGGGGCCTACATTTTTGTGCCTGCAGGTGACACTTTGATGAAAAGTAAAATTAATAAATCAACAGCAAGCCTCACACCTACAGTTCACAGTGGGGATTCAAAACAAGTATAAAAAGGGGGCTTTATGCATGCTTAGTATAAAACCATATTACAAAAGCACTTGTCACAATTTTCTGACAAGTTTTAACAGTTTATTTTAATATATATTTTTTAACCTCTTGAAAGCTTTTGTTAATCAACAAGTTCCATGTGGCTCTAGCAGGTGATTTTGTCATTAATCTCCCATCCACCACTCATAGCTTATTAATTAGGTGAAGAGAACTGCTTTAGATTTGACCCTCTCTCTCTTACAAGAAATCAATTCAGTGGGTGAACCTTCAATATATTCAATTGAATATATTGGCAGTCATTGACATTGATGGCCCCAGAGCTAAAGATGGCACTTGGAATAGACAATGTACACCCATACTTTGACAAATAACCTTTCCACTCTGTTTTCCCATGAAGAGTTCTGCTGGTGACTTGCGTCTTACTTTTACTCTGTCTAGTTGCAGCCTTTTTAAAGCCAGCCATGGAAGAATAACCCAGAATTGAAGGTTTCTTGTACATGTACAAGAGAATGCTTAATTGAATTTATCTTAAAATAACCATGATCTTCATAATGCCATATCGGACCAAAACAAATCAGGTGCTGGGGCGCAGAATACTCTGAGCCACAAGTGATCAGCAAATGTGTCACACAAAGATAATTGATTCAAATGCAGCCAATTAGGCAACTACAATATATGAAGGAGAAACGTTTCACATTACAGTGAAAATTGTTAGGCTATCACAGCAGCTTGAAAATCTCAGTGTTTCTCCTCACTATAATGCACTGATATTCCACGACCTCTGACAGACGATAGAATTCTTCCTGGTCCCATCATCAATAGAGAAGCCACGTAACCCTTTCCATTGCATTACTATAAAACATTTTTTAAATAGCTCCCAAAGATGACAGAAGACAGAGGGTGGTTTTCGAGGGTTGTTTTTCAAACTGGAGGCCTGTGACCAGCGGTGTGCCTCAGGGATCGGTGCTGGGTCCACTGTTATTTGTTATTTATATTAATGATTTGGATGAGAATTTAGGAGGCATGGTTAGTAAGTTTGCAGATGACACCAAGATTGGTGGCATTGTGGACAGTGAAGAAGGTTATCTAGGATTGCAACGGGATCTTGATAAATTGGGCCAGTGGGCCGATGAATGGCAGATGGAGTTTAATTTAGATAAATGTGAGGTGATGCATTTTGGTAGATCAAATCGGGCCAGGACCTACTCCGTTAATGGTAGGGCGTTGGGGAGAGTTATAGAACAAAGAGATCTGGGAGTACAGATTCATAGCTCCTTGAAAGTGGAGTCACAGGTGGATAGGGTGGTGAAGAAGGCATTCAGCATGCTTGGTTTCATTGGTCAGAACATTGAATACAGGAGTTGGGATGTCTTGTTGAAGTTGTACAAGACATTAGTAAGGCCACACTTGGAATACTGTGTACAGTTCTGGTCACCCTATTATAGAAAGGATATTATTAAACTAGAAAGAGTGCAGAAAAGATTTACTAGGATGCTACCGGGACTTGATGGTTTGACTTATAGGGAGAGGTTGGATAGACTGAGACTTTTTTCCCTGGAGAGTAGGAGGTTTAGGGGTGATCTTATAGAAGTCTATAAAATAATGAGGGGCATAGATAAGGTAGATAGTCAAAATCTTTTCCCAAAGGTAGGGGAGTCTATAACGAGGGGGCATAGATTTAAGGTGAGAGGGGAGAGATACAAAAGGGTCCAGAGGGGCAATTTTTTCACTCAAAGGGTGGTGAGTGTCTGGAACAAGCTGCCAGAGGCAGTAGTAGAGGCGGGTACAATTTTGTCTTTTAAAAAGCATTTGGACAGTTACATGGGTAAGATGGGTATAGAGGGATATGGGCCAAGTGCAGGCAATTGGGACTAGCTTAGTGGTATAAACTGGGTGACATGGACATGTTGGGCCGAAGGGCCTGTTCCCATGTTGTAAACTTCTATGATTCTATGATTCTATGCTGATTTATTAAGGATCTGCCCTAAGTACTTTGTTGTTGAAGATGTATTGATGCACAGCATGGTATGTGCAACGGGTTGGTTCTCCAACACGCTGTGCAGTTTCATGTCCACTGCCCCATATCGAGTAAATTCTCTCTCTCAAATGTGCCATCTGATATTAATCAGATGTATTAATTCCTGCAAATGAAAAACTCTTTTAAAGACCTGTTACAAAATGACATTGGCAGAAACCTAAGGGCAGGCCTTTTGCTCATTCTTTTAGGGAGTGAACAGGAGTATTGATCAGGGCAACCTAAAGGGAAAATTAAGTAACTTAAAATAGGTGTAAAAAGAGAAATACTGTCTAATTGTCTAAAGTGAAGTACTAGTCTAATTTTAAAAAGGCAGAGAATGAGTAGTCGGGGCACAGGGATGCGGTATGTTGCACACCAATAGAATGTGGGTTCATGTAAAGGCCTGGCATTTCTCCAAGGGATAGAGGCAAAACCAGAGAGAGAGAGAGAGAGAGTCAACCTAGGCCTCTAATTCATATTTTTGATGGTTGGTTTCTAAGCAGATTTGGTGTAGGGTGGGACCAGAGCGCTCTGCCTGCTCGACTCCTCAGTTAGGGATGGTGAATGGCACCAGATGATCAAACAAGGACAATGGGAGGAAAAATATGCCAAGAAGATGGAGTGGATGGGCGGGGTGGGGGGGGGGGTGATTTAGAATATGTTGACATATAATTATGTGAAATTTGATGATTAAGTGTCAAAGTATGGGTGCAAGATTTTACAGCCAATTACTTACAGAGCAGCATAATGGACAGAAAGGTTGTGTATTCAATTATTATCACACAAAGCCAGAATTAAAGAAAGGGTCATGTTAATCTGTATGGGTTATATTTCAAACTAGACTGAGATTCAGTTTTTAGTTTATAGTAAGTAGTTCTACATTATAGTTCTTGATTTTGTAATTACTGTTTTTTAAATGCTTTTGTGCATTACTTTATCTGTTTATTGTATTTTTCAGAAATAACGTTAATGGATTTGCTAAATACAACTGCAGATGTAACATTTCTTCATATTTTCATTTTCTTCATGTGAACAAGAACAAAATACTATTGTGGGGAGAGTGAATCCTACAGGTCCTTGGTAGTCTTCGCAACTGATGTACTGTACAAGTATATGCTTTCTATTGCCTTTTCTACCCAAACAGCCTTGAACCACTTAAAGTAATTAAATGAACCCTTAGCACTTGTCATTTTCCCTTTTCACTATGTTGCAAGATCAGATTATGTTCTTCATACATATGCAGGCCTTGGCTCTTGCCGCTCTTTCTAATGAGCTCTTACTTAATCAACAGGACAATGTCCTCCTTTTTCTTTTGTCCTCACCCGTAGGAAAAGCTGGTGGTGAAAAGCGTGAACAGAGGCAGCATTTCTTGCCAAAATATTAAAGTATGCTTTAGATGAATCCTGGTTGGTCATGCATTGTTCCTTAGAAATGTGTAAAACAAATTGGATTAATGGTATTCACTTAAGCAGCAAATTGTGAATAGTAATTAAGCTGACAGAAGTTAAAGCTGCATGCATGCTGATTATTGAACACTAGTTCATACTTTCAACAACTTGTGTTTAAGGTGTTTTCTGTAACACAATGGCTAATTGATTGAATTTTAATTACCAAGTGTTTTAACCTTCAGCAGTATATCAATTTTGAGAGCGCACAACTTCTTAGACCAGTATCAGAGCATAGATAAGACGCACATCCTTTATACTGCAGGCAATTTTGTTTTACCAATTATCAACAATGTTTTGGTCATTTTAGAATGTAGGACAGAGCTCAAGGATTAATGATAGCATTGCCTTTTCTCTGTATCAGAGCATATTAGATGTAATTAATCAGGACATTGGTTTGTATGCAGAAGGTTCAGGTCATTCATTTAGAAGCAGCCTGAGCTTTGAACAAAAGCAGCTGCATATGTCTCTCAGTGCCTTTTTAGAGCCACTAGTTGAACTGGTCAGATGTACTCAGCTGCAGGATTTTGCCACAGGCAATGGTTTCCTTCAGTGTGTCACTGCAGGGGTATGAACCTGCTGCACTAAAGCTGATGTGACTGGTGTTGCACTGTCACAGGGAAATGATGTAAGAAGAGGGCTCTGTGTGTCAGACAAATCTGGATTTAGGGGAATTATGGCAGATGTTTTGAAATAGCAAGATCCTTTCATCTCTCTGTTGGGTAGAAGCTCTGCTAAGTGTGATGGACATTTTGATACTTCAGACATCAGGGTACAGGATCCAAAAGTTATACCTCATCTTCAATCCCTGTTTAGTATTGCTGTTTTCTACCAGCAAGAGCACACTCAACGTATTGGATTTCAACCATAAATTTCTTTGTATAAACAGAAATTATTTATATATTAGAGGTTGGCTGGCATCTTATTTATTTAGTAAATCCACAGTCTGACACCAGAACTGAGATTTTAAACTTCTTGATGATTGTACTTCATTTCTCTGTTTCTGCAGCCGTGGTTACGTGGGATGTTCAATGAGGTGTATTTCACCATCGTCAGTCTGTGGAAGCCAGATGAAGCTTGCACTCACAATGGGCCCAGAACAACTTCTCACCCTTGCACTCTTTATATTGTGGAAGTGGAAGGTACTCGGGGGCTTAGTTCATCAGAAATACTATTTTTCCCTCCTCTTTCAGATTCTGACTGATCTGTTATGTATCTCCAGCAATTTTTAGAGTTTCTTTTTAGGGTACAGATCACAACCTGAAGCTGGGGCTTTAGAATCTTCTGTTTGTCCTCAAAAAGACAGGCTTAATCTGACAGGCAGAATCTGACTGTGTAGAGCTTGAATATATCTTAACTATATTTTCACGTCATTTTGTGGATGCTGGTAATGTTTTTAGATCAGCAGTAGGTTTCGACATTTTTTATAGTTAACAAATAATTTCATCTTGCAGGGTCATAGGTGCACTTTATTTTAATTATTTACTCTCTCAACTCATCCTCTAAGAGGTTCAGGGGATGAAATTCGAATTCAGTGGTAGCGCAAAACAGGCGATAGTGGATCATAAGAACATAAGAAATAGGAACAGGAGTAGGCCATATGGCCCCTCGAACCTGCTCCACCATTCAATATCATGCATAATCTTCTACCTCAACTCCACTTTCCCACCCTATCCCCATATTCCTTGATTCCCTTAGTGTCCAAAAATCTATCGACCTCAGTCTTGAATATACTCAACAACTGAGCATCCGTAGCCCTCTGGGTTAGAGAATTCCAAAGATTCACAAACCTCTGAGTGAAGAAATTTTTCCTCATCTCAGTCCTAAATGGCCGACCCCTTATCTTTAGACTATGACCCCTAGTTCTAGATTCTCCATCCAGGCGAAAAAGCCTCTCAGCATTTACCCTGTAAAGCCCTCTAAGAATTTTATACATTTCAATGAGATCGCCTTTCATTCTCTTAAACTCCAGAGAATATAGGCCCATTCTACTCAATCTCTCCTCATAGGACAACCCTCTCATCACAGGAATCAACCTAGTGAACCTTCGTTGTAACCCCTCTAAGGCAAGAATATCCTTCCTTAGGTCAGGAGACCAAAACTGTACACAGTAATTCTAGGTGTGGTCTCACCAGAGCCCTATATAATTGCAGCGAAACCTCCTTATACTCCAACCTCCTTGCAATAAAGGCCAACATACCATTTGCCTTCCTAATTGCTTGCTGTACCTGCATGTTAACTTTCTGTGATTTGTGTACAAGGACACTCAAATCCCTCTGAGCACCAACATTTCTAAGTGTCTCATCTTTTAAAAAAAATATTCTGCTTTTCTATTCTTCCTACCAAAGTGGATAATTTCACATTTCCCCACATTATACTCCATCTGATACCTTCTTGCCCACTCACTTAACCTGTCTATATCCCTTTCCAGACTCTTTGTGTTCTCCTCACAGCTTACTTTCCCACCTTGCTGTGTATCGTCAGCAAACTTGGATATGTGACACTCGGTCCCCTCATCTAACTCATTGATATATATTGTAAAGCGCTGAGGTCCAAGCACTGATCCTTGTGGCACCTCACTAGTTACAACGTGCCAACCTGAAAATGATCCATTTATTCCTATTCTGTTTTTTGTCCGTTAACCAATCGTCAATCTATGCTAATATATTATCCCCAATCCCATCAGCCCTAATATTGTGTAACAACCTCTTGTGTGGCACCTTATCGAATGCTTTTTGAAAATCCAAATGTACTACATCCACTGGTTTCCCCTTATCTACCCTGCTAGTTACACCCTCAAAAAAAACTCTAATCGATTTGTCAAACATGATTTCCCTTTCATAAAACCGTGTTGATTCTGCCTAATCGTATTATGATACAAAATATTTGTTTAATCATATTTGTTATTCCCCATTAAAATTTCTCCTCTGTCCACGTCTAAGGGACCCACGTTTACTTTTGCTAATCTCTTCCATTTTACATACTTGTAGAAGCTCTTACAGTCTGTTTTTATATTTCTTGCTAGTTTACTCTCATATTCAATTTTCTCCCTCTTTATCAATTTCTTGGTCATCCTTTGCTGATTTCTAAAACCCTCCCAATCCTCAGGCTTACTACTCTTTTTGGCAACATTGTAAGCCTCTTCTTTTAATCTAATACTATCCTTAACTTCTCAAGTTAGCTACGGTTGGATCACTTTTCCCATGGAGATTTTTATTCCTTAAGGGAATGTGTATTCGTTGAGAATTATGAATTATTTCTTTAAATGTTCGCCATTGCTCATCGACCGTCATCTTTTAATCTAATTTCCAAATCTACCTTAGCCAACTCACTCCTCATACCTATGTAATTGGCTTTGTTTAAATTTAAGACCCCAGTTTCGGACTTAACTACATCACTCTCAAACGCAATATGAAATTCTATCATATTATGATCACTCTGCCCCAGAGGATCCTTAACTATAAGATTACTAATTAACCATGTCTCATTACACAATACTAGATCTAAAATAGCCTGTTACCTAGTTGGTTCCTTGAAATATTGTTCTAGAAAACGGCCTCGAATGCATTCTATGAACTCGTCCTCCAAATTACATTGGCAAACAAAATTGGCAAATCAGCCACCAGTTTGACACCTCGCCCAATTTTCTTTTCCAGAAAGTCTCACTTTTTTAAAGGCCCTGCAGTATGGACAAAGTATATCCTTCAAGGACCTCCGAGATCTAACCAGATTTCCAGCAATTTAAGACATCATTATAGATAGGTGTGCAGTAACATATATTTTATGAAGCCTGCAGTTTTTAATACATGTATAACATTTTTTATCTTGCGCTGTCTGTCTGTGTCTCTCTCTCTCTCTCTCTCTCTCTCATATAAGGGGCTCTATTTACTGAGGATTCTCCTCAACCTATTGGCAAGCCAAACCTGCCACTTTGGATGTTGCTACAGCTAATGAGCTACCTGAGCCATTTTATTGGTGGGGCCTCATTTACATAGGAATGGTGAGCTGTGAACACTCACAGGCTGCTGGCTGATCGTGGAGTGGGGCGGTGGGTGAATTCTGACAGCTGCACCATGGAGCCGAGCTGGAAGTTGGAGGTTTAGGGAGGAGAGGAGCAATCGCGGGGGTTGCACGAAAGGACTGACAGCAGGCTGGAAACATATTGTGGAAGCACTACTGGCCCATTCCACCCAGCAGGGCAGTGAAAATTGATCCCAGTGCTACAAGGAGGATTCAGTATAAGGTGTACATGCAATGGATTGTGGTATTGTATTTTCAATAATGTACCAGCAAAGCTGGATGTTCATGGCTGGTTGTATGGCCAAGATACCAACAACGTCAGGTTCCACGTGCACGCTTACGACAGCCAGCTCTACTTCACCACAACCTCCCTTGACCTCTCTACTGTTTCTGATTTGTCACACAACTTGTCCGACATCCAGTACTGGATGAGCAAAAATTTCCTCCAACTAAATATTGGGAAGACCAAAGCCATTGTGTTTGGTCCCCACCACAAACTCCGTTCCCTAGACACTGACTCCATCCCTCTCCCTGGCCACTGTCTCAGGCTGAATCAGACCGTTTGCAACCGTGGCATCCTATTTGTCCCTAAGGTGAGCTTCCAACCACAGATCCACTCCATCACCAAGACTGCCTACTTCCACCTCCGGAACATAGCCTGTCTCTGCCCCTGCCTCAGCTCATCTGCTGCTGAAACCCTCATCCATGCCTTTGTTACCTCTAGACTTGACTATTCCAATGCTCTCCTGGCTGGCCTCCCATCTTCAATCCACCATAAACTTGAGCTCATCCAAAACTCTGCTGCTCGTATCCTAACTCGCACCAAGTCTCGTTCACCCATCACCCCTGTGCTCACTGACATACATTGGCTCCTGGTCCAGAAATGCCTCGATTTTAAAATCCTCATCCTTATTTTCAAATCCCTACATGGCCTCACCCACCACCACCCCCCACCCCCCCAATCTCTGTAATCTCCTCCAGCCCTACAATCATCCGAGATCTTTGCGCTCCTCCAATTCCTGCCTCTTGCGCATCCCCAATTTTAATCGCTCCACCATTGGTGGCCCTGCCTTCGGCTGCCTAGGCCCTAAGTTCTGGAATTCCCTCCCTAAAGCTCTCCGCCTCTCTACCTCTCTTTCCTCCTTTAAGACGCTCCCTAAAACCTATTTCTTTGAACAAAACTGTCCTAATATCTTCTTATGTGGCTCGGTGTCAAATTTTGTTTGATAACGCTCCTGTGAAGTGCCTTGGGACATTTTACTACGTTGAAGGCGCTATATAAATGCAAGTTGTTGTTGTTTGTTGTTGTGTTGTTTAGGGGCATGCAAAGCACTTGAAGTATTTACCCAACAGGACACCCGATTTCCCCTCCTCCCGTGTTCATCAACTCTCTAGTTTCAATTATCCTGCAAGACTTTGCCTAAAATCCCTCTTTTCTACATGCACCAATCAAGCTGTGATTAATACTACTTCAGTTTCTCTCCATCTCCCACTGTTTAATGCTACAAAACTTCCACAAGCTATAGAGCAGTTTAAGGATGATAGGATAGCATTGTCTAACTCTATTTCTGTTGCTGGAAGGACTTGAGTAGGTGTCAACAGTATCTATCACAAGCAGAGGTTACCCAGAGCAGTTGGGAGGGAACACGGACAAACACGGGGTGCAGACAGGGAAGGGATAGAGATAAGGAAAGAATCCAAGGTATGTAGATAGAGAAAGTTGGGACAAAAGGATAAACTTGATGAAAGAAGAAAAAATTAAATAATTGCAAACACTATGTTTCATGTCTCTGTATCAACCTCAGGTAAGAGCTCAACAAGTTTTGCATGGTCAAATGTCTTCCTTAAGTATCTGGTTAGTTAATTATGAATCAATGCTTGTGACTATTTTTGAAGTGCTACCAATGAATTAACTCCCACAATTCAAATGTTATATAATCATCTAGGAGTGAGTGAACTGAAGAAAACAAGACTATCTCAGTTCATTTTTGATTCTGCAATTATCTTCCATCTTTTCCCCCCCAGTAATCACAGATATTGGATTTAAATTCAGGTAGCTATTTATTATAGAGTTACAGTGTATATATTCCTAGATAGAGCTGGACTATGTTTGAACACTGGAATTTCATTCATTGCAAAAAAACCCAGAATATAGCTGCCGGTATTGACCCATTATTAAGGTAGGCATTGGAGGCATTTGTTGCTCAAAGAAGTTAATGGTGAGCCCTGCACACTAACAAAAATATTTCTGTATAATTTGCCCTGCCTATCATATAGCACAATATATAATAGATCTTTCATTAGCTTCTTGTGCTATGACATGTCAAGACATAATCTTCAAAGAAACTGTGAGAGCTAGCAACAGTGCCTAAAACTGTGGCAAACTAAACAGAATAATAACTATTTGTAAGCACAGAGGACTGGCGAACAGCAAGCAAAATTCCTATCTTCAAAAAGGAAGATAGAACCAATCCAGGGAATTATAGACCAGTTAGCTTAACTTCAGTGATAGGAATGATACTGGAATCTTTGTTAAATGGTAAGATAACATATAGAGATGGAGAATGTAATTTAAAAAATAGTCAGCATGGTTTTCTAAAAAGATGATCATGTTTAATCAACCATATTGAATTATTTGAAGAAGTAACTGAAAGAATAGTTAAGGGTAATGCTGTGGATGTGGTGTATATGGACTTTCATAAGGCCTTCAATAAGGTGTCACAAAAGAGATTCATGACAAAGGCCAGGGTTTGTAGAGTCAGGGACAAGGTAGCAGAATGAATTGAAAGATGGCTACAAACCAGAAAATAGAGGGTAGAGTTAAGGGAAGGTTCTTGCACTGGCAGAAAGTGAGAAATGGTGTCACAGGGACCTGTGCTGAGACCACTGTTGTTTACCTTATACATAAATGATCTGGACATATACTTTGGAGATGGTGTCAGAATCTTCAGATGATACCAAATTGGGGGTTATAGTTAATAATGTGGAGGATATATGGCAAGCATCCATCTCAAAAGACAATGGTGTAAACACCAGAGCAGTTGAGATACTTTTCCAGGCTGCAACATGGTGAGTGGCTGAAGAGTCCAATCCTCGAGCGACAGTCCGCAGATGTAAATCACAGGGCCAGGTGCTAAAGCACGAGTAGTATTAAGCCTTGAAGCCTGATGCGCGCTCCTCTTTGCTCTCTTCTCTTTCCTCTCTCTCTCTGTCACCTCTCTTCAGCCTCTTTGTCTCCCCACTGCAGCACAGCCCTCCAGCGTGGCCAACTGTTAGCCACATTTTCCCAGCTTGCAGGAGGATTAAAACACATATATCTCTTCTGCAGTAGAAGGCATTTTATGACTTTTTCAATATACTTCCTTGGAGGAATACTTTACTTCAGGGGGAGAATTTTCAAGATAATGACAGACTGAAAAATACAATTGCAAATATATAGGCCCAGAATTTCTTGGAACTTTCCAGCATAACTACGGCGTAACAGCAACATTTCTGTGAGGAAATTTGCATAACTATTTTACACCAGTTTTACACTGAAACATTGGTATATACAAATTTCCTTAATTGTTTGTGCCATTTCCAAGATACATCCGCTGAAACCCTCCATTGCTCGTTTACACGTCTCCGCACCCCATACAAAAGACCAGTTCATGTGAGTTTCCTGTATTTGAACATGTAATGACCTGGCATAGATTTACGTCCAAAAAGTTAGGCACAACACGGTCCGAAATCACCTGGATACAAGCATTATGCTTATCCAAAGTCCTTTCAGTCTCAGTACATCCGAGATTTTTCCAAACCCCTACCACCCCATGTGTTCAGAGGGATTAAGAAGCTAGAATGTCCTTCCCAAAGGACAAACCCCTGGTCTGCATAAGAAAGGAAGAGAAGCAGCAGAGGCAAGAGGCTGTGGGAGTGAGGTACCTGGCAGAAGACAGGTATCACCCCTATTTGTGGTGCTGCATTTGCATTTGTTTTACACTGGTTTTTACGTTCCATCATTGGCAAATGAACTCCGCAGGAAATTTGCGTGCAAATTCCCATGGGCAAGATCAGTTTAGAAACTCGAGTAACTTTTGGCATAAATGGGATTGAGGAAATTCTGGGCCATAAGTTCCCAGTATCCTATATATATAAAAAAAGTTCCTTTGTTTGGACGTCTTGTCAGTATGTTCCCACTGTATGCATTATGGAAATATTCACTGTACTTGAAAGCTATAGTGGTTAGTTATCTTGATAAGGGTAACAGAGGTGACTGAGAGTTTGACTTATTGAACACTCAGCATTATCTCTGTAGCTCAAAGAGTAATAGTTTACTATCTATAGCCTGAAACCTCCAATATTTTGTTTATTGTATCCCTGAGCTAAAGGAAACAGTTACTTTCAGGAATGCAATCAGTTTCACTTCAGGATCCTGACATGAAACTGACTGCACCTTATTACTGGGTTGTGATTTTTATAACTGAACTCGTATTTGCTACTTTTTCTGTTTTATCACACTGTTTATTAGCAGTGTTTAATCAACTGGCTTCTAATACATTGATATTTTTTGGCAAAAAGATCGCACTATGAAAGGGGTTTCACTGTCAGAATTTGACATGTATCTGAATAATTTATACAGACTGTGGGTTTCATACACTTACTCAGAAAGCTGGCTTTGCAAAATTACATTTACCAATTCACCAAGATGAATTATTTTCACTCTTTTGAATTGAAAAGCAAAGCATTTCACCTACTTGCAGTTATCACTAATGCATCTTCCTCCATTCACTTCCAATCGTTCATTGCTTTTTTCTGTGTAGTTCCTATTGCCTTCTGTCCTTTGTAACTGTTCCAGCTATTTCTTTCCACTTGCTCAACTCCCTATTGATATGAAAGTTCATTTCTTTTTTTTTGGTATACAGTTCATGTGGTTAAAGTTGAAGTAACAGTCTTGGGCAACTTTAACCACACAAAGTCTATACCAAGGTGTCAGCCTCTCAGTGGTAGCACTCCTGCCTCTCCAGGTTCAAGCCCCACTCCAGAGATATGAGCAAATAATCTAGGCTGGCACTTCTGTGGAATACTGGGGGAGTGTTGCACTGTCAGAGGTGCCTTCTTTCGGATGAGATGTTAAACTGTGACCCTGCCTGCCCCCTCAGGTGGGTGTAAAAGATTCCACAGCACTATTTGAAGAAGAGCAGGGGAGATTGCCTGGTGTCCTGGCCAACATTTATCCCTCAACCAATACTTAAAATAGATGATCTGGTCATTTATTTAATTGCTGTTTATGGGAGCTTACTGTGTGCAAATTGGCTGCCACATTTCCTACATTACAACAGTGAATATACTTCAAAAGTACTTTATTGGCTGTAAAGCGCTTTGGGGCGTCCTAAGGTCGTGAAAGGCGCTATATAAATGCAACTGTTTCTTCTTTTTGAGGAGTTACTTTTAGCAATAAAGTAAACTAAATAGTCCTATTTTCCAAGTGTCATATATAATATATACCAACTCTGTTACGGGATTGGGATGCATGCAAAGTCAGTTTTTTGGTAAGTTTTTGAATTCATTTCTTTCTAATTCATTTTAATGTTAATCAATCTTTGTGAATCCAAGAAATATGAAAGACCACAAGATTAATATTGAATTACTAGATTATGGGCATATATACATACATGGATTAAATGGGGTTATAATGAATAGTAACAAAGAACTGTGGTTCATTTATGGAATAGTGACTAATAATGCCAGACCTACACTGAAATTCGCAATGGAGGAAGAAATTAATGCAAAATAAGACTGCTATATTGTACAGACATTAGTGGATTAAGCCAGCAAATATTGTCCAATTTGTGAATAAGCCTGTAAATGCATCTTTTAACATCAAACATTCTGGATTAAAAATGTGTTCGATTTTCCACCTTTTTACTACCTGTTTTCAAGCAGGTTCTAGGCAGACAGGAACCGTTCTTCTGGCTCCCTGGCCTTCAACACTACTTCCGGGATTTTCCACTGGAAGTGACGGTGGAAGTTGAATACATCATCCACATTAGGGCAGGCCCATAAAGGTTGTAAGCTAATAATGGGAAGATATTATCCAATGTATTTACCACAATTAACAACTTAGCAATACTGGGAATCAGGATCATTGTGACATTCCTGGCATCCAGCATTGCTAAAGCAGGGGAGGGGGAGGAAATGTCAGGTGGGATCAAAAATAAAAGAGCCACATTGCCTAGTGCAATTGATTGCAGAGTGGGAGATTTAAATACATTTTTAAAACACAACACTGTAGCAGGTGACCCCCCAGCACTGGGAGCCCAACGCCAGAATTAAAACAAGCCGAAACCCACAAGATCCAAATCTAGGCCAAAAGTCTAAATGAATGCGTCAGTTCAATTAAAAAAAAACAGAGAAGTTGCATTATTTCTGGGAAGAAGTGAGCACACAACTAATTTCATAAAAGACATACAATCCTTCCCCCTGCGTTCTTACTCCCCTCCCCCACTCATTGACATCTCTACCTCCATAAACCCAAAAGCTGGAATGCACATACCACTGCTTCAAAGACATATGTTGCTATCCACTGAAGAGATTAGTTATGCTTATCACATTAGAAAGAACTTTTGAAAATAAAATTGAGAACATAGTTATAAGATTTTGCCCAATGAACAAAGCACACACAAATAACTTGAGCCTCTCTAAAGGAAAACTCAGCAACTAACTGGATGATCATTGCATGTGTAAAATACTATCTGCATACTGTAAAGCTATCTGCTGCGATAGCACAAAGTATGAGATGCTTGTCAGTTTATGATAACACAATATACAGTGCACGTCACTAACATGGCTCCCAGATTGCAAGACATGTCTCAGCAGACTCAAAGGATAACGATCGATTAAAGATCTGTCTGAAAAGCTGTCATCTTTTGTTTCTGGGCTGATTACTTACTTCAAAAAGCCCAAACCAATGGCCCATTGCATTAACTTCTTCAAGAAGATAGTTAAGGCTTCTACATGACAAAACAGAACTTCTGATGTAACCTCAGGTGTGGGTTAACTTTGCACAGAAATGAGCAGTACAGACAAATCCACAATGAAATGTCAGTAAACCTACAGGAGCAATCTAAGTCATGAAAATAATAAATCAATACTGCAACGGTGACAACAATCCTCCAATGGAAAATTTTCAGCACAGCATATTCAAAATATCCTATGGAGCTAAAACCACAGAACTATCCACAGAAAATCAATTTTCTACACATGTAAATATATTTATGGTTGGCGTAGCTCCAGTATTGGTTACTATGTAAGGAACAAAAGTGGGACTTGATGACAATTTTCATGCAGTACCACATTCTAACATCTGTTTATATTGAGATTGCATATATACTACTTTGAATAAGTATACAATTTGAAATGCTAAAGGAAAAAGAGTTGTTTAATTTAAAAGCAAAACATTCTCAAGCTTATGATGAGTTCAAATCTTTCCTGTTTAAAGAGAGAATCCTAATTTTATTGGCCCCTAATGGATGCTTTTAAAATAGTTAAAATGTATATACATAACATACTTGCACGGTTTGTAAAGCCCAGAATAAATTTCACATTCAAATCAACCAGGAGACAGATTGTGCTCAGTAATCACACTTAGGTTGAATTTTGTAGACAGGAAGGTTTTGAGAAGATTTACTTTTAAGTAAGGATGTAATTTTGTTAGGGGTTCTTCAATGAAGCACGTCACATCATTGGTTCAAAAATATTTTGTTTGGGGAAATTCACAAAGCAGTCTGAGGGGGGAAAATCCATTGTTCTGGACTTGCCAAGAACATCTTTTATCAGATGCCAATGGACTGAAAAATGGATATCTGGGGATACAAATCAGTGCATGGAGGTGGAGAAGAGATGATAGTAACTGCAGAAGGGAGGCCTGATGATAGAGGATAGGTAGACGGTGGAAAAAAGAGATATGCAAGGCCACTGATTCACAGTTTTCATGGAAAAATGGATGGAATCATAGAATTTAATCCCCAAAACACTGGCAAAAGTCCTGGATTACCATGTAATAAAAATGGAATTTGAATTTTTTGGTCACTATGAAAAAATGGCCCTAATTATAAACAGATGGAATTATAGATTCAAGTCCCAAAACACTGTTACAAATCCAGGAATGCCATATAATAAAAATGGAATTTAACTTAATCAGTTCCTTTAAATCAGTAGCCCAGATGACAGGGCATGGAGGAGAGATCTTGGGATCAGTATGTTATTTTTATATTTGTTTCATCAAAGAAAAAGTCAAGTCTAAGAAAAGAGATTAATAATTTGCAGGATCTATGACACCTGTGATATCATTACAGCCCACTTATCACTGAATTTGTTAAAGTTTGAAAAGTAATCTCAATGAAGCATATCATATTGTTGGTTCCAAAATATTTTGTAAACAGTCAGAAGACCAATCTTTCCTGTGTATCACTGGGTGGCTGCTGATTTGCATTAATATAACAGGTTTGTTTGCTAGTGTTTCTGAATGCAGTGTCAGGAAACAAGATGCTTATATAGCTCCTTCAATATAAAGGTGGTCAACTCAGGGTAGTATTAAGACATATGGTACTTTGGTCTCTTAAATAGGGTTTTGGGTGTTTACTTGAGCACCCCTACGGTAATTGGGAATGTAACAATTCTTAAAAAGTAGCATTGTCAATGAAAAGATTTAGTGAGGTGTGAAGAAATTTCTTGAGACTAGGGACATAATCTGGTGATCCAATTCTCCCCACTGTGTCCATTTCTGTGAAACTCCATTTGCTTTCTCCCAGTTGCCACTTGCTTCCCCCTCCCTACCTAGCCAATCCTATAGGTTTCCCACATTGTCTTAGCCTTTTGTCTTTCTGGCTTTAAACAGAAGAGCAAGGAACAAAGTTCTAAGGGGCAGGGAGCATCAGGAGCTGGTGAAGAATGGCTGGGATGGAGGTCAGGATCCTGCCCCTACTGCCATCAGTTACTAGGGTTTGTGCTGCCCGGCTGAACACCGTTCAAAGACATTGCTGGGCTTTGTTCGACTGTGCAGGGATTAGGCCGAGCAGTCTGAGAATTTGCCTTCTAATTAAAAAGGATAAAAGATGGAAGTAGCATGAGACTAAAACGTTGCAATGTTACTTCACAGGCTGCTGCCTGGTCACAAGACTTCCCAAGAAGTAGTGAAGTTCTTCGGTTTTTAGAATTACGATTCAACCATCTTAAAAAGTGAATTGTCATTCATTTCTGAAAATAACAATAATTGTCCTTTAAACATGTCATGATATGATACATTTGGATTTGGAATGTATCTTTCTTATTTACAAGTGAACAACTTAAAGATTTTATTCATAACTAAAATGTGAACAAAATATTTGTGTTTCAGCAATTTCTTTAAATAGGAACCTTATTCAGTGAAGTACTGTTAAATAAATATGTTGTTTTACCACATGAATGTCATTTGGCATTTCACCTCCCACTGGAACAATATTTGACAAAAGTGAAATATGATATGACTCATTATCAGAGGTACCTGATGGTTCCAGAATGATTTAAAGCCATGCTTAAGACTTTGCCAGGAGTCACACACTCAGAATGTTTTTGGTGTTCTGTGAAAGACTGTCTGAATCACAAATGCTGTTAAACGGCTTTCATTCTAATCAACAATGTGCCATAACTCACCATCACCTGTGAGATCTTCTCCAGCAAATGCAGCAACTCTGTGCACAGAATAGAATAAAATACACTGAAGACTCTTCGTGCCTGTTACTCTAATTCAAACTGTAATATGTCTGAAAGATTTCATATCTATTATGGTTCATACAGCTTAGTGTTATTAAGCTTATTCAGATCTAACTTGCTTTGTTTGTATCTTACATACCGGACAGCTTGATCTAGGTTCACCCTGTCAAATGTATTTTACCGTTTGTGTAAAATTAAACAAATTGTTTCAACTTAGAGCATGTCCAGGATGTGTTCTGATTAATCTAATTCAGAGCCTTGACTCTTCCAAGTGTGCTTAAGCAAATCCATGCAAAACTCCTATATTTATGAGCAAAGAGCTCTTGACAAGCACAAAGGCTCCACTTAACTGTCACAACTTTCCCTTGGAAAATCAGTAGCGGAAGTAGTTAGATGTTTCTGAGAGAAGTGACACTACCTCTTTATGAATTAAGGTGGGTCTGACTGTAGGTGATTCTTGTTTGGCACAGGCTTGCTCAATCCTTATTAGGAAAAGAGCAAATGCCAGTGGCAGTTTGTACAGGAACTGATGCTGAGACAATATGAATTGGCTCTCAGTGGAAAATGCAGCAAGAGTGTTGGGGGTCTGGTGTTGTTTAAGCTTCTCAACTCCTGTTGCATATAAGCAGAATGATTAGCTTCTCGTTCCCGCACTTCTCATGTTTCTTTGTGGTACCAAGGAAGCAATAAAGTATACCAAAGTGTTTAGTATACCAAGGTTTCTCTCTAATGTTCAGGTTTGATGTGACATTGGAGTACCAAAGATAAACGATTTGATGAGGAAAAATAAAATTAATTTTCAAATATAAATCGCATCAGCCCTATCCCACAATTCTTTGGTGTTGTCACATCACTGGACTGCAAGGCATCCATGCATTATTCATATTAATATAGCATTCTTATCACTTACCCTTCATATGAAAATATTATTACTTCTCTACTGCAGAAACTATTATCTTAACATTTTATGTTTGATTTTACTGTTTCTGACATTTACATTAGAAAATAAACTGAAAATAGTTTGAGGAATCTTGTATTATATCTTATTAAGGAAAAGGGCAAAAGTACCAGTATTCTGGACTGTAAGGTAGCTTTTTAAAGTAATTCCCAGTTTTATATTTCAATATCCTCATCTTTATAGGTATCTTTATCTGCCTCAGTAAGAAGCTTTATCTTTGAGTTTGTATTTCCCAACCTTTGTTTTACTTTGCTCTATTAACTCCAGTTATGTAAAGGTGTAAGTGTTAACATAAGTTGACTTTCTATTTTCAATAGATATTAGTAAATATTGAGTCTAATGTATCAACGCAGTTGGTAATGAGACTGCATCTGCCGAAACCATTCGGACTGATAATCAAACATTTGGTTTTATGAGAAAATTCTTGATCAGAATAGTTCCATGTGGCCACATTATCCATTTTAAGTGAAATTTATAAAGGACAATTACAATCTCTGAAAAAATCTTCCCCATTTTTTAAATATAGGCTACTTGGATTCCATGAATCCTGCTGCAGCTAGGAGAATTAAAAGTAGAACTGTGTATTAAGTCACAATGTCCACAGATTGAAGTGTGCCAGGATGAGAACTTAGATGTCCCATGCGCCACTGGTCGAGTCAGGTAACATTAATCTCACAGAGCTGGGCAAGGCCGAACTGAGAAGAGAGAAGCTGAGCTGAGTTGAACCAGATAATATCAGAATTGCAAATAATTGGGAATGTAGGAATGAATATCAATATGATTATTTAACTGACAAAGAAATTAGGCATGCTAAAAAAGTACTTTTGTCAGGATATTTTCAGATTAGTAAATTTAAAAATTTAGTAAAGTTCAACCAAATCAGTAGACAAGTAGCTGAAAAACTTAATTCTTTCTCAAATCCAATTTTCCTCAAATTCAGAATCTCTTATAATTTATGTAAAAGCATTAAACAATAAAGGGGATCTTGGTGTCATTCATGAGAGTACACTGACTGCAATCTGAATTAGCAGTGATTATAACATATATATGCATCCAAATCTATTTGGGGAAGCATTCAATCAACCAACTAGATTGCACAATTGTGTTTATATATTGCAGGATATGTAGAGTTTTATTATATTAAGTGATCGTTTATAGATGATTTTTCATTTTAATTAGAATAGCTATGGAAATATTATAATATTATGTTATTGTTATGGACCAAACTGATACTTTAACCTCATACTGAACTCATACCAGATCAAGTGACCTATGAAAGACAAGATCAAATTATGGATTGAGCTTATTTAAAAATTGGTCACTGTAGAACTTCACTAGGACTTCAAGTCCACTATCAGTACTTTTTGGTGATTAACTGACAGGAGGCAGGATTGAATTTGGACAAACCACTTGTGAGTATTCAACCCTCCATCTGATAACCTGCCTACGAGTTGATTCCACTCACCCAAATCAGGAAAATTAATTTGATTGAAGGTAATCCTGAGACTCAGATTATGATTTTGCCATAGAGAGTTAACTGCTTAAGAAACTACACGTTAAAAAATCACAAGTTTTAGTTATAATGCAGATGATAGGGTGCTCAATGTAGCAATGTTGGCATCATTGAATATATAGGGCTGAAATTCCTCTTTTTATGTAAAATGTGAGAGAGGATGGCTTTTTCTGCTAATTACAAACCACTGATGGAAATGCAGTAGTGCACATAATTGAAATGCGCAATTCATGCAAGAAAGGTTTCACTAGTGCTAACAAACATCAACCATTTACGATGCACCTACAAAAATTATAATTTAACACTTCTCAACCAACGGAAGAACCACTTAAGAAGTATAAATCTCCTTAACTTTATAAACCCAGCTGTGTATTGAATTGAAAAAAAGAAATACAAAAAAAAATCATATTTCAATCAGTGGTTAAAATGAAACTTGTTAAAAAAGGGTACTCACCTTTAACCAGTGCCCCCTCTTGTCTACCTTTGTGCCCTGGCTCCACAACATTTGACTCCGTCCACATCTAACCCCAGTCTCCAATTTTTAAATACTTGGTCATACTCATATTGTAGGGCTGAAGAACAATTTATTATTTATTTGTACAATATAACCAGTTTGTACAATTGTAACAATGCAATTTTTTAAAAAAACAACCTGACCTAGAGTCCTTTGAGGCCCCATCATCCATTCCTTCCCTGCCTATTTGGGCCATAAATGATGTTCCTTTCTCCCACCATGTGCCAATGCAAGCTCTAAACTTTCTGCTTGCATGCACTCCCAAACCCACCTGGCTGCAGATTCCCAAAGTATAAAGTATGGACATTAAAAGATCTGAAAGAGTATGGCATCTGCAAGCTTATGGAAGACATTTTTGTATAAATTAGCACAAACATTTTAGTTCCCAATGAAAACTATGGACAAAATCTATTTGTGACTGGAAATAGAATCCTGAAAAAAATAAAGCAATTAAATGGAAATATGAATGTATAGCAACCAGTTACCAGTTACAGAAAAGTTGATTCCAACAGTATTACCTGCTTCTGAATGATTAACTGATGCACAGGAATGGAATGTTTTAGAGAAATACAACGGGGATCATGTTGCCATTGCCAGACTCTTTGGAATAAACACTCCTTTAATCATTCTTCCTGTTTTGATGGTACATGAATCATGGACTCTCCTGCCCTGGCCTACAAGCCCCATGGAGACGTGAGCTCTGCCTTCTCCATCGCCAATGATTGGAGAAAAATACCGCCCCATGCCACAACTGTCAGACAGTGAAACCAGAATTGATGGACAAAAGACTGCAGCATGATCGAAAGGCATATTTCAGTCCTTTACTAATCTCCATTATACCATAATTACCAGTGGCCATGAGAAAAACCCAGCTGAATTCAAGAGACAGTACAATACAGGCTAGTTGGGACAAAAACCAGAATGGCATGCTGGACTGTCCTGGTCCTTTTCAACCACTGGTTTC
This sequence comes from Heptranchias perlo, assembly GCF_035084215.1. Taxonomy (NCBI): domain Eukaryota; kingdom Metazoa; phylum Chordata; class Chondrichthyes; order Hexanchiformes; family Hexanchidae; genus Heptranchias; species Heptranchias perlo. Next base: position 43,481,904 of record NC_090334.1, read on the forward strand.
AGTGATGCTGCACTGGAGAATCTCATGATTACTATAATAGAGTAATTGTGGTGAGAAAGAAAGGGCCGGAAATATTCAGAGACGGAGGCTTGTGTGGAGGAAGTATGTCACCCAGAATGGCGATTATTGTCTTCAGGGGAAAAAAGTGAAGAGAAAAAAAAAACAGATTTTAAGAAAGAGTACCAAGCCTAGGTCTTCATTGGTATAGCATGGAAAGTTGTAGTTTTAAAAAAATATATCGGAAAAAAGAACTATACCAACAGAGAGAAATACAAACCAGTATGTATTAGAGATGAAAATAACAGGTTTGTATGTAGGATATAATCTTCACGGGTCAGTCACCCTGTTCAATCCCCACTACTCTTATATTTCAAAGTGCATAACAGGGAGTGAAGCAGGTCCTCAGATCAGAAAATTATAGCACTTTATAGGGAGGCAATAACTTATCTTTCTAGAAGAGAGTTTGGAAGGCATGGAGTCTTTGAGGGTTACATGAAAGCATAGAATTAATAGTAACATAGAATGTTCAGGACTGGAAAGACTATTACTGTCCATCTGCTGGTCCCACTGGCTAGGAAATATGATATCGCATGATACTTCTGATAACCTCTGTCAAATTTTTCTCCAGGTACTTATCCCACTGATACTTGAACTGGCTGATACAATCACCACCACCGCCCCCCCCCAGTAATCTATTCCATAAATTCATCACCTCTCTGTGTAAAGTAGTTAAATTTAAACCATTTTTTCACATGCCCTCTTCAAAGTTATTTTTTATTCTCGGGATGTGGGCGCATTTATTGTTCATCCCTAATTGGCCTGTAAAGATGATGGTGGACCTCCTTCTTGAATCACAGCAGTCCTTGTGGTGATGATGTCTTCACAATGTTTAACTTCAGAAGTTTTTAACATCAACCACATTGTCTGGACTAGAGCCACATGTAGGCCAGACTAAGTGGGGGTGATAGGGTCCCTTACCTGAAGGACATTACTGAACCAGTTGGGTTTTTAACAACAACCCAGCAGTTTTCATAGTCATTTTTTCTGGCATATCCTACCCCAACCCCACAATATAGAGTCAGACTTGGGCTTACATCAGCCAATGACCCTCAAGAGTTGTAGGGGAAAAGAGACCTTAGTAGACCTTCTTTGAAAATGAAACTGGTACACCAGGAGCACCATATTGATGGCAGAAGTTGGTCTGAATACTCTGGCCCATTCAACACCCAGATATACGGTGTTATCTGCCATGAATTGTGCAATGAAGGACTGTTTATCTACACTGCAGTCTGCCATTGAAAACATAGCAACACCGGTGCATCTGCATCTGCAGTGTTGACTGAAACTAGACATGCATCAACACTGTGGGTATAAAGTTAGACCATCTCTAATGAAAGCTCCCACTGCTGCAGTAGAGTTTGCTGCATTTAGAATCCAACAAGCAGTCATAACCAATTTCAATTCTAGGAGAATTGTCACAGGCAAGCATCTGGGAGGGATTCAGAGACTTTATACAGGTCGCTATTCCACACTTTGACAGACCAGTGGACCTCATGAGGAAATGTCCTCCAAGTGTGATGTGAGCAGAGTAGCATAGCAGCAGCTAGTTGATATTAAGGTTGCTATGCACAATCACCTAGCTCTACAAAAATGTCAGTAGGCACCACTGAAAGCAATGAACCTAAAGTGACTCCAGTAAAAGACATTCAAGCATCAGGATTTGTTGCAGATACTGGGAGTATGCCTTCTGTAGCCCATGCAGCTTATAGGTTGAATATGCAGTCAGCCCCCAGTGCTAGTCTCTCAACTTGTGGAGTGCAAAGTAACAGAGCAACACAGGAAGAAACACATCAAAATTAATCGTGCATGAGGGCAAAATTCATTTCTCAAAACACAATGAATACACACAACACATATGTTAAATTGATAAACTAATCAAACTTAGAGAGGATAAAACCCCTGGTCTGGATGAATTGCATCAGTGCATATTAAAAGAGGTTAGGGAAGAGATAGCAGAGGCACTATTACATACATATAAAAATTCATTAGAAAAGGGAATACTGCTAGAGGAATGGTGGAAAGCTAATGTGATTCTTATATTTAATAAGGGAGATAGAACCAGGCCAGGAAACCGTAGACCAATTAGCTTAACATCGGTGGTAGGAAAGCTAATGGAATCCTTACTCAAAGATGTAATAGAAAAACATCTAGAAACTGAAAAAAAGAATCGTCAGCACGGATTTCAAAAGAGAAGGACATGCTTGACCAACCTTATTGAATTCTTTGAAGAAGTAACAGAAAAGGTAGACAAGGGTAATGTAGTAGATGTAATATATTTGGATTTTCAAAAGGCGTTCGATAAGATACCACATAGTAGGCTCATGACTAAGGTCGGAGCATGTGGAGTCAGGGGACAAATAGCAGAATGGATAGCAAGCTGGCTACAAAACAGAAAACAGAGAGTAGGCGTTAAAGGTTGTTACTCAGACTGGCAAAAGGTGGGAAGTGGTGTCCCACAAGAATCAGTGCTGGGATTACTGTTGCTCACCATTTACATAAATGATTTGGACTCGGGAATAGAAAGTACAATTTCAAATTTTGCAGATGACACCAAATTGGCATATAGTTAATGCCTAGGAGGAGTAAGACAAAATACAAAAGACATTAATAAACTTGCAGAATGGGCTTGTAATTGGCAAATGAATTTCAAAATAGTTAAATGTGAGGTATTGTATTTTGGTAGGAAGAATAAGGAGCCCACATACTGCTCGGATAATAAGAGTCTAAATGGGGTTGAGGAGCAGAGGGATCTGGGGGTACAGATACACAAATCACTAAAAGTAGCAACACAAGTTAATAAGGCCTTAAAATAAAAAAGCAAACCAAGCACTGGGGTTCATTTCTAGAGGGATAGAATTGAAAAGCAGAGAAATTATGTTAAACTGTATAGAACAGGCTGGGCTCTTTTTAGAATAGAGAAGACTGAGGGGTGACCTGATAGATGTCTTTAAGGTTATGAAAGGGTTGGATAAGGTAGACATAGAGAAGCTGTTTCATCTTGCAGGATAGATCAGAACTAGGGGCCATAAATATAAGATAGTCGCTAATAAATCCAGTAAGGAATCCAGGAGAAACGTCTTTACCCAGAAAGTGGTTACAGTGTGGAACTCGCTACCACAAGGAGTAGTTGAGGTGACTAGCATTGATGCATTCAAGGGGAAGCTAGATAAGCACATGAGGGAGAAAGGAATAGAAGGATATGCTGATAGGGTTAGATGAAGTAAGTAGGGAGGAGGCTCGTGTGGACCTGTTAGGCCGATTGGCTTGTTTCTGTGCTGAACATTCTATGTAATTAAATACACACAATAAAATGAATTAATTTTTGATATATTTTTCAGCTTGTCATTCTTTTATTATGCTAAAAAGAAAGTATTAGTTATCCAAAGGTGTCCAGTTGTCTATTAAAAAAACAGGTAAAGTGAATAAAAACTCTGTGATTGACCTCCTTGATGGAGCAGTATATGGCTAACTGGCTGAAACTTGTGAAGTCCCCTAAGAGCATGTGAACGATCCGTGTGGCACAAAAGTTGAAGATTAATACATATCTTTATGTAAGACCAATTATTTAAAAAATGTTAAAGGTTCCGGGGACAGGGCCAAAAAGTTAGGAGTGGAGACAAATGTTGCAGAGGTGGGAGGCAAGGTAACAATTGGGGTCAGAGGTGTGAGTACCCCTTAACAAATTTCGCTCGAACCACTGACCAATGGAACTGTGCCAGAGCACAAAGCAACACTTTCACAAGAGGAGTGGAGAAAATGGGGGGATGGAGCTATTAACTTTACTTACTCATGTGAAATGTTAAATTAAAATACCATTCAAAATTACTATGTTCTAAATTTAATTTGGTTTTGGAATACACAATTAGGTCTTTATGTCACTAGCTATCTGTGTATAGTAATGAGATAGGAAATAGCTTGTGAGATATATGACAGTGAATGCTCTAGTATTTTTCATTAAAAATGGCCCTACCTGCTTTGTGAGGAAACCATACATTCTATTTCCTACTAAAACTCCACCTTCTGTCACATGATTTAAAAGTATGCTGATTACTGATAGCAGTAATTATATAAATTTGAATAAGCATACTCACCAATAAAAATTCTGGAAATATATTATTAATGAAGTGATGTATAAGCCACTTAGGCTTTCCCCTTGATGTTTGTGTGATCACCCAGACACCTTAGCTGTGCCTTCTAAAACACTGCAGTCGTATGTTATGTTATCCTATATGTCACATTCAACTACCAGTTTTATTCTCTGAGTTTTGTTTTGGAGGAGCTATAACCTTATGTGAATGTCAATTTAGCCCTATCCAAACCATTCAGGATTTTATTCGCCAATTACAATGGGACATGTGAATCATAGAAATGGTTAATATGCTTGTTATATTACTATTGCTCCTAGACCACGATCTGTAACACCATTTAACAAGGATCGGTGTGTTATGATTAAAAGAAAGTTCTTCCTATGACTTTGTTCAATATCTACTATAAAGGCATGGGCAGCCATGTTCACGTAAGGCAACTTTTTAAGTTGAATTTCTGTCACATTGATCTTGGTGATGTCAAAGGAACAGATGCCATACGTATATAAGTTTGGAGGAAAGATTGGCAATATGTCACAGTATAAAGCAAAACCATATGCAGGATGGATTATACATCAATGCAATTATGATAGCATCAACCAGACAGCTGTTCTGCTCTAATTCAGGATAAAGCTAAATGATAGTTCTCTAAAGCAAGTTGTAAGTGTTACATGAAACATAGGTATAAACCAACACAATTTGTGAATGTGTTTAAAGTAGCTTAATTTATGTTAAAAATCTGTAGTTTCTGTGTCTGTCTTGTTAAGAGAAAACTGAAGCATGGAACTTTCATTTTAAATCCCAGAAATGAAAAATCACAGATTAAGATGTTTTACAATAATAGATGTTGCAATGTTTTATGTGTGGACTAATTATCACTATATGACTATTTAATGAATTATCTGGCACTCTCAGCCCAATTAAGTTGATGTAACAGCATTTAGCTTATTTTCCCATTTGAAAAAGCCAAAAAGAGATCATTGTTAAGTACCATCTTGTGTTTGCTGGATGAAGGCCCACTTACGTCTTGCTGTTTTATATGTGTATTACTGTTGCTATGGAGCTCACTAAAACTAGTTAAGCCTCATACAGCTCTCTGCTTGGAGTGAATGTCGTACAGTTCATGGAGTATGGCAGTTTGTGACTTTCATTGCTTAGTTTTGAACACAAGAATCAAGCGGTGTCAGCAATCCACCTGATTGCATTCCAAGTGCCCATTATTGGACTTTGTATTAGTCACTTCATTTTCCACATTTCCTTGCGTAGCTTAAGCCAGATGTTTTGGAAAGTCCATTTGAATTGTTTCCATTAGGCCTTTCCAAGCTGCATAGAGTGGCTTAATTATACGGCCACAGTCCCATACGGGGTGGAGGGGGTCAACTAAATACAGCCCACAGGATTTTTCATGTAGCTAGAAAAAAAACTTTTATTTTCTGTCTTGGACTGAATCCAATTACTGGGGATGTGACATTCACCAAAAATAATCACTTGCATGCTGATTAATTGTATAGTTTGGGTAACCATCAAAAGCCTATATTTTAGTCCGAAAAAGACATGCCTCTAAAAACCCCTTATTGTTAACAACGAGTTAGCAAATATAGCCTAGAATACTATATGCATGTACAAACCTCCAGGATGGTATAGCAACAATATATATCAAATTAAAAATCTAGTATTTAAATTAATTCTGGCCGATTCTCTGTTTTTCCCCCTCATTTTACATTTGAGCATTTTGAATTAAAATATGTAGAAATAGCTTCATTGATATGACAGAAAATAAATAGTTACTTTGAAAGCTTCCATGCAATGTGGTACTCAGGGAGTTAAATAAAGACTGCGTACTAATCAAATCTTACTTACTTGTATAACTAATCCAACAAATTTCCAAAATATCAAATTACTTGATAATATAAACTCCATGGCATACGTGATTCTATTCTTAAAACTTTTTTACCTCTCTCTATCCTCACCCCTCGCCACATAAAATTCATACTTGCATGCTACCCTCCCTCTCACACGCATTTGTGCGCACACACACACACACACACACACAATGTTCAATTTGGGTAATTTAGAATTTTAGGTATTTGTATTATTTAAGATTTTAATTAGTGTAAAACTGAAAAACAGCTGGATTTATAATTGCCATTTCAGAGCAGTGGGTGTCTTTGAACGGGGTCGAGTTATTATAGTCCTTACTTACACCCCCAGGACCTTTCTGTTCCATTGGGGGTGTCTATCACTTGCCATTAAGTGCACATGTTTAGAAATTGCACGCAGAGTACCAGCAGTCTTGTCTGAGATTCCCCACTATCCCAGCCAAGCTAGTACTGCCCATGCATTTTCTTCATCATTTCAGTGAGTTCTGTATGTGAGCCAGCACATTCTTAAGCAAATGATCCAGTAAGCATGGTTACTGGCTCCTGAGTGCAGGCTGTCTGAGTGTCAGCTCTTATTTCTTAGCAGGAGTTTTTGGGTAACTGAAAACACAAGTTCAAGTTATCAGTTTGATCAGAGTTGTTTGGGGTAAATTGCAGTTTTATTTAGGTAACTGGTGCGTTGAAAGAGGAAGGCTTGCTCTTTAAGTCTGCAAATTGGAATTGTTGACAGCCTCAGGTACTCTGGCCCTACACTGAATGACTGCTGTGTTGACTTTGTCTAATTATAGGGGAGTGGCTACAGAACCATTGATGGACAGTGTCACACTTGGTGGGATGGTTGAGAAAGTCTGCCACAGCCGTGCAGAGCGAGACAAGACAGACCAGTGACTGACACAAACATGGCTCTTCACTTGGCAAAAAATGTAGACAAATTGGCAGTGTTGCATGATGTTGCCTTACTTTGAACTGGGACTTTGACTGATGAAACAATTGCCAAACTGTCTGTCAGATTTTTACGGTTGATATACAGTGCTTGTTGGCATAAGTGAAAGATTAATGTAATGGCAATGTTTCTAAGATAAGGACCAATAATCATTAATGAGTAAATCCCCTCAACAACAAAAACTGTCTTCCATGTTTTGACAGGGAATCTTGTTAGTTCAGATCCAAAATTACTATCAAGAAACCTGTAACAAAGAATTCATTAAGAATGAAGTGTGACTTTAAAAAGTGTAGGAGCAATCTGTGAGTACAGAGATATCTATGACTATGAGGAAATGGTGATTGAACAGCACAGAAACAATCTGTGAGTACAGAACAATGTGACTATGAACAGTATAGGATCAATCTGTTACTATGAACAGTATAGGATCAGTCTGTGATTATGAACTGTATAGGATCAATCTGTGACTTATGAACAGTATAGGATCAATCTGTGACTATGAACAGTATAGGATCAATCTGTGACTATGAACAGTATAGGATCAATCTGTGACTATGAACAGTATAGGATCAATCTGTGACTATGAACAGTATAGGATCAATCTGTGACTATGAACAGTATAGGATCAATCTGTGACTATGAACAGTATAGGATCAATCTGTTTATGAATAGTACAGGAAAAATCTGTGACTATGAACAGTATAGGATCAATCTGTGACTATGAACAGGATTGCATTAATCTATAACTATGAACAGTATAGGATCAATCTGTGAGAATGAATAGTATTAGATAAGTCTGTGATTATGAACTCACAATTGGCACAATTTGTGAGCACAGAGAAATTTGTGACTATAGAACAATGTGTGACCATGAACAATAGAGGAACAATGTATGAGTACAGAGAAGTCTGTGACAATAATGGGTGCAGCAGGTATCTGTGACTAAAATCAGTACAGGAGCAATCTGTGACTCTGAACAATAAACAAACAATGTGTGACTATGGAGCAGTGTTGACTATGAACAGTATGGAAGCAATATGTGAGTACAACAGAGTACATATTTTGTGGCTATGGAGAACACAAACAATTTGTAATTGTGATTAATTTCAGACCCATTCATGTCCGTGATCAATTTGGAAATAATTTGATACTAAATAATATAGAATTAATCTGTTCTGAAGAATACAGGAACAATCTGCAGTTATGATTCATTAAAGAATAATATGTGACTATGACCTAATGGAGGCCTTCTTTGTTCAATTTAGAAAAAAAGGTTGTGACTATGAGTATTTACATTGTGACAATAAGTATATAGGGTCAGTCTGTGATAATGGGTATATAGAACCAAATTGTGACAAAGAATAAATGCGGTCAATATGTGGCAATGAATATATGGGGCCTTTCTGTGATGATGAGTATGTATGATCAATTTGTTACTATTATCCAGAGCTATCTGTGAAAAAGAATATTTACAGGAGCTACTTGTGAATGGACAATATAAGGACAATCTGTAATTGAACACATAGGAATAATTTGTGCTTATGAACCCTATAGGAATGTTCTGTAACTAAGACATTACAGGAGCAATGAGGAAAAATATTGGAACAACACATGATTATGATCAGTTCAACAGCAATATGTGATTAAACCACATAATATTAACGTGTGACGATGAACACTATGAGCAAGCTGAATAGTCAGAGATTATTCCTATACTATCCATAGCTGAAGATTCTCACTTTGTTCAACTACAAATTGTAGTATTCTTCATTGCCACAAAATGTTTGTAAATTGATCAAAGTCAGAGATTGTTTTTATTTGTTCAATTCCATAGATTGCTCATATATGAACAAAGTGAGAGCAATCTGTGGCAATTAACTACTTAGAAACAATCCGACTGAATGATCTTTAACTATAAATGACAGGAGATCAATCTGTGATTGAGAACAGTTCAGGCACAGTATGTGATTACTTTCAACACTGGAACAACTTGTAACAATCAGCAATACTTGAGCAATATATGGTCTTGAAAAAATAAAAATGCTTCTAAATTGTTCATCTTTGGTTTAATCTGCAATAATGAATGTTAATACATCTGTGGCTGAACAAGATGGGAACAAACTATAGCTATAAACAGTATACAATTAATCTGTGACTGATCGTCATAGGTAGAAACTATCATTGCTTAATAAAGGATGAATCTTAGGCATGATACTGTTTTGACTATATGCCTTATACTTTGTAAATTAAAGCTTTTTAAAAGCCCAGGTTTGTTTTAAAGTACATTCCTGCCTCCTCCCTCAATTGCTGTTACATCTATTCATTACGCCTTTATTACATCTGCATCATCCTTTATTTCCTTTTGTCTGTTTTATTAAAGCAGGGAAAAATCTAATGAAATCAAGATTAGCTGTTGTTGGCTGGGTCATCTGTTCAGGATCTCGATCTGATCAATGGGGCTAGGGCCTGGCTGACCAGAAAGAGACACGGCCTAGAAACTGCTGTCAGCATTCTAGTGGACAAATGCCTAAAGCATTTATATGATATTCTTCTGGCTGTTATTTCAGCAGAGGCATTATACTATTTAAAATGAACAAGTAATGCATTCATCTACTTATATTTCTAACAGTAATTTCTGGGCTTTTAATTATTTAATTTTCCCACTGGAACACAAAGCATGTTCTCACTGAAAAATACTGATTTACTGAAATATTAATGTCAACAATGCAGCTTTTAAAAAGTTAAGCATTATAACATGAAATGAATTATCAAGTTAGAAATCTGAGTCTCATAATAACACAGCATTATAATCGGCACATATGACTGTATCTGATATACAATAAAAGATAAATCATAGAAAAGACAGTTCGAGACAATATGGCGCTTAAAGAAAGCTAATGCATTATTCATTAAACCAGCCCACATGTAAAACTTCCAATGTTCAAATAAAGACAAACTTTCCCAAGTGGTGTTATTTATTCAGGAATAACATATTAACCTGTAAAGTTAAATATTTTGCTGAGCATATCATCTGCAATAAATATTTGTAATAAAATGAAGCATGACTATTTGTTATATAATGAAATATTTTAGAATAACAAAGTAATACTGCAGGTGCACTAATAGGATTAGCAGCAAAGGTTTTGTAAATCTGAACAAAGTCAAAGTAGCAGGTTCAAAATTCCATTTTTGGTAAGAAAGAAGAATGAAGTGTGTAATAATACATGTGAACTGCACAATCTATTTTGCCAAAATGTGAAGATCTATCGGAAATGTCAGTGTGAAATGTGGAGAATGAATTCAAGAGTATGCAGGAACAAAATCAAATAGAAGATCATGAAAATAGTTTTGTACCTGCTTAAATGGCCCTTTCTTCAGATAGGGTCTATGGAAATATTTTAGTTTCTCACCATTTTCTCTGAAAACTGTTGATTTCATTCTGCTGATTGCCCTATGAGCTACATTGTATGATGTAAAATAAATGCTTGATTCAGTTTATTGAAATGTTAGATTATTAATAGAGTAATCTCAGCCTAAATATTGTAGCATGAGTGTAATTTTGAAATGCCTTTTATGTTGCTTCATATCGACATGCTTTATGTGCCTAAACTGGCATAATTGTAGGATTTTGTTATTATTTTAGTCTCATAATTTGATAATTTGTGGTATATAATTCACATAAAAATAAAGCAACATGTTGTATAAGGTAATTTCAATATCTGAAAACAATGTGCTTTAGAAAATATGATTTTTCATATCATAAATGACATAACAAATTATTTGACACATATTATTCCAGGTTTTATTTTTGTAAAATAATTTGCACATTTAATTAGATGTAAATGTACGTTTCAAATCACATTTGCATTGTATCTATGAGGTTTTTGTTTTGTTCCTATTACAATTCTTGTTTTGCAGATTTTGTGAATCCAAAACTGATTAATCTCCAAACCACAATAGACTTGTAATGATTACAAATATGCATTTTCCTCTGCTGCATTGAATTCAATTTTAATAGCTGCCAGAAACTCTTTTGGGGAGTAAACAGATAAACAGATTGATTCCCTCTACATTTCATTGCCAAGATCAAAGATAAGCAGACTGATTGGGAGCTAAGTTAAAACAAGCAGTGAAATGTTATTTGTGAGGCTCACTTGTATATGCATGCAAAAGTTTTATTGCAGCAATATAGGTACCTGTACATTCTGCCTATGCAGAATGGAAAGAAGGGTTTTCCTGTACTGCAGATATATATATATATTCAGTAGTTTACTATCTAACTGAAGTTGTCGGTGTTTTCGTGCTTTCACACAATAAAGCTGAAGTGATAATTGGGAAAGGACGTAACTTTACGGTCTTGTTATAAAAGGCATACAGCCTGCAAACAGTAGATTTGTGCACCGCATAAGGCTCATAAATATTTGGAAATAATGTAAAATATATTTAAAGAACAAACAATCATATTTATATGAAGTTTCTGAGTACCGCATTTCTTTTATAATCTTAAAATTGTGCTGATAATATCTATTGAATGGTATCTACAAATTGAATATTTTATTTTATTACTTTTTATAAGAATAAGATGTATGTATGGAACGGCAGGAATTATGTGTATTCTCAGTATTGTATTTTCTCAAATGAACTCAAAGATAACAAACATTCTATTTTTATTTAGTGGCACTGTAAAGAGTTAGAAAATGTGACAAACTATACCCCTCCCCCAACCCAATTTACAGCAATAGTAAATAACCAATGCGCATGCAAGATACTGATGTTTCTTCAGTAGTTTCAGTTGCATTGGAGGAGTCAAAGTCACACAATTTTTGAAAAGATTTTGAAGATGCAAGGGCCAGCATGCAAAAGGATTCCAATGTCACTTCAGAAACCTATCTCTTTCTATCTAATTAATAAAACATTGCATAGTCAGCACAAATGGAGGAAAAGGGAATCTTATGTTTCTTGCGAGAAACCTGTGACATTAATGGATTTCACCTACAATTTGTAACAGGTGTACCAGTTTAGAAGCTGCATATGGTAATCTGAGGTAATGTCTTATATTTCACAACTTTTAACCCTGAAATGACTACAGTAGATATACAACACAAAATGGAACATAGCCTCATGAAATAGTAATCTATTAACAAATGGACAATATGTCAAGAAGTAATGTTTAGTCTAGTATTAACTTTTAGGGTATATGGTACCCTTTATATCAGAAGTTCTCAAACTCATGTGTCCTCAAGCCCCTCCCCCGGAGTTTTGTCTCTCAAATTTCGAGATTACCAATATGTAGTACCAAAGCATTATTGACCAATGAGCTCGCGCCACATCAACGCCCCCTTCCATGTGCTACATAATTGACACGAGTGTGCCATTTGGTGTTTTGATCATTTTAATTTGGTGCTCAATAATTGTGAATGAAGGGAGCATTTTTTGAAGCGTAAAGTTGATGCAAAGGAAAAATAGGAAGTTACAACCCTTCCTGCTTGGATTTGGGATTTACATTTACTGGTTCTTGACCACAATATGTTATTTCTTAGAAAGAGGGGGGACTTGCAGCAGCATTGTTTTGGTTAGTACCTTTTCAAAGCACTGAAGAGCTGCGCGCCCCCCTCCCCTTCGGAGATCCCTGTCTGAAAGGAGTGGCGGGGGAGACAGCAAAAAAGTTTGGGAACCTCTGCATTACACTGTATACTGGAATACTGCATCATTAAAACTCTTCAGTACATTGAAAAAGTACTAACTAAAACAATGTAGTTGTAAGTTCTACAGTCTATGTATTCTACACCAATTAACACTGGAGTTTCGCAATATATCATTACTTGGACAAGTGTCACAAAATAATAGACATTACTGTCTGGCCAGTTCCAAATGAAAAGTGAGGACTGAAAGGATTAAAGCGAAATTCTTGTTCCTCCTTCCCTGCACTTTGTTTAGCAGAGGTTTTGTTATTTACACTGTAGAGTTTTCTAGTAATGTTTTTGAGCTATCCTTTGTTGTGATGTGAATAACATTATTGAAGTGTGCAAAATACATGCAGTTTTATTTTCCAACAAGCAATGAATTTTAAATGGTTGTATTGGCAGTAGAAGTCAAAGCTAGTTTTATGTCATGAATTAAACATGCCGTTTTTGTGTATTGCCTGGCATGTGATAGATTTTTTTTACAGTTACACTCCCACACACATACAAACACATACACACCACAGTAATTTCTGGTAACATTTTGTATGAAACACATTTATTTGTCGAGGTGTTAAAACTGAAAGTTTTTTTTTAGCTTGATTTAAGGTGATTTTTTTCCCTTTCAGCAGATAACCTAGACTATAATAGCGTCATTGTACAAATCAGGTAAGAACAGATCTCCATTAAAAATATGTACACGTGATGTATTCTACTTTCCTCTTTGGTTAGAAACTTTCGTTTTCGAATACTGTGGGTATATGTACAATATTTTCAGGGTTTTCCTGCAATATTTAAGTGCCGAGTAAAAATAGGAGAATTGTGGGGAAATGCAGCTTTAAAATGTTTCTAGGAACTTTCAGGTAGTTAGTAGTTCCACAATGGTGCACACTATTTGTCTTTGCAATAAATTACATATTTCACCGATGTCTGTGCACCGAAACCTAATGACATAAAAACTTTGTAATACTCGGATATTTGGTAATTTTTAATTGCGTCACTTAAACTATAAGTCTTAAATAACTACATATCCTTCTTTCTTAAACCTAATACAGAGAAATGCCCCGAATGGATGTTTTGCAACCATTTGTTTAAATGCCTGCAATTGAAAGAGAGGGGGCAAGAGGCAATCTTTATTTTCCCTCCATCTGCTTATTGTATGCAACATTATTATGATCACAAAAGTCCATCTAGAGCAGTTACTAATAACCTTAACAGACTGTTTTTAAGAAATATACGTTCGTTCATATTTTATACACATGGATTGGATTTTTAAAATAAGTTTGAAATGCCTGAGGAAAATAGTAATACGCTTTGTAAACTGCTATGACGCCAATGAAGATCTGAAATTAAATATTATGCAAATTTTAATAGTTCATTTTGTATAAGTATCTGTGAAAATAATCCAAAAGCGTACACCGCAAAATATACACTAGAAATATGATAGAGTGGGAAGGTACCTTTTGCCGTAAATCACACGAGGGACATATTTAATTTTTACACAGTACAAGTTGTTGCCCAGTCCTAAGTCAGAAGGTTTGTCTCTGATAAGCGTTCTCTTCCAATGAAACCCTTTTCATGTCCTCTATCGGTGTGCTGTATCTGCTACTGATTTTGTCTGGGAAAAATTGCATTCCTTCCCCCGGCACAAATTTACAAATCATATCATCTGATAATCGGATTCTAAAAATTGTTGACCATTATTACTCCACACCAGCCATTATAATGCACTGCAATCTTTGCATTAGTTACTTGGATTTGGGTTTATTTTGAATTAACAAAAAGAAATATTAAACAAAACATATATTTATCTCATTATATACGGTTCATAAAGGATGGTTGATGTGTTTATATTCAGCTCCTGTGATAAGTTTTGAACCTCGTCTTAAGTAGAGGTAGATTATATGTCGACTGAATGTGGTTTTCATTCGTGAAAATAGTTAAATTGTCATATTTTGCTTTAAAAATCTATAGGGTAACACAATGTTGTAACTTTGAAGATTGGAAATGTGTATTACGTGTCAAAGTCCTCGTTCCTTAAACGTCAGATATTATAACAGCCGAAGGCTGGGGTGGCTTTAATAATAAAAGTAACCTAATACCGTGGGGAGGAGGAGTTACTAGCCTAAACCAAATAAAGTCCTAGATTGCTGGGCTGATTCTAAAGATGTATTAGTAATATAGACTTACATGTTAATCATCACCCCTGACCGCTACAATTGTTAAGAAACTTTGTTTCGGTTGCATGGTAATTTTACTGTCTCTATAGTTAATAGTAATATATGGCAGCTAATGAAAAGGGTTTTCGAATCTATTGTGTTTCTCGTTTTTTTGAAAGTATAAGAGCTATTGATATTCCAAACTATTCCTGTTGGCAGATAGGGTGGCAAATTCCCAGCCACAGACCACTCTAACGACGCCTCAAACGTTTTGTTATTCACTGACCAACATGCTCGGTGCTGGTGTTATGTAAAAAGATCTGATCCACGTTATGTTCTCTTTGCATTATTGATAGGTTGCTTACCATTGTAATGTGATGGAAGATAATGTCTAGGAAGATAACTTTACCTAGAGCTGCGATTCTTGGCTGCTAAAACAATAAAACGGGCTTGGGGAAGAAGTGAGGGGTAGGGGGAGGAATAAGGCAAACGTTCAGAGCAACTGCCAAGCGTGTAGATAACAAATGTTTTCAGTAATAGAGAACATCCATACACAGTGATATTGAGTATAAACAATGAGGATTTGATCAATAATAGTGTGTGCAGAGACCCCAGCTCCGATTGCTGTTGTTGTTGCGCTCTCTTCTGCCTAGATTTCAAACTGTAACAAATTACACAAGCATCTACAAATATAATTTGCGGTTTAAATCGAATACATCTTACTGTATCGAGTTCCCCGTTGCCATTCATTCGTCATATGCGTTTGGTCACTTTCATTCCCAAAACTTACAAACCCGTATCGATTTACATCGAACCCTGCATCTTGTGGCTCATTGCAGTTATTGAGGTATTACTGAAAGGTTTACTGTGTCTTACTCTGATTATCTGCTTTAAATTCTCTCCTTGTCAAAGGTTAAAGCAAAAAATTATATAACACGAAGAAATTATTGTTTTGTTTAAAACATTCATAATCCAAGTTTACTCATCGTAAATAAATCGACCATACACATTCTATTTCGTTTATCCTTTCAAAAAGAATCTCCAGGACTACTCTCAGATTCAGCCAGTACCTGTATATATTTAGATGCTCTCCTATTTATCTGCTACTCCCCTAGTCATGTAATGACTGCCAATGGATTTATTTTCTAAAATCAGATTCCGTCAGCACTTAATATGTTAACCCAGTATATTAGAGCTAATGCCTTCTCGTGTTCGGTAGGCATCCTCGTTCTCAGCAGTAATTGTGTGTGTGTTTGGATAAAGTATGTAATCTTCTTCTGTTGCAATGCTATTGAAATACAGTGGATTTTCAATTAAAAGCTTTCTTGAGCTCAACAGTCAATTTCCCTAATGAAGACATATCAAAAGTGAGTTACATTCATTTCCCACCTTTAGTAGTAAAATTCCAGTCTAATCAGCCTGTGGTTTATGATACTAAATATTTGCATCTGCTGCGATCAAATACAATGCCACAATCTGTAAAACCCAGCGTAAACGGCAACCAACAACTGGGCGCTTTCGGGTGTTACAAAAAAGTAAATTATTTTTGGACAGTCACCATAGGATTCGCTTCAAATGCTACATTGTTTTTTTTAAAGTAACAATGCCCAATCTGAATTTTTAAACTTTTGGCGGATTTCTGGTCTAGATCCTTAGGAAAATAATAATGTGTAGCTCACAAAAGTGGTATCCGTTTCCTGCACATATTATAACACAAAAATATTAAATAAGATGCATGTTTTTGCAGTTATTTCATCCATGTATTATTAATGATAACTGTTAAATGTAACAAAACGATTTACTGATGGCCCAATTTACAAATCTTCAACTTCACCGATTAATTGAGTATGAATTTATGCAATTGGTCTGAAATCGACTCATAGGTCTTTGGAAAGCGGTACCTCGGCCTCGAAAGAGTTAACTTGTTTAAAAGAAGAACAAGAATAACAACAGTGCATGCAAGAGTCCTAGAAATGGGAAACTGGCAAAGCACGAGAATGAAATTGGCAAAAGGTGATAAGACTGCAGAAAGCACTAGTGTGAAGTAGACGCACGCATAGTCTCTCCCCCCTCTCACACACACACACTTGGATCTGGTTTAGATTGCTATTTTTCCACTGAGCTCGTGTTTCGTTCTTTTTTGTGTTGGCAGCCCCGCTGCTGTGAAGGGATTAAATTGTATAATTTGGAAAACAGGCATCTGCTCCAGAGCTGAGTCCGAGGCTGATTGCAGCGCCGCGCTGTTCATAACACAACTTTATCCCGATTAAAAGCAATGAAAAATGCCTCCTGGCAGCTGATGCCCCCGAGCCCCTACCTACCTCTCCTACTTTAGGTAGTAATACAGCACAACACTGTGCTGTGCATTCTCCTCATTTATTCTGTTTATTTTCCCTTGGCGATTATTTTCCGAAATATTCCCGAATGCCCTGTGAAATTTGGGGAGTGAATCTTACAGTTGAAGACTCCAGGTGAGGTGGGAGGATATTTTCTGCTAATTAAAACGTGTCAGATACTTGTACTAATTAACTTAGAAAAATGCCCGATCTATTACTGCAGGAAAAAATGATCCCGACTTAATCGGTTTTAGTGCTTCTGATCGAACGATGTTCGATGACTTTACGTTCCTTAAAGCTAAAGAGTTTACGATGTTTGAGTTCTTATTTTGGCCGCCGGTGAGGTGATAACAGGTTTAGACATAAAACTATCCAGATTTTCATTGATTTATCCGACTCCTCCTACTTTTTTTCAGTTCAGGAAGTGCCGTCTCTCTAAAGAGTACATTTTGACTTCACGATTTAAGAGGCGCTGGGAAATTGTGATCGGATCTATTCAGGAACTGAATTATCAATTTTATTTAATGTTGGACAGAAGATTAACAACTGTAAGAGTAAATCGTCAGCTGAATTGCAATTGATGGCAATTGACTGGGTGTAAGACACCGGGTAAAAAGACATCTTTTCATTCCATGTTACCAGTTAGCTGCTATTTTGTAACATTGTTTTGTACAAAAAAATACTTATCTGATATCGGTGTAAGACCAGCCACCAAACACAGCGTGCTGAATTGACATAAACGTTTGGTATAATACAATATTGTCTGGTAGACGTACATAGTTCAGTAGATATATATATGTGCTCAGTAATTTGAAAGGTTTTAACATGTACAGATCATCCCATAATAATAATTTTAAGATTAGTTTAATATGTTTTAATTCCATACTATCACGTTTAGATTTTCTGTCCTGGTTTTATTTTAATGCACACTTTGCCAACACACCAAGAGTTTGCTGACACCTAGAACATTAACATAAGCAGTTAATCAGATCCATTACTCAGAAAGCACCGGCAGCCATGTAACTAACATTGGAACTTCTCTATTATCCATTAATACAATCTTAAAAAGCTCGTGAAAACTAGAATTCCAATTCTTTTTTTAGAAGATACAATCTATCTAAAACAGTTTATGATACATTGCATAGCTCAAAGTCTGGTTTAAAGGTGACCAATGATCTAATACTTCCACAGGAGTGTCTTCATTTGACCTGGCCACTAATCCGTAAGAAAAATACAGTGTTAACCTTTCTCTTATAATTTAAACATTAATACATTTAAATCGGATATGCTGTTACCGATATGAAAAAGACCTCGCTTTTACCATTTTAGTATATTCTTTTTATAACCTAATTGTTAAAGCTTTAAGTTAAAAATAATTAAACGAAGACCTTAAATTAAAAGGAAAGAAATAAAAAAACAAGATTTCAAATGATTCGGTTTACAGTTTTACAAAGAAAACTTGTACTCAGGGCTTCACCGACATAGAGATCTGAGGAAACGTTCGAACAACTTAAAACTTTATAAAGGTTCGAGTTTTTATTTGCTTTAATGTCAATAATTTCAATCGAAACAAAAGAGATAATATATTTCAAATAAAAGTTATCTTTGCATTACCTTTCAATGTGGTGACAAACGGATTGCATTTTGTTTAAATAAATAAATCATCTGAAAGTATAAAGGATCCCAATGTGATCCGCCGCATTCCAAAACGAACAGTGTGGAGTAGAAGACGACTTGTGCAGGGATCTTTAAAGATGCAAAACTACAAACATATATTCAAATATATAGTATCTAAAGGTGTTTACGAAGCTTCTTAATAGGACAATTTTCTAGCCCTGACAGATTAATCATAATGTCGCTGTGGTATATACAGCACACAGCAAAAACAAACTATCATTTCAGAGACTATTTCCAGTCGCTTTGTAACTTTTGCTAAAATTCACAACTAATTTGGGAATGGACGTTATACACATCAAGTGAATGGTTCGGGCAAAGAAAACACGATAAATACAACCCTATATATGTTACAATGGATTATAAATCATTTCGATGAAAGGCAATGACTATCCACATAGAAACTAAACAGTATTTCGATTTAGATTGTGTTGACTGACGTTCCCCTTAAAATTTCTCGCGACTTTTGTAAAATAAGATCACAGATTCAGTAAATGTAGAACATACTGGAATGTAATACTACAACATATGTGCATCACATCATTTCCCAGTTCATACTATATATACCAACAATCCAGACAGAAGTATTTTAATTGACTTCTATTATCATTTTAAGTATTCCCCAATATTGTGCTTTCTGACTGCCATGTGTTATTACTCTGTGCGTCGTGCTGGTATGTGATTTGGTGCTCTGGTGTGTTGCTGTGTTCGTAAGGAATTGGATACGGATATTAGAGGTAAACATTTACGTTGCCTGCAATTAAATGGTAAATTTCTTTTGAAACATGGCTGCAGAAAAGTTTCTAATTATGAATGTACCAACTTTTGTTCTTCCCATTTGCACATGGCGCGGGCCATCTGCAGTAGTTTTGACCAGTGTGGCGCTGTTGTGCTTTTATCGTTTTTAAAAATAGATGATGCTACTCCTCCAATTTCTTCAGAACTTCACGACAATTTCATTAACAGGGGAGCATAACAGTAGAAATTGCGTGAAAGCAAAACTGGGGGTGGGAGCGGTTCGGAGGGGAGCTTTCCTGATATCAGTTGGTTTTTATTTGAATTAATGGCTTTTGTCATTGTTGTTTCCCTAATATCCATTACTCTTCACTTTGCAATGGGTGCATTTCAATCCATTTGTTATTTCTTTTAATTGTTTCTACCATAATATCCTAAATTGTTTGCCATATAAGCTCCTATATTAATACATCTGTTGGCCCTGAGAGTTGTATAGCTGTGGGTTCTGTAGTTGATAGCCTCCGGAGTCTCAGAGAATTACGTATATTGAGTTAAGTAAGCTGATACAATCTCTTATTACGGTTTCTTTTCAGTCGAGTTTTTTTAAAGTAATTAAAAGCTACATTCTTGCTGGCTGTATATGATGGACCGCGGTATTATATATAACATTTAGAAATGGTGCTATCCACAAATTGGTAACACCATTTGCACAGCTGGGTATTTGGAGATTTACGTAGGACGAGTCTCAATGTAGACAAACATTTCACCAGTTTCCCATATACAATTTCTCTGTTAGGGTGGTCCATAGCTCCTTTCTGATATTTCCTTGTGCAGTCTCTGATTTCTCAATGCGCTATTTAAGCAACCAAAAAGTTTCTCTTTTATTCAAAATTAAAACACTTGTCTTCATTCTTCAAGAATTCAGATTATTTACTATTAACATGTCTGCGGCCTTTTAACGTGCGTATATTAAAATCTGTTTTGCACCAGGCAGTATTTGGGCCCCTTTCCTATAGGTATTTATGAAACATAGACACTGCAAGTGAGGTGCAATAAAATGCTGATCGCAGATCCAGACATATGATAACAGGACAGCAAAATGAAAATGGTCTGTCCTGCTAGAGTTAATCGATCTAGAGTGTTGCTATTCTTTCCAGTGCCGCTAATTTATTCTTGGTCTGATTTTGAAGTGTCTTTATTCTCCACGTGTGCTAGGCCTGCTATTATTATTTCTATAAAGGTTATTTCTGCTTCAAAGCACGTAAGTCGTATCATAGGGCACAGGTTAATCATACTGATAAAACTAATTTAATTGGAGCTGAGTTATTTCAACCTTATTCTATCTATCTATCTATCTATCTATCTATCAATTACTCTATCTACCAACCACTGATTTACTGCAATGTAACTTTCTTTGAATAATGATAACTGTTATATGCTGGTTAACTCTAATAGTTTTTTGTCCTTGGAGCTGATCTGTCTCTTTTCTTGTTGATAAACATGTGTTCTTACCTTTTGTTGCATAGTTCCCTGTGTATCTATGAATTCTTCATACTCTGGTTCATCACTGGTTGTTTTCTGGCCCTATGACAGTTGTAGCCGGATTTGTTTTTCTGCGCCAGCTATCCTAAATTATTCTACTTAATGCTTTCTCACTGTGTCATTCTTGCTGGTGCAACTCTGGTTTATTCTTATCGAGATTCCTTCCTCTTGCTGGTTCAGCTCAAAATCACTAACCTGATTGCTCCCTCTGTTCTCTGGCTTAATACCTTCATGATTATTCTCCCTCTCTCTCCCTCCTTCCCTCCCCTCTCTCGATAGTTGTGATTTTATGCCTTGTTTCCTTTTTCCATAACCTTCTGAATTATTCTTGTTTGTCCATCTGTCTTCCTGACTTAGTCCCAAATTGTCCTTTATTATGTCCTGTTTTAATTATATTTATTTTAATCCTAGACTATCTTCGCTGGTCTCCATGTTATTCTGGCCGTCTACTGCGGATACTTCCAATGTGTATTCTTTATTACTCTCTCTCTCTCTTTCTCTCAGTGGTGATGGATTTTCACTCCCATTGCTTTAAAAAAAAAATTTCTGATTTGGGTTACTTCTCCCTGTTTTCCCCCTAGGAGCAGGGTTCCTCTCTTCCTGCTGCGTGTTATTTTCTCCCTGGTTCTGCTGAGATGTGTCAATCATTCTCTCTTTGCCATTGGCTGCGGAGTTTGCGTCAAAAAGTTACCAGAGAGGCGCTTTCTCAGCAAGTCTCAGAGAAAGGAGAGAGAGAGAGCGAGAGCAGCACAACTCAGCAATCTCAACCATTTTCCACTCCCAAACACAGACCTGCTTTAAAACAGGTTCATTCTTCTTCTGCTTAAAATGTCTTATCTGGTTGATGTTGGAGCAATTTTGTGCGAAAAGATTTTCCGAATCAATAATCTCAAGACTTCTAACCTATTTCTTTTATATATGTTTTCAGGGACAAAGGCCGTCAGGAACGTGGAAGCCTAATTTGTTGGTGTTTTACTTCGACCTGAGCACAGTAAAACAGGTGATTATTTTTACAGATCATTCATCCTTGTTGATCGAGAATCGGGGTTATTATTTTTATACCGAATTGAGGATTTGATTTCGTGCACTGCGCAAGACCTTTTATAGAAGACAAAACCTGCGAACATAACCTACCCTGGGGTGAAAACCGTTTGATATTGTTATTCGTGCATGAGAACAGTTTTTGTTTATTCGGGTTGTTGATAATCGTTCTGCTTGGTCCAAAAGTGGTTGTAACTAGCCTGGAATCTTGGTGTTTGTTTTAATACACTTTGAGCGTTTTTTTTTGGTGGGGGGTGGGGGGAGGAATCGCAGTTTCAAATATGCAAGTTGAGTAAAGCTCTCGCTATGTGTTTTGCATTTCGTGTTGTGTGATGGTTTAATAGAGTCTCGAATAAATATATGTGTTGCAATTGTCAGTTTCACCATCCGTGTGTGAATTGAGCTGAAACTCTGTTTTCTCGTGTGTGTGTGTGTATGTCTTGGGCTTGCTGCTGAATCCCAGTAAACCACCCCCCCCCCCACCCCATCCCAATGAATGTTCAAACATAGGGATAATTGAGGAGGCGTGGATTTCTCTCGATTTTTTTCCCCTCTTGATATCGTTGATCTGCCCCTGCAATCACATCCTCATTTGGGAAGTGCAGGGCTGCAGATGTTTATTGTCAATGATTTATCAGTTCAAATAAACTGGAATGAAATCGATCGCTTCCCAATTATTGACGAACAGCTTTTCTACCAGAGGGTGGGATCGATAGTCTACCGAGAAGAGAATTCGCTAGACGAAACCTGGACTATTTTCCGCTCAAATTCTAGACTTGAATGTAAAACACTCGGGATATGTTCGCTGCGAAGCGGTTCATTCAAAATGTGTTCAAATTTAGGATAGTAAAGAAAAAAATGAGCCCTAGGATTAGAGTTTCTAACAAAGTTTCCAGCCAAATAATAATATAGTTCATTAAATGTGAAAATACAACGAACTATTTCATCCGTTCGCCTTGGCAGCGCAGGCACTTGAACGCTGTAATAAAAGTTTTAATCGACCTTTTGTCTTTCTTTTTAATTATTACTCGTACGTTTACAATAAAGCATTTGCGATTAAAGAACGCGCAGTTTCCCTATATAAAGAAATTCGTTTTAATTAGTACAGGATATTTTAATGAATTATAAAGAAGGTTTTGAAACAAAAAAATCGAGCTTTAACTGCTAAAGTTTAAACATTTACTAAACAATCGGTCAGCGTGCCTGATAATGCGGGTCTTCCTTTACGTTCCAGTATATCATTTAAATATTTGAACTTTATAACCAATGTTTTTACAATTAACATTTAGTTTCCTCTTATTCTTAAACTCAGTTGAGATAATTGATATTTTATAACTTTTTAAGCACTTTAGTATTTATCTGGGTTACTGATGAAATTCAAACGGCTGGATCAGTCCCATCTCTTAGAACAAAAATAAATAACCAT
The DNA here is from genome assembly GCF_035084215.1 of Heptranchias perlo. Classification (NCBI taxonomy): domain Eukaryota; kingdom Metazoa; phylum Chordata; class Chondrichthyes; order Hexanchiformes; family Hexanchidae; genus Heptranchias; species Heptranchias perlo. The sequence goes on from NC_090334.1 coordinate 43,505,466, forward strand.
TTAAACATCATATTCCATACCTTCATCGTAAGAGTCTGGTTAAAATGGATACGTAAAGAGTTCTCAAGCAGGAAAGTCTGTCGCTCTATATATGTAAAATAAGTATCGGCTCCATGTACACATAAAACTGCAGACATGCAAGATACCGTTTACCCCATTTGCGTCGGTGCGGTGTGAGTGACGAAGTCACTCACACCTCGTCAGCTTGTCCTGGGTGTGAAAGTCAAACTCTATCAAACTGCATTTCCTGAACAAGTTTCTAAACTTGCTGACAAGTACAAGGAAAGATAGCGTAGATTTAACGCTCGTTTTAAATATGAACTTTAAATCAATTAACATAAAATATAATATATAAAATAGTTAAATAGTTAATTATTTTGCATTGTATATAAATTAGGCCGTGGTGAGGGAAAGAATTAGATGCAATGTAAAATAAGGAACTTACCAGCGTTTACCTTCCGTCCTTTTAATATGCTACTTTTTAAATTCTCCAGTAGAGCAGCAGCGTGTACACGCTACAGATAACACCAAATGTGCCAAATACAGTAACATATATTAAAGTGTATGTTCGCTGTTTAGAGAAGTCCCACGAGTCTCAAAGTTGCAGGGCTGAGCCCTGTAAAAGGTTAATGATTTTTTTTTAATAAACACAGTTCGACTCTATAGCTTTGTTTCATTTCCACCAAGCAGAAAATTAATCAGAATAAATGCAACAGCGATGGGGGAGAAAGCGTTCTTCGCCATCGCAGTTTTTGCAGCGTCCTGTAATTAAGGAACGTGTGCCACCCGGATTATCTCGTTAATTTATCAAGAAAACATTTATTATAATTAATTCTCGGCCGCATGCTCGGCGGAGTAATTACGATCGACCGAATGCCGAGCAACTGGTAGATAGGATTCTTTCAAAAAGTGACAGATTGTGCTGGAAAGCCGACAGACTCGGGGCGTTCTCTATATAACTGGCCGCACTTTCCTATCAGCAGATAAGGAACAATTTCCCTTTAGCTTCAGCCTGCCAGGTAGTGGGCAGTGGGATCGGGCGGAGAAGGGAGGCTGCAAACTTGCAACCAATTTTGTTCGACCGATCGTTCGAGTATATTATTTTTTTAGGTAAGAGCTCGTACTTGAAATTGACAAAGAAGATCCTTTCTGTTTGTTTTATTTTTGCTTAACAGTAGCAATCGGAAATTAGTTCAATAAATGGAGAAGTATTGGGTCGAGGTATTGGGCCGAAGTCTTGGACTGCGGCAAGGATGACGTTGCTGAGACTGCAGCGCTGGTTAAGCGTTGATTACACACTGTTTGCAACACGGTGCAGCTTTTAACGCGGGGCTGAGCCAGTAAAAGAAATTTAATTTGTTCTTCTTGGTATATTTAATGGGTCCGTTTTTTAATGACTAGACTGCTCTGTTTTGATCAAAGTTTGTCATTGCAACTCTAAGCTCCGCCATTTTGAAGGTGTGCTCACCCTTGTGTAACATCGTCCTGTAAAGTGAGATGTAAAACACACATGAGGCACTGCTACTTTATTTTAAAGTCAAGTAAAATTTTTTATTATCATTGTTGTGAGGCAGAGGGGTTTGATCTAGTATTTCTTGGACGTGTAATCAGGTGACAATATGTGACTTCCGCGGCTAAACAATGTTAGACCAAAGACAAAGTGCAAAGTTGTACAATCAACAAGGAGAATCTGGCTCCTGTATGTGTAATCTGCGCACTAAGCTCTTCATTAAATAATGTTGGATTTTACATTCAGGTGCAATACAATTGGGCGCAAATAGTTTTGCTTTCCCGGTGATTTTCTGATTGAGAATTGATTACTTGTTTGTTTTGCCTCATTCGTTGTGGACACATGTAGAGTCAAGAGTCACAAAAATATCTTCTCTGTACCCCGAAATCTAGACACACAGCTCACCTATTCGATGAAAATACGTGTTGCATCTTAGTAAATGTTGGCTTCCAGCTCAAATTCTAACACGTGTATTCTAGTTGAGAAACAGTCTCAATTTTCGTTTGTAAAACACGTAAAATAAAACGAAAAACGTCACTAGCGTCCGGGCTGCTAATCGTGCACAGGAACCATTTTTTTTACATCGTGCCTTTGTTTCTCTCTCTATAAAGTCTTTGTTATCAATAGTTTGCCGATTTTTTTCTCCCGGACCAGAAAGCCCATTGTCTCTGCAAATGGTCCCAATCAAGTTTTGTTTGAGCCAATTAGCGTGATAACAGATTGGTGCTAACGAATGGGATCTATGCAAATTGCAATGCTAACAATGCGATGTGTGCATTTGAAGCATTTGGTTTTTGTTGTGTGGAAGGCGTGCTATAATAATGGGTGTAGCACGTTTTAGGGACATATTTATCTGGTCAGCATCCTTTGGTCCAGGAGGCAGCTGGGGGTCCCCGGATGCTTTAAAGAGACAGGCTGGGATCTACTGGGGGATCAGATACTTTCCAGTGATCAGAGATACAACAACTCCTCTGGACCCCTCCTCTCACCACGCTGTTTTACTCTGAATAGGTTTAAACCAAGGCCTTTCTGCAAGGTCATTCGAGGACCCAAGGAACCGGACTCCACATTTTCTTCTCTTATTTATCGCAAATTTGCTATTCAAACCAACTTTAGCATGATGTCGTATCTCAAGCAACCTCCATACACAGTGAATGGGCTGAGCCTCACTACATCAGGCATGGATCTGCTTCATCCTTCGGTCGGCTACCCCTGTAAGTATTGCTTTATCTTCGGAATGCAACGAATTTGTACAATCAGTTGCTAAAAACAGACTTTGGGATCCGACTAAGAGTTCATCTGAACATTGAGTGTCAAAAAAAATTGACGACTCTTTATGTTAAAAACAACACAGTGGAAGATATTTTAGTGCGTTTATGCTTTAAATGAGAATTATCGGTAGAATCTTGGGTAGCAGAAACGATCTCGAGTTCCATCCTCTTTCTTAACCCGCACGAAAAGTGTTTGGTCGCAACATAAAACTTTGTCCGAGATAATTCTGCGAGTGTGAAACTTTTTCGCGTTATAACAGCGACGGGCCAAATCCATCATGGCAGTGGCAGACATTAAAGCGAGAATAGCTTTCGTTTTTGAAAGGAAACGAAATCTAAGGTGTTTTGCCGCGGACTGTAAGTTTGTATCTTTCCTCGCGTTTACAATGAAGATCCGATTTGTTGAAGGGCAGTCTTGTTTTATTTTTAAAGCCACTCCGCGGAAGCAGCGGCGAGAGAGAACCACATTTACCCGAGCGCAGTTGGATGTCCTGGAGGCGCTTTTCGCCAAGACTCGCTATCCGGATATCTTCATGAGGGAAGAGGTGGCTCTGAAAATCAATCTGCCCGAATCCAGAGTCCAGGTGAGCAGCAGGCAGCAAAAATCTTTCATTTCCCAGAAACATGACCGGAACTCCTAATCATGTGAACGCTCCAATCCCGCTTGCTAGGCAGGTCAAAATGGGATGAAATCAAATGTTTAAGAAAGGTAGCTATGCCGGCAAATTGGTTCATAGCCCGGCTGCTGGGACCCTGGGCTTTTCTGAAAGGGATTGGCGGTGAATGGCCGTAAACTCATTGAGATTATTTTAAAAGACAAAGTCTGTGTTGTAGGATTGCAAGCTGTGAAATCAAACATGTTACTTCAGTGTAAAGTTTTACAGGAACAAAATGTTTTTTTCTCTCTCCTGGGCCTTTACGTAAGAAAAGGGAAACTGAAGAAATAGACGTGCGATACACGATCCACGTAAAAAAAAAGTTTAATGTAGATTTTCCTTAAGAATGTTCTATATAATATTGGCAACAAAAACTGTTTATCAAACAGAATGTTTGTAAATGCGGTTATGTAAATGCTGGGTACTCCGTGTAAACACAAACAAGGGTGTTTATTATACGAAATAAAAATAATTTTAAATCATTTATTTAATGGTTTTGCCGCGACCTTTCTAAAGAGTGCAGGCACTTTTAAAACACGTTTATGTTCTAATTCTGCGTTGGTTTCAGGTTAGATTGCTTGTATTTTTTTAAGGTTTAATTAATTTTCTCGTTTAAAGGTTTGGTTCAAAAACCGTCGAGCAAAATGCCGTCAACAACAGCAGCAGCAGCAGAATGGAGGGCAGCATAAAGTTCGACCAACCAAGAAGAAGAGCTCCCCTGCCCGGGAGCCAAGCTCGGAGAGCGGAGCGAGCGGCCAGTTCACGCCGCCCTCCTGCACCTCGGCGACGGCCATATCGAGCAGCAGTGCCCCGGTGTCGATTTGGAGCCCCGCATCCATCTCTCCGATCGCCCCCGATTGCCTCTCCACGTCCTCGTCGTGCATGCAGCGTTCCTACCCCATGACCTACACCCAGGCCTCGGGTTACACGCAGGGATACGCCGGATCCACGTCCTATTTCGGGGGAATGGACTGCGGCTCCTACCTGTCCCCAATGCATCACCAGCTCCCCGCCCCGGGGACGGCGCTCAGTCCCATGGGCACCAACGCGGTCACTGCAGGCCACCTCAACCAATCTCCGGCCTCCCTCTCTGCCCAGGGCTACCCAACCGGCGGATTAGGCTTTAATTCCACCGATTGCTTGGATTATAAAGACCAGACAGCTTCATGGAAACTCAACTTCAACGCTGACTGCTTGGATTACAAAGATCAAACGTCTTCGTGGAAGTTCCAAGTTTTGTGAAGTACTGGGACTCTCTTTGAAACTGGACAAATCATTCCAATGTTAAACCTTTGGAATGGAGAGCACAGAACTTGTCATCAATCCAGTTCTTGTAGCCAACCCTCCGGTTAAACCTTTTGGAATGGACAGGACAATACTTGTGATCATTCCAATTTTAGCCATCTTTTAGGTTGGCATTTAAAAACAAAAAGGACCATCAGGGCTGTGTGAATTGTGCGATTGGTTGTCACAGATGCACTACTTTATTTAAAAATGTTTATAAGGGGTCCATACGTAGTTCTGAGAGACAATCAGTGTGTGTCTTATATCAGTGGTACATCTGTGTTTTTATTTGTGTTAGACTCAAAACAAGTATGATCTGCTGTACTGTATGCAAGTGTGTGAACCGCTTGTTGCTGTTGAACTCGAGCGGCGGGGGTGGGAGGGGGGGGTGTTCTGCTGTTGTAAAATGGAGCCAAATTCTGCTGGAATAAGTACCCGCCACTGTTTGAAACGAGCGCCTTCAAACATAAACTGAACTGTGAAACTTCGTGACTCTGGCAGCAAACTTCACATGGACGCTAATACCCTTTGTCATAATGAAGCCAATATCTTAAAATATGTTCAGTTGAATTGACCCCGCTGAGGGTCAGGTGCTCAGAAGTTGGTTCTTTTGTTTGCAGGTGTTAATAGAGTAATATTATATATGCATAAACATCAACCATTCTGGAGTCGACAGATGCGTATGGCCACATTAAAGTCATTCTAGCACAATTTTGATTTGTCTTCCACGGTTCAATCTAAAACAATATCGAATCAAATGGAAATCATACAGCTTGATGGCACTTACAGTGAGTGTATACAAATCGGCACGACTTCAAGTCTGCCATTAGGGTTCATTAGTTTACCAAATAATGTCAGTTCAGGTAATCCCAACCTACCCCCTCCCCAACCCCCCCCCCCCCCCCCCCCGCCAATCATAAGACATGAGGGTGAGAATGTGCTTTATAGCTTGCAGCCAGTCTGTTATATTAGAGTGGCGAAAATTTGCACTGTACCAGGTCTATTTTCATTTTTGTTTTCCATTTTAGAGGCACAGATAAGCTGTCTGTTTATAAGTTTTAAAATGAGAGGAAAACAGATTCTTGTAGCAACTGATGCACAAACGATGCCTGAATTAGAGTATGTATATATATATATATATACACATACTCCAACCTGCAACTTCTGAAGCTAAACAAACGCTAGGCGCTTTACTTGTCTATTTTCCTTGAAAGTTCTGAAATTTTATCGATTTTTTATGTACAGGATACTTTTGTAATTAGTATTTCTTATTAGTGTAAAAATGACGGGGCTTGATCTGGATTCCAGTCTCTACGACCTACTTTCCTTTTTATTAGGTATTGTAAGTGTTTTCAATGTAAATGTAGGTAAGATGAAATGATTCATAAATTGTGCTTTTTACACGTGAATTTTTTGTCCATTTCAGATATTTATTGTCCAACTAATTCATATAAATACTCGGTTATGTACAGTGTTTATTTTATGATAGATAAAAGGTCTTGTGAAATTTCGATCATTTCTTTATAATAAATATCACTTTTGCTGCTGAACTGGTTAATGGTAGAGACCCACCTTATCCATCCATGGAGTAGATCCAGACATAGCGTCCCACCCCTTATTTTGTTACTCTCCTAATTTAGTGGCTGATTAAAACGGCTTTAGTGTGACCCTGTGTACTATATTTCCTAATACCTATTATACACATACATTTATTCTTGAATTACATACATGATTGTGACAGCACATGTCAAGTGTCTGAATGCGAGCAATGCAACTTGGCTTCGTTTAAAACGATAATTTGGTGCAAACAAAATTGTAAACATTGATGTAGTGCCTATGAACACACTCAAAATTACGCTAACAATTGCAGTAGACTACATATGCCGTTTTTATTTTTTTAGCTAACTTCAAGCACAATGTCAACCCCTAAACCTCACTTCCAAGTGCAAGAACACTTTGAGTAGTGCAAACATTATCAATACGGGGGAAGAATTAGCGAGATCGTAAATGTATTCAAAATGATCACATAACCACCAGGACAATTCTTCCACTCCCCCCCCCCCCACCCCGGTAATGTCGTTTTACCCTGTTTCAAATGGTGGTAACCAGTGAAATATCGTCTCGCTATCCTTTAAATACATCATACTTCAATCTATCGTTCATTTTCTGAAGGCAGGAAATTACACACCGGCTCGTTTACTCAATTTGCTTTCTAACACACAAAAAACAAGCACATGGGCAATAGAGTTCGGATATGAAGGATCTTATCAATAATGACCATTTTATTATCACACATTCTACAGATAACATTCAAAGCAAATGGAGTTGGTTACAATATTAATTGATTAAAGAACACCTCTTCTCGGCCTCTTTTATGGTCGCTAAACGAATCCAGGTCCACAAAAGAAATTCGAATAACTGTCTCCGCTCGAATTCCTGACTAGTTAACTCAGAACGTTCCCTTTTTGATTAGTTTCATGACAACGTCGCCGCTTCTCGTTGAAGAAATGACTGGCTGATTAACTGTAATTCATCATCAACTAATATGAAGACTGAACACCAAGAATAAAGAATAGAAGATACTGCAGCTTTAAACAATTGTAACTTCAAGTTTAACATTGCAGGCGAAATACTTAAAACTGACGCATAGGTTAAGAAAAAGATGGATAATTAGGGGAAAGTTTCCTAAAAAAATAATTGCCAAAAGCTTGGCTTTCTATTAACACCGTTGACAATATCTGACTTCCGCAATCTGTGGGCCCACCAAAAGAAAAGTAGTTTTAATTAAACCCTGGGCTTTAAACAGTAGATGCTGTTCGACCGATTGCAATGATGAGAATTGCAGAAAATTTGATTTCAGGCAAATACAAGTCCTACTCGCTTATGCTGCTAAATGACATCAGTTTTTTTCCCAAGAGTTTTTGTTCTGTTGTCGATGTACAGGTATAAAATCGTAGAATGTTGCAGCACAGAAACAGACTGTTCCGCCCATCAAGCCTGTGCTGTTTCCACCTACGCTATCTAGTCCAACCCGCTCCGACACTTAAATAATACTTATTTTTTCAAGCAATTGCCTTATTCTATTTTAAAACAACGTGGACTCTGCTTCAACAACCTTCGTGGCAGAAAGTTCGAAATTCTAACCACCCTTTGTGTAAAGATTTTTTTCCAACATCCCCTTGCGTATCTGCATATGTATGTTTAGGTATCGGTGGGTGTGTTTCTGCCTTTAAATAGCAGTCCGTGTGCACGCGTGTTTCTCTATATATATATTTGTAAAAATATCTATGGTGTGTGCATGGGTGTTTATGTGTGTATTTTAAATATTTTTTCAGCTGAGCTTGACTTCCGGTTCCCCTTTTGGTTGACATCTACAGCTGACTGCTCTGATACAACAGCTTGCATTTATATAGCATCTTTAACGTAGTAAAAACACCCCAAGGCGCTTCACGTGAGCGCTTGAAGTTAGAAATCCTAAGGAACAAACTCTACATCTACTTGCTCTTCGTATCAAACACGACTTCAGTGCGGAATTGGCAATACATGCAATGTTGAGATAACTCGTGCAAAAAAAAACATATTTAATAATGATAGAAATTCAGGCGATTACCATTTTCTTGATCTAAAGTCCATTGTGGTTTCTAAGTGTGAGTACAGACAACGGGGCCTTGCAACTTGCAAGCTGGTACTTTCAGTGAAGAAAGATCAGTAAATGAATTTTCGTCCGACTGTATCTCCTTAAAGACATATACAATGTTAAGGAATTTTAAAAATTATTCTAATAAGTTATTGATCATTTTAGGAAGATTGTAAATAATTATTATAATAGCCTTTTCGATAACGACTTGGTTAGCATAACATGAACACAGTTTATTTAGCTAGAACTGAATTCTTTATTGCACGGTTCATTTTAGAACTGATTCAGGTGCTAAAGTCCACAAGCTGCTGATCCAATACCACAAGATTTCACACTTCAATCTATTTAACTTTTCGGAAAAACGGGATAATCTCCTAACTCCTTTGTATTTCAGACATCTGACTGTTTGATACTTACACAGGTGCCACCAAGATAAAGACGATTAACATGTTCGAAGTGGGGCTATGATCTTTAGGCCCCCACCCCGATTTATTTACAACTCATATTCTCTTTATCCAAATCAAACCATTTCAATCTATACAGAATAGCACATATTTTGGATACACGTTCATTCTTCAGCATATTTCGGTATAATTGTTGAACTGGTAGTCTTTTTCAATATAATTTCGTAAAATATTTTGGAATGCTGATATCAGCGTTGTATCCCGACAGACACAACGAATGAGAAGACATTGGTCTGTATATTTGTGAAGTTGATGAATTTAGCCCAACAATTTACATTATTTTACCAGCCTTAACATAAACTCTCAAATCTTACCAGTCTTATTTGTTTTTATGTGGCATGTGACCAAATTGTACGAACATTTTGCAGAAGATTCATCATCGCGAAAAACGACGGAGAGAGTAATTCGACCAACAGTCGGTCTGTTATCTTTAAGTAGTGATTAACATTCGATCGCAGCAATTCTAGCAACAGTAATGCTAACTTAGTGCATTATCCCATTCAAGAATGTTACAATTAGCGCAAGAGATCCAGCAGGAGATGCCAGTGACACCAAACAGGACCATGGAAAGTGACGACTCAGTCTTTAAAGGAACAATAAAACAAAAGGACTGACAAGGTAAAACTTAAGGCAGCTCAGTCCTAATTGTCTGTTTTGTGATCTTGTGCATCGACTATGTAAAATACCGATGAACCTTTGGACTAAAAGAGGGTCAGCGAACAAGAGCCTAACCGAATTTCTACTCATGATGCTGCAGAAATCCCGAACTAACCCCAGAAACCATACATCATGGAATCTGGAATCTAATTGTCGCTCTCCTTCTCCATTTGGCATACAATAGCACAGTGATTCTGACATATCCAATATATTAGAGAAGTTACAATTTCTTCTTGAATTCAAAGTGCACAATCAGCAGAAAAGTTCACATATATGTTCTACAGCTGCAATGTCGTTGTAGTTCGTAGAATATTTTGAAATAATAGGAAAGACTAATGTCTGATGGAAACTCAGTGCGCAGAGTGCTAATGTAGTTCAAGCTAATGTTACATCCCAGCAATTATTTCAGGTCATGTTTATTTTGAGGACAGCATGCCGGAGTTACTGTTCTGTAACCTATCCACTTGTATCTAGGTGTCATTGTTGCTTTTCAACCAGAGATCAAACACAGCATAACTAGAACAATATCAGCACGAAGCGCAGAACCAGAAATGGAATCTAAAAGGTGAGTTCGCTTCTATCAATTGTTAAACTCATCACTCAGTGTAAAAAGCAGGCACCACAAGCAGAGAGTTAGGCGTGAATGGACCGTACGCAAACGCTAGGACCTGACACATTTGTGGAAACGTAAAAATTCGTACATAAATGTTCTTTTAGACAACGGTCGTTATCAGTTGTTCGTGTGAGAAACATAGACAATGAAAGTTAAACGGACAAGCAATTTGCAATCTTTAAATTACAAGGAAAGGAAATGGACAGTAATGGCGAATCAAACCGTAGAGCAGCCCAAGAGCGCAATTGAGAGTGAAAATCACGCTTGAATAGATCGGTTCTGTCTATTTTACCTGCCGATAAAGTGTTACTCAGAATACTTCTTCTCATTCACCCACGTTTTTAGATTGCACTTTGCAAAATGAATAGATTTCTGAAGTAGACACTTCTTTCAACAACCCAGTAATGTGGCAGAATTACTCCTTTTATCTTACTTTTTCTGAATATTGCAATCTCTTCAATCGCATTTCACGAAAGTGCCGCGCACAAGATGCTGGGCACAGTGCTAGTATTTAAACGGGCATCTCTGGACACGTGTAGGTGCATTGCCACGCAGCACAACGCAGTACCTAATGTGTGTTCTTCACACACACTACACTTCATTACTTTATTCAAAAATGCCAACATGCTTCAAATCTTGCCTAAATTTTATGAAAAGTGATACCTTGATAATTGTGATCTTTGCAACGTTTGACTAAATTCTGAACATTTATTAAAATACATTTCTCGCGTTTTTATGTCTGTCTGTGACCCAGTCGAACTCTACAGAAGTTTTAATAGTTCGACTCAAAACACGCCAACACTTTATAGATTTTTAGACGTTTCGCTTAATCGAGAAACTAATTTTACAAAATACATATTATTGACATGAACCTCATCAGAAATCTTGTTACTCTTCCCTGAGCACCTCGGTGCAACGATGAAGGAGTCTACAATAGTCGATGGGTCTTTTCAGAGTGCGCTTCACATCATAGGCATGCAGGCTTTTTACCTTCCAATTGCTGCTGGAGGCACATCGCCTGCTGCAAAACCTCTTGCCAAATATTGTATCATTTTGCCACAACTAGCAATTTCCATTAAATTTATACAACTATAATGCAACTTTTTGATGATCAGTGTTATCATAGTAATGAATCCCAGTCATCATAACTAGAAGAAAACAAATATCTGGGGAAAGCACATGAATGTTGATAACAAAGTGACATTCAGGTCACCAAAATTCCCGGAATAAAACGGTATGCAGTCAGCGCATGATATATATATTATTTTCATCAAGTAATATTTTTAATAAAGGTAACTGGGTTTGTTAAACACAATTATTTCCAAAAATAAAAACTAAAAACCATAATCGATGTTTGGTAGTATAGGTTACAAACCTTAAGTACAGCGACTGTCCACTAACAGGTTAATAACATGGGCATGAACTGTTTACTGCATTTCTTCAGAGTTCATAGTTTTACAATTTGTGTCTCAGGCTGATAATATTTAGGCGTTTGAATGTGAAACGTCCTCCGCTATAATCTCACATAAGACTAATCATACACTGTTAGCCTGGACGAGACCATTAGCCCAAAGGGTTATCTAGCCGTCCGTTTTTAGAGTTAATAGATAACATGATTCTAACCAAGCAAGTTTCTTTATTCGTTTGGGGTTTTGGTATTTTTACGCAGTGATCAAATCCCAGCACTCTTTATTTCTCTGTACATTAATGCAAACTAAATTCGTAGCTGATCGAACAGTTGTGATTATACGCACATTCGCAATACTTTGATTATGATCTGCTGTAGATACTGGGTTGTTCATGACTTTTGGATGCAAACCCTTACAGCTTCCATTAGGACCGATGTCTAACATGAACTTTCCAATTGTACGTGTAGGTCTTTACCGCACTGTCCATTGCCTTAAATATGGGAATGTGCAGCGGATTCTCGTTAGATGTGTGGTCTGGGATCGTGTGATAGCTTTTTGATTTATTTCAAAAACTCTTTAGTGTAAATTCAAAATTTAAGTGTATTTTATCCAAGTCACATAAAAGCAAATTGACATCCATATATATATATATATAAAAGATTGTTTTCCGCAATCGTTGTTTCAAAATATTAACGACTAAATTGCGTACCGATAAAGTATTTCACAATGTATTTTGTAATCTTAACAAGGATAAGATAAATGGCTCCTTTCGTTTCTGAGACCAAAAAATAACAATCCTCACACGAGCTTACGATTTAAATGGGATTGATTTGTATTAAGAGCTCTTATATATTCAGGTTAAACCGCGTCGCGCCTTTAATGTTCTCACAGGTCGTGACTGATGCATAACACACCATTTTCTTTAACCAGTACTTTTTGAAAAGGGATTGGAAGGTAAAATAAACAGTTTTGCAGGCATGACGCGTGTGATTATAATCTTATTGATAACTCCGAATTGTAACACATTTCAATATTGTAATATCTTAAAACATCACTAAACGATTTAACTGACACTACCTTTGATCATAATAAATTTCAACAGTAATATATAAATATATAATCGATTTCAAATTAACACCGCTAATTGTATCTCTCCAAGCCGTAATAGGGCGATTCAGTGGCTCCTTCCAGATGCATCACTAGGAGCCTTCTGGGTGCAAATATCAATCATCGCAGGACCCTTTTGGCTGTCACATCGTGCTGGGCTTTGCTAGTACTATGATATTTTCTGTTGAGGCCCGTCCTGCTGCAAATGTACAATTAATTGTGCATTTCCCCAAACAGATTCAATTAACTTGTAACACCGAATGCATTCTATCCCCTATCGACCCTAACAGGGAAAGGTGTGATGTCCCCATTAATAACACATCCCCAAATCATCAGGATATGTTATAACACCCCTCTCTCTAGATAATTGAAGTTCGTTCCTATACACGAGGGCGTTTTGCTGAATTTATTGCTTACTTAGAAAAACAGTCCATCTTGGATCATCCGATCTTGGAGGAATACAGCACGCCCCGAACTGATACAACTTGCTCCCCAATACATTCCTGCTTTTCATAAAAATGTATCCGTGGATGCAAATCGCGGTAAAGTACTTTGATGGCGGATTACAAGCATCTAATGGTGTATGATAAAATATTCTCTCTAAGCACCCAGAAAGTGGGAATGCTTAAAAAACAGCAGAGCAAGTTCTGCTTTAAAATCTGCTGCTTGATTATCAGCTTATCGCAACTTAAATCTGATGTTCTTAATGGAGTTTGGTTTTTATTTGTTATTTATATAAGTGAATGTCCAGTTTCCTAAATAAACCTTGAAACTGGAAAGTAGGCTTTGTTTTCCTAGGAACGTTTTGAGATTCGGGTTGTTACGCTTTAGCTTTTAAAATAGGAATCGGCAGTTAATCCAAAGGATAGCAAACACAACGATTACACGGATTGCCTGCTACTGGACAATTATAATGTTTGTACCAATTGCAATACACTAATATCGGGATGGATTCATCTGAAATATATTCTTTAACCGTCCTAATTTAAATAAAACACATCAAAGAATACAGTATAATATTGAAAACATATTACAATACATTATTATATTGTTTCTTTCATTGTGTAAAATCGGTATTTTTCTAACGGTGTCATAGATCAGTACTTTTTAGTTATGACATTTATTTTAAATCACGAATTAATTACATTACAGTTTGAATATGTTGGACTCCAGTATTTCCTTGACGAATTTAACATATCATTTCCCTCATATGATTTTCGTTTATTACTGCGACATTATAGTTGACAAATGGAAACACTTGCCCAGTTATACAGCCAATGGTTATTTAACAGATGAAACAGATTTAACACGTACGCCAATTACTACTAAATAGATTGATGGATCTTGTTAGATCATCCAAGAAATACATTCGAATTAAATTACACATTGTAGCCAGTACAAAGTACTCATTACACAGTTTGAAGTAATTTAGTAAACATCAGGTTAGTTTCCTTAAGTCAAGTTTTAAAAGAAATCCTATGATCTCCAGTGTATGATAGAGTAGTTTTTGTGCAGCTGAAGCATTGGATGTTTTAGAGCAGTAAATCAGAGAGGATTGGGAGGTTTGTTTCTACAGCATATTCCGCAGAGACACTTCATTAACCCAATTAGGCAGGTGGATGGAGAGGGGCTCCGATCATTTACACCTTGCTAATGAAGTGTGCGACTCTTAATCTCCTTCAAACAAGATACAATCATGAAATGCTGCTCCATAAAAGAGAAATTAATTAGGTGGAACTATAGGATTAGAGCACAGGCGCGCCCCAAAACCCAGAGTAACCTGCCTTGTTGCTTTTTGCTTTAATTCCATAGGCGATATTTGCGGATGGGCATGACTCATATCCCTGAGCGGAGGGTGATTTATTGCTTGATTTCTTAAAAAAAATAAACGACCCGCATAGACGGACAAGTCAAACTACCATATATAACATAGCCATAAACTCTCGACTATGTATATGAATCCTTCCCTAGCAATTGTCCTAATTGTACATTTTATTCACATAATAACACTACAACAGATTCTAAAATTATATAGGATTTTTATTCTTCTAATTATTATAATGGATTTTTTAGATGTAACTGCAACCTGCATCGGAGTTTCTGCACACCTGATAAGGCTTCTAATGATGAACTACATCTCCAGAGTATGGAGTAAAATACATAGCTCGGGCCGCTGGTGAAGGAGGTAATATAAAGTACAAAATTTTATGTTGGGCTATCAGCTAGCCTGATTAATTAGCGATTTACTTTCATCATTTCAGATGATGTTATACAAGTAATATTCTATGTTAGTAGTTATGTCTTAATGGTATCAGATAAAACTCAGACATTGAAATCTTTTATAGCAGAGGAAACGGAAAGACTGTTGCCAAATTAACATAGTAAATAAATTAGTAATGCACTTTCACCCACATTTCAAATTGCAAGTAAGACCTAAATTTATGCTTTACAGTGTTTAACGGTTAAACTATTATATGATAACATACAAATTAAGTTAACACTAAAATATCTTAACCACTAATTCACAAATATGCATATTCAGTCTTTATAAAATTTGATGTGGATGCTTGCGATGCCGCCATGATAACAGATTAATGAATTTTCATAAATGTACCTAATTGACGTTAAATTCACTAGAATATCAACTTTTCTCATTAGCTGAAATATTACAAGTGAAGGTGAAATTAAAAAGGTACCTATTGCACAAGAAAAGTGTCCTATGGTTATGTTTTAGTTAGTCTGTCATAAGAAGTTTACTACTAATTTGATGAGGTGCACCTATTTATTGTCAAAAAGTATTATCAGTCGACTTATGGACTAAAGCATCTTTTAAAATAATGATATTTCTCACAGATATTAGTTACTACATAATTACTCGTTTTGAAGTAATTCGTTTTTTTAAATTAAAGTTAAATTACAGTAATTTTCTTTTAACACAAATAGGTTCTTGTCACCACAGCTAAAAGCTGGAAGTTGTCAAGCAGCTAGGTATTAGTATGAAAACCTGGCATGTTTTCCTCACATTGGTCATAGCTTCTGATATGCAGGCTGGGAGTTGTAGTTTGACTATATATTTCCCAGGTCTAGGTTTTCACTACAACACAGTTTTAAAAGTAAAATCCTGAGTTCTATTTTAATTTCAAAAGTAAGCATCAATATGTATTTATTCAGAATCTATAATAATACTAATACACATAGCAAAATGCCATGTAATTTCATTGAGATGGAAATTCTTTCTCTTAGTTTTGATAGACTAGTTGTATTACAAATTCTGTATCATTAATTGACATAGATTCAACTCAGATTCCGTTCAGCAGGACCAGTGCAAGAGTAACTCGAGGAGATGGGTTTACAGCATAAGGAACTTTGCAAACTTTATTTTTCAATTTTGAAATGTTAGCAAAGAGTCAACTTTCTTTTTGGCCCTCTTGGAACATTAAATATAAATGCTGATATGTAGAAGTATGTGCATGCATGCACAGAGTTCCTGTTTGCCTGACCAGAAAGTGATGCAGAGCCTGTAGTATAACTGAATGTTACCAGTTCACACTGCTCCAAAGCTGGTAAGAGTGTCCACCGGGTATCATTAAAAATCTGTGATAGTTAAATTCTAGGCTTGGCTACTAGCTAATATATTTTACATCGGAGCTTTAGGTGTTCTGCCTTCTGTAGCTTGATTATCCTCCAGAACCATTTGGGGAAGGGAGGTCAGTAAGCGATGACTGCCCATCCAAGCTTAGCATTGGTACAAAGCTGTACTTGTGGAATGTGAATGCAGTTTAAATGAAGAATGATTGTTCTCATCAGGATAGAAAATCACACCGCCAGGCTTATTATATGCTGAGTCTAACTCTGACAAAAAATGTGACATTTGTCCCATTCCCCATAGACAGATGTTACATTAGCATCCTGTGAAATTGTGTCATTGTTGTGATTAATTCTTATTTTGAATTGCTATGTTAGTGTGGATCTTCAAAACACATGCATGTAAATTATTTCATAATATTTATTGTTGTAAGTTGTAGGTTAGAAATTCCTCATAATGATGCACATTTAAAGAAGCTACATATAAAATTTTAGCTTTAATTAGTATTATAAATTACAGATCATCAACTTTGCAGACATTTTACTGCATAAAACGTAGGTATGTTTTAGAGATTGCAAAGGACATTCAAGCTCAGAGTCAAATGGAAATTTAATTAAAATATCTATTGAGCTATTTACTTAAAAAGCTTTTGAAAATTACATAGCATCTTTTTATTGTACTCTATAACACAGGATCTATGGGCCAAGATAGGGAAATCATATATATATATATATAGAAAAAACATAATTAAGAAGAAAATAATGATTCAGTGCAAAAACAAATACCATCGCCCCTGATCTGTTCTCTTTCTAGTATGTCTATAAGTGTTTAGATATGCTCTGTATGCATCTGTGAAACAAATTTTATCTAATCAATTCTTAGTAGATATTGTAGCTGAGAAACAATAAAATAATTACAAAAGATGATTACATTACACATAATTAAATTAAGATTGCTATTAGATCTACAATTTTATTTTATTGTTTGAAAACTTGTAGTATGCAATTAAAGATAGATCTTCTGATCAAGTTTGCAATCCAGTCAGCACACATACCTACCATGAGGTACATGGACCCATGTCTTGTCAGTTCTTTTACTTAGTGCTTTTATAGAAATGAGATCAAGTTGCAGGGTATATGATCCTAAAGTGGCCTTATTTCTAAGCTTGTATTGTTAAATTATTGATTTTAACATGGACAATAATAAATTACTTCAAAGTTTGAAAGCCTTATGGGGGCAATTAGCCATGCAGTCAGTTTTGAATCTCAGCTGGATCATCAAGGGGAGGGGTAGGAAGCAGAGGTGGGATACTTGCCAATGGTGAGAAAGGGAGGTTAAGTCAGAGAGTAACTCAATCCACACCATTCTCAGCTCACCTCTTAGGCTATATTTTCAGTGCATCAGGTTCCAGCCAGGTAGAACCTAGTTTACATTGTTTGGCTCCAGTCTGACTGGAACGCTAACCATCCTGCCCCAGAAAAGAACTCCATGCATGCCTGGATACATAGATGTGCAGAGCTCTCTCCCAACAGTTAGAAATGCATAGATTGCAAACAAGCTGAACATTGAGAGAATGGAATCCTTTTATATTCATAAATGTAGTGGCATTGTGCAATGGAGCATGTAGAACTACACAGGGAACCCTGTCACTCTATAAAATTGCATAGCCCTCCCATGCTGCTGTCAGCTATCCATGCGGAAGGAGATGAAATTGTTTTCTTGAACAAACAAGGCAACTGTTACCTGCTTTGCACATATATGGACAGATCATTGGATTATGTTGTTGATATTCCTCTTGGTAGCCTGAAATGATCCCAAAGCATCAATTTAAAGAGTGATTTTGACTTGACAGCCATTGGCAGTTCCTGGCCTGTGGTGAAATTTGGCTGCAGGACTGCTTGGAGCACACAACATAACTCAGTCATGGCATCCCTGTAAATCAAAGCCTCCATAGGCACTACTGCTCTGACCAATGGAGGTATGTGTACCTGTTCCTGTGGTTTTGGTGTGGATAAAGGTAGGTGGGTGAAGATCACCTTTGGTGCAGCCTGACAATCCTCCATTGGTGTCTCTTCCAGCAAAAAGCAGAAAAAATAGGAGGATTCCCATAGGGAAATCCATTAAGGTGTTATTGCAGCTTTTGGAAAAGAAATGGCTGGGCCACAGCAATTGCCACAAAGGCTCCTGAAAAAACAAATCTCAGCAGCAAAAAAATCAAACAGAAACCAAGAAATTGTACATTAAACAGCCTGAAGATTGTTCAAGGAATCTTCTTTCAAGATTCTTTAAATGATCTTTGATAAACACCTCAGTGCCAAACAACCCTGGATGCCCATTTTATATGGGTGTTTAGATCATTTTGTTTAATGCACACATGAATGCCGGGAAATTGTAAGGACTCCAAAGTAACGTCATTGGAACATTATAGAAATGAAGCTCCTGCTAGCTTCCTGCAGCCAAGAACTCCGCCACTGAAAGTGTGTGTGATCTCCAAAATGGGTGGAGATCTGGAATGATGGATCTCTGCCCCATTTTCCAATCAGCAATGCCTACTTTACATTTGAAAATCGTGTATTGCTGATTAGAAAATATATACTATAGTCTGTTTGAGGTTTGCAACCATAACAACAATGTTGCAGTGAAAATGTTTGAGGTTAAGCACAATGCAAGTTCAGTTTAGTAACAGAAATGTATCTTCAAGAATAAATAATTGTATTTCCTTGTACTTGAGATGAGGTAAGAGAAAGTATGCAATTAAACCTGTCAATTATGTCAGACACTTGAATACTTCAGAGATCTGAAAAACAAAAATACTGCAGGCTTGGATTTGGATCCAGGTCTACAATATGCAGCCTGTTGTAGTTGATGCTCAATGCCAGTGTGCATTTAAATGGTTGTGAAGCAGACACAAGTGGTATCCAATGAAAAGCATCCATTGCTTCACAAAAAGCAAGGCACATCTTGTCCAACATTCAAATCTTCTGAGAATATATTTTTTCTTGTGTGAAGAAAATTGCTTCTAAAACTTGCCTATTTCTGTTTATTTCAGACTGCCTTAAAGCTGGTATGAGAATTGCACTAATTGTATTACTAAAAAAATAATGTCAAGAAAGGGAGGCTTTCCTAAAACATCATCATTTACATTTATAGGGGGCCAACCGCCTATTTTAGGCGGCCACTAGAGATGCCTGAAAAGTGGCTTAAACCAATATTAGGTTGGATGTCTTTCAGGCATCCTTTGGGTGCAGGATGTTGGTCCTCAAAATTGGTCCTCATTGCTCCCATTTTACGCCTGTAGCTGCAGGGCTTGCGCATAAGGGAAGGGTTCGCGTTCTTGGGGCAATGCTGCTAGATTTCCTGCTGTATTCCTGAATTTTTCTAATATGCTTCTAGAATAGTACAGTAAAGAAATAATGATGAATTTATACAAAACATGAGTTAGGCCACAATTGGCATCCTGTGTGCAGTTTTGAGCACCCCATTATAGAAAGGGTATTAAAGTCATAGAGAGTGTTTAGCATAAATTAACCAGGATGATGCCAGGAATTGGGAACTATAGTTATGAAAGAAAAAAAGAAAAGAAACATTTTCTTTATAGTTATGAGAAGAGACTGCGATATTAGGAATATTTTTATTGGAGCAGAAAAGGCTAAGAGGAGATTTAATTAATGTTTTTAAAATTATGAAGAGTTTTATTAGAGTAAATTAGGAAAAGACTATTTCTTCTGGTTGGGGAGTCAGTGACATGGGATTACTCATTTAAAATTATCATTAAGAGAGCAAGGAGAAAGGTTAGGAAAAATTTCTTTGGAACACGGAATGCATTGGCACTGTGGTAGAGACCATTACATCTTCTAAGGGAAAATTAGATTAATATTTGAAGAGGAGGAGGATACAAGGCTATGGAGAGAGTGTGGTGTAGTGAGATCAGTTTTGGATTGCTCTAGCAAAGAACTGCTATAGACACAATGGTCTGAATTTCTTCTATTTTATATACACACACTAATATATCAATCATCTGTTACAAATTTATGTTGTGGTGCTTTTGTTTTGGAAATACATTCCTATGATACAAGAAATTTTTAGACAGTACATTGTGGAAAAAGGATAATATCCATAAAATAAATTATGATATGATTGCTGCTCTGCTTACATGGTAAAAAAGATCAACCAAATTGTTGGATCATTGAAATAAGTAGATTGTATTCAGGAAAACAAATTCTTTTTGTGGTGACTTTAAATATCAGTCTGGATTCTTTCTGTTGACTTCCTCTCACCTCTAATTATACGGTTATTTCATGATTTTGTTAAACCCAGTAAATATCTCATTGTCATGTAGACGATACTACTTCATGGATTGATAAATTTAGAATACATCAATAATTACGCTCCTTAATCTGCATTGTTGGCAAACAGGTTAGCTTTTCTCCTGGTGAGATATCGTACCATGTAACTTATCTCAGAACTAGTGAAACTCATCACACATATGGCAGGCAGCTTCCTTGCCAGATTTTACAAGGACTGGAATCCGTAATGGAGAGCAGGGAGAACTCTGCCACAGTCCTTCTGGTCCGCCATGCTCCATGGCATTAAATGTAATTTGTGCTGGCCCCAGAAAAAGGAGTTCTTCAAGGCTATTAATGTTTTAACAAAGTTTGCATTTTGTACTTTAATGATGAATTCTTTTCTCTGGAATGCAGCAGAATCTGACAACTCTTTTTAAAAAAAATAATTGTTTCCTTTGCAAGTAAATATTTAGTAAATAAGATCAATATTCTGATAGGTTTATATTTTCCCCAATGAGATGAGTGGAGCTTAAAAATTCTGCAAATTATTTTGCTTTCCTTTTGTTTTTGTTAATTGACATGTTGCAGCGATGTTAAGTGAGCGTTATTTTATAAAAATATAAGTCAAGCATTGAGTCACATGCTGCAACTTTTGCAGAAAGAATTAAATGCTGATCTTGGTTCCAACACTCTCTGAGCTGTATAGTAACTTCACAGCAGTGACCCGGTCATCAATGAATTTTATCTTACAAATGAGAAAACCAAACAATAGGCCTTGCTTGTATTAATTCAGGAGACCTGGTGACTTGTAGGCATATTTCTTCCTACAGCATGTCCTTCATGGAATTAAACAATACAAGTGTCCATATCTTTCTTGGACACTGTATGCGGTGATTTTGAATTTTAATGCAGAAAGATTAAAGTTAAACACATACAAAAACTGCAACTAAATTTAATTTATTTACCACTGAATCACCATTTGATAAAATTAAGCTTTTCAAATTCATAACTAATATGCAGTTTAGATATTCTTGAATGTCAAAATGATCAGTCAACCTGTCATGTTAAGGAAGACTCCGACAGAGATTAAGAAATCAAAAACTCCAGGGAACACACCATTCCCTAAAGGACCCTTTAAATAGCAAAACAAAGTTGGGGGAGGTGAAGTCAGACTGTTGCAGAATTAAATAATCATCTGTTTGTTTAGGAAGCATTTAAATACAAGTAAAAGTATCTGTGGTGCATATTAGTTATGATTTTTTAAAAAAGGTTAACTTTATCAATTGAATATACAATGTTAAATAAATTGTATTTAATTGCAATTTCTGTACATTCATTTTCTTGTTCCTGACTATATCTATAAAATGAGTGTATCACTGGTTGTGAGGAATTTCAAAGGTTATTTTAGGCTCAGTTTTAACATTTAAATTGAATCATTTTGTCAGCTTATTCATTGCCATTTTAAAACAACTATTGTATCATTGCAGGTCACCTCATCCCTGCCAGCTGATGTTACCACACACACACACACACACACACACTGTTGTAACTCTAATTCTACAGAGTCTGTGGAATAGATATAGATATTGCACCTATTATATCCTGGCAATGCTAGTCAGACACCTTCGCACCAGACAAAATATTGGTATTATGTTTTTTTTTAACCCCAGTATGTCAAGTCAGATTCATCCCTCCCACCCCAATTTAAGACATATTATGGATATGGTTGCCAATAATAGCATTTTCTACCCCTCTCCTTCCAGATAAGAAAGATACTATGAGTTCGTTCAGTAGAGAAGCACACTGCCTAGAATCTAATGCTGCTGCTACTTGGCAGCAAAGACTACTTGTCTTATGAAGCGAAGTTCAAAGATTTCCTATGAATGACATTGAGCACCTTTATAATTAAACCTGTCATTAAACTCACTTTTGGAAGCTGAGCTATTCATGTTCAATGCTGCTTTGTTAACTCTAACACAGTTAATCCAAATGGAGGAATTTTAAATACAAATCATTTGTCTTGTTTTCTATTTAAAGCTGACATCTTTATCCTAGGCTGGATGTTCATACTTGACAAACATGATTGGAATATTGTCACATGGGTACTCCATTACACACTAAAACTAAGGGATATTATTTGCAGTAACAATTTAAGTTATGACATTGATTTTTATACAAGGTCAGCTAATATTAAAACAGGAAAAAAAACAAACATCTAGTTTTTAAAACTGTGAAAATTTCTATTTCACTCTAAGCAGCTTCTACATTTTCAACAATACAATTCTTGTCAAATCCATTGCTGATAATGTTCTCTACAAAACATTGGCAACTCCTTGAGGCTTGCTCACATTACAAGATCTCATATGATAATGTAGACAGAGATAATAAATGTTAAACATAAAAAAAAGTTTAAAAGCTTTTTAAAGTCATATTGAATTTTTATTTTTAAATTATATATTACGCTATACCAAATGAGAACGAATATATCATGACGTTTTCTTCAATAGATTCCATCTTTAACTGATAAGGCTTTTCCACTTCCTGGTATGTCTGTTTAATTGTTGACATTTTGGTTTTGATGTGGATTTAAATGTCACTTAAATTTTGGTGCTATCAAAAAGATTTTCTTAAGGGGTGATACTTAAAAGAAAATTCTCGTTCCTATATTATTTCATTGCCACTGTCATCTGTGTGGCAAAAACTGTACAGAGCTGAATGGTCCTAGGAAAATGGTTTTAAGGATGATCCTAGTCATTGGAATACTACTGTAAGCCAGTAAAAATGTAGGGAGAGAGATTGCAATGTGTCTCGCATGTTTTTTGGGTCCAAAATGGGCGCGATGGAGACGGGCACACCAGCCTGCTGTTCCGTGCCAGGAGAGTGCTGGAAGTGCGTGCGACACCACATTGGCCCTGGCGCTGAATAGGCGTCAACAGCAACTGCCTGCGACAAGCGCAGGCATAATTAAAATGAGATAATAAGGGTCCTGCGCCTGAATCAGGGCCCTTTGGATAAATTGATGTCCGTGCTTGACTAAAAAGTCACTTCCTTAACTTGTCCAGCAAATCACGGTGGGAACAGTCGGTAAGCAGCTTTCACGATCGATATTTACAGGGATCCTCACCTCCATTAAGGTAAGCCTTTGCTCAGTCATTTAGGCTGCTAAAATGCTTATCAGATTTATTTTTGGCAAGTTTGACACTGTTTAATACTTTTGCAGAGTGATTTTGTGGAGGGCAAGAACCGTTTCACAGAATTTGCTTGCTCTGAATTACTCAACATGGGGATACTGCTGCGCTTACCATTGCGGCTCTCAAATCAAGAGGAGGGGCAGCAGCAAGGAAAGCAGCAAAGACCTGCACAGGCTGCAAGAAGAGGGTTAAGGAGGCAAGGGCACAGGAGGCATCACAGCATGTGGGTATTCAGGAACAGAACATCACACCTGGATCTCACAGTGGATGTAACAGGCAGTGTGGTGACAGTTACCTCCCTAATAGAATGGCAAGGTGATTGCTTCTTAATAAGTCCCTTGTGGATGCTCAGAAGATACCTGTTGTATTGAAGTTGAGAGCAGTGATGAACTTTACGACCACTGATAGTGGAGTACACGTGTTGATTAAACGTGCAGGCCTTTGCAGACCAGATGGCCACACCTGTCACAGCCTCATCGGTGAACCTGAGCCTCCTCATGTACTGCTCCTCCATTATACCCACATAATTGACTCTATTGCAGTAGGCCCATTGGCTGGGGTACCTGCTGTATTTCATGAGCCAATGCCCAAAGTTCTGCCTGATCTCATCCTCTTGCAGCTCTACTATGATATGTTTGACATTGCCTGTTACATCCATGTCCTTTTTAAGATTCACTGCCTCCTTGCTACTCACAACCTTTCCCTTTCATTAGCTATATGCCTCCTAGCCATGGAATGCTGTGGGGGTTTTCACACTCATCCACTGTAATTTTGCCGGAAGAGCTATGGGAACCCTAGGAAAAGGGTGGAAGTGCCATCATGCCATTTTGCCAGGATTTCCATGGGTCTTCTGTCAAAATCACGATGGGCTAGCGGGAGAAACCTTACGGAAATTTCCCCCCCGTGACAATTTAAATTGGTTATTGTAAAGAAAACTATTCTCTAGAATTTGTTATTCCTGTTCTGAGGGATAGGCAGTATTGGTATGTGGGTGCTCCTGAAAGTGTATAATTGGGAGCCCAATTAAAAATTCATAGCTGTTGCCCGGGTTTCCCAGGGATCGGGAGACCCAGCTATGAAAGGGAGGCAGGAGCTGCTGGCTCCACAAGGTGAGTGCCTTTTTCAGCACTCCTTGTGGGCTAGACGGAGCAGGGGTGCTTTCTCCCCCTGGCCCCTCAAAGAAGCCTTTGGCCTCCCCCAGCACCGATCGCGGCCCCCCCCTCCGCCCTGCCGATCGCGGCCCCCCCTCTCCGCCCTGCCGATCGCGGCCCCCCCCCCTCCGCCCTGCCGATCGCGGCCCCCCCCCCTCCGCCCTGCCGATCGCGACCCCCGCCCTCCGCCCTGCCGATCGCGGCCCCCCCCCTCCGCCCTGCCGATCGCGGCCCCCCCCTCTGCCCTGCCGATCCCCGCCCCCCTTTCCCCCTGCTGATCATAGCCTCTCCGCCCCCCCCACTCCCGATTGCCGGGGACCAACCCCAAGAGTCCTCGGTTGCGGTCCCTTGCCGCTGGTGTCCCCTCCCAGCCGCTGGCCAGGCTCTCCATTTGGCCAGCTGCCATGCGGGAAATGGAAATAAAAAATGTTAATGAGGCCCTGTCACCAAGTACGGTAGTACTTCTCCGTCCCCGGCCTTGCCAGGTTCTTTGGCCATTATCGGCCTCCCCCACATCCGCCTCGTGAATATCAGGGCCGATGGTTTCACTTGAGGGGAGTCCAAAACTAGGGCTCATAAATATAAGATAGTCACTAATGAATCCAATGAGGAATTCAGGAAAAACCTCTTTAGCCAGAGAGTGGTTAGAATGTGGAACTCGCTACCACAAGGATTAGTTGAGGCAAGTAGCATAGATGCATTTAAGGGGAAACTAGATAAACACATGAGGGAGAAAGGAATAGAAGAATATGGTGATAAGGTGAGATGAAGTAGGGAGGAAGGAGACACATGAGGAGCATAAACACCAGCATAGACCAATTGGGCCGAATGGCCTGTTTCCGTGCTGTACATGCCATGTAAAAATCCATGTGAAAAAAGAGGCTCTCGGTTGCAGCTCCCTGGATCAGAGAATCTTTTTGCTGTCTGGTTTGCCAGGAGATTTTCCAACTTACAGGTCACTTTTTTTCGTTACTTTCTGCCATTATCAACCTAGGTAAGCTTTACTTGCTTATTCTGAGGCCATTCTTGTCTCTTAATTTTGGATGGAGGAACATTTGGAAGAGGAGGAACAGCAGCAGCTGGGCCTCTCAGAAGACAGCAGGTGAGGGGGGTGGGGGCAGCTTGTAGGAACCCATACCCAGCACATGGGGCCTGCAGGCCAAGAGAAATCTGTTTGGACCTATCTGAGGAGCAGTGCAAGAGGAGGCTGGGCTTCTCCAGCCTCCTGGAACAGGACCTGCTGCCTGCTGGGGGACACGCTTTGCCTGTGGCTCTCAAAGTCACAACAGGCCAGAATTTTTTTGCCACAGGATCCTTTCAGGTTACTACAGGGGACTTCAGCCACATATCACAGTCAGAAGTGCACAACTGCATGTGACCGATGCCCTGTTCATCCGGGCAGAGCAGTACACCTCCTGCCCCATTGACCTCAGCAAGAGAAAGCTCAGGGATTTGCTGCAGTGACTGACTTCCCTTGTGTGAGGGCATCATTGATTGCATTTCCACTGATCTGCAGGAGAGCAGACTGCAGAAGATGAGTGAGCCCTTCTCTATCTATTCAATCCACCAATCTCTCCATGGTGGGCCCCAAAGCCTGCATGGCAGCTATTTGAGCTTCCACCAAATCTGTAAAGTGTGCAAGTATGGGGGTGTTAATTGCATAGCCACGGCCTGCTGGCATGAACTGGGCGCAGTGAGCAATCCGTGTGCCAGAACAGGTGAGCCTGAAGCCTGATTAAAATTGGGCCTCGGGGCTCATTTAAATTAGGCTGGTGAGCTGCGGTGCCTGTTGCATGTTGCATGTTCCTAGGCAGTTCGATGCCTGCCTCGCTCATCACTGATGAAGTTTCAAAAGGGGTCCTTTAACAGGCATTAGGCCCCTAATTTACATATTGCAGGAACCTAGTGTTTGTTTTGGGTGTCCGCCTACTAAATTGGTATGTTTTGTGCCCATTTTATGCCTGAAAGACAAGTGCATTGCACACTAATTTCTACCCCATGGACTCCCAGAAATGACACCACATAGCGGACTCCTCCACACTCTCAGCCATGGTGCTGAAACTGCTTGGCAGGCCTCGTATAACTGCTTTTGCGATGCCAGTAGTTTTCCTCTCATGTGCTGGGCCCATGAAGTCCTCAACTCTGTTGTCCTTAACAAGAGCTGGGAGAAGACCTCGCCCTCCGGCAAATTCTCTCATGGATTGTCCCTGCCATCAGTAGCTGCTGCTGCCCACTGGTGCTGGGTACAGACCACTCTAGTTCACTATCTATCCCATGCTGAGTGCCAATGTCTGAGCTGGTGCCTGGGAGGGATAGAGAGCACAACACTGCCTCCCCAGGAGTACTGTCCTCCTCCGAGGTGTCTTCTTGTTCAGGAGTCTCCTGCTGCCGAGAAGGACCTAGAAGAAAGAGAAAAGGGACAAGAGTTAGGTTGGCAGATTGAAGCTGGACATATGCAGCTGAGAGGCTTGAGAAAGCAGCTTGAGGTTGTGCAGGTTGCTGCATATTTGCTGAGGTGAATAAATGGATACAAGTAATATGCAGACACCCTGCTCAGATAAGCCACCAACCACTCCTTCCCTGATACTCATGACTCAGCCTGGGCCAATTATTTCCAGGGCTTCTTGCTCTGCTTGGGTGAGGGTTATAACATCAGGTACTTCTCCCCAGGTCTTGCTTCTCTCCATGACATTATGCTCAGTCTTGTCCTACAGAAAGAGGGAGGGAAAGTTAGTTAGTGTCTGTTGAAAAGGTAAGGGCCAAACCATGTTGGATAGATTCCTGATTAACAAGAGAGTCAAAGGTTATAGTAGGTAGACGGGAAAGTAGGGTTGAGGTCGCAATCAGATCAGCCATGATCTTATCAAATGGCAGAGCAGGCTCGAGGGGCCAAATGGCCTACTCCTGCATTTAATTCTTACGTTTGTATGTTCGTAACCCCTCCCCTTCACACACAATTCGCACCCCAGGTTGAATCGGGTCTTGAGTATTTGCGAACTAATAACATTGTGAGAGATTTAGGAAGATTTAGACAGGCATCTGTCTAAGCACGAATACCTTTTAAAGTAAAAATCTAGCCTTGATTTTTTTTTTCATAGTTCTGCAGACTTGTCATTTTTCAGTAAAAAAGTACTATTATAACTATATTTTATGCCTGTCAAGCTACAGATTGCTTTTTGGAAATAATTTGTGCATATATAATTTGAGTGCACTCATAATGAGTCAAATGTGCAGCAACAGAGCCCAAGTCCTTGACAACTTTCACAACACAACAGCAGCTATG
The DNA here is from genome assembly GCF_035084215.1 of Heptranchias perlo. Classification (NCBI taxonomy): domain Eukaryota; kingdom Metazoa; phylum Chordata; class Chondrichthyes; order Hexanchiformes; family Hexanchidae; genus Heptranchias; species Heptranchias perlo. The sequence goes on from NC_090334.1 coordinate 43,533,571, forward strand.
GAATTGCTTGACTGCAAAGTGTACTAGAATTTTAATATCTATGCAAATACTCATTAAAAGTTTAACTAGCCTTTTAGTTTTAGTACACTTATGTGGTTTAATCACAACCTACTCATTTAAAGGATTTTGATGTGGTAATCAATTTCCTACAAGCTCTGTGACAAAGTGGCAAAGCTCTGATAAAATGTAAAATTTGATAAAGAACTAATATTTCTTCAATGATTATATGTATTCAATGTTTTAATTACAGTTAGTGGTACAGTACATTTGTAATGGTTCAGAGAAAAGGTCAAATACAGAAAATTAATTAGTTTTTCAAACAATATTTTTTAATTATGAGTGATCTGCAGCCCATGTTTACACGAGAAGCTCCCAGCTGTCAGGTGTTCATTGTCTGTCACAGAAACTCTCACTAAGCCATGCTGGGCTAAGACCGGATTAGAAATGATGAACCGACATGTTCTGTAAATCTTCTCACTCGTGAGCCTGTAAGGTGGGCCCTGGTACATTTGATTGGCAGCGTGCTCCACTCGGCCAGTTCGCTCTGCTATTGGCTTATTCAACAGGCCTCTGTGGTTGTATTGAATGTCACCTGCTGTGCCCAGCACGTGCCCGACCGTCAATTTCCTCACTCGCCCCTTGTTGTGGTGCAGGTGCTCAAGCTGAGAGGGGAGGCAGACCAGTCATCTGGGTGGCACGTGCAACATTTAGGGCATATGGCACCCTAGTTATGTGTTGAGAAGGATAACTGACGCCAAGCAGAGTCATCACTAACTTTACAACAGATGGGAAGAAGCACTGCATTCAATATTCAGACAGATGTCCCCTCATTCCACCTGTCTTATAACTGGGGCAATGTACAGTCAAAAATGTATGCCTGATAATCATCCAGACAGAGAGCATAATTATAAACAACAGACCAGCAAATCTTTAAGATGCATCTAATCGCTGTATAAATTGTGCTTCTATAGCCGTGTCTGATCCAAATACAGCGATATAGGTGCTATGACTTTACTACAGTTAGAAAAATAGCAGATAATCACTGCTTAAATTGATCACCATTGTATAAGTGACCGTTGAGGCAATATAAATACTATTTTTGAACCACAAAATTCCACAAGGTGATTGTCCTGACGAAGGAAATAGGATTTTATAAATAAATAAAATGAATGTAGACCGAGATTTTTCTTAGGTTAGCAGGTTGTTAAACAATTTTTTTTTCCACAAGAAAACAAATAGCCATAAAGAAAACCTATAATAGAAGACAATGCAAGTAATTAGAAAGTAATGAAATCATAATTTGCTTGTTTAAATAACAGCACTAATAGTTATTATTTTTAAGTATATTATATTATACAAATAAAATACTTATTTTCTTTGGCTATTTAAATATACTTTTTAATATTTGTCTTATCTAGTTAGCTTGAATAGTCACATTTTTTCTCTAAAGTAGTGATATCCCATATTAATAAAATGAACAATATATTTATTAAAATGCATTTAAGAAATCTATAGAGTTATCTTTTTTATACATTTAAAATCTTCTAAACTAAACCTTCAGCATTTTTAATCAAATTTAATAATAAAAACTGTTAAAAATATTGCAAAATATACACTTTAACATGATTTTGTGAAACACTGTGGAGATTTAAAAACTTAGAAAGGCTGGAAGATATAATTTTATAATATTTTACTGACGAACAACAAAATAAAGAATATTGTTACTTTAACATAAATGTGACAGCTGAAAAAAAGACATATGGATGGAATGGGGGTTACTCCCAGCTCAGCAGCACAGAACTCGCAAGGTTAATTACAGATATTAACGCTGCTGTTCTTCACGTTCTCACCATCAAGAAGCTTCAAGCTTCCAAATGACCTGGCTGCAACAATAAGACCCTCTTTAGCCCATTAACTAATTGATAAAATGTGAGTGTTTGGAATGAGTCTAATTAAATCACAGAACTTGCAATTAGTGCCCAATTTGGTAGCTGTTGGTAGATGACAAGGCAAGGCTGGGCCGACTTTGGATGCTGCAGGCATCCTTTATTTTAAAGCAGCAAATTAAAAAAAATTATAATTGAGAAATAGTTTAAGAAAAAAAACATGGAAGTGAAGGCTGTCATGGATGTTTACTCCAGGGGCTTGTAGGACAACAAGAGCCAATAACTAAAGCACACTCATTCTTGTGTGGCACACTAGACAAGAGACGAGAGTCCCAGATGGATTGTCAGAGCTTAGGCCGGGATTATGATGAGACAGTGGGTAATTATTGAGTTGCGGTGCCTGAGCTGTGATTAGTGTCTGCAAGCTTTTCACTTCCTTCAGAGGAAGGATTGTTGCTGCCTGTGTTACCCTGTGTCCCTTACACAGCGCAGAACAACACATTTCAATTTGACAGGATCAGTTCTTCCCTTTGATTACAATCTGTTACCTGTATGGTACTGCAAATTAATCAGTCATCCTTGTATAGCTGCACTTAAATTTTATTGCTAATATCAAATAAATAAATGTGTATATCAGTTTGGCAGCATGTAAGGCAAGAGCATTCATTAAATTCCACCGTACATTTCCTCCATAATAATGAGGTTAGCCCTTTCAGACCTCAATTTCAATTGCCCTGTGCAACATACAAATCAGCTTCATTGTTTTAGACATGAAAATCTGTAAAACTTCTAGGCCAGTGCAGAATATTTCAAATCTTTGATCTGTAGTTGATTGTGAATAATTGTAAAAAAAAACTGGTTTTTAGAATGTTCTTCGACAGGTGTGTTTATCTCAATCTTTCTGTTTCAGGAGTCTGCATTATTCCACACAAACATCTCAGTCTTGCATTGTGCACTAGAAGCTGCAAATTAGTATAATCTGAACAGAGCAGCACAGATAAGCTCTACAAACTGAAAAGTGCATTTCACAGAGAAATTCTGTGAACTCAGTAATGCATTAGTCTGAACATCTCTGTAAATACAAAAGTGAAGGAATATATAGGGGTCAATTAAGTAGAGGAAGATAAAGGATTTACTTTGGGCAAGGACATCTTGTTTTATGCAGTTCAGACCCAGTTGGCCATTTTCAGTCATAATATAGAAGGTGCTTTGAATAGGAAATTCTCGTGCACACTTACCAAAGTTGGAGAAGAGAACAAAACATTTGTGCCAAAGACTTTACAAGAAAAAGTACTTTATAGACTGATTTTTGTATTCCTGGACTCAGTAGCATTGTACATTAATAAAAACCTAAGCAGACCTCACCATAGTGCAACTCTCAAAGTTAACACATCATCATTCTTACATTCACTGTTATTGACTTGTCTAGTTTACAGGACTATGGACTAGCAGGTTTGCTTTATGCAATGACTGAAAGGTACTGTTTTCAACAATTTCAAACTAACTGTTGCATTATCTTGTGATTGTTTTCCAGGCTTGAGCATTCTCTGTTTGAGAGATCAAAAATAAAACTGACGTTTAATTAAAAAGAGAAAAAAATGAAAACACAAGTATGCATTAAACATTTAATTTATGAAAATATTGCATTGATAAAATATTTAATCATAAATGATTATCAACAAAAGAACAATGGGAACTCAACGACTGGGTTCAAACTTTACAACTTATATTTACAGAGCACCTTTAATGTAGCAAAATGTCCCAAAGTGCTTCACTACGGCGTAAGGAAAAAATGGATGCCAATCCAAAGGAGGGGTGACCTAAAGCTTGGTCAAAGAGGTGGGTTTTAAGGAGGGTCTTAAATGAAAAGAGTGAGGTGGAAAGAAGGAAGAATTTAGGGAGGGAATTCCAGAGAGTGGGGCCTATGCAGCTAAAGGCACAGCAGTCAATGGTGGCGCGAAGTGAGGGAGGATGTACAAGATGCTGGACTCAGAGGAATGGAGAGATCAATGGAGGAGGGGACTGTAGGGCTGGAAGAGATAGGGATGGGCAAGGCCATGGTGGGATTTAAACACAAGGATGAGAATTTTAAAATTGAGGCACTGTGGGACCTGGAGTCAGCCAGGAGAGCACTGGAATAGTTAGGTCTGGAGGTGACAAAGGCATGGATGAGGTTTTCAGCAGCAGATGAGCTGAGGAAAGGGTGGAGATTGACAATGTTATGGAGGTGGTAGTACGTGGTCTTTGTGACAGAGAGGATATAGGGGTTGGAAATTCAGCTTGGGGTCAAATAGGACACTGAGATTGCAGACAGTCTAGTTCTGCGGGAGACTGTGGCTGGGTGGGGATGGAGATAGTGGCGAGTTTATGGCGGGGATTGAAGATGATAGTTTTGGTCTTCCTAATGTTTAGCTGAAGGAAATTATGCCTCATCCAAGACTGGATGTTGGACAAGCAGTCTGACTCTGTCGGCCTATGTTTCATGACAGCCTTTACACACTACAACACCACAATGTCCACACACCAGAAGAATACAACACAAATTGGCCTTATAACATTTGGCTCAAACAGCCCCAATAAATCTCTATGACTAACTGCATAAATCTCACATTAACTTCCCATATTTATATTTATTTACAAAAACCTATATATACATTTATATAAACAGATTATCAAATGGGTCCTTCATCACTACATCATTTCACAATCTAAGTGGCATCTTTTATTTCTATTTTTCAATTCTTTTTAATGTATGCTAAATTACACATAAAGTGATAACTATTTCCAAAAACTGCCTTGTCTTACCACAGCACCTGCTGTGTGGTACTGCTGTTCCTCAAATCAAATCTCCCAATAACAGTGACTCATTTTACCTCAACCTCAGAGCCACAATGAGTGTGCTGGGGGAGGGGTGGTGAGAATAGTAAGAAAGCAATTGTTATATAAATAGGCACGTTTCTGAGAAAGGGTAATTCAATCAGAGTTATGGTCACAAACAATTCAAGCTTCTCTCTTCCAGTTTACGATGTAATTTGAGTTCCTAAATTTAATTGCAGGTTTGTAGCACACAGGTAAGTATTATCCCGTGTGTGAATCACTAGTCCTGCCTTTAGATTTGTACCGTCAGTTCTTTAGAAACAAAAAAGTACAACTTAGAAAGTCACCATGCCCGAAAACAGTGCGCAGGAGGCAGGGCGTGTCTGTTCACTGGGTCCCAGGACGATGAGAAATTGGTGCTGGGACCTCATTATAATGATTCAAGTGTGCAGCTAGTGCTACATGCGCTATTCATTGGCTGGGCGCCTGTTTGAGGGAGTGGAAAATTAAGCTTCACTGATGCCATTTAAAGGCTGCCAGCACCTATTAAAGGGGAGGTGCACTCTTGCTGCAGACCACTTGAAAAATGGCTAGAAGCTGTCCAGACAGTGCTCCCAGTTGCTCTGATGCCACTTTAGAGGCTCTGGTCCAGGCAGTGGACAGGAGGAGAGAGATCCTGTTCCCCTAGGGGGCAGAAAGCCCTCCAGGCAACACCTCCACCGCCAATGGGAAGAGGCCGTTGAGGAGATCCGTGGGAGGAGCTTAACTTCCAGGACATGGTTGCAATGCTGAAAGAAATTTAATGATCTCACCAGAGTTGTCAAGGTAACAAGACTGCTCTCTTACTCTCTGCTCACACCTGCAGTCTCACTGATCACAATACTCACCTCCTCCACTAACCTTCACTCTCCTACAATCAACGCACCACACTTCATTCCACATCCTTCTCCTCGCACTCACACACTCACCACAATTGCAACCCTCACTTCCACACACTTCACATCTTACACACTGCATACCAACTATTCTACCATGACAGGCACATTCTCAAAACACATCAAAGACTGCCACTAACACACTCTCTTTGCAGGAGAAGGTTGTGCCCAACTGCACCAGGAGACTGCCACCAGAAGAGGCCGAGCCCGGCTGCATATCCTCTTCCCTGTGGAAGAAAACATGCTGGACATCATGGGCAGGGGATGAGTCATGGCTGTGGTGAGTGGCAATGCAGGAGGAGACATCGTGCATGGATTCTTCACGCCTTATCATCATTTCTATTTCTCTCTACATATTCTGCATGACAAACTACAGCTGCTTTCACCAGCTACTTCTTCCTCGGCTCTGCCTTCACACTAAAAGCTAATCCTTGTCTCTCTCTTTCGTTTCAGGTTCTGAAGATGTGGAGATTCCTTTGCCACTTCGGGAAGAGGGAGCCAGCCTTCCTGAAGATGCAGCATCACTGACCATAGCAATCAGAGATTGGCACCATGCATATTTTTAGAGGCTAGGTTAGAGGAGGGGACGTCACATCATTAATCACCAGCCACAAGTGTGCAGGAGCTAAAGCAGAGAGATAGGATGCCACATGTGTTAGCTCACTGGTGGGCGGATCAGATACTAGCTCTGCTGTAGAGGACTCAGATGCAGACTTCGAGGGCTCAGGTTACCGAAGAAGGCTGATGGGCATATGTCGGGAAATGCTAGGTGCACTGGGCAGCCTGTCAGCAAATGTGAGCACAATGTCGTAGAGCATGGAGGCTGCTCGAGGTCATCCACCACGGCCATCTGAAATGTCCTCAATGGAAGCTCAGCAGCCTTTCACCTCCAACACTGTAGCCACTGGGGAAACACTTTGTAAGAGCAGCGAGATAGGTAAACGAGCACAGAAGACATGCACTAAGGAGTTGCACAAGGGTGATTTTTAATTATTTTTGTTAGCTGTTCGATAATGGAATTGAGCTGTTGGATAAGTTTGTTTTTTGTTCTGGTTTTTGTGTTGGTGTTTATATTTATAGTGAATTGAAGGCGAGACCCATAAGGCTGGACGAAAGGAAGGCAATTGGATGGTGGTAATAAGGATGGTGGTGACAAGGATTGCAGGACTGTTGGTGTATTGGAGGTGGGATGGATGGTTCACGTGAAGTGCTCTTGAATGAACTGCTCTTTGAGAGATCTGGCAGCTAGGGCACTGGTGGTTGGTTGTGCTCCTGCTCCTCCTCCTACTGCTGCACTTCTTGCTGCCCAGGTGGTGGTAAAGGCCATCTCTCATGGTGGCAAAGTTATGCAGCATGCAACAGATGACTACAAATCTGAATACCTGCTCAAGGCTGTATTGCAAAGCTCCTCCCGAAAGGTCCAGGCAGCGGAAGCATTGCTTGAGCACACCGACTGTCTGCTCAATGATGTTTCTGGTGGCAGCACAGCCCTCGTTGTAGGCTAGTTCTGCAGCCATGTCCGGGTTCTTGACAGGCGTCATGATCCAAGATAGGGGATAGCCCTTGTCTCCCAGTAGCCAGCCTGTAACCTGATGGCCTGGTTGAAATAAAGGCAACACAGATGGCTGGTGCAAGATGAATAAATCATGGCTGCTGCCAGGATACCGAGCACAGACCTGCATTACGCGATGCCTATGGTCACAAACAAGGTGGATGTTGAGGGAGTGGAATCCCTTTCTATTGAGAAAGATGCCAGGATGGCGATGGGAAGTACGCAAGGCAATGTGGGTGCAGTCTATGGTGCCTTGCACCCTCAGGAAGCCTGTAATGCAGGCAAAGCCTAGTGCTCTCTCAACCTGCTTCACTCTGTCCATGGGGAAAGAGATGTAGTTGTTCCTCATGGTGTAGGGAGCCTCGGTGACCTTCCTATTACAATGGTGAACAGCAAACTGGGAGATGTCACTGATGTCAACCGATGCAGCCTGGAAGGAGCCTGTTGCATAAAAGTTAAGGGCCACAGTGACCTTGACAGCCACAGGTACTGATGTCCATGCCCTGGTTCGAGGTTCAAGTTGTGGCTGCAGCAGGTGACATAGCTCGTTGACAGCCTCCTTGGTGGAGTGAAGGCACTTGAGACATTGCTCCTCTGACCCACTGTGGATATGGTCTTCTGTGTAGTGCCCTCCTCCTCCCTCTTCTCCCAGGTGCTTCTGCTCTCTCCTGTCTTCTTGGCTGCTCCCCCTCATCCTCCAGCCGCAAAGGCAGACCTACCAGACCACCCATGACTGCAGTAAAACTGTTTTGAAAGTAGCCAAAAACAGTGCATCAAAAACTTCTCAGAATTCAGAAATCAGTTGTAGGATTGAAAAAAGGCCAAAAAAGACCCTGAAGTTAACCAGCAGCCTCAATTGACAAACCAGTAACTAACCTGTATGTAGTGGATGAAACCTTTGAATAGTGCTGCTTGGCTATCAATTTCTGCTCCACGATTTTGCGGTGTCGTGTGTCTCGAAGGCCGCCTTGGAGAACGCTTACCCGAAGACCGGTGGCTGAATGTCCTTGACTGCTGATTGAAGCATCGTTAATAAGCAGCGCAGTCTGAACCAGTAAGTTAGAATAGTGAATTCAATGCCAAATCAGGTACAGAAAGAGTAATAAGCGTAGAACCCTTAAATATTTTAATTCCCATTTTGAATACATCCATCACGCTCCTTAAATGCTTACAGAGGAGGCCAATCCAATATGTTGGGCAGCGCACTTCTGGCGCAGGATGGGCACGAGCGTGTGCCTGCCAAATTGGACGAATAGGCACCTGTTTTATGCCTATAAAATGGGAGCGATGCCAACAAAATTCTCGACCACGGCCTCTAAATACTTTTTCTAATTTGTGGTCTTGTATTTCAGATACGCTGTTCTCTTTTTAAAAAAAAACACTTCATGCAACCCAGGACTCATGTTCACTTCACCAAAGATGCTCACAACAAGAAAACAAACTTATCCTGGCGTTTCTATAATGATACACGATGGGCCAGAATTTACTGTAGCCGGCGAACAAACTGTGCCCGCCATTAGTTAGACTTGCCCGTGCCCATTTAATTTCCATGAGCTTTTGCATGGCAAGTTGCTGTAAGTGAGAGATCCAAACAGTGCGGTGCCTTCTACAGGGCATCTGGGACTTGTGTGAACGGGGCAAGAAATGGTGTATCTCCTTAGTCAATCAGATTGATGTGGAGATGCCGGTGATGGACTGGGTTTGACAAATGTAAAGAATCTTACAACACCAGGTTATAGTCCAACAATTTTATTTGAAAATCGCAAGCTTTCGGAGGCTTTCTCCTTCGTCAGGTGAATGTGGGAATCCTTGAACGTTTCGCATTTATATTCAGAGAACAATACCTGGTGATTACAGATAATCTTTCCAACTGCCCGTTGTCAAGGCAATCAAAGTGTTCAGACAGAGAGGTGTTACCTACAGGACCACCGAATATACAAACGGCCAGAACACAAAACAGAGAGAGAGAGGGAGAAACATCCAAAAGAGAAAGACAGAGAATGACCCGTTGTATTAAAAACAGATAACTTTTATTCGCTGGTGGGGTTACGTGTAGCGTGACATGAACCCAAGATCCTGGTTGAGGCCGTCCTCATGGGTGCGGAACTTGGCTATCAATTTCTGCTCGACGATTTTGCGTTGTCGTGTGTCTCGAAGGCCGCCTTGGAGAACGCTTACCCGAAGACCGGTGGCTGAATGTCCTTGACTGCTGATTGAAGCATCATTAATAAGCAGCGCAGTCTGAACCAGTAAGTTAGAATAGTGAATTCAATGCCAAATCAGGTACAGAAAGAATAATAAAGAGAGGGAAAGAAAGGTTGGATTAAGAGAGAGAGAAAAAAAAAAGACAGAAAGAAAAAGTAAAAAAAAAAATTTAAATTAAAAAAAAATCTCCAACAGCAATTAAAAGCAGAAGGAATGAGACTCTACACTTGTAAATGTTAATTTTCAGTGCCAGAGAGGTTGTTTGGCAGTAATCAAGGCTTATCACACCATTAAAAAGGGTACTTAGACTGAAATGGACAAGCCCTAACTTTCTGTGGTGAGTTTAGTTCGTATCATAAGAACATAAGAACATAAGAAATTGGAGCAGGAGTAGGCCAATCGGCCCCTCGAGCCTGCTCCGCCATTCAATAAGATCATGGCTGATCTGATCCCAACCACAAATCTAAAGAACACAAGAAGTCGGAGCAGGACCCGGCCACATAGCCCCTGGGCCCTCTCCGCCACCCACAGGGCATTGACCGATCCGAACTCAGCTTCATGTCCAATTTCCTGCCCGCTCCCCATAACCCCTAATTCCCTTTACTTCTAGGAAACTGTCTATTTCTGTTTTAAATTTATCTAATGATGTAGCTTCCACAGCTTCCTGGGGCAGCAAATTCCACAGACCTACCACCCTCTGAGTGAAGAAGTTTCTCCTCATCTCAGTTTTGAAAGAGCAGCCCCTTATTCTAAGATTATGCCCCCTAGTTCTAGTTTCACCCATCTTTGGGAACATCCTTACTGCATCCACCCGATCAAGACCCTTCACAATCTTATATGTTTCAATAAGATCGCCTCTCATTCTTCTGAACTCCAATGAGTAGAGTCCCAATCTACTCAACCTCTCCTCATATGTCCGCCCCCTCATCCCCGGGATTAACCGAGTGAACCTTCTTTGTACTGCCTCGAGAGCAAGTATGTCTTTTCTTAAGTATGGAGACCAAAACTGTATGCAGTATTCCAGGTGCGGTCTCACCAATACCTTATATAACTGCAGCAATACCTCCTTGTTTTTATATTCTATCCCCCTAGCAATAAAAGCCAACATTCCGTTGGCTTTCTTGATCACCTGCTGCACCTGCATACCAACTTTTTGATTTTCTTGCACTAGGACCCCCAGATCCCTTTGTACTGCAGTACTTTCCAGTCTCTCGCCATTAAGAAAATAACTTGCTCTCTGATTTTTCCTGCCAAAGTGCATAACCTCACATTTTCCAATATTATATTGCATCTGCCAAATCTCCGCCCACTCACCCAGCCTGTCTATATCCCCTTGCAGGTTTTTTATGTCCTCCTCACTCTCTACTTTCCCTCCCATCTTTGTATCATCTGCAAATTTTGATATGTTGCACTCGGTCCCCTCCTCCAAATCGTTAATATAGATTGTAAAGAGTTGGGGACCCAGCACCGACCCCTGTGGAACACCACTGGTTACTGGTTGCCAGTCCGAAAATGAACCATTTATCCCAACTCTCTGCTTCCTGTTCGATAACCAATCCTCCACCCATGCCAGAATATTACCCCCAATCCCGTGATTTTTTATCTTAAGTAATAATCTTTTATGTGGCACCTTGTCGAATGCCTTCTGGAAGTCTAAATACACTATGTCCACTGGTTCCCCTTTATCCACCCTATACGTTATATCCTCGAAGAACTCAAGCAAATTTGTCAGACATGACTTCCCCTTCATAAAGCCATGCTGACTTTGTCCTATTAAATTATGCTTATCTAAATGTTCCGTTACTGTCTCCTTAATAATAGACTCCAAAATTTTACCCACCACAGATGTTAAGCTAACTGGCCTATAATTTCCAGCCTTCTGCCTACTACCCTTTTTAAATAACGGTGTTACATTAGCAGTTTTCCAATCTGCCGGGACCTCTCCTGAGTCCAGGGAATTTTGGAAAACTATCACCAAAGCATCCACAATCCCTACTGCCACTTCCCTCAAGACCCTAGGATGGAAGCCATCAGGTCCAGGGGATTTATCCGCCTTGAGTCCCATTATTTTACTGAGTACCATCTCCTGAGTGATTTTAATCGTATTTAGCTCCTCCCCCCCGAGAGTCAGACAACAAGATGCCGTTTTCAGGAAGCTATTGGTGGAGCAACGCATCTTGGACAGCAACTTCCAGATTTTCACGTTTAACCTCGCATCTGCCCCTCGCCTGAAGTTGCTATGCGATTTGCACGTAAATAATAGTAAGCGTCCTTAGCTTCACCGTTATTTTGACAGTAAATTCTGGCCTGATATGTTTGATTCTGCCGTGACTCATCCTTTGCATGTTGCTACTGTATTTACCATCAGGTGCAGGTAGGAAGTGACAGTAACTTCTAAGAAAAACAAGCAGGATGTCATAAAGAAGTAATATAAACCCAAATTTCCAAATATTTGACACATGTTTAAAACAAAAAGCAGATAAAAATTATAGTCATTTGCTGCTGTTAAAAGGCCTCTTTTTATGTAGAAGTTCAGCAAATCTTTTTGTTTACAAACTTGCAATGTGATTATGTAAATTGTGTCAAAATACAATGGATAATACACAGCTAGAATCATAGAATCATAGAATGGTTACAGCACAGAGGGAGGCCATCCGGCCCATCGAGCCCGTGCCAGCTCTTTGTAAGAGCAATTCAGTTAGTCACATTCCCCTGGTCTTTCCCCGTAGCCTTGCAAATTTTTTCCTTTCAAGTATTTATTCAATTCCTTTTTGAAAGCCACGATTGAATCTGCTTCCACCACCCTTTCAGGGAATGCATTCCAGATCATAACTACTCGCTGCCTAAAAAAGTTTTTCTCATGTCACCTTTGGTTCTTTTGCCAATCACCTTAAATCTATATCCTCTAGTTCTCGACCCATCCGCCAATGGGAACAGTTTCTCTTTATTTACTTTATCTAAACCCTTCATAATTTTAAACACTTCTATCAAATCTCCTCTTAACTTTCTCTGCTCTAAGGAGAAAAACCCCAGCTTCTCCAGTCTATCCACATAATTGAAGTCCCTCATCCCTGGAACCATTCTAGTAAATCTTTTCTGCACCCTTTCTAAGGCCTTCACATCCTTCCTAAAGTGTGGTGCCCAGAATTGGACACAATACTCCAGTTGTGGCCGAATCAGTGTTTTATAAAGGTTCAACATAACTTCCTTGCTTTTGTACTCTATGCCTCTATTTATAAAGCCCAGGATCCAGTATGCTTTTTTATCCGCTTTCTCAACCTGCCCTGCCACCTTCAAAGATTTCTGCACATCTACCCCAGGGTCTCTCTGTTCCTGCACCCACTTTAGAATTGTACCATTTAGTTTACATTGCCTCTCCTCATTCTTCCTGCCAAAATGTATCACTTCGCACTTCTCTGCGTTAAATTTCATCACCAGGTTATAGTCCATCAATTTTATTTGAAAATCACAAGCTTTCGGAGGCTTTCTCCTTCGTCAGGTGAATGTGGGAATCCTTGAACGTTTCGCATTTATATTCAGAGAACAATACCTGGTGATTACAGATAATCTTTCCAACTGCCCGTTGTCAAGGCAATCAAAGTGTTCAGACAGAGAGGTGTTACCTACAGGACCACCGAATATACAAACGGCCAGAACACAAAACAGAGAGAGAGAGGGAGAAACATCCGAAAGGAAGAGAAAGACAGAGAATGACCCGTTGTATTAAAAACAGATAACTTTTATTCGCTGGTGGGGTTACGTGTAGCGCGACATGAACCCAAGATCCCGGTTGAGGCCATGTTCATGTAACCCCACTATTCAAGAAAGGAGGGAGAGAGGAAACAGGGAACTACAGGCCAGTTAGCCTGACATCAGTCGTCAGGAAAATGCTGGAATCCATTATTAAGGAAGTGGTATCAGGGCACTTAGAACATGATTAGGCAGAGTCAACATGGTTTTATGAAAGGGAAATCATGTTTTTTGAGGATGTAATTAGCAGGGTAGATAAGGGGGAACCAGTGGATGTAGTATATTTGGATTTTCAAAAGGCATTCGATAATGTGCCACATAAAAGGTTGTTACGCAAGATAAGGGCTCAAGGGGTTGGGGGTAAAATATTAGCCTGGATGAGGATTGGCTAATGGACAGAAAACAGAGAGTAAGGATAAACGGGTTATTCTTAGGTTGGCAGGCTGTAACTAGTGGGGTACCGCAAGGATCGGTGCTTGGGCCTCATCTATTTACATTCTATATTAATGATTTGGATGAAGGGACCACATTTAATGTATCCAAGTTTGCTGATGATACAAAGCTAGGTGGGAAAGTAAGCTGCGAGGAGGACACAAAGAGTCTGCAAAGGGGTATAGACAGGTTAAGTGAGTGGGTAAGAAGGTGATAGATGGAGTATAATGTGGGGAAATGTGAGGTTATTCACTTTGTTAGGAAGAATAGAAAAACAGAATATTTTTAAAATATTGGTGTCCAGAGAGACTTGGGTGTCCCGGTACAAGAAATACAAAAAGCTAGTATGCAGGTACAGCAAGCAATTAGGAAGGCAAATGGTATTTTTGCCTTTATTGCAAGGTGGTTGGAGTATAAGAGTAAGGAAGTCTTACTACAATTGTACAGGGCTTTGGTGAGACCTCACCTGGAGTACTGCTTACAGTTTTGGTCTCCTTATCTAAGAAAGGATATACTTGCTTTAGAGGCGGTGCAATGAAAGTTCACTAAATTAATTCCTGGGATAAGAGGATTGTCCTGTGAGGAGAGGTTGAGTAGAATGGGCCTATACTCTCTGGAGTTTAGAAGGATGAGAGGTGATCTCATTAAAACATAGAAGATTTTGATGGGACTTGACAGGGTAGAGGCTGAGAGATTGTTTCCCCTGGCTGGAGAGTCTAGAACTAGAGGGCATAGTCGCAGGATAAGGGGTTGGCTGTTTAAGACTGAGATGAGGAAGAATTTCTTCAGTCAGAGGGTTGTGAATCTTTGGAATTCTCTACGCCAGAGGGCTGTGGATGCTCAGTCGTTGAGTATATTCAAGATTGAGAATAGATCGATTTTTGGACTCTAGGGGAATCAAGAGATATGGGGATCGGGCAGGAAAGTGGAGTTGAGGTTGAAGATCAGTAATGATCTAATTGAATGGCAGAGCAGGCTCGAGGGTCCATATGGCCTATTCCTGCTCCTATTTCTTATGTTTATATGTTCTTATAACACACAGATTCACCAACACTCCCAAAGGGACTGAAAGAGTCCTGAAAACAGCAACAAGGCTCTCATAGCCAACATCTGCAGTGACTTTTCTTATTGTCCAATTGTAGTTTGAGAAATTATACAAAATAATTGACTGTGGCTCTAAGTAGGAATACTCGAAATTAGGATCAGAGTACAACACTGTACAACTATATACTGTTTTTTCTCAGTTACATACTATGCCAATATACCTTAGAGAAAAAGTTAAATTCAAAAACATCCAATGGTTCTGCTGAATGGAGAACACTTGATGGGCATTTTCATACCTTAATTTTACTTACTGTCCAGTTTTTTATTCACAGTAAAATATCTGAATCACATCAGTTTCAGCATCTTCACTGATAACCTAACAGGAGTCTCTAGAACATGACACTGGTCTCACAGTAGAAGCTCATTCTAAAGATTGTGCAGGGAACTATAAATTATTTCTTTCACCAAGCTGTTGACCACAAAAGAGTCATTTTTATAACCAACATTGTCAAATGCCGTGGCTGTAGATCAAGATTAGTGAATAAGTAGCTCAAAACTTTGTAATTAATCCTCAGATCTACGAATAGTCCTTTGGATACAATTTCATTATCTTTTCACTTTAGCCCGCTCACTGAACTACCGGCGAAGGCACTTTCAGACTTCAGAAACATGCACATACACGCTATCAACATATAGTAGCACAGTGTCGACATAGAAGTTACAACATGGAAACAGGCCCTTCGGCCCAACATGTCCATGTCGCCCAGTTTATACCACTAAGCTAGTCCCAATTGCCTGCACTTGGCCCATATCCCTCGATACCCATCTTCCCCATGTAACTGTCCAAATGCTTTTTAAAAGACAAAATTGTACCCGCCTCTACTACTGCCTCTGGCAGCTCGTTCCAGACACTCACCACCCTTTGAGTGAAAAAATTGCCCCTCTGGATCCTTTTGTATCTCTCCCCTCTCACCTTAAATCTGTGCCCCCTCGTTATAGACTCCCCTACCTTTGGGAAAAGATTTTGACTATCGACCTTATCTATGCCCCTCATTATTTTATAGACTTCTATAAGATCACCCCTTAACCTCCTACTCTCCAGGGAATAAAGTCCCAGTCTGTCTAACCTCTCCCTGTAAGTCAAACCATCAAGTCCCGGTAGCATCCTAGTAAATCTTTTCTGCACTCTTTCTAGTTTAATAATATCCTTTCTATAATAGGGTGACCAGAACTGTACACAGTACTCCAAGTGTGGCCTCACCAATGCCCTGTACAACTTCAACAAGACTGTACAACTTCAACAAGACATAAAGTTGGTGTGATAACCACAAATTTTCGTAGTAACCAAATTCAATTTAAATCAAATAAGATTTTTTTTTATTCGTTCATGGGATGTGGGCGTCGCTGGCGAGGCCGTCATTTATTGCCCATCCCTAAACCCTTGAGAAGGTGGTGGTAATCCGCCTTCTTGAGCCGCTGCAGTCTGTGTGGTGAAGGTTCTCTCACAGTGCTGTTAGGAAGGGAGTTCCAGGATTTTGACCCAGCGACGATGAAGGAACGACAATATATTTCCAAGTCGGGATGGTGTGTGACTTGGAGGGGAACGTGCGGGTGGTGTTGTTCCCATGTATCTGCTGCTCTTGTCCTTCTAGGTGGTAGAGGTCGCGGGTTTGGGAGGTGCTGTCGAAGAAGCCTTGGCGAGTTGCTGCAGTGCATCCTGTGGATGGTACACACTGCAGCCACTGTGCGCTAGTGGTGAAGGGAGTGAATGTTTAGGGTAGTGGATAGGGTGCCAATCAAGCGGGCTGCTTTGTCCTGGATGGTTTCGAGCTTCTTGCATGCCGTTGGAGCTGCACTCATCCAGGCAAGTGGAGAGTATTCCATCACACTCACAAGATAATGGGAATGTCACAGAAAGAGACAATTCACCACAGTAACAAGTTCCTATAATGCTACAATAGTTTGAAAGGAAATGGTCCCTCCTTTATTAGAAAATGCCATCAGACTAATAAGGATCAGCAGTGGTTGGGCTTCCATGGACTCAGTATAAAGTTGTGTAGGATAGGAGTGCTATATGGGGACACCTCATTCCATAGGCAATCTGGAAAATGAGGGGCAGATATTCGGGCTAGGCATGACTAGGCATTATATCGGCGGTATGCCCACAACCAGGTTCGGGCCTCATTAACATTTTCTCAGTGAGTAGCAGGTATCAAATGTGTACCGTCCTGCAGTGCGCAGGGCGGATGAGGAGGTAAATTGGCCGGCCAATGCATGCAACCGGCTGGTAGGTAAGGCCTGTTTGGGGGGGACCGTATATCAGGGGCGGGCGAGAATGGGCCGGCGGCAGGCCGAAAGATTTTTGTGGGGTTCCTGTTCCTCCTGACCCCACAAAATCTTTAAAAAAAACAAACAACTCACCTTTTGGCAGAGGGCCCCAACTGTCCCTTTAAGGACCCCCAGTTAGGTCTCGCAACGCCTGAAAAAGGTGGGACAGGCATGAGCCTTGCATGCTTCACCCATTTCTTCTTGAAAGTTGCAATTGGGGTGCGACAACAGGAGTAGGACACCGATTTGCATATTTAAATAGCCTCCCATTTGTATTGGAACACAAGGTCCCCACCAGATTCTGAACTGCCGGTCGGCCGTTCTTCAGCCGAGAAACGGGCAGTCAGCAGTTGAACATCTCTCCCGGAGTGTCTTATCAGGGAAGCTTATATGAGATAAAGCTCAAGTGAGGCACCATTATATTTGATATTCAAAAGTTTTGTAAAGAACATCTTGTTTAGGCCCATCTAAAATACAGAGCTCAATGACTACAGACTTTTGTTATAGATTATTAGCTGTTACTACACTGGTGTGAGTATTTTAAAACCAATTTATGTAAATATACTTTTTCTGTTGACAGTTAAAGGGTAAGTTTAACTTTTTCATATCCATTAAGGATTTATTCTCAGCTATTTCAATCCTTTTTTAGTTTTCAAACAACTACTGTCTTCATGAAAATTTGCTTAGTAATTTGTAATACTGAGTTTTACATTATTACATTGTGAACAAGCAAACAAGAAAAGGTTTGTGAAATGCTTGTTATTGGAGATGCTGCTTGCTTAAACAGAGAGTATGAACATCACCATTGTGTGGGGACTGATTTAAAGAATCACTGAGCCCAACAGTGTGGGAGAGCAACAACGGCTATTTCAGAGACTGTGGCCTGGATTCTAACTTGGAGCCGGGAAGAGAGCGGGGGCAAAGTTTATCGGACACGAAACCCGGAAGTGAAGTTAGTGGGTCGGAATCTGCGATCGCAATTTAGTTGAAGCAATACATTTCTTCTTCTAGGATCCCGACTCCAAGCTGCGCAGTGGGCGTAGTGCACACCCCCGTGATGAGATCTGACGTCCACTATTTAAAGGGCCAATGCAAAAATGGATTTTGGAGGAGAGGGGAGGAAGTGAAGCCACAGATTCACAGAGAGCAAGGCCAGCACCCAGATTCACAGATGCTACTCTTGAAGTACTGCTGGGTGTAGTGAGGACTAGGAGGGAAATAATTTCCCCCAGCAATGGGATGATGAAACCTGGTTCTGCCATCAAGAAGAGGTGGCTGAGGAGGTGAGCAGCAGGATCATGGTGCCCCGGTCTTGGATGCAGTGCAGGATGTGCTTTAATGACCTAACTAGGTCAGGAAAAGTGAGTACAGTTGCCGATTCGCCTACATTCTGTGGTGTACAACACCCCCTCCTCTCACTCTGTCTTGCAAAGCATATTCCATCACATCCTCTTCACACCCACTTAAGTTTCAGCAGTCATCCTTCACTTTCTATCCACTTCCCCATGTATCCACACACCGCTGCCACTCACCCCAATCCTTACATAATGTGATGCATCTGTCTGATAGCCACCCTCACCCAATGCACTGCATCCATCGGGTGAATAAGTGACCTTCAGTCACTCACAGGTCTGTGCATTCGCCCCTTGTAGGAGAAGAGAGTGCAAAATGCAAGGGAGAGGGAGAGGACTGGAGGTAGCCCTCCACAAATTGTGCAGTTTACAGATGCAGAGAAGGAGGCCATGGAGATAAGTGGCACATCTGCATCCCTCTCTATCAGAGATGGAGAGACTGGGAACTTGCAGATAGCTGGTGACAGAATTTTAACATCTTTCACACACATGATGAGTTTATTTCATCAATGGCTGAACTATAAGACGACTGAGTATGGTGATTGGCAACATTGTTACTTTGCCAAGACTAACTCATAGCGGTTTCTTTTGTCTTCCAGGGCCTTCACGCGTACAAGACGAACCTGCAGAGATTCATGACAACAATTCCTCAGAGAATCTCATTCCTTCTGAGGGTGCACCGTCACAGGACGTACAGCCATGCACCAGCGCAGATACTCACACTTTGGTAGGTCCTGTTAGACAGTTAGTTGGGTTTTCACCTGGTGATTCACAACTCACAAGTGAGCACGAGCAGACACTGGTGGCAGGGACAGCTGTGGAGAGTTCGCATCAGGGGTCACACTCCTCTCCAAGCTCTCTTCAGCTGTACACAGATGCCGAACCCCAGGAGCCATTGTTAAGAATGAGAATGATTGAGGTACAGCTGCACCTTTGCGAGGTTCTGGAAAACTTGCCACGCACACTCTCCACAATAGTGGAGAGGATGAAGGAGTCTAACTCCAACAGTAGTGGATTGGTGTCGCAGGTAATTGCGAGAATGTTTGCCATGAAGAGAGTGGCCACCTCCATGGAGCTTCAAGCATGGCTCTCAAATGGATCTATGCAAGCCATGACCACAGCCGTGCAGGAGATGTCTGCTGCCTCAAACAGGATACCTTATCTGTGGCCTTACAACGCATCACTGATCTGCACCGAGCTGCTCTCCAGCAGAGTGATAGGAGTGCTGTGGCGCTGGTCCAGGAGGGGATAATGGCAAAAGGGGACATGGAAGTGTGAACTCCACTCAAAGCGCTCCCACATCTCACCCATTGCCCCCCCCCACCCCACTCAACCAGTACCCAACCTCTCCTGATGGCCGAGTCTGCCCCTGCAGGTGGAGCAGTCTTTGGCAGGGCCCTCAAGGGCTCCAAAACCCAAAGGTCATAGGCCAAGAGCATCACAGCAGTCAGGGCAGGGATTTAAGCAGCCTGCCTCTACCTTTGCTGAAGCCACAGGAGATGCACCATGTAGAAGCGGTAGGAAGAATAAGTTCAAGCTTATTCTTCACCAAGGGCATGCACATGGGTGTTTGAAGAAATGTTATGTTGTAAAGTTGCCTTTTTTTAATTTGACACGTTAAATTTATTGATTAGCATCATTTCCACTTCCACGTCTTGCCCATTATTGTGTCCCGAATGCCTTTGCTTCATGTTGAATGCCAATGCATAACGGGACCCATTGGGCATATGTGCAATGGGCATATGCGTGGTTGAAGGACTGTTTTGTGCAAATAGAGGGGGGGCAGGGTGTTGGTGGTGGTGGTGGGAGGTAGCTGGAGTGTTTTAATGTTTCTTTATTTTCACCCTGATTAAGAGAACCAGTGAAATATGAGGGCATCCCAGGTAGCAATGTATGCGCTGGTCTGGCGATGGGTGCCCCATCTTCATATTGCTCATTGTCCTCCTTTGCCTCCTGTTCTTCAATGTTGTCATAATCACAGGATGATTGACAAGCGCCTTCATCATCCTCCATCTGTAATCCTCTCTGCTGCGCTGTTGTGTAGGACGCAGCACACCACTATGATCCTCATTGACAAGTACTGAAGGGCGCCTCCAGACCTATCCAGGCACCTGAAGCGCATCTTCAACATGCCGCTGGCTTGCTCAATGACACACCTGGTAGTCATGTGGCTTTGGTTGTATATGCTCTTATGCTTCATTGGTGGGGTTCTCCACAGGTGTCATTAGCCTAGTTTGAAAGAGGTATTCCTTATCTCCAACGAATCAGCCCCTTAAGTCTGTCTCCTGGTTGGAAGAGGTCGGAAATGTTGGACTGCTACAATATAAAGGCATCATGACAGCTGCCAGGGAATCTGGCGCACCCTTGCATAAATTGCTTCTTGTGGTTGCACAGCAGCTGTGCGTTGATGGAATGAAACCACTTGCAGTTGATGAAAACCCCTGGTTCATGTGGTGGTCCTCGGATTGCCACGTGTGTGCAATCGATTGCACCCTGCACCTGTGGCAAGCCAGCCAGAGACGCGAATCAACTACCCACTCATTCTGGCTATTGTCATCATGGGAGAAGTTCACATAAGTGAATGCCCTGGAAAACAACCCATCCTTTACCTGCCTTATACATATATGCGCAGACGACTGACACACCCTGGAGATGTCTCCGGTGGTGCCCTGGAAGGAGCCAGAGGGCAGTGGTGATTTTGACAGCGACCGGCAATGCGTGGCCACCACGGAGCAGCTCTTCAAGGAGGCTGCAGATGTCTGCGACAACCTGCCAGCTCTGTCTGAGCCTGCGTAGATAGGTCCAGGAAGCTTAGCCTCTGCCGGTAGACCCTCTCACGTGGGTAGTGCCTCCTGTGACCTCGGTCCCTCTGTTGCTCCCTTCTCTGCTGTCCTCCACAGCTCTTCTCTCTGCTGTTCTTCAGATCTTTCTTGTGCACCTCTCTCTTGTGCACCTGCAGACTCCAACACAGCACGATGTCGCTGCCGCGGATGGTCATTATCTTCCTCCTCTGATGCCCTCTCAGATACATCCATTGCACCCCCCCATCCACATCTTGTCAGATTGAAAGGCTCCAATGTTTCGAAAAAGCTGTATCAACACAAGAACTCTCTGCCAAATGTTTGCCAGAGGGAACTGAGACACCAGCTGTAATAACTGAGCTTTTATTCAGATGGGACAATCACAACTTTAAATACCCTAATGAACTGCGGCTCAATCTTGCCTGTATTTCACTGCGAGATTCACAAGCCCCGGGAAACCCACGCTGGAGATGTTAAATTTAAAGGTAAGTAAAAGTCAATTCAAAAAGACTTAATTAACGTCTCGTAAGGATTGATGCTATAACTACCTGCCTGCCTGAACTAATTAGGTTACTTGCACACATGCAAATACACCTTCGTTAAACCCGGAAGTGGGCGCGTTGGAACCGGGTTGTGGTCGGACTCCAAAAATCAATTATTTTAACTACCCATCCACCCCCCAACCCACCTGTTCTTGGGGCTAAAACTCCCCCTGTGTGTCACTTCAGCAAGAATCTCAATTAATCTCTTTCACATAATCAGTCACTAATTCCTCATGTTAGTTCCCTTGACGATGTCATGAATACTATTATTTAAATAAAAATACTTTTAAAAATGGCAAACTTCCCTCCCCACCAGAGAAACAGAGACAGTAGTCCTTGCCCTTAAGGTAATGGGTCCTCCCTCCTCCAAGAGATGGAACATTTCACTGCTGCTTGGATTTCTTTCTAGAAGGCTGGCCATGAATTCAGAAACACTTAACTAATGAACAAAAATGTTTCTGAATGTTAATTCAGGTTGTGGCTTAAACTTTCATTGACCACAAGAGCTGCAGATTAAGGCAAATTAGCAGGACAATGAAGAAGGAGCTATACATTGTATCTGATCCATATCACATCTGACATGAAAGTAGTTGAAAATGTCACTTGATGCTACAGAAAATTGGCTCATTTTCCAGTACTGTCATTCCTCATCTGTACAGAGGCAAAAATTCTCCAAAGTGTACCAGGAATAACAATTTACATAATGTCCTGTAATTGATTTTTAGTCTGACAATTTGGATAACTTTTATTCGTAAGCAAGCACCATTTGTTTAAAATTCTACATGTTGAAAATTGTATATTACATTAGGAATTATTTACCAGTTCAAAAATTCAAGACTTTACAGGTCTGACAGTAATAGGTAAACCACTAATGTGGTTTGTGTTTTGAAGGAAGGTGAGTAGGCCTAAGTACCCTACAATATTGTTAATGCATAAAAGCAAAATTGCTTGTCTAAAAACAGGGTTGCTCCACAATTACAAGAAACGTGGTCTGATGTCTACTTAATTAAAACAGCCATGACCAGACACAGTCACATCATGCATAAAATTATAACCTGGCAACATGGCCACACTATAAAATGGGGCTTTACAAAAAAATCATATATATCTTCTGCAAAACATTTACTGGCCTTAGCACATATGATCTTGTTTGGTTTGTAAATGAAAAATTGCTTGGTAAATGAAAAATTGTTTTCCACATTGCTTTATCCCTTTCACGAGTATAAACCTACTTGTGGGTTTGAACTGAATATCTCGAGGACAGCTTAACCTACATTTAGGTTTACACTGTGCTGTTCTCCTTTTTGTTCAATCAATCCAATGATACATCTGCTTGATATCCAATGAAAGTATGCATACAGGTCAATGTAGACTTAAACAGAATGATTTTAAATATTCAGAGCTTGAAACATAACCTTATTTAACCCAGAATATGTCTTTCTAAGAACTTCCCAGGGAACACACTGGCCTAAATATTCGGGCACGCCCATTTTTTTTTAGTGGGGGGAAGGTGATCGCCTCAGGACAAACCAATCTTGCAGTGGGGGCCTCAAACAGGCTTTAGGCCCCTTATTTGCATATGCAAAGGAATCTAATGCCGGTTTCAGATGTGGCACTGCATGACAATTTTTTGTACTTTCCCAATATGGCAGGTGGTGCACTTCCAGCCGGAAATGAGCGCGCAATTCCTGCCCGCCATACTGGGACCTAAGTAGGCCCATTAGCACCCAAAAAATGGGCGCTGCGTGGCAGGATTTCTAGGCCACAGTGTTGACGAAGGGGATTAACAGTCAGCCTGTGGATAATAATTATTGTGTGTGGATCATTTTGGATTTGGGGCAGTGTATACAAGTGCAGGAGTGAGGTGCCAACATCATGTGCAGCAGTGTGTCACCAAATTTCAGACTGCCTTTGTGACAATGGATGACAATTGGAGTTTCATTTCATTTAAGTAAAAGAAATTGAATGCCTGATGGGGAATTGCTGACTGATGAAAAATAAATTACCTGTATTGCTGGGTAGTATAACCTGCTTGTGATGAACATAGCCAAACATCAACTAATTGTTTCTTGTCATAAATGGTAAGTATTTATGTTTTCCTTGGAATCAATGCAAGATAATGTAATGAAAACACAGGCTATATTTTGGGGTTGTACCATAATAATGCATCAGAGAAAACGATATTCATTATAGAGCTGCACCTGATCATTACAAAGTCTGTTACTGCAGTCATATCATTGTAACAACTTTTGACATTACAAATCTCTCAATATAAGGCCTTGGGTTTTTTTCTGTGGGGAGGTTACTCCATTATAGTCTCAGTGGACAAGCTCCTACCTCATTAAGAACTTTGGCACTAACAGTCCCTGGTATTGTGGTTTGACTATAATATCAAAGTCTTTAACACTTGGGAGCTTTTTTTATCCCTTTGTTCATAAAATACTGCCAGGACCTTTGATGTAGTATATGAAAAGACCATTCAGGCAATCAAACTCATAACTTTCACAGACAATGCACAATTTATTCTTTAGTGGATTCTGCCCCACCCATATAATCTCCTGAGGAAAGATGTTGGCTAGTTTCTCCCTGACCACCAAAGGTAAATTAAGCAAAATCCCAGAATACCTATCTACTTTACATCTTACATATTGGGCCAGATTTTGCTGGAGCGGGGGGGCTTTGCGCAATGTGCCCCGTCAGTTAGACTTGTTCATATACGTTCATTCTTGACTGGTTGGCATTTACATGGTCCCAGCAACACATGTTCCACAGAGCATTTGATCATCTCTATTTGTACCTATCCTTATAGCCCTTAATCTTATTAATAACTAGCAAAAACAATTTAGCAATAAGTAATTATAAAGCCAACAAGGAGAAAATTGTTCTCAGGCAGTTTGAAGGGAATGAGCCAAAAATCAAAGATTTACAGCAGAGGTTTTAGCATTTAAGTGATATTTTATACATTTTCAGAGGAGTTGGTTATTAATTTTCTTGATGAAAACAAATGAGGTGAGATTGTTCCTGTTAATAATTTTGCTAAAAATGTTTGCATGAGTACAGGCTTAAAATGGATCTTTACTCAAATCAAAATTCATAATCAAATTTCAACATTTTCTAGAATTAAAAACAGAAGAAACAGTATACAGTTGTGTACATTGCAATTATATAGCCCTGATTAGTGCCCTGGAGCCCTCATGTTGCAGTTGCTGAGCTCAATTGCAGGGTGATTAGCCCTTGGGTCTTCCCTAACTACACGTGACAATGGTCTTGGCCTTTATCCTAAAGGCCATTACATCATATACTGCGTTCTGTCACCTTTACTCTTGATTTACACTAACTTACATCAGCTCAGCATTCCAAAACAGATGAAAGTTTCATGGCCTTACTCACCTATTTTTATGGTGGCCTTAAGACAGTAATACAAATAAGCTTGTTGAAGTTACACAAAGAACAGGCAACTATTCTTACGCCTCTAACTGTACCAGCCATAGAGGCCTTGAATGTCTCAGCTGATCTTTGGACATTTTCCAGAATGCATTTGCCAGTAGATTTTGCAAAAGCTGTCTGTTTGTTACAAAACGGAGTCTCTACATGAAAATGGATTCTTTAATACAAGCTTCCCTGCTAACGTTCCTAACAGCTTCCCCTCGCACACATTGGCGCCGATATTACCAGGGAGGCGCATTGGCAGCGGGGGGTCAAATGGGCGCATGGGTAACCCGCCCAGTAAAATTGGTGGGTTCCCCATGCGATCGCGAGTAAACTGAAGCTAGTTAACTTGGCTTCCAGGAAAGCTACACAGGGGGCGGACGACACACCCGCATCACAAGCTGTTAGCTGGAGGAGCCCTATTTAAAGGGGCAGTCCTCCAATGCTGCTCTTGCAGCAAACAGCCAAAATTACAGCATGGAGCAGCCCAGGGGAAAGGCTGCTCCCAGGTTTAATGATGCCCCACTCCAGGTCCTACTGGATGAGGTGAGGAGGAGGAGGGAGATCTTCTACCTGGCGGATGGGAGCAAGTGGCCTGCCTCTGCCACCAAGATGGCCTGGCTTGAGGTGGCAGAGGAGGTCAGCAGCACCAGCAAAATATCCCGCACCTGGATTCAGTGAAGGAAGTGCTTCAATGACCTAACTAGTTCAGCCAAAGTGAGCACACTTACTCATTCTCCTACACTCCGTCTTCCATATCACTGCCCCCACCCCACATCTCCTTCTGCACTGCCAACACTACTCTGTCACATCACTCCTCACATCCACTCAAATCTCATCCTCAACTTACCTGCACTTACTCACCTCCCCAGTACTCATCCCACCACTACCACTCACCCCATTCCTCATACAATCTCATGGCTCTGTCTCATACTCACCCTCTGATGCATCTCTTTCACAGTTAGCCTCACCCAACCTGCCACTACCTGTGCTGCAGCCACAGGTGATGCATCACATATGAGTAGTAGGAAGCGTAAGGCAAAGGTTTCGTGAGCACAAAGGGGATGCACAAGGGTGTTTGATGGTTTGTCATGTTTTTTTATTTATATTTGATTTTGGTTCAACTCACATTAAATATTATATTGCCACCACTACTGCCAAGTCTTGGCCATTCTTGACTGGCTTGAGCAATAAGTCCCTTTCATGAGGCTCTCCATGAACACCCTTGATGCCATCCATTGGGCCACCCTACAGTGGGTGTATGTGTAGTTGCACGACTATTTTGTGCAGGTGCCTGTGGTGCAGCACTGTGTTGTGAAGTTCCACGTGGCAGAGGTGGACGGCGTGCCTGGCGAGGCTGGTGATGTTGCTCGTCCTCGGATGAAGTGATGAATGCAGCCATGGCGCCCCCCCCATTCTGACGGTGTGAGTTTGAGGGGGTCCGCAAAGTAGGTAAATGTGATTGCACAGCAGAGTTTAGGGTATAAATTAATAATTTTGAGTGGAAAGACAAAGGTGTTGCAGCCAAAACTTTGTCTGAAGTGACAGAGTGCCCTGCTGCAATAAATGAGGTTTTCCCCCCAACTGTCAAAAAATCCTTTGCCTCTCCCACTGGCTGCTGGCTGAAACACGTCTGCTACAACAGGGAGTGTTTCCCACTGCACGGGAAACACACTGAGGATCCTTCAAAATTGCATCCCTGCCAAAATCTCCTGTCATTGACGTCTGTCAAGTACCTCAACTAGGAAAGTAAGTATTTAAGTTGTCATCCCGCCAGCTTTAATTGCCTGTGGGAGTCCTGCATGCGGGGGCTGCACGCGCACCCGAACGCATCACTGGGGAACCCGGAAGTGGGCGGGTTGGAGCCGGGCTCCGGACCCGCTCCAGGATTCCCCGATTTTACAAGCCCCCCTGCCCCCAACGCACCCACTCAGCCATCCTAAAATCGACCCCATTATCTTGTTAACATCATGTACCAATCTTTATCCAGCCGTTCCGGAAGCCTTTGCTTCAATTGTTTAATATTATACACCATGATACAGACAAGGAAAATCAGAACACATTGCACAGCAAGCAATGTTTTAAAGCAGGTTATTCCCCAAATATTACGATATACTGAGAAATCATCCCCAGGAATTAAAAGATGCTCCAGCACTCATTTTACCGTTATCCATTTTGTGGATAAATCTGACAAGAATTAATTCTTCTTAGTCCTCAACTGTTCCAATTTCAGTGTTAACTCGGGGGAACCAACCCTGAATTTTAGAATTTCCAATTTTATGTCCTTCTCCACTTCAGTTCCAATCCCTCTGATAGGTACAAGTTTGTTTAACTCTAACCTGGTTGTTTCATTAATTTGTATGTAAAAGGTTGATTTCTCTATGGAGCACATGTCAGCACCCTCAGTAAAAAAGTTTAAATCAGTAGTGATACAATATATGTTCTCACTCTCCTGAGTCACATTAATCATTTCATATAGTGGTGGTGTCAGTGTGACTCAGCATGTCTGGGACCGTTCTTCAGTGCATCTTTACCATGCATTCCGCATACTGGTGCCTCTCCAGACAGCAATATCCCAAGATCATGCCACACGAGGTATCCCAAGATCACGCCACACGAGGTATCCCAAGATCATGCCACACGAGGTATCCCAAGATCACGCCACACGAGGTATCACAAGATCATGCCACATGAGGTATCCCAAGATCATTCCACACAAGACATCACATAGGATCCATTCCTGCCCTCCCGGGCTATATGTCAAAAGATCAGGGGGTGTGCAGGTATTTGATTAGAATCTGCCTCACATGGTCAGGTAGTGGCTAGGTAGCAAAATATATTCTCATTGTTGAGTATAAGCTAGGACACATACATCTCCAAGAGAAAGCTACCAATTCACTATGTTTAACTACACTTTCCTGACCTTTGCTAGATTGTAAGTTGTGAGAGGCCGTTGTGTTTTTGCATTACCTGTATGTCCCTGGTTTGGTATTGCTTAAACGGGAACTTTTTTTAATGAATAAGCGCTGAGTGGATTGAGAGCAGAGACAGGAGTGCTCTTAGTTGCCTTTGGAGATAACCGCCATGCTCCCCCCACCAACTGCCTCCCCCACCCTTCTCTCTCTCTCTCTCTCTCTCTCTCGAGCACTTTGTTTTGGAAGTTGCAAAAGGACATTGAATGGGTTAAAACAGAACCTTTGAGAGCCTGAGCTCTTCTGCACCATGCTGTGAAAAGATATGGGGGTCAATTTTAGCACCCGCGATCGGGTGCGTTCCTGGCAGGGGGGGCTCCGAAAATCAGGGATTCCCGGGGCGGGTCGGGAGCCCGGCTCCAACCCGCCCACTTCCGGGTTTCCCTCAGACGCGCTGACATGTGCGCGCAGCCCCCGCATGTGGGACACCCGCAGGCAATTAAAGCTGGCAGGGTGCCACTTAAGCTATTTATCTTGGTATTTCAGGTCGTTTACAGACCTGATTAATGAGATATTTTAGGAGGGGTGGGATTTTACATACAACTGGGACTGTTTCCCGTACGGGGGGAAACAGTCCCAGTTGAAATGGACGTGTTGCAGCTATCAGCCTGTGGCAGCTGCAAAGGTCCATTTGACAGGTCAGGGGGGGGGGGGGGGGGAAAGAGAGACCCTCACTCATTGCAGGAGGCCACTCTGTCACTTTGGACAAAGTTTGGCCTCCACCACCCTCCTCCTGACAATCAAATTCACCAACTTGCAACCTCAACCCCGGTGTGCAGACACATTTACCTACCTTGTGGACCCCCTCAGATGTACATCTTCCGGATGGGGGCCGCCGTAGCTGCAGTCATGACCTCCTCGGAGGGTGAACAGCCTCGCCTGCCACGCTGTCCACCTCTGACACGTGGAGCTCCACAACACAGTGCTGTGACACATCCACCTGCACAGCAGGAGGGATGGCAACCGCAGAGAGAGATGCGTCGCAGAGGGCACTACCCTCGCCACAGGGTCCACAGACCGAGGCTCAGCTTCCTGGACCTCTCTGAGCAGCAGTGCACACGGAGACTCAGAGTCACTCGACATGTAGTTGTGGACATCTGCAACCTCCTTCATGCCGAGCTGCTCCCGGCTGTCCCGAGCACCATCTTCTTACCTGTCACTGTCAAAGTCACCACTGCCCTCAACAACTTCTCCTCCGCATCCTTCCAGGGTGCCACCGGGGACATCGCCGACGTCTCTCAGTCATCTGCACAAAAGAGCCCTGCAAGTACACCTACATCCATTCTGCAGTGACACAATGGGTGGCATCATAGGAACATAGGAACAGGAGTAGGCCATTCAGCCCCTCGTGCCTGCTCCGCCATTTGATAAGATCATAGCTGATCTGTGATCTAACTCCATATACCTGCTTTTGGCCCATATCCCTTAATACCTTTGGTTGCCAAAAAGCTATCTATCTCAGATTTAAATTTAGCAATTGAGCTAGTATCAATTGCCATTTGCGGAAGGGAGTTCCAAACTTCTACCACCCTTTGTGTGTAGAAATGTTTTCTAATCTCGCTCCTGAAAGGTCTGGCTCTAATTTTTAGACTGTGCCCCCTACTCCTAAAATCCCCAACCAGCGGAAATAGTTTCTCTCTATCCACCCTATCTGTTCCCCTTAATATCTTATAAACCTCGATCAGATCACCCCTTAACCTTCGAAACTCAAGAGAATACAACCCCAATTTGTGTAATCTCTCCTTGTAACTTAACCCTTGAAGTCCAGGTATCATTCTAGCAAACCTACGCTGCACTCCCTCCAAGGCCAATATGTCCTTCCGAAGGTGCGGTGCCCAGAACTGCTCACAGTACTCCAGGTGTGGTCTAACCAGGGTTTTGTATAGCTGCAGCATAACTTCTGCCCCTTTGTACTCCAGTCCTCTAGATATAAAGGCCAGCATTCCATTTGCCTTCTTGATTATTTTCTGCACCTGTTCATGACACTTCAATGATCTATGTACCTGAACCCCTAAGTCCCTTTGGACATCCACTGTTTTTAACTTTTTACCATTCAGAAAGTACCCTGTTCTATCCTTTTTTGATCCAAAGTGGATGACCTCACATTTGTTTACATTGAATTCCATTTGCCACAGTTTTGTCCATTCACCTAATCTATCAATATCACTTTGTAATTTTATGTTTTCATCTACACTGCTTACAATGCCACCAATCTTTGTGTCATCGGCAAACTTAGATATGAGACTTTCTATGCCTTCATCTAAGTCGTTAATAAATATTGTGAATAATTGAGGCCCCAAGACAGAACCCTGTGGGACTCCACTAGTCACATCCTGCCAATGTGATTACCTTTCGCTCAGCCAACTTCCTAACCAAGTCCGTACTTTTCCCTCGATTCCATGGGCTTCTATCTTAGCTAACAGTCTCTTATGTGGGATCAGTTGTGGGTCTTCACTGTGATCCTCAGGAAAGGGCATTATTGCACAAACCAGACAAGATTCGCAAAGACGTGGCAGTAGTGGTGCCAATATAATATGTGATGTGAGTTCAGAAATTAAATATAAGTAAAAACCATGACAAACCCTCAAACACCCTTGTGCCTCCCCTTCATGCTCACAACACGTTTGCCTTACGCTGCCTACTGCACATATGTGATGCATACCCTGTGGCTGCAGCACAGGTAGTGGCAGGTTGAATGAGGCTGACTGTGAAAGAGATGCATGAGAGGTGAGTATGAGACAGAGCCAGGAGATTGTATGAGGATTGGGTTGAGTGGTAGTGGCGGGATGAGTACTGGCGAGGTGAGTAAGTGCAGGTAAGATGAGGATGAGGTTTGAGTGGGTGTGAGGGGTGATGTGACAGAGTAGTGTTGGCAGTGCAGAAGGAGATGTGGGGTGGGGGCGGTGATGTGGCAGACGGAGTGTAGGGGAATGAGTAAGTGTACTCACTTTGGCTGACCTACTTAGGTCATTGCAGCGCCTCCTGCACGGTATGCAGGTGGGCAATATGTTGGTGGTGCAGGTGACCTCCTCTGCCACCTCGAGCCAGGCCTTCTTGGTGGCAGAGGCAGGCCGCTTCCTCCCGCCCGCCGGGGGGAAGATCTCTGTCCTCCCCCTCCTCCTCACCCCATCCAATAAGAGCTGGAGTGAGGCATCATTAAACCTGGGAGCAGCCTTCCCCCTGGGCTGCTCCATGCTGTAATTTTTCCTATTTCTTGCAGCATCAGTCAGTGGAGGACTGCCCCTTTAAATAGAGCTCCTCCAGCTGACAGACCTTACTGCGCATGTGCAGTCCGCCCGCCGCGCAGCTTAGCAGCGGGGAACTCGGAACAAGAGGTAAGTGGATCCAATCAGCCTGCGATTGAGTTCAGGGCAGACTGATTTCACCGGGCGTGTTACCCACGCACCCACTCGCCCCCCCCCCCGCCGCGAACCCGCCGCCATGGTAATATCGGGCCCATGATATTTAATGACGATCTTCTGATGTCTGTGTGAAAACAAGCAAATTGTCAGCCTCAAACAAAATGTGAGGCACTCAAACTGGAATCCTGAAATTTAAAAAAGGTAAGAAATCAACTTTAGTAGTCAAAACAGTGTTCCTAACACTACCACTGCCCTAAAAGAGATCAGCTAACTCAGCACAGCCCAGAAATACTTTTTAATTCCTGGAATCATAGAAGAATCATAGAAATTTATGGCACAGAAGGAGGCCATTCAGCCCATCGTGTCTGTGCTGGCCGAAAAAGAGCTATCCTGCCTAAACCCACTTTCCAGCTCTTGGTCCGTAGCCTTGTAGGTTATGGCACTTCAGGTGCACATCCAAGTACTTTTTAAATGTGATGAGGGTTTCTGCCTCTACCACCCTTTCAGGCAGTGAGTTCCAGCCCCCCACCACCCTCTGGGTGAAAGAATTTCTCCTCAACTCCTCTCTAATCCTTCTACCAATCACTTTAAACCTATTGCCCCTGGTTATTGCCCTCTCTGCTAAGGGAAATAGGTCCTTCCTATCCACTCTATCTAGGCCCCTCATAATTTTATACACCTCAATTAAATCTCCCCTCAGCCTCCTCTGTTCCAAATTCACTTTTATTAACATATACCATTCTCTCCCATTCCTTCTTAGGCCTTTCTGCTTCTGCCCAACACCTTCCCAGTGCAATTTACCACTTTCTTTGGCTTTTTGGTTTGAAAACCTGAAATTCAGGTACTTACAACTCAAAATGACAGTAGTTTCTGGTCATATTCATCAATGCAGGTGAAATTGGTGGTTTTATCAATGCAATGGATCAGGACTAATAGTCTCTGCCATTCTGACTTGCACTCTATACATTGCATGAACACAATACTATCACAAAGCCTCACACTCCACAATGGACAGGAATCAGATGGACACAACTAAAAGAAAAGAAAGAACTTGCATTTATATTGCGCCTTTCTCGACCTCAGGATGTCCCAAAGTGCTTTATAGCTCATGAAGTACTTTTGAAGTGTAGTCACTGTTGTAATGTTGGAAACGTGGCACCCAATGTACACACAGCGAGGTCCCACAAACAGCAATGTGATAATGACCAGATAATCTGTTTTAGTGATGGTGGTTGAGGGATAAATATTGGCCAGGACACCGGGGAGAATTCCCCTGCTCTTCTTCGAAATAGTGCCACGGGATTTTTTTACGTCCACTTGAGAGGGCAGACGGGGCCTCAGTTTAACATCTCATCAGAAAGATGGCACCTCCTCAGTACTACACTGGAGTGTCAGCCTATATTTTATGCTCAGGTCTCTGGAACCCAAGACCTTCTGACTCAAAGGTGAGAATGCTACCACTGAGTCACAGCTAACACTATTACAAAGCCTCTTACCCCATTACAACTGCTAGGGAATAGATGGACACACCACTATTACAAGGCCTTATATCTCACCACACCTACCAGGTATAAGGTAGGGACATCACCATCACAAGGCCACATACTCCAGCCTGTCGTCTTAGCACAAGGGATCAGATAGAATCAGATATAAAATCACCAGTAGTGTAAGGTCACATATGCTCACTAGAGAATAAAATTTATGCACTGCCTGGAATCTGACAATTCCCTACTACAGCAGCAGTTCGTAGGTTCTATTTACTAGTTTTAAAATAAAACCACCTTGATTACAATGGTTCTAGTCACAGACGGTAGTCAATATGTTGTTCTCACAAATCACTACAGAAAAATTACATCAGGTCATTCTAAGCAATGTAGAAGCAGATGAGCACAAAAATAGTTTATTCTCCTGCACAAGCATACCACTACTTATTAAAGGTGTAAACACCCAAATCCAACATATTGGCCAGGACACCAGGCAAAATGTTAGAAATGAAAAAAAACCCCCGAAACAACACATTTAGATCACTTGAGAATTAATTTGATTTTGGATTTCAGTTCTTGTACGTACACAGTATTAGCTGAATGTCCTGTAAAACTGTACGACGCCAATGAACTAGTAGGGAAATTCAGAATTTAGTCTAAATGCTGCGATCAAACATGTTCCTTTGTGCTAGGAGATTGAGGCACCAATACATGAACCACAAATGACAGGATGTCAGGATGTGACTTATGGTTATGATTCCTCACGTGGTGCACTCTTTGGGCTCGATATTAGGAGGTAGGCGGGTTGGCAGCGGGGGGGTCGACTGGGCGCGTGGGTAACGCACCCAGTGAATTCGGGGTGCTCCGCACCCGATCGTAGTTACCTTGGCTTCCGGGATTTGCGCTGGAAAGCTGCGCAGCGGGCGGACTGCGCAGCCGCATCATAGGCTGTCACAGCTGGAGGAGCCCTATTTAAAGGGGCAGTCCTCCATTGACTGATGCTGCAGAAAATAGGAAAAATTACAGCATGGAGCAGCCCAGGGGGAAGGCTGCTCCAAGGTTTAATGATGCCTCACTCCAGATCCTATTGGATGGGGTGAGAAGGAGGGGGAGGACAGAGATCTTCTCCCCGGAGGACGGGAATAAGTGGCCTGCCACTGCCACCGCAAAGGCCTGGCTCAAGGTGGTAGAGGAGGTCACCAGCACCACCAACATATCACGCACCTGCATACAGTGCAGGAGGCGCTTCAATGACCTAAGTAGGTCAGCCGAAGTGAGTACACTTACTCATTCCCCTACACTCCGTCTGCCACATCACCGCCCCCACCCCACATCTCCTTCTGCACTGCCAACACTACTCTATCACATCACTCCTCACACCCACTCAAAGCTCATCCTCATCTTACCTGCACTTACTCACCTCGCCAGTACTCATCCCGCCACTACCACTCAACCCAATCCTCATACAATCTCATGGCTCTATCTCATACTCACCCTCTCATGCATCTCTTTCACGGTCAGCCTCACTCAACCTGCCACTACCTGTGCTGCAGCCACAGGGCATGCATCACATATGTGTAGTAGGAAGCGTAAGGCAAACATGTCGTGAGCATGAAGGGAATGCACAAGGGTGTTTGAGGGTTTGTCATAGTTTTTACTTATATTTGATTTCTGATCAACTCACATTACATATTATATTGTCACTACTACTGCCACGTCTTTGCAAATCTTGTCTGGTTTGTGCAATAATGTCCTTTCCTGAGGATCACCATGAAGACCCACAATGGATGCCACCCATTGTGTCACTGCAAAGTGGGTGTAGGTGTATTTGCAGGGCTCTTTTGTGCAGATGACTGAGAGACGGAGGCGATGTCCCGGTGGAACACTGGAAGGATGCGGAGGAGAAGTTGTTGAGGGCAGTGGTGACTTTGACAGCAACAGGTAAGAAGATGGTGCTCGGGCCAGCTGGGAGCAGCTCGGCATGAAGGAGGCTGCAGATGTCCACGACTACATGTCGAGTGACTCTAAGCCTCCGTGTGCACTGCTGCTCAGAGAGGTCCAGGAAGCTGAGCCTCGGTCTGGGGACCCTGTGGCGAGGGTAGTGCCCTCTGCGACGCATCTCTCTCTGCGGTTGCCCTCCCTCCTGCTGTGCAGGTGGATGTGTCACAGCACTGTGTTGTGGAGCTTCACATGTCAGAGGTGGACGGCATGGCCGACGAGGCTGGTGATGCTGTTCGCCCTCCGAGGAGGTCATGACTGCAGCTATGGCGGCCCCCATCCGGAAGATGTACGTTTGAGGGGGTCCGCAAGGTAGGCAAATGTGTCTGCACACCGGGGTTGAGGTTGTAAGTTGGTGAATTTTAGTGTTAGGAGGAGGGTGGTGCAGGCCAAACTTTGTCGAAAGTGACAGAGTGACCTCCTGCAATGAGTGAGGGTCTCAACCCCCACCTGTCAAATGGACCTTTGCAGCTGCCACAGGCTGGTGGCTGCAACACGTCCATTTCAACTTGGAGTGTTTCCCCCAGTATGGGAAACACTCTCAATTTAGATGAAAATCCCACCCCTCCTAAAATATGCTACAAATCAGGTCTGTAAACGACCTGAATTATCCAATTAATTGATTTAAGTGGGATCCCGCCGGCTTTAATTGCCGGTGGGAGTCCCGCATGCGGGGGCTGCGCGCGCATCTAAGCGCGTCATTGGGGAACCCGGAAGTGGGCGGGTTGGAGCCGGGCTCCGGACCCGTCCCGGGAATCTCCAATTTTCAGAGCCCCCCCACCATGAACGCACCCGCTCGGATGTCCGAAAATCGAGCCCTTTGTCTCTGTTAGGTCACCAGGAAAGGCAGAAATCAGAGATGAGGAGATGGAGCAAAGGGATCATTGGAGAGTGAGTCAATTTGGGTCAGACTTGTGTATTTTCCTGGAGGTATTTATAAAGAAGTACTGGCAGAGGCCCGGGCAGGGAAATCACCTGCCCACCGTCTCAATCAATGGATGGTACCTGCCACAAAATGCATAAACAACATGAGCAAAATGGGAATTTATAATTAAAAAGCGAACATTACATTTTGTGTTTTTCATGAAACTATAGTAAGGATTAGGTATAGAATTATAGTGGAAGTTTACAATGTCATAAACAAGGAATATGTATCTATGCACTAATAAGAAACAATTTTCAGGTATTTTGAATGATTGGGTACACCAATCAGATGGAATCAACTCAGAATTAAAGCCAATTAAAATGATGAAGTATAATAGGATGCTTTAAGGGTTAATGAACAATATGTTCCTCGTCCATCTGTCACATAGAAACATAGGAAGATACGATCAGGAGTAGGCCATTCAGCCCCTCGAGCCTGTTCCATCATTCAATGAGATCATGGTTGATCTGTATCCTAACTCCATCCACCTGCCTTGGCTTCATATTCCTTAATATCCTTGGCTAGCAAAAATCTATCTATTTCAGATTTAAAATTATTAATTAAGCTAGCATCTACTGCTAGATTTCCACACTTCTACTACCCTTTGTGTGAAGAAGTGTTTCCTAACTTCTCTTCTGAATGGCCTGGCTCTGATTTTAAGGTTAAGTCCTTTTGTCCTAGACTTCCCCACTAGTGGAAAAAGTTTCTCTCTACCTACCCGATCAATTCCTTTCAAAATCCTAAAAACCTCAAACAAATCACCTTAACCTTTTTTATTTCAGGGAATACAGGCCTAGTTTATGTAATCTCTCCTCATAATTTAACCCTTGGAGCCTTGGTAGCATTCTGGTGAATCTTTATCTGCACTCCTTCCACGGCCAATATATCCTTTCTAAGGTGCAGTGCCCAGAACTGTATTCAGTACTCCAGATGTGGTCTAACAGGGCTTCGTATAGATGCATCAAAACTTCCTCCCTTTTATATTCTAGCCCACTAGTTATAAAGGCTAATATTCCATTGGCCTATTTGATTATTTTTTGTACCTGACTACTACATTTTAATGATCTGTGTACATGGACCGCTAAATCTCTTTGGACCTCCACCTTTACCATTTAAAAAATACACGGATCTTTCCTTTTTTGGTCCAAAATGGATGAAATCCATCTGCCACAGTTTTTGCCACACAATAGATAAAGATGAGACAGTCGGTTTGATTATGGGATTAATACATGGTTTCCACAAATTTCAAATCAGGGCATACTGTAGTGTCTGGGCACCTTTAGAAAGCATTAGTTAACACACAGACCAGACAAATCAGCACAGGTCACCTGAGATCTTCAGAGACTGTCAAGTTCCTCAAGTTTCCATTTCTTCCAGAGGTGGCCGTTTACCTAGAGTACACTGCCTCTTAAC
Source organism: Heptranchias perlo (assembly GCF_035084215.1). NCBI lineage: Eukaryota > Metazoa > Chordata > Chondrichthyes > Hexanchiformes > Hexanchidae > Heptranchias > Heptranchias perlo. The sequence goes on from NC_090334.1 coordinate 43,570,798, forward strand.
TTTTGTCTGAATAATTGTGTGCCAATGTTTCACATAAATTTTTAATAATGCAACTTCACAAAGTAAATTGCTGGTAGAGATTTCATTAGAACAGAAATTTCAGATTTTTACAAATGTGTTTTACATTATTATATAAAAATATTATTTGCTGTCCAACTGTTTTAATTTTATTCTAATGTTCTTTAACTGGGCATTGAGTCAATAATAATATAACAAATTCATCTAGCTACATTTAGTTCATGAGATTCTTGCACTGACAATGATAGAATGGGTCCCTTTACTGGTTTGTTTTTGAGCTGCTTTGAAGACTGTAGCAGTTGCTTTCTGCCTAGTGGCTGTTCATTTGGGTATAATATTATTGGATTAGAGTGCTCACTCTTTTTCTATTAGGTTTGATTATGGATTTTCAAGGGGAGGCATAATCCATAATAAAAACAGTTAGTTCATACATTGCTGTCCAGGTGATGAACTTTTGTATTTATAGAAAAGAATTGAATGCATTTTAATTTTCTGGAGTAATATAGATGAAAATAAAGGCATCTGGCATCCTTAAATGGGAGCATTTTAAAATTGCATATAAATAACAAATATAATATAATAAAATTAAATGAAAGGATGCATTTGTACTTCAGAAGGTTCTAGAGTTATGACTGCCATTTTGAACAATTCAATGCTACATTATTTAAGAATTATTAAATTTCAGAAATTTGCTGGTAATGTTAAAAATATTTTTGCTTCATTTGTTCTGTTGATCAAAGAATCCAAAAGGATGTATGGATATCAATTAAAAGCAGACCATTTATCTTGATCTTTCTCAGACATACTGTCCATCTGCTGGAGCTGGGTTGAGGAGGATTTTCTCCTTAATCCATCTGATCCATCTGCATAGGTTCAAAATGTTGACCAGAAATCTAAACATCTAAGGCTTGTTTAATTAAAAGCTGTGTTTTGTGATTTTTCAGAATTCCATTCTAAAACGTAGCTTAAAATAAACACATCTTTTGACATGTGTACATTTTAACCCTCATGCTAGTAACAAGACCAAACAACTGTCTGATTTACTGGTATATTTAAAGGTAATCATTTTGTTAGGTCCGTCATCCCTAACATTCTGCAACAACAGATTTGGATACTTTTATTATCCTAAAATCCTTGAAACAAACAAAATTTTATTTTGCTGATTTAAAAGAAAAGGTTTGCATTTGGAACTGGTCTCATTAAAAAAAAGTTGTTTCCTTCACTGAAGCATCAAAAAACATCAAAAGTGAGAGCAAAGGACACTTGCAGTGGGTTCAAATGAATATATTGTAAAAAGAAATCTACATTGCAGGTTGCATTCCTGTCTATTCCTTATTATTGTGGATGGAATGAGAAGCACTCTGTATGAAAGTAATTTTAGTTTTGTGAAATAAATCAGGCCATGGTAATGAAGGGCAGCAAACCATAATTAGCAACGTTTATGTGTGAGGGCTATGAGAACAATGTTTTGACATTGAGTTGTAGAGGAAGGCACCTTTATTGGCTAGCATGCTTTTCTAGGGTTAATACCATTTTTCACAGAAAGGATTACAGAAAAAGATTTCAGTAACTAAAATGTCAAACCAAAGGAGTTGTAAAAATAACTGTACAATGTGAGAATTCCTACCAGGGCATTAGCAGCCAGAAGAATTTTCTGTTTTAATATTTTATCTTCTGTTATTTGCAAACCACTAAAAAATAAACCAATGAGCTTATAGTAAATAGTAATGCCTATTGTGCAGCCCACTTAAACAATTGTCAGATTTGCCTAGAACATTTTAGAACTTTTCCTCACAATTTCTCTGAAAGTTATTCAGTCTTTAACTACTGCTCATTTTAATTTTTAAAAATGGAATTGTGCAGCCTACCCTCATTATAAGAGTTCTAGTTACAGTACAATCTCACTATGAGGCTACATTTTGATTCCTAATTTTTCATGTTCTATTAAAAGATATGTTCAGAGCTAGTCACTATAATGCACACTTAATTATAAAATGCTAAATGCCTGGCTCCCAAGGATCATGTTATAATGGAGGCTATTATTTTTTCCCTATTCTGTTTGCTTCAGAAAATGATGTGAAACTTTTAGGTTGTTTGACACAGAAATAAGAAATTCTGTACGGTGCTGCTCAGGGACTGTAATTATTAAAATTTAAATAAATGTTTTCCATTATCCTGTTCTCTTGCATTCTACTGTATTACAGATGTGCTTTCAGCTGTTGTATTGATTGAATCAGCCTTCTTGTTGTTAATGCAGAAGAGGCAGCTCCTCTTATCCCACCTCACCTCTCCTTTCCTCTCCTGAAGACTGAGGTATGGTTCCCGATATATTTACTGCTGTCCATAGTCAAGCATGCAGTCGTTGGCTTAATGTCACAACTATTTTTCTGTAGCCATTGCTGCAAATTCTACCAGAATAAAACAATCATAAAATGGAAAATGCTGCAGATTCCAAATCAGAATTATTCTATCAGAACTTGAAAAAAGAAAGAAAGGAGAAGACAAGGAGTGAAGAAGAGAGAAAGAAATAGTAATAAATAAAATAATTTGTACAGTGATTTAAATGTAATTTTTCAAAAAATTGGATTATAAATTCTGCTGAGTTTTTCAGTAGGTTTATTTATTCCCTTATGTAAAGTTTAGTAATATTAAGTAACTAAAGAACCTAGAAATTACACTTAAGCCACTAACATTTTTGCACCAGAAATAAATACACAATTTTCCATCAGAGACAGAAATGCTAAAATTTCAAAGTAATTTCACTTGAAAGGGTGTAATAATTATGCAGCACAGATAAGACCAGCATTTAATCCACAAATATCCCAATAAACAATGTAATTATCACCCTAAAATTATATGTTTCCTGCATGTCATATTGCTTAATATTTGGAACAAATGCAATTGATATGAATGTTCAGTCTTTACCTTTTGCAGATGAATATGTTATGTTAAAGAACTGCATCCCCCGTGGCTTCTAATGTTAGGAATTCAAGCTGCGTGTTCATAGCAAGGTATGAGATTACGATTTATTCTGAAATTGCTTCAATTTAAAGGGTATGCTTCTCAGATGAAGATTCTGTCCTTCTGTAAAAGGAATGCACTCCAGAGCTGTAAGACTCAAAATGATGTGACTGTTGCATGCTTAATGTTACAATGTTGCTGCTTAAGTGTGATGATCACCTAATGTTCAGGAAAAATATTTCAGCCATTCTTCTTAAAGTACCTCTTGCTAATAAGTCCACAAGAGATAATGGTACGTGGTCCCTAGTTAATATTTTTGTATAGATCATTCTAAACCTATGAGTCTTGTACCTGGTTTAACTAAAAACAACTCCTCTTACATAAATTACCTGCATCAAATGGAGCCTGAATGTTTTATATTTTTGAATGCAGTTTCATACATTATTATTTAGATGATAAAAGAATATATTTACTATTGCTACAGACTTAAGAAAAAACAGTTTCATATTGTCATTTGATATTTTTTAGTATAAAACACCAGCTGAAATATTTCAAACTTATTTATAAGGTTTATTTTTTCTTTCCCCTATTATCTATTAATAGGGTTTTTTTTTTAATTGAAAAGCTATTCACTACAATGGATTTTGTTTCTCTTGTGGCGAGAGAAAATAGTTCATTTTTTAATTCTTTCTAGTTTGCCCAATAAAATGATGTATGTCTGTTATTATTTTGCTACATATAAATAACATATTGATACAAAGCACATTCCATAATTCTTTAAATCAAATGCATTATTTGTAATGCTCATTCAAGAGAGTCCGTAAATCAGAATCTATAAATCCTATTGCACACTGTTTGGATGTAAGAAGCAGAATTTAAAATGAGGTGTAAATGACCCAATATTGTATCAAGGTGATGCCATTCAGAATCTAGAAACAATTCCTTTGTATTAAACAAAATGATGTTCCTTTTGAAATCTTCCACAGATTGGGGGATTAACGAAAACATTAATTGTCCTCATGGACATCAGGCTTCTGTGGTGGCAAAGGTAACTGGCTGGAGCAGGCCAAGGTTGGAGGTTTTCTTATCAAAGCTGTGCTGCTGGATCCTGGCCTATTCCAGGCTTTATTTTCATCTAACCCCTGACACTAATGGTGCCACAGGCTTTTGACTAATACCATCTTTTGACAGATTTTAATGCACTAAAACTGCCTAACTAAATAATAAAGTTTACCTAAGGTATCATTTTTCATCCGTTCTCTGAATACACAGGATAAAAATGTAGCAATTTCAGTGAAAATCCAAGCCACTCAGATCTAATCACTGTTTAAGCCGCAGCTTTGTTCAACTGTATCTCCAATATGGCTTGAGATGTAAATGAAATGCAAAGAAGAACAAATCTTTAAATTCTATGATAGCTGTCCCTTAGCCATTTGATGCTGTAGTCTTATCAGTCAATTATATGCATACTAAAGTTTAGCGGCAGCATCAGTTGAACAGTACTGTCTAATGGCGGCCGCAATCCCACGCATTAGCCAAACAAAAAACTGCTTTCATAGACTTACAGCAGACTTAATATGAGACTGAGTAAGGTCAAAACAGGCAGGCTTTACTGACTAAATCCTAAAGATCCATTCTCATTTCTACTGAAGGATCTCCTAAGCAGTTTTGGATGCTCTTTATGATACATTGATCCAAACAGACTTCCATTAAAACTTTGATGCTTTTATTTTTAAACCCAATAGCTTCCCAGCACTGCATTACTCCTCAAAGTGCTGATTAAGCTTTCATGCATTAAGTGGCTTGTGTGCGATGGTGGCTTTTTAAAAATTTGATCTGCATGTGTACTACCGTGACTACTCACAAAGTAGAAGGAATGTACTTTTTGCGTTAAAAATAATTTTATTTTTTAAATTCAGCAGAATCCAAACTGTGATTTTGTTCTAAAGATGCGCTGTGTGTATAAAAGGCTATGAAACAGTTCCTTACACCGACAGGTCATGCACAGAATGATGTTCATATTCTGGGTGGTCAACACTGCCAAATTCTCACAGCTGGTTGGAAATGTGGGTTTCCAGGCCTTCATCGCCAAAGGATATTATTGAGGAACACAAATAGCACTCCAGGATGTAGCAGTAAATGAGATAAATATTCTTATCACATCGTTGCCTTCAGGAGTCAGGATGAAATTTCACAGTTCTTCATCTGCCTCAGGAGATTAAAAAAATTAGTGAGAGTGTAAATTGTAAATGGTCTGTTAGAAAGAACTTGCTGCTGGTATGAATGGCCTTTTCACATTCTATACTTGTATAACTTCTGACTGTCCATCACAAAGACCGCCTACTTCCACCTCCATAACATTGTCCACCTCCCCATCCTCCGCCTCAGTCCATCTGCTGCTGAAACCCTCGTCCATGCATTTATCAACTCCAAACTTGACTATTCCAATGCTCTCCAGACTGTTCTCCCATCCTCCAGCTTCCATAAACATCAGTTCATCCAAAACTCTGCTGCCAGTATCCTATCCCACACAAAGTCCTGCTCACCCACCACCTTTGTATTCGCTGACCTACACTGATTTTGGTCCCCCAACCCCTCCAATTTAAGATTTTAATCCTCATCTCCCTTTGTCTGTAACTTTCTCCAGCCCTACAGCCCTTGGAGAACTCAACCACATTTCTCCAACTCTGGCCACGTGCATCTCCAGTTCCTTCGCCCCACCAGTGGTCGCCATGCCTTCAGCCATTTAAACCCTAAGCTCTAGAAACCCCTCCCTCAACCCTTCTGCCTCTCCACCTCCCTATCCTCCTTTAAGACCTCCTTAAAACCCACCACTTTGATCGAGCTTCTAATCACCTCCTAATATATTTGGTTAAGTGGCAATTTTTGTCTGATTAAACTTCTGTGAAGTCCCTTGGGATATTTCTCTACATTAAAGGCACTATTTAAATGCAAGTTGTTGTTGTTGATTCTTGCTTATGGTAATGACCTAAATGTAAATGGTACTTTATGATCAATCAGTCTACAACATAGTTTATGTTTATGTATCCATTAAAGATCTTACATCTGCCCTCATACCCCAACACCCAACTTCCAGTGCATCCAACTGCTGCCAGAACCCACAGCCCCCCCACCACTTCTCCCAGATCCTCATACTCAGCCAGATGCTCTCATATGCCATGACCCCTGTTCCCAATGCTCTCTGACCCAACCTTCCCATTACTACTAAACCCCCTCCTGAACACTCTGAGATTCAATCATCACTCCAACACCACCCTCCCACCACTGCTACAACCCATAACCTCCCTCTCACATTACCACATGCCTCCCCACATACTCCCATTGCTTTCAGATCCCAAGATACCTCTCCCAATACTTGCATATCCCACAGCTCCCCACCAAATCTTCCAATACCCCATTAAAAACCTTCTCCACTTATCCCACATCTATAAACCGTCTTCCAAATCCTTGCACGCCTGAAACTTACCTAACATTCCCAAACATCAAGACTCCCTTCCTTAGTCTTATATATCTATCTATATTAAAATTCATATATAGGTCACATGGTCCATTGAAAATTCCTGTGTAAACATTTGCTCTGGACGTTTCAATGTTAACATGTCCACATTACCTGTTATGTGACCCTGTAATGCCAGTAGGTGGCACTCTACTACAAAATTGCAATGTTAATCTGATCACTTATCTGTCACGACTTTCTGTCATACATCAGATGCTACTGTAGAGCCTGCTGATCTCCTAAAACAGCTTTATCGCCATAGCTGCAGCCTGTGCTGTTGTGTAAACCGCTTTTATCTTTTAAACTGGTCAAACTTTATTCAAAGTTGTAGTCACCTCTCTTGAAGAAACGTTTGCAGCCCTCGGATATAAACTAGCCACAGTGCTTACCACTGACTTTATCCCCAACTTACCGCTGATCATGTCCTAGCTGATCAAAATTCCAAATAAAATGGAATATCATTTTTCTGTATTGAGGCTTCTAGGCCAGCTCCCAATTTTAACTTTGCTCTCCCCAAGTAAGTTTTTAAAAAAAATCTGGTATTGGATGCCTGTCCTTAACTTCTTGTTGCTACTGCTGTACCCACCACAAGGGGAAAGAGGTGTGTTCTCACTGCCATCAGTATCCCTCAGCTACCATTGACCCTTCCCCCCATCTGCTCTTGGCCGGCATTAGCCCCCATCCTGCTCCCTGTCACCCAGTAGACGAACCCACCCATCCTTAGCTGCTCCCCAGCCTACAGCGTCCACCCTGCTGAGCAGTGACCTTTGGCAACTCTGCTCGCTCTTGACTGGCAGGAAAGGGGATAGTGAGGGGGACATATCAGGTGTGAGGAAGCATGTTGCAGATTGAAGGGGAGGAGCATGTTAGAGAATGGTGAAGGGGGATGTTAAGGGAGCAAGGAGGCAGAGGAGAATGTTAGGGGCCAGAGGGGGATGTTAGAGAATGAAGAGGCATAGGGGCATGTTACTGGGGCACAGACAGATGTTAAGGAAACAGAGGGGAATGTTGTGCCGCAGCGGGAGAAGGTGATAATAGGAGAACAGAATAATGGGGGTGCAGAGCGAGAATAGGGAAACAGAGGAATGGGGGGAGGGTCAGGTGATGGTGATAGAGGAGATGGTGTCAAGAGAGTTCGATCAAGGGGATGAGAGGAGAATGAAGGCAGTGAGAGGAAGGGAAAGGAATAATGGCAAGCTGACATGGGGCAAAGGGGCTAGTGCTCCATTCTCTTCATGTTGCTTTCCGGATCCACTGGAAAATGTAGCCTGTTTCCTTCACAGCCCCCTTCCCCATCATGCCATCCACCACCTCACACCCGAAAGGAAAGAAAAGAAAAATAGACAGAAGATGGCACAGAGATGAGAAAAGACTTAGATAAGAGGAGACAGAAAGGAACAGTATAGAACAGAGAGAGAAAAGCAGATGAGACAGACACACAAAGAACTAGCAACATGAAGACAACAGAGATAGGTATAAACAGGATTTTATGCTCTAACTTCCCGTGAACAATGCCATGGGAAATTCACTACTTTTTTTTACTTGAGTCCCTACCTTTTCCCTCAATGTTCTCTCCTTCATCGCCACCCTAACTCTCTCCTTCCCACTTCATCCCATCATTCTCTTTTGCACTAAGTATTGATCACCAAACTTTTAACAGCCCCAATTCTTTCCTCCACCTTTCTCCCAGATGTTTCATACCTCCTCACCACTCAAGCCAAACTCTCCAATCTTTCCCCTTCACCCGTCACACATCAAACTTCACACTCACATAACAAGCTCTAACATGACCTCATCACCTTTCAGAACAAATCTTCCTCTTAAAAGTTATAGAAATAATTTGGTCAGGAATTTAGTTGCACCTCCCCACCATATTCCAGCCATCAAAATGCACATTTATAAAATTGCCCTGAAAGCTTCAACTTCCTACTTCATGATGCGCCTAGTGTCACACTCATCAACATCAGCACAACCTTCCTCCCCAGCAGACAAACTGATGCTCGCAGAAATATTTTTAATTATACCTACATACAGAACATTCCATGCTCATGTCATATAAAAATATTTACTCCACACAAATTGGGGGCGAAATTGGGCCCTGTCGTTCCTGTTTCAGAGGTGGTACGCAGACACCTAAGCCCCAAAAACAGCATCCGAGTTGCACGCGCACACATCTGATGTGATGAGCACAGGACGCCATCTTGGTAAAGGGGTTTGGGCCGTGCACCTAACAACCGCTGGCAGCATGTAGAGTAGGGAGATTATGATGTTAATCAGTGTGCAATTATTTTGGAACTCCATGCTCCAGCCAACACCCTGTCTTAACCTCACACAGCTGAACAGGACTTAAACGGCAGAAGGACCTCCCAGCAGCGCTGTTTAAAGGGATCATGCAGGAGTTACAGGGTAGTTGCTGGATTATTTATTCTGGCTGCTGGTGCAATTGTGGGTGTTTTTGGCGGTTTCCTATACTTGGCTAAAGTTACAATATTATATAGAGAGTGGTCAGGCTGGTCCTGCAGTTAGTGGCATTTAAAATAGTGTGCTAAAATGTTGCTTTCAGACATGGGTGGCTGGCTAGGGCTTCCTCTGGGAATTGAACATGACTGGGAGAATTAAGAGAGGCCACGCAGAGCAGGACAGGCTACTAGAAGAGGAGGAGACGGAGGAGCAGGGCGCTCAGAGGAGGCCGTATCTAAGGAGGGTCTTCAGGGACCAATTCTCTTACCTCAACTTCAGTGATGACCAGTGCATCCAACATCTGCAGTTCACTAAAGAGGTCGTGAAATTTGTCAACTGCTTCAGCCAGAACTGCAGCCTCAAAGCAGGGCAAGGACAGCATTGCCTGTGGATGTCAAGGTAACTATGACGCTTAATTTTTACGGCTCTGGCTCCGTTCAGGCTGCTGCTGGAGATATAAGCAACATCGCGCAGTTTGCAGTGCACTGCTGTATAAGGGAGGTCACTGAGGCTCTGTAAGCATTCAGAAACGCCGCATTCCCTCTTGCCAGAGAAAAGCAGCAGGAGCGAGTACAAGGATTTGCTCGCATTGCAGGCTTCCCTATGGTGCAGGGTGCCATTGATAGCACACATATTGCCATGTTTGCTCCACATCTGAACTCATGAACAGAAAGGGATCCAACTCCCTCAATGTGCAGCTGGTGTGCGAGCACACACATGCAGGTCAATGCCCATTATCCTGGCGGCAGTCCTCTGTGCCACCTATATTTCAACCAGCGTGGCAAGTCAAAGGCTGGCTACTGGCCGACAAGGGTTACCCCCTCATGAAGTGCTCATGACTCCGGACTGGAATGCACACACATGTGCACAGCAGGCGTACAATGAGAGCCATGCTACCACACGGAACATCATCATGCACACCACAGGCGTCCTCAAGCAACACTTCCGCTGCCTGGACCGCTCTGGAGGAGCCCTGCAGTACTCAGCTGAGGGGTATCAAGATTTGTCGTTGTATGCTGCATGCTGCACAGCCTCGCCATTATGAGGGAACAGCCCTCGCCACCGCCTATCAGGCAAGAGCGTAAGCAAGAGGAAGAGGCAGAGGAAGAAGAGGCAGAGAAGGAGGAGGAGGAAGAGATAGAAGAGGAAGTGGAGGAGGAGAAGGAGGAAGTGCAACAGGAAGTGGAGGAAGAGGCAGGGAGGCTACAATGTAGACAGGCCCTGTCTGCCAGGGCTCTGCATGATCAGATTATTAATTAGTGATACCAGTAACCTCAACGACCCCTCCCCATTCACCAACAGTCCCACACTCCTTACCTTTCCTCTCCCCCATGACCATCAAATCATCCTCCTTATCATTACACATTGCTTCCTCCCTCAGCTCATCACAGAAATAAAAACCACCAAATGCCAATTCAAATCCACATTTATAAATTAATAATTTCAAACAAAATGATACTCCTCACCCTCGTGCATTCCCTTAGTGCCTGTCATTCATGTGCCTTTATCTTTCCTAGTGCTCCTACAAGGTGCATCCCCAGTGGCTGGAGCATGGGTGGTGGAAGGCTGCTGACCTTCAATTGAGGAGAGTGCAGATGGCCGTGGAGGACAACCTCGAGCAGCTCTGGGCCGAGAGGGCCCAGCCTCAGACCGCACCATCTTAGCCTGGGCTGCAGCAGTCTGGCCTGGCTGGCTGACAGGCAACAGCAAGGGCACTGACGGAGTGGCAGGGGTGGGAGCAGGAATGCTGTCAACCCGAGAGGGGACAGCAGGTTCATCTTCCATGGTGCCACTGCCACTCTCCCGGGGCGGCACCTCAGCAATTCTGGTGATTTGTTGGAGAACAGATTCATAGAATCATAGAAAATTTACAGCACAGAAGGAGGCCATTTGACCCATCGTGTCTGTGCCGGCCAAAAATGAGCCACCCAGCCTAATCCCACTTTCCAGCACTTGGTCTGTAGCTCTGTAGGTCACGGCACTTCAGGTGCATATCCAAGTACTTTTTAAATGAGTTGAGGGTTTCTGCCTCTACCACCCTTTCAGGCAGTGAGTTCCAGAACCCCAGCACACTCTGGGTGAAAACATTTTTCCTCAGCTCCCCTCTAATCCTTCTACCAATCACTTTAAATCTATGCCCCCTGGTTATTGACCTCTCTGCTAAGGGAAATAGGTCCTTCCTATCCACTCTATCTAGGCCCTTCACAATTTTGTACATCTCAATTAAATCACTCCTCAGCCTCCTCTGTTCCAAAGCAAACAACCCCAGCCTATCCAATCTGTCATCATAGCTAAAATTCTCCAGTCCTGGCAACATCCTCGTAAATCTCCCCTCTACCCTCTCTATTGCAATTACACCTTTCCTGTAATATGGTGACCAGAACTGTATACAGTACTCAAGCTGTGGCCTAACTAGTGTTTTATATAGTTCTAGCATAACCTCCCTGCTCTTATATTCTATGCCTCGGCTAATAAAGGAAAGTATCCCGTATGCCTTCTTACCTATCTTATCTACCTGTCCTGCTATCTTCAGGGATCTGTAGGCATGCACTCAAAGTTCCCTCACTTCTTCTATACTTCTCAGTATCCTCCCATTTATTGTGTATTCCCTTGCCTTGTTTGCCCTCCCCAAATGCATTACCTCACATTTCTCCGGATTGAATTCCATTTGCCACTTTTCTGCCCACCTGACCAGTCCATTGATATCTTCCTGCAGTCTACTGCTTTCCTCCTCACTATCAACCACACGGCCAATTTTGTATTATCTGCATCATTGCTGGACTGCTGTGATGCCCTGGAAGCCCCTTTCAACAGTGGTACTCAGAGCCATGATAGCAGTGGTTTGAGCTTCCAAGGCAGCAGTCTGACCTTTGATGAACTTTATGCTGCAGTGGAAGCTGTAACGTCGGTCATGATGAGTTCCACAGGGTGTGCTGATCGGAGGTGACTACCCGTTCCATGTGGGAAAGGATGGGCTCCAAGCTCTGCGCAAAGCCCTGTACCCAGTTGGAGCTGGACTCCTCCATGCCCCTTGACATTGCGTGCAGGTTTTCTGGCAGGCTTTCCAGTACACCAAGCATTTGGTTGTGTACGCCAATCAGCCTTCTTCTGTAGCTTGGCCCATTGAATTCATCATCTGACTCTTCTGCAGCAAAACTAGCGTGTGACCTTGCCCTCCAGCGAGCTGGCACCTGCGGTATCCATTCCCCCCGCCTTGGCTCCTGTGCCCAGTGTCTCACCACATGCAGATCCCTCCTCTATCCTAGCCTCTAAACTACGTGCAGTGTCAGCCTCTGAGCTGGTGGCTGCGAGTGTAAGATCAAGTGATGGTGTGTCTTCATCATCACTGACATCTTCCTCTGCCTCCTCTGACTGGGCAGGTTCCAGTTCTTTGCTATCTGAAATGACAAAGGGACACGGGTTGAGTTGTGGTGAGGGGAGAGGAGAAAGTAAGACGTGCATGCTCACACCATCTGCAGCACGTGAGTCAGAAAGAATTGTGGGATGAGGGAGAAGTGGGAAGTGAGAAGGAGGATTAGGTATGCAGAAGCCCTCATCATCGATACTGCCACAGCCTCAGCAATGGCCCTTCCAATGATGGCCAGCATTGTCTCCACCATGGGAGTTATGACATGTAGGCGTGCCTGTCCTCCTCCAGTTCTTTCTTGCTGCCTACTGTTGTGCACCACCTTCTCCTACAAGAAAGAGGGAAGTGTATCAGTGAGTGCCCTGCTAGATGGTTGGGTGATGTGGCTGTCATGGTTGAATAGCTGCCAGTATGTGTGACCTGTGAGTTGTGGGTGTGCGGCTTGTAACAGTGGTAATGTGTGAGGGTGAGATGCATATGATTTGAAGGGTTGAGTACTGGTTGAAAGAGATTGTTGCTAGGTGGGTGATGGGGTTGTAGTGCCTTGAGCAATGGATGAGGCTAGTGGTGCAGTTGGTAGGATATGCCACTTGAAACTTAAATTCACTCACCTTGACCACTCGTGTCAAATCATTGAACTTCTTCCTGCACTGCACCCATGTTCTTGGCGCTATGCTCCTGGCATTGACCACATCTGCTATTTCCTCCCACTGTCTCTTAAGCATATTTCTGGAGGCTAGCCACTCCAGATATTGGAGCCCCCTGCTGACGCATGCAGCCAATCAACAGCACAGGTAGCGCTGGCGGCACGCAGCAATCATTCAAGTGATCAGGCAGCACGAATGTTATGTGCTGCCTGCATCACAACCAATGGGCGCGGGTTAATCGCGGACCGCAATCGCAGCGCCCGTTTTCTGGGGTTATCCAATTTAACCCCCGTTATGTCTTATATGCACACTATATATACATGTTACACACACATATTTCATATATTTCAACATAGACAGTGACAAACTTCATGATGCATCTGCATGCTGCGCTGCCCTAGTGGCTTAATCATACTCGCAATAGCAACACCCTTCAACTCACATGGTTCTGCTCCCCACTGACAGAAATTGGAATGCCCTTTTTGTATTGGCACCTACTGCAGCTCGTCAATAAATTTCATGCTGCAAGCAGCAGAAAGCGTCGTTTAAGGAGCTCCGACAAGCAAAATGTTGAGTATCGTCAGTTTTAGCATCTAATGAGGTCTCCAGTACATGGTGCTGGGAGTATAATGACCGTGACAGTGGCAGGTGAAGAAACCAAGCAGAAACAAAATGTTTGTCCTTCTGGTACAATTCCATGGGATTTCTACCTTTTCTTAAGAAACTATAAGTGGCATTATCACATACTTATGAAATGCTGGAAGCTGTACCTGTTTCTAGCAGTGCTCTTTGAGTAGTTTGGGAATACCACGTCGCATGGAAAAGAACTTTCATTTATATGGTGCACTGCACATCCTCAGGACATCCCATAGTATTCACAACCACAGATTTACTTTTGACTGTAGTCAAAGGATAACACTGCAGGTGATTTTCACACATCGCTGGCCGTTCTTCATCCCCTGCGTGATCTCGCGGGATGTGGACTTCAGTTGTGCCCTGATAACGCAAAAGGACTAATTTTCCATGGTCTGCTTGGTCCTCAGTTCCTGTTCACTGCTGGGTTCACGCCTGAAGTCAGGCGCGAACCAATTTCTAGGCCATCAACTTTTATTGAGTTACAGGGGTAGCCAGGTTCTGCTTTTATTGATATCAGTTTTCATGTTCTGTGTTAATTTGTCCTCGAGTTGCTGCTCTTAGTTCTTTATTTATAAATTCCTGTTCTTTTCTTCATATTGTAAATTGTCTGCTCCTGATTCTAGGCTGCCAGAAAGTACCCATAGAACCACTGAAGTTTACACCATAGAAGGAGGCCATTCGGCCCATTGTGTTTGAGCCGGTTCTTTGCGACAGCAATCCAAAGCTATTCCTTGATCTCTCCCAGGCTTTGTATCTTCCTCAGTTTCAAATATGAATCCAATTTTCCCTTAAAAGATGCAACTGTCTTTGCTACAACCATTCCCTGTAGCAAAGCTTTCCATACTCCAAAAATCCTCTGCTAAAAAAAATTCTGCTAACCTCTCTCCTCACTCTTAATGACAATTTTAAAGTGACTGACTCCCCAACCATTCACAATCAACATATTTCAGAATTTTAAAAACCTATGCTAAATTTGCTATTTAATCAAAGATATTTATGGTTTGTATAATTTTTAAATACTAACCACATATACCTAAAGCATTGGCCCGGTATTTTGCGCTGAACGGCGAACAAATGGTGCCCACCATTCATTAGTTTTAAACTTACCCACAAACTATCCATGGCTTCTGGGCACCAACCTGCTGCAATGAGGAGCCAAACAAAGTACAGTGTCCTGTCTCGGGCATCAGTGAGCTGTGTGAGCGGGGAAAGGAACTGTCTGTCCAATCAACCATTCAGGATGAAGCATCCTTGACAAGCCACGCAGAGTGACAACCAGAAAGTGCAAACTACAATAGTAAATTCAATGTAAAATCAATTAGAGGAAGCAAAATAAAGAGAGGTTAAGACATTTGAATTAAAAGACAGAGATAAGAGACAGAAAGCAAAAGAAACAAAATATATTTTTTTAAATGCCCAACAATTAAAATCGGAAGGAATGAGACGTCACACTTTTAAAAGTTCATTTTCAGTGCCAGAGAGGTTGTTTGGCAGTCATTAAGACTTACCACATCGTTAAAAGTTAGCTTAGGCCTAAAAAGCCGAGTGTAGATTAGTTCATTTCCAGCTGGGCAGGACAGCATCTTCGCACTGGTCCATTCATTCTAACGGGGATCCAGCCGGCGATCTGTCCTTCCCGCGCAGCTTTCGGAGGAGCAGGGCATCTCATACAACAACTTCTGGATTTGCGCGTTTGACTGCACATGTGCGCTCGCCAGAAGTTGCTCTTTCTTTTGCCCTTAAATAACGATGAGTGTTGTTTGGGTCTCCATTATTTTTGGAGCAAACTCCGGCCCATTGTCATACATTCTGTGTAATCTGTGCATCACAGTGATTAACAGAAATTATAAATCCGACTCTCATTACAATGAGAGAGTTATTTTACAGAGATTATTTACATCACTTGTGTGGTTCCAGGATAATTGAAATAAAAATCATGTTTCACAACAAAGCAGCAGCACCATTATACAATTTGCGCCCTAATTCTCTGTCTAAGAAATATTAAATGCTACTAAAGGAAACTTCACTTAAACTATTACATTTTGTGGATCTTTACAAACCTTATGACAGATTATTTTGCCTGTCATAATTCAGATCACTCCAATTCCCCAGACCTTCAAGAGTGACTAGCACTTTGGGACGTTCTGAGAATGTAAAGGGCGCTTTATAAATTTAAGTTTGTTCTTTCTTTTTATGCCTTGAAATCTAAGAAATGTTGTGGTAAAGTGTCCATGAAACAAACAAAATTGCTTTTAAGTACTGCACTATATTATGCCTCCATAAGATTTACTCCAGTTTTTGAAAATGGAAGAGCATCAAAAGACCTCATCTTTAATGTATAAAATATAGTGAATTTATTAAAAATAAAAACAAACAATTTAACAATGATATAACATTAGTTATATAGTTATATATTTACAGTAGAATGTCGTTCATCCACTTCCTTGAGTAGACAAAATAAGAAAAAGAATGTAGCTGTAAGATTGAATCTAATCGGTTATAAATGGCTATTAAACAAACACGTTATTTTTTATTTAAGTGGGAATTCAAAACTGTCACAGGTTTCTTCTTCTGAGATTTTCAGCTGTCTCTTCACATCAGATTCTTGAATTGCCCGCTATTAAAGCAAACGAATCTCTTTCGTGTGTCAGTAATGGATTACCAGACTATCCTGGATTTTAAGTAACGTGACAGCGTCAAATATAAACCCAATCGGTCACAATCTGTATATATTTGAAAATTACCAGGGAGACTATAACAACAGCATTGTATCAGGTTAGGCCAGGTGCACAACCTTTGCTTTATCTGGCTGTTACACTCGACAATGACTGGGTCTTAAAGGGGCAGTACCACCAGTCAAAAAAGCACAGTTTTTGTCACAGAAACCCGTAGCATTGGTGATAACATATTTCACAGAAATCTGTGTCCTGTAACCATTACTTTTACTCCTGAGACTGAATAGAAACTGCATACAAATTTGTTACATGTGTTACACAGTCACCTGATTTCTGAAAATAAGTCCTATCATTTGAAGCACATGAAACTGCTTTGACCAAACATCCACCATGATTACAACAAACCTACCCACAGATGGAGTTGTCCTTCAAAATCATTCCATACAAACCTTCCTCAGGTATGTTTCACTACCTGAAGCAGTTGATTGTTGCTATGTTACTCCCTAGAATGTTGAATCATTCTATGTTCTGATAAATCATTTGGTATTTCCCTGATTTCCTTATTTAATCCATTTAACTCCTATTTCAAATGAAAACATTTTCTAACACAGGATAAATCCAGCTGATTACCTTCAGCTTATTTACCATTATTCAAAATGGCAGTAGGTGGACCAGGAGCTCAGTGCATTGATGTAGCAGCACATTGATCCATGGAGGTGGCTTATCTTCTTCACTCCCTTTATGGTGCACTGTTGCTCTGGGACAGGTATGGAACAGAAGGTGATGTGCTTCCCAGAAAGAGAAGAGTACAATTTGAGATGATCCACACTTGTCTCATACACCACTTAGCAGCCAGCGCGAGAACACCCAGAGGGTAGAGGCCTTTGAAACTATCCAAAAATATCATTATTGTAACAATTGTGACAAACTGAACTGTTTGCCACTGTCTTTGACACCCTGAAGTCGCTGCTCTTCGTGTACATAATTTTTGGCTTCCAAGCCAGAAATTCTTGGCAACAGTAGACTTTAAAACTATGCATTCATATATAATGTTATAGAATGTATATGTGCAGGAAATGTTGGAATGTGGATTTCATTAGAAATCTCGTTAGCTTACCAGTTATTTTTTTTTGGGGGGGGGGGGAATGTAAAAACTGTTAGGATTCAACAAACAAGTAAAAATGTATCTCATCAGTCTCAGCAAAGCGCGCCGATAAACTGTATTTATTTAATGCACGTGTTCCTTTTCTTTGGAAAATAGGAGATGCGACTTAAGTAAAAACTCTAGCCCCTTTATTCCACCTATGGGGCTTGGTCTAAAGCCTCACACAGCCGGAGGGTGAATTCAAGCACACTTACAGATTGACCCGAATCAAAACTCCCACATTCCACAACGGATTTAACTTATTGCCCACATCAACAAACAAAAACTCGACCTAACAATAGAATGCACCAAAAAACCATGGTGACAACCTGCATCGCAATAACACCGAATTCCACTGCAAATCTTTGCTGTGTATCAGCTGGTTGCAGGTTGAAAAAAAAAGGGGAAACGGCCAGACAGACGCTAGCGAAGAATGACCTAGGAAATCCAACCCAAATAGCATTTAAAATATAACTCTAAGTGCACAGCACCACGAGCAAATGCTGCCTTCAAAAATTGCAATGAAATTGCAATAAACTGACGATCTATGGATTGAAAGTGAGTTATTTTGCGATCATTGAGAAGATAAAACATGTAAGCAGCACTTTCTGTTTCCCTCCCAATTAATTTCCTTTGATGCTTTCTGATGATCTTCGGTTACACGGCTTGAAAACCCAGCAGTCACCCGATCGCCGCAGATCTCCCTGACTGCCCGCCTCACAACAGTGTTTTGTTCTTCCTCGCTGCTGCACACACCTCAGATGGTCTCACAGTAAATCCTGTCAGATAAACCACCTCACAGAAAGTGCTGTGATGTCAGATGTAAAGAATGCCACCTAGGGCTTAATGCAAGGTGGTGAGGTGGGGGTGGGGGCGGGGGGGGGGGGGGTGGTGGTGGGGGAAAGAATGGGATCTGGGCAAACAATGAGCAGTTTGTCTGCTTAATGCCCGCTCTGCAACTGAGTGGAAATGCTACTTCCATCGCTAATCTACAAACAGAATTAAACTTGTTGAAAGACATCAGATAAACAGCGTTGTCTTGTTCCATAATAAAAATTGAAACCGTACTTTGCAGCTGGAAACTGATTCAGGAAATTTGCTTTCCAATAGCCCTGCTACATTTTTGAATAATATAAAAAAGTTATTTTAAAAAATAGACAAATAACAGCATCTTGAGTGCACCGCTGTGGAATCGGCCCTTAGCTTTAAAGATGGTAAGTCACTGTAAAATAGGAGAGGTATTCTAGAAATCAACACATCAAACTATAGTATTGATTTCCACTCTTAGAAGGGAAATGATAAATTTTACTTCTAAATTTCCACAGCTTTTAGTCCTGTGCCATTTTATATTTATAAAAAAACCAACCCCAGCAATTTTGCGAAGGCTTAAATGAGTATGATAAATGAAACTACAACTGGGCATAGGCTACAGATGAGCATTTGAACTGTAAATGTGACATCAAATTGTGGATGAGTCAGAATTTTCTCCAACTTAACATCAGCAAGACTGAAGCCACCTCACTCAACTATAACCAAAAACTTTGCATCTAAGCCCTTGATTCTACCCTCCTCCCTGGCTGTTCTCTCAGGCTGAATCCAAACAGTGCACACTTTCAGTAACCTGTTTGACCCTAAGCTGAGCTTCAAGTCCCATATCCTATCCATCACCAAGACTGCCTATTTCTACCTCATCAAAATTATTTGTCTCATCTCCTGCCTCTCCTCTAACACCACCCAAACCCTCATCCATGCTTGTGTCACTTCCGGCTTGACTTTTTCACTGGTTTTCTAAGTCCCCAACTTGTCAAAATTGCTGCTGACTCCATTTTGATCTGCACTGAGTCCAATTCTCCTACAATCCCATCCTTGATAACCTCCATTGAATCCCTGTCCATCAACATATTGAATTCAAAATCCTTGTCTATAATGACATCCATGGCCTTGCACCTTCCTCTGCAACCTCGGCCTGCCCTAAATGCCAGGACACATCCTCAGGTCTTCTGACCCTGGTCTCCTTTGCATCATCCCCTTCTCTCTGTTCCATCTTTAATTCAGAGAATTCAGCTGCCTTGGTCAAGCACTCTAGAATTCTCTCCCTCAACCCCTTTACCTTGCTATCTCTCTCTATTCCTTCAAAAGCCTACTCAAAATTTCCCTCTGATCATGCATGGAGTAACTTCCCCTAACTTTTTTCCTGCTATTGCTCAGTGTTCATTCTTTGCCTCTGTGAAGCATCTTGGGATGCTTTACTGTTGAGCACATAATTTAGGCTGACATTTTTGTGCTGCGCTGATGGAGTGCTGCATTGTCGGAGGTGCCATCATTTGGATGAGAAGTTAAACTGAGGTCTGCTGTGCCTGTTCAGGTGATTGTACAAGATCACATGGCACTGTTTGAA
The DNA here is from genome assembly GCF_035084215.1 of Heptranchias perlo. Lineage (NCBI taxonomy): Eukaryota > Metazoa > Chordata > Chondrichthyes > Hexanchiformes > Hexanchidae > Heptranchias > Heptranchias perlo. Next base: position 43,590,621 of record NC_090334.1, read on the forward strand.
GAAGAGCAATTCTCCCAGTATCCTGGCCAACATTCCTCCCTCAATCAATTCTATCAAAACAGATTAACTGATCCTTTTTCTCATGGCTGTTTGTGGGACCTTCCTGTTTTCAAATTGCCTGCCATGTTTGCCTAAATAACTATGTTGTAAGATTCCTTACAACATAGTTGTTGTAAGATTCCTTACATTTGTCCACCCCAGTCCATCACCGGCATCTCCACATCATGCCTAAATAACAACAGTGACAACACTTCAAAAGTAATTAATTGGCTGAGAAAGCCTTTGGGATGTCCGGAGGACATGTTAGGTGCTATACTTGTCCACTGAAAGTTCTTTCTTTCTTATGGCACTATATACTTGCAAGCTGTTTTAATAAATAAACAATTGGATGGACCAAGGCCTTTTTCACTTGTTGAGTCTCTCATTATCACTCCATTATTGATTGACTAAGTGATATTTGGCCTTTGCTTGGAACTGACGATCCTGAGGCCCCATCCTGATTGCTCACGTGCAAAACGCCTCTTCTTTCCAACAACCAAGCCACTTCCAGGAAGGGACAAGTAGACCAACAGAGGAAGGGGAAATATGTCCATTGTAGCTCATATCATGAGGCTAGGCAAGGGATAACCACCTTAAGAAGTGAGATTCTCCTGTTAGACCCCAAGCAATTGGAATGCTAATACTGGCCTCGGCGTCCCTGGACTAGGAATAAAGTCAGATAGGCTCCTAATCACTCTCCAGTGATCTTTGCTAGAAAGTCCTCGAGTGTGACCATTGGGTGAAGACTGGATTGGGTTTAGCTGTGATCCATTCACAGTCCAAGTGTCTGCTGATATTCACTGTCCAGGCATATACATAAATAATGAATACATGGGTGAGGTATTAGAGAGCTGGCACACATGGAACTGCACCCTGACAAGAGTCAGGAGAGCAAGGAATGAAACACTTCTGTTAATAGACTGGTTTATTTTTGTGTAAGTCTGCAATGTCAGTGAATTCTAGAAAATGGCATAGCAACATTTTACTTACAAATAATAATAAGCAACAATATTTTAATGCATTAATGGCATAGGAGCAATATTTAAAAAATATTAATTGGTTTTTAATTCCAAACACGCATAACCTGGTACTATCAGGATGCTACCGGGACTTGATGGTTTGACTTATAGGGAGAGGTTGGATAGACTGAGACTTTTTTCCCTGGAGAGTAGGAGGTTAAGGGGTGATCTTATAGAAGTCTATAAAATAATGAGGGGCATAGATAAGGTAGATAGTCAAAATCTTTTCCCAAAGGTAGGGGAGTCTATAACGAGGGGGCATAGATTTAAGGTGAGAGGGGAGAGATACAAAAGGGTCCAGAGGGGCAATTTTTTCACTCAAAGGGTGGTGAGTGTCTGGAACGAGCTGCCAGAGGCAGTAGTAGAGGCGGGTACAATTTTGTCTTTTAAAAAGCATTTGGACAGTTACATGGGTAAGATGGGTATAGAGGGATATGGGCCAAGTGCAGGCAATTGGGACTAGCTTAGTGGTATAAACTGGGCGACATGGACATGTTGGGCCGAAGGGCCTGTTTCCATGTTGTAAACTTCTATGATTCTATGAAAAGAAACATGGTGTGGCAATCACATTTCCTATCAGACACATATCAAACCCAATGCTTGGCATTTAGAAAACAAAAATATAAAAGTAGATAGTTTTCACTACCTTCATGATAACAAACACAGAGTGCATAATAGATTTAATTTGTGCGAGTTACCAGGTGAGGTGAACCCTGCGATAAATTCCATATCCCACTGGTACTCATCATGTATACTTATTTATTACACATTAATAGTTTAGTATCACTAGAATTAAATATCTAATGAGCATGCATGTTGATGTCAATTCAGCTAGCGAAAGATACTAAAAGAGATAGCGAGTACTGAGTGCTCCAAATAGAGTTTTGTATCCAGTTTACAATCCCTAGACTTTATTTGTCACACTACCATATAAAGAGTCAACAGATTTAGGGTTATTTTGTTTGAAATAAGATATTTGGAAATCCAGTTAAAATTCCACACTGTTTGTTGAATAGTCTGAGTTTGTGAAACAGTGTTCATTTAAGACTTAACCATGCAGGTACAATAAATAAAAGATTAAGGATTACTCGTATGACACAAACTTAAAAATAAGATGGCTATCCACAGCTTTGCTTTGAACCCACATTCAAGCATGGAAAGATGGAGACAAGACATGCTACCACAAATCTCCGATACCTAACATTCTTTCTTAAAATCAGGTTAACAATGCTGGTAAATTACTTGTCTGCTGTGCCCTCTACTGGCTGTAAACTTAAATGCATTGAAATGTTGACAATGTATTTGGTTGTCTTGACAATTCCTTTTCAGCACCCTGGGAATACTGTTGTCTACAGTGAAAAACAATTTGTCTACACCAATGCGAAACAGCCATCTGGTCAAACAGCTCAGGTACCCACATAAAACTCAAAGGTCTCAATAAGCATTTCATTACTGTGGTGTTGAAACTGGGTAGTGTATTCAGAGATACAGGGAGTTCAGGAGTCTACTTGCACATTGCAGAGAATCAGTAGTGTGTAAAGACTCCACTTCTCTCCTCAGTAAAAGTCACAGGTGTCACCCTCCATAAAAAGTAAGCAAAGAATAGACACTGTGGGTGGGACGCAGAGAGTCGAGGGATTTCATTAAGATATACTTATGGTGAATATTACCTGTCCCAGGTGTGTCAATGCTACCGCAGAATCTGGTACCTTATTAATGGTGTTCCAGGGGAAACATTATCCTGTGAGCACTGAGGGGTCATTATCAATCAGCCATAGAACAGCAGACAGGTGAAAGGAGGGTGCTGTGCTTTTTGACATGTGGATAGCAAAGCCAAGCTTCGGAAAGCATTAATCACATATGCTTGAATAATGCAGGAAATACCATGGATAAATTCCTTGAAACAATGCAATTTAATCTGATAAACGTAGTATGTAAATCACAGGTTTGTTTAGCGTAGGTGAGTGGATAGGATGTTGAGCTTGGCCATATCCAACCTGGGCAAAAGACATCAAACCTGAGCCTCCTACATAGCATTCCTGTTTAATGTGAAATATTGGAAAGCACAGAGTGACACCAAAAGACAAATACAACCATGTTACATAACTGAATACTTAGCATTAACACAGATTACATGTACAGAGCACTGTATTATTTATATTTCATTGGTTTCCAGATTTTAAACACAACTCAAAAGGTGGCAAAAGATTTCTTCAATGTATTCAAAGAATATATAAACAAAGCAATATGCTATGGATAAATATCAATTCACTGTTCTACACTGAGGTAGCAGTTTTTAAAAGTTTCACTTACCCATGCAATTCTTTCACAACTTGAGGTACCACATGATTTTTCCCCCTGCTTCTATATTTTCCATGATAATGCATAAAAATCTCAATCAGCAGTCAAGATGCAGGTTAATAATACAAATTCTTCAAAGCAACTGTGAGAAATCACTCTGAAAATCAAGTGAAACATGCCCCAACAAGAGGGAAAGAAATTATACTATCTAACCTACAGAGAGAAAGAAATGATCAGTGCATGAGCAATTACAGAAGAAAAGTTAAGTAACTGGAAATAATACAACCACTAAGAGGCAAGAAAGACGATCATTGTGTGCAAAGGTTGCTCCAGTACATATCGGTCAGCTGTAGTAAGTGAGATTTTTATTTTGGTCTGAAGCATGTGCTACTGATGTTACACATACACATGAAACTAAGCAGTTTCATAAACTACCATCATTTTTGTGAATTGTAATCTGATATTCAGAGTGCACTCCTTTAGGAGACACCTAGTAAGGAGTAAGATCATCTGTGGGGACAGAAAGGATGAAAACTTCAAATCTTATTGCCATCACATACTGTAACAGAAGCATAAAGACAAACTTTACACATTCCCTCAACATGGCAGCAATAGTGTAAATTATCTTGCTATAACGTTCAGATTGCTATTTTCCCTGCACATGGGACACCTTACGAACATATTAAAATGACGGGTAGGAAAAGACCATCTGGTCCATCAAGCCTGTCCCACTGTAGTGATGCCTGAATCATCACGATTGGACACTTCGTACCCGCAAGTAGTCATATAATCTCCTGGGAGAGACAAAAAAAAGATAAAAACCCAAGGCCAAGTACGGAAAAAAAATCTGGAAAATTCCTCTCCAACCCCCCCCCCCACCTTAGGCGATTGATACAAGTCCAGGAGACAACATTGACTATACTTATATTACCTGATAGTTCACCTACCTTTTATAAGATGTGGGGCGCTAAATTGGGCTGTGTAGCGCCCGTTGTTTCGGCACTACTCGGCCTCTTCGACATCCAAGATGGGGTCTTGGATGCGCACGCATGTTTCCAGCATGATGTGCGCCAGATGCCATCTTGGTATAGGAGTTAGCGCAGGCACAGATAACGAACGCTGGAATCATGTAAAGTAGGGAGAAAATGGCTTCAATCAGTGTACAACGCTGATTTAAAGTGATAGACACCATTTTGGGAATTAACACTCAACTCAATGCAGTCTTAACCCCGACCATCTGAACGTGTCTTAGAGTGCCTGGAGGACCCCCCACCGGCACTATTTAAAGGGACCATACAGGATTTACTGGTTAGTGGCTGGGTTATTGCTTCTGGCTGCCGAAACAGTTGTAACTGTTTTTGGAGATCTCCTACTAGGACGCGGGAACATAGTCTAACATTTAGAGCCAGGACGTGCAGGAGTGAAGTTAGGAAATGCTTCAACGCGCAAAGGGTGGGAGACGTTTGGAACGCTCTTCTGCAAACGGCAGTTGATGCTAGCTCAATTGAGAATTCTAAATCTGAGATTGATAGATTTCTGTGAACCAAGGGTATTAAGGGATATGGGGCTAAGGCCCATATGGAGTTAGGTCACAGGTCCACCCTGATCTGATCGAATGGTAGAACAGGCTCGAGGGGCTAAATGCCACAGCCACTTTCTGCCTCCTGATATGTGCCAGCTTCTCCTGCAAGAAAGCAGGACGTGTGTCTGGGTGATGTGCCTACCATGGTTGAATAGCTGCCAGTGTGTGCAGCCTGTGAGTTGTGGGTGGGCGGCTTGCAACGGTGGTAATGTGTAAGGGTGAGAGGGTTGAGTACTGATTGAAAGAGTTTGTTGGTAAGTGGGTGATGGGGGGTGTAGTGTGTGGAGCAGCGAATGTGGCTAGTGGTGCAGTTTGTAGGAGACGCCACTTGACCTCACTCACCTTGACCACTCATGTCAAAGCATTGAACTTCTTCCTGTACTGAATCCATGTTCATCATGCTGTGCGCCTGGCATTGACTTCATCCCCTACTGCCTCCAACTACCTTTTGGGTGTATGTCTGGAGGGCCTCATCCCCCCCCTCCACGGATATAGGATGTCCCGCCTTCTGTCCACTTCTTGCACCAAGGCCTCTGATGCATCAGCAGAGAACCTTGGTGCATGGAGTCTCAGATCGGCAGATTGGTGAGGTCTGGCATGCAGATTGGAGGATGTGGGATTTAGTGGTGCGCAACCTTTATTCAATGTTTTAACATAACTCATCAGTATGTAAAAATAGGGATGGGACCTGCATCTGTGCTTTACATGTGCGATGTCTGATCTCCGTTCAGACTCCGTGCAGACAACAAGCTGTTATATTCAGCAAATAACACGTACCAGCTACCTTTAAGAGATTTATAACAGACAGCCTGCCTTTAAGAGGTTGGAGCTCCCCCTGCTGATAGAATTTGCATGGAATCCTCATTCAACACTGATTTCCAACGCAGATTGCAGGTGAGTCCTCAGGCCTGACAAAAATCTCATCCTGCCTGCGCAGGGGCCATTGGGCGCGAGGTAATAGCGGATTGTGCTACTCCCGCCCAAAAACAGGCCCTATCCAATTTTTTCCTTGTGATCTCTGCCCCATACATTGAGACCTGAGAATATTCAACAATTGTTACGTTTCAAACTTTCTTTTCACTGCTATCTACTTCAAAATACTGAAAAACTAGTTCTTCGTCTTAATATTTAAACTAATATTATGGCTGGACTGGATACTGCACACTGAGTGAGGGGTTGTCAAATCACTCAGGAAAGGGTTAGTATTACATGCATTTTTAATGTTTTTACAAGACATTCAAATAAAACTTTCCAAAAAGGCACAGCTTGGGCAGTTTTACAGGATTCGCCAGTGTCCCCCTGCATCACACTGTGCCACTCCCCAGAACCCCCAAACTGAACAAATAAATAATAGTTAAATAGAACCTACAATAAGCTTTGAATTTACCAGTCATAACCCGGCACTGGAGACTGCTTCAGATATGTTGTTCTCTGTCCAAATCAAGGTGACTGTACCACATTCATTATACCACGTAGAGGAGTTCAATGTTTTGGTTTTGTTTCAGAAGGAAATTGCTCATATATATTTGCATTTCCCATCTCACCATGCCTCTAGGTACCTAGGTTTTTCATAGCCTGTCAAGTCCACCGAATAGGTAAACTTGTGTACCTCTTTAGAACAGGCTTCAGTCCTCCTCCAATTTATTGTAATTAGATAACTTTTTGAACTCAACAGGTCAACAAGATTGGGGATGACCCTCATCAGAACACCATCAGTGAACAGATAAATCCAATGTTTTCAGGTGCTGGTCCAATGCTGTCACAAGCTCCAATGGCTACCAGTGGCTCTGGGGTTAGAACAAAATGGTAGTGACAGACGATGCCTCTAATGTGTGCTGTTGCCAAGGTTAAAGAAATTAGAGATGGAATGTCCCAAGGGAACACAGCAAAGTTTAGTGATGAGAAGTAGATGTGATCATCCACTTCATCGAGGCTCAACTCTAAGTTACACTGCTACAGGGAAGCAGGAAAGATCTTTCGCATCTGATCTCCCCAGAAGTATGCCAGCTGCCAAATTGGAACCCAGCGACTTCCAAATTTCCAGGGCGCCCACCTGAAGCAGGCATTGGGCACTTTAAATATGCAAATCGGGGTCCTAGCACCTGTTGTAGGACCATGCTCAAAATTTGTCATCAACTAGTTGGAGCTGCTACTAGCTCTACTAAACTGCTGCAGGCCACTGCTGGCTCGGGTTTCCCTCCCTCCGGTTTGCCAAACCCCCCCACCCACGATCCACCTGTGAGCGGCTCGGCGTCGGAGCCGGCTGAATTTCCTAAGGCCCCAACCAGCTAGCTGTATCGGGACTATGCGCTTCCGATTGGTGTCCACTGCTCGCAAGGCCCAATTTCCAGCGAGCCTTGGGATGGTGTTCCAGTCGCGATGCCCATTTCACACTGGTTTCCAGCGCTACACGAATTTCTCCCCCATCATCTTTCATAAGTCCCACTGTGACTGTTGGATGTAGTCTGTGAGCAAGTTGTCTGTCCTGTCCTCTCAGCTGCCCAGTTCCTGGTGGAACTTGTAAGGAAAGGGAACCGTACCCTCATAAATAAGAAAAGTAAAATGATGGAATGACCCTAATACCACCATAAGTCAAAGTCTGTATAAAAATTATGTTCATCGTGTAAAAATGCAAAAAACAAGAAACTTTTTCTAGTGATAAAAGACTTGGCTCACACTGGATTTCTTGAAATACTAAAAAAAAATCAAAGAATTCCTCTTTTCTTATAAAACAATGAAGATTACCTGTATGCTGACGGCATTCTTAGCAGGATAATCCCCAAACTTGTTGACTCCAGTGAATTAGTTCAAAAAGCTATCTAATTACAATAATCTGTGTCGATGACCCCTGGAAGAGCTAATTCTGTCCAACCCTAAAAGTTAGCAAATAGTACTGATGAGACAACAAACTTATAATTTACACAGTCCAGAGCCTCTTTGGCAAACTTCTTACATCAGTGACACTAAAAATATATATTGCACTTTGATATTCAATATTGGCTTGTTATTAGTTTTCCATTAGTTATTTAGTTATTTAATAAAGTTTGAAAGATGAATACTTTGATGTATTAAACTTAACAGGTCATTCTCCATAAACTGCAAGTTGATTAGCAATGTAAACATATACCATGGGGAGAATTTTAACCCCCCCCCCCCCACCACCCTCACCCCGGTGGAAACGGGAAGCATGGGGCCTTTAAAATGGAGCATTCAGCCTTACCATACCGTTCCTGCTGGTCACCATTTTAACTACTCACTGCGGTTCAGTGGCTGAGGTGCCCGTCGGAAGCAGGCGGGAGCTTCATAAATTTATGCAAATCAAGGTCCCATTGCTCCTCTGGGCCCCACAAGGAAAGTTTTTCTTTCTACTTTTCCCTTTTTATAGATTTATGATTAAACAACGCTGATACTGAAAGTAAGTTCTGTTGAAACCATTTGAATTGTTTTCTCACTGTTGTCTCCATGGTTTTCCCACTCCTGTTGACAAAATACCCCCGCAGTATAAATGTGATGGTCTCACTCCAGGAATTATTGCAGGGTTGTTTTCCAATAAACCTTACAACATTGTCATCACTACTACCCACACAAAAGGTTGTCTCATAGTACTCTCTGCAAGCATAGGAACCTAGGAACACGAGTAGGCCATTCAGCCCCTTGAGCCTGCTCCGCCATTCAATTAGATGATAGCTGATCTGTATTTTAATTCCATCTACCTGTTTTGGTTCCATAACCCTTAATACCCTTACCTAACAAAAATCTATCAATATAAAGCGTTACTTTAATGGACCTGTTGACAGTAGCTGTCGGCCCATTTCTGCTAATATCTTGGTTGCAATTCAAATAATTTCAGTTCATCATAAAATTGTATGAAGAAATAATCTCAAACAACAGATGTGACCTTTTTGATTTTGGAACTAGCCAATATATATAGGGGTAGATTTTAGTCTGCCATCTGGGGTTAAGCATTATCTGGGTGGAGAGCAGACAGGAACATCTGGTGGGAGGATCGCAGGCCCCTTACAGAACCTGCTGGGTTTTTCTTTCATTAATTTCAGGTGATGCTTGGCACCCAGGTGGTAAAGACAAAAACTGCCCCCTATGTTTTTGTTGGGAACCACGTTCTAATGGTAATACCGACAGAAGGGGTGGAAATTCTGGTATTGATCTTTCCTCACTGGCCTGTATACTGAAGATTGTTATGGTCCTGAGACTGAAATATTTTGGATGGCGGAGATCCAAACTCTTCTTGAACCTATCTCATGCTGCAGCACTTCCATTTTGCCAGCCCTGAAGTAGGAAGGTCCAGGTGCTGCATCAGTCCGACATTTACCCACAGGCTCCATTTCATGCTTCCACATCGGATTTCCTTCATTTCTTTTTTTTAATTGATTAAGCTCATCATTCTGTAATCACTACACATCTGAGCATCACTAGCCTTCTACAATACCATAAATTATTGCTTCTTCCAGTCATTTGGCCAAGCACTTGCCCAAATCTTGTGATATAATTGATGGAGCAAAGCCACACCTACTTCATCCACGCCTTTGATAAGTTCTGCACAAATACCTTCTAGAACAGAGGCTTTTCAGTGAAGTTTCAGCTTTAGCATAACCATGCTTACGCCTTCCGGAAGCTGCTCAAAATGTTTGAGTCTGATCAGGGTACCTCCAACAATCCCTTAGTCACTGGTCTTTGGAACAAATCCTCCATGTATTTCTTCCATCCATTCTGTTCTATCTGTGAGAATATAACCACTTCCATCCTTCATATTCACCAAACATCCTCAAAATTTGCCTATTAGTTTCTTGATGTATTTATTGGCTTCCTGATTGTCTCTAAGGTGTAGATCTTGACTTTGTGCGATGTTGTAAAATGGGTGATAGCGAGTCTGCAGCCTTCAAGGGAAATAAAAATCGAGAGAGATGTAAATCGGGCAGCCGGCTCACCATCACCCGTTTTACACTATCGCCCAAAGTTAAGATTTACTCCATAGATTTCTTGTAGCTTTATCGATATCTATATGGACCATTATCTATCAGTCCTAATCGTGCACCGTATATACCATTTTATTATTTATACCTTTCATTCTTATCACAGGACTCAAAGAGATGCTGACAAGAATTTGCTTTCTGAACTGTAACAAGCACTTCCTTCAATATTTGTGGCTTTTGCTGTTCCTCTTCACTATTACTAGCACCTTATCAGCTGCACTTTGATACTCTCCTTGATGTATTTGTACTTTTTCAAATTATCCCTGAAACTCAAGAGTTGCATTAAATCTGCTATAAATGTTCAATTCAAAAACTTTCTTTTCTTATTATTGGTCCCAAATTTACTTGCCATTTTTGACAAGTTTCTGGCACAAAATCAGCATGCTGGAAGTTTTGTGTGTGGATTCCGAGGCTGGACCCGTTTCTGTCCCATAATGGCTGCACTGTAGCTCCCCACCCAATTGAGGCCTTCCATGTGTGTGCTCGCCAATGCTACTGGGAGCTCATTACCATATATTAAAATGCGCAGCAACAACCTTGCAGTCCCCAGATCCTATGATGTTTGTTTCCATTGCACCACAGGTAATTTAGAACAAAATAAAAGAGGACTACCTGATGCCAGTATCAGTTGATACTAATGGAAATGTTTTACTTTGGAACTGCCGCCATAGCTGTCGCCTGTGCTTCTGTGGAAAAGGAGACACTCACTGGTCCTGGGCCGCCTAAGGTGAAGGGCTGTCGCATATTTTAAAGAAGCTGCCACAGGATTCATTGATGCTTGTAAAGAAGAACACTTTCCCTGATATTCCTGCAAGTGATGGGCCATCCAGAGTCATAGTTCTCAGTTGCTGCACATCCTTGGAGATTTACTGCAGAGTCTGCATGTAGATGTGATGTTCCTTAAATGTCCTTCTTTTTAGGTGAGTAGTCCAAAGTCATAGGCAGCCTTCTCCCCAGCCTCTGCTGGGAAGATAGCACATCCTCACACACTCCCCACTCCAGAGAAGGACACAATGGACAATCTGTTTAAAGCTTGGGAGGAGCAAGAGAGGAAAACTCAGCAGAGCAATGACCAAAATAGTGTAGATAGAACAGAAATTGAGAAAGACAAACAGGTTTTGATGGAGATACAGGGAGAGAAGTTGGAGGCTGGAAGTGAGAGGAGGATTGCCTACCACCTGACAAGCTTTTTCTTGCATGTCGCCCAGAACTGATAGAGAAGTGCTATAAAAGCCTCTCAACATATGGGAGAGTATTCAGGTTTTGGCCCGACGTGAACTTTTATAATGAGTTAAGAGTTGTTATAAAAGCCCTGTAGTCCTTTCATTTGCCTTATGGATACTGCAATACTGATGTTTTTTTAATGTTCCTTTGCTTTCTGTAACTGCAAAGCAACAGAAACTCTGGCAAAATGCCAAACAGACAGGTTGAATGAAGGCCTCTGACAAATGTGGCAGCAGCTCTACCAAAGGCCACAGGTGGAATAGGCAATCCCCAAGTGCCCTTTGGCCATATTATGTGCAGCATTGCCTTAAGTTTAACTTTTGTTTTGCCAACCTGAATAATGTTGCATGCAATCCATTCAGTTTTTGAAAAATAGATTGTCATAAAAAAGATGAGCTGTTCAGACCATAAAGGACCCATGTTTATTCTCTGGACTGTGCTGGGCTAACCATTCTCCAGAGGTCTGCAGTGGAGGCACGACAACTAGTTCTGTGTCTCTAGCCCAAAAAGTGGAGAACTGGCCAGCTTCCCTATTGCCCGGTATCCTGGCCAATATTTATCCCTCAGCCAACATTATTAAAACAGATTATCTGGTCAATATCATGATAATGATTGCTGTTTGTGGGACCATACAGTGCATAAATTGACTGCTTCCTTTCCCTACATTACAACAGTGACGACACATCAAAATAACTTAATTGGCTGTAAAGCACTTTGGGACATCCTGAGGTTGTGAAAGGCGCTATATAAATATAAATGAACAGTCTTGAAATGGAAGTAGCTAATCTTATAGATTTTCTCCCATTTATTCCTTACAATTTAAGGTGTTTTTTCTTTGCTAAAAAAATTCTTGACTGTTTTCTCCCCTCACCCCCAATGTATTGATTTTGTTGGGTATTGTTTCATGGGCTTCTACCCTCTGATTCCTCAAACAAATAGCCATTATTCATTTGTGAGCCTAGACAGTGAGTGTTAGTAGGCTATTCAACTGCAAGAGCATCAAAACCAAGGATAGTCTGGTCTTCACCTGACATTTACAAACAGGTATTCCTAGCAAGAGTCACAGGAGTGGGAACCTTGGTTGATCTTTCTGTTCCCTAACCCTTGGAACGGTATTTAGGCATGAATCATTAGCTTGAGGATGGAGAAGGACAAAATTGGCCAGATTTGTAAAGAAAAAAAATTACAAATCTGGGAAAAAATGCATGGCACCAGCTACTTCCAATGGAATATTTTCAGGGCAACTATGGCCTCTACTGCTGCTCCAGCAGGGACCAGTTACCTCAGTACAGACCCAGGGATTGAACCTGGAACCTTTCCAATTCTGTATGGCTCAACTACTCACCAGATAAGCTAACTGAGTCATCATACAATGTAAGGATAATAATTAGTGGTGATGACAGTGGCTCTTTAACTATTTCTGTTTAGTTTATAATTAAAAAATAGATGAAGCAGTGTGAAGAACAATATTTTCCTTGATAAAAATTGCAATATAATTGATAATTAGTGCTAATGTATGAGTGCAAACATTTATCCTATTTATTGTCAACATTTTTATAAATTTTGGGGCAAGATAATTTTCTAGAATAGCCAGGAATAGTCTATTATGAAAATTCCATTAACCACCATCATTTTGCTCATTAGGATAAATTTATTTTACAAATACCTACTGCTGAATTTTTGGAGATTTTTGTGGGGGAGAGGGAATTTTTAATTAAAGGTTAAAAATCTGGAAGTTGTAATTAACAATACGTTATCATTGCATCCCCAATCAGATCAACGTGGTGTGTTTTGTTTTTAAATCTAGAAAGCGTACTCCAAGACATCATCTCGGATAGCAATATTCATAAATCTGAAGTTTAATGTATTTTGTGTATTTTTTTAAAACTAGGTGCTAATAATGAATCGAACACTTTAAAATCCTGTTCTATTCAACAGCATTCAAAGAACATCAGTGTATAGAATGACTTTCTGAATTATGCCATTTTCAGACCATTTTATTCCTTTAGGCAAAGCTGAACTAAAATATGCAAAGACCACTCGATTGTCCCCAACACAAGGAGGATGAATTTCCATGGGGCTTCTCCCGCTTCACCCACACTAATTTCAGTGGAAGTTCAGCAGAAACCCTGTTTATTTGGGTAAACCGGATCGACCAAAGTTACAGTGGTGGAGCAGGAGAAGGCCCCAGGAAGTTCACCCCTTGTTGTCATTTGAGCTTGACCATGAATATAAATATAAAATCACTGAAGAAAGTGAAAGCTCACATTCTGTACAAGAGTCATTCAGAGACATCATCTGCTTGTCAGCCCTATAAATGCATGAAACAAAATCCTGCATTTGAAATGTTCCCAACATTCTCTGGGAGGATGATGGCTCATGCATTTGTACACAAGACTAGTTGTGTTTTGACCCCGTGATGACAGTTAGGATGAGCAATGACTGCAGACAAATACCTGAACCTCTTCTTGGGTTTTTCACATTTTATGGTTAACCAGAAGGCACTGAACCAGCCAATCATTGTAACTGTTATCAAGTCTTGGGGATAAGATCAGTGCGCAACATATTAAAATGCTGTTTGATACATAAAACCTTAAAATCATGTTTCTAAATCATATCCAGGTAGCATGTTATTGACAAGGATGACAGTATTTTGATTTTAGCTTCCAAAGGTTTACATGTTATACTGGAATAAGAATTACACAGTTGATAATTATCTATCAACACAGAACCATCTTTTATTGATGAGAGTCCGTGTCACATCAGACTATTACTATAACAGGAACTCATAACAACATTCAAAATCACTTCTCCTCATGTCTGGCTATAATCACAGAATATAGGAATGTAACCAACTAATACACCTCCATTTTTGTGTACAGTGATAAATATCAGATGGCAATCAAACCTCATTATGAATAGTCACAGAAAGAACTCTTCCAATTATGTCTGATTCTTAGAATCTTAGAATCTTAAAATGGTTACAGCACAGAAGGAGGCCATTCGGCCCGTCGAGCCCATGCTGGCTCTTTGTAAGAGCAATCCAGTTAGTAACCAATTCCCTGCTCTTTCCCTGTAGCCCTGCAAATTTTTTCCCCTCATGTATTTATCCAAATCCTTTTTGAAAGCCACAATTGAATCTGCTTCCACCACCCTTTCAGGTAGCGCATTTGAGATCATAACTACTCGCTGCGTAAAAACGTTTTTCTTCATGTCATCTTTGGTTCTTTTGCCAATCACTTGAAATCTGTGTCCTCTGGTTCTCAACCCTTCCACTAATGGGAAAAGTTTCTCTTTATTTACTTTATCTAAACCCCTCATGATTTTGAATACTTCTATCAAATCTCCTCTTAACCTTCTCTGCTCTAAGGAGATCAACCCCAGCTTCTCTAGTCTATCCACGTAACTGAAGTCCCTCATCCCTGGAACCATTCTAGTAAATCTTTTCTGCACCCTCTCTAAGGCCTCCCCATCCTTTCTAAAGTACAGGGCCCAGAATTGGACACAATACTCCAGCTGTGGCCAAACCAGTGTTTTATAAAGGTTCAACATAACTTCCTTGCTTATGTACTCTGTGTCTCTATTTATAAAGCCCAGGATCCCATATGCTTTTTTAATTGCTTTCTCAACCTCTCCTGCCACCTTCAAAGATTTGTGCAAATAAACCCCCAGGTTTCTCTGTTCCTGAACCCCCTTTAGAATTGTACCATTTAGTTTACATTGCCTCTCCTCATTCTTCCTGCCAAAATGTATCACTTCGCACTTCTCTGCATTAAATTTCATCTGCCATGTGTCTGCCTATTCCACCAGCCTGTCAATATCCTCTTGAAGTCTATCACTATCCTCCTCACTGTTTACTACACTTTCAAGTTTTGTGTCATCTGCAAATTTTGAAATTGGGCCCCATACACCCAAGTCCAAGTCATTAATATATATCAAAAAAAGCAGTGGTCCTAGTACCGACCCCTGGGAAACACCACTGTATACCTTCCTCCAGTCCGAAAAACAACTGTTCACCACTACTTTATGTTCCTTGTCACTTAGTCAATTTCATATCTGATTCCATTTCGTTTTGATTCAATTAATCGAGGATAGCACTGGCAAAAGATAAACATTCTATTGCAATGCCACAGCTTTGTTTTGCTACAGATTTCTTCAGTGTTAGGCAAACTGTGAAGTCAGTCATACAGACACTGATGCTGACAGTGTTTGGTTCAAAGGATTTGAGTCAGGCTAATTATTTTCTACGTAAATTAATCAACTTATATGGTATCCTTAAACGCTGAGTAACAAAAAATATTAATATTTACCCAGTTTTCTGTTTTGTCCAACATTATGTACTAAATATATCTATATATGTGATGAAACTACAGGGAGCAGTGATTTTTGGTATTCTTCAGAGGTAACTTGCAAATGCTTAAACTGGCATTTCTTTATACTGTATTAAATACAAACGCGACGTTGTTTCCAAGTAGTTTCTCCAGCCCTCTCCTGATTCCTGTGGAGAGTTGACTTCCAGTCAGAGAAAGTTCCTGAACTTAATGATTTATGGCCTTCCCCAATTAGTACTTAACAACGACAATTCATGTTTTTTTTTAGCCTGAGATGAGTACGAGCCTAATAGGGCTGTGATAAAAGGGCAAAAGGCACTAGAAGAGCCAAAGGGGGATTAACGAGCTTCTCCATTTATTCTTCTTCCTAACAGCTGAACTGTTACAACTATTGACACTCTTCAAAAGGTCCCGCTCTGAACTCTGTCCAGACACTGCAGGCTCCAATGGACATCTTCAAATACAAATAATAGAGGGGCGAGAGCTTCCCCTGTGTGATGCCAAAACCAACAAAGCCTCTTGGATCAGGTAATAAAACTTCAGCTTGCCCCTTTGAGTTTTATTTACTGGCAGCTGACAGCGCAATAGCAAGGGGCGAATTCAGCAAGAATTACGCAGTCAAGGCTCCTGTCAGACCCTAGCAGGATCCTTGTCTACAAGCACCTTCATGACTGGCATTTTGCTCAAAGCCCTCTTGCACTGGTCCTTGACAGCTGATGACATCACAAAGGACACTCCAGACAGATGCCTACATGGCATCCTGCAGCATTTTAAAAGAGAGTTAGTAGTTTTAATTATGGTTGTACTATGAAAGGGAACCATGCAAGCTCCACGGGAGACCTTTGATCAGGCCCTTTTGCTAGTACAATGCCACGGAACTGTGACTATTCCTAGTAAGGGGTCTTTTCTTGCTGAATGACTCACCAGTGATCTTTGAATGTAGACAAGCTTCTACCCCTCCCTCTTCATTAGTGAGCATTTCTATACAGTGCTTGAAGATTGGGAGCATACAACTAAAAAAATCCCTGCTGCTTTTGGTCACTATTTAGGAAGCCCTGAAGGACTCTGAGTGACTTTATTCATTAAAACAGGTTGCCATTAATTAAATGTCATAATAAAATAATCTAAAGCACTATTGTTTAAATGACCTATTATATTTTCCATTAACAATGGACAAAAATGTGTACTGAGAATTTGGAGAAAAATAGAAAAGAAAAAAAATACAGAAATTACACTTTTAATTTGAGACAACTGAAAATTGCAAGATATTTTTGGTTTTAAAAGGAAATCACAAATGTAAGTAAGCAGCAATAGGAATATTACTTGTTATTAAAAGGCAAGCCAGTCATGTGGTTTATCCTCCCACAACTATAGAAAAGATTAGTATTCAGTATTATTCTCCTGTAATTACCCATATCCAGGCCTTTTCTTTTAAATTTAAGCCTAAGTGCTCAAACCACTGCAGAAAGTAGAATATGAATTAACATAAGAGCCACATCATTTTGGAAATCATTATTACTTATCATACCACTTTGCATAGAAAAATAATAGGGTATGGATGGAAATGACTAGAAATGCAGCACTGTGCAAACTAGATGGAATTACTGCTCTAATCTCTGCTCAAAGAAAAACTAAAATGCATTATTTTCTTTTGCTGCAGTTCCCACCAAAGCTTCTCCGTTATTTATAGAACATATTCAATTCTGTGTTGATCATTTGAATTCAGTATTCGTGAACTGTTGAAATACGAGGAGTTATAGCAGGCTTGTTATTGTGGAGAACATGTTTACTCCATAATAGTTCACTCAACTCCCAGCAACATTTGGATTTGCCTCATTTCTAAGAAGTATCTATAATAATTGTTTGCAAAATAAATACTCCAAACTCCTATTGGGGATAACATCCATATAAAGTGAAATACTGCAGGACAGAACAAAAAGAATGACCCAACCTCTTACCCTCCCCCACGTGGCTGTTCATCTCAGCTTACTTTACATGGATTTAACACTAATGTTAGACAGCTTTGAGCTTTTTCATAGAACATATGTCAAAGGGAGGAATGAGGCACTGATCTGAATTAAAGCATTTGTTAAACTGCACAAAACAGTGATAGAAACCACTTCCAGGAACATCAACACAGTATGTTAATATTTTGAGTTGAATTTCACTTAAAATGCACAAGATTAATTTTCTTACCTTTGCAAACATTTTGCAAATGTACCGGAGAGAAAAAAATTGGATTCAGAGTGGAGTTTTTGCCATATTTGAATTGACACAGAGCAATAGGCAAACTCTTTTGTTATTTTTGTATTTCAGATTTAACACCAAGAAATACATTTATCGTGGCAGTAACAAAAGCCTACTCATTTGTTAACATTGAATATTTTAGGCACTGTTTCACAATGAAGTCCCAGTTATCCAAGGCTTTTCCAACTGCATGGACTTCACACCTCAGCCAAATAAAATGACCCATGAACACAAAACAGGCCTTGTTTTCTTTGGAGTGCATCTTAAAGCAAAGCTGCTGTTGTTCCATTGAGGGGATAATTTTGACTTTGGGTGATAGTGTAAAACGGGCAATCTCCTAGGGACATGGGAACAGGGGTAGGCCATTCAGCCCTCAAGCCTGTTCCGCCATTCAATGAGATCATGGCTGATCTGTTTCCTAACTCCATTTACCCGCCTTGGCTCCATGTCATATTACCTTTGGCTAGCAAAAATATATCGATCTCAGATTTAAAATTATTAATTGAGCTCGCACCTACTGCTTTTTGTGGGAGAAAGCTCCACACTTCTACCACCCTTTGTGTGAAGAAATGTTTCCTAACTTTTCTCCTGAATGGCCTGGCTCTGATTTTAAGGTTACGTCCTAGACTTGTCCTAGACTCCCCAACCTGCGGAAAAAGTTTCTATCTACTCTACCGAAATCGGGAAAGATGCGTAACAGACGGCTGAATCAAATATCACCTGTTTTACACTATCACCCAAAGACAAAATTGCCCCCTGGGTGTTTTGAAGTCTAATTTTTAGGCAATTAGCTTTTTTCTGATTTTACATTGAACTTCCTGCGTACTTTCTTTGCTCTCTACATTGATGTCATTTTGCTTAAAGCCTACATTATCTAAGAGCTAGAGTCTGGATAATTCCAGTTGCCATACAAGTTGCAGCTAACAAAGTTGGAAGGATGGCAAATCTCTTTGGATGTTTCTATAATGCTGTATGAATTGGATTAGGAAGACCAATTCATGAGGGTAGAACATCTTCAAATCCAAGGAAAATTCAGGTGACATGCCCACTGCAGCCAATACCCAAAGACCTGTGTTTAGAAACCACGCCACTCCTACCTGGGACTGTCATATGAGCCTTCACTTCAGTGCAGGATAAGTGTCCGAGCCATTCTACCTGCTGCAGCCAGATTTACACACAACTTCAAGGACAGAGCCAACTCTTCCCATAATTATGAAAGTCACTACAGCATCAAGTCTCTATGCAAAATGATTCTTCCAGGTCCCCACATTTGGTGTCTCCCAGATAACCAAGTCTATAGTTCATTTTTGAATAAAGCAAGTCATTGACACCATGCTTACCAGGGGAAACTCTATGACCCTGATTTTAACTCCAGGTCAGTTTTCAGCTGGTGGATTTTCGTGTCAGTTCAAACTGACCCATTGCAACAAAAAACATGGCCAGGGTATTTTAACTCCCAGGCCTCATTATAATCTCACCAGAAAGTTTCCCACTCGATTCACTGATCTGCTTGGAAACCCGTCAACTTCTGGAGTGCAGCGGGTCAGCCAGAGGCCTGTTTAAAGCGGGAATGCACCTCTTAAGTCTGTGCTTCATCTTGGTGACTCTATGAAGTATACTTGTCTACTTCTTAACCCTATGTGTTCTATGAATGGGAGGAGTAACTGTGGTACAGATTGAGGCCAATTCCTGATGTGGCTTCAGCTGCTTCAAGATAGAATCATAGAATCATAGAAAATTTATGGCACAGAAGGAGGCCATTTGGCCCATCATGTCCGCGCCGGCTGAAAATGAGCCACCCAGTCTAATCCCACTTTCCAGCACTTGGTCCATGGCCTTGTAGGTCATGGCACTTCAGGTGCACATAGCTGTTTCTTTCTCTGTGGTTGTGCTCCCCAAGAACCCCAAACAGACCCCTGTGCCCAGGCCACCTCCTTACTGGAGCCAAGACTTTGCAAATGAACGAGAAAATGTTTCTGCGGACCATACTCTATGCAAGCAGAACTGCCATGTGCAAGATATTACTGGGCCCCACTGCCCCCCATCCTCAGTTGTATGAAAGAGTCCAGTGAAAACAGTTAAATGAGCTCTGCGCGATCTCTTCCTGAAGGCACAGAAGAGAAACATTTCCATTGGAGCCATGAAGAGTCAGCATGTAGGGAAAGGAGGGTATACTTACTTTGGTGTTTCTCTGGATATCAGAAAACTTCTTCCTTATTTACTCTCAAGTGTGACAGTCGCAGTCCTGGAAGATTGCATTTATTCTCTCTGCCACCTCTGCCCAAACGGCTTGCAACTCCACAGGAGGGTGACATTTCCTTCTAAAAAGAGTCCATTGCGCTACCATCTGCAGGAGGACCTCCAAGGCATGTCCAGGAAAGTCAGAAGTTCTGCCCATACTGATCCTTGCAGCTTTATCCTCGCACTGCAAGCGGGTTTGATTTGCCTGGACAAAACCTCCTTCCCCTTTAAGGGCCAGCAACAGCCCTCCAAGAGCCCTTTGAAACTGTCAGCCAATAGTAAGCCTTACTCTCCGTACCTATTCTAATGAAGGAGAGGCTAATGAAGAAGAGAGTAAAATTCAACAAAGCCAGCTATCCCTGCTGCCAGCTTGGGTGCAGCCACACCACAGGTGGGAGCAGCCCTAGCTTGCAGGTCTCAAGAAATTGGGGCTTACCGCTAGTTGTCAGGCAATATTGAGGCAGATTTTCCTATTATTGCGCCTGGGAGTTTCTTATCGCCGGGCACAGTGCATTGAGGAAAATCAGGTGGGGAAGGACCGGAGGCAACAGAAGCCCCCATTTTCTATCCACTTAAATGAATGGACCTATAACCGGGCAGTGTCCATTATGAGTGTGCAATCCTCCTTGCCCGATTTTCCTCTATGTGATGCAGTCGGGCGATTCAATAGGAAATTTTGCCCCTTTATTTGCAAATGTCCTTTGTTTCATTTTAAGTGCGAAGGATAATACAGCACAGCACTAAGTTGGCTGCCAGCCCTACTCGACATAGTGCAAATACTAGTTTCCTAGTACTGGGTGATCAGGAGACTATATCTGCATTAGTGAAAACCGTGTTCCCAGCATTGCACTGAGCAAAGCCTTCAACAGTTTCAACCCGAGGAATGTGTATCCAAAGAACAACAGTGCCTGAGTTTAATAGGTTTTATTTATCAGTTAGACCGATCACATATCCTGTGTTGTAAATATTCCCATGTTAGGCACTAGATGGCATTCTCCTGCACAATATCCCTGTTGAGTTAATTGCTTTTCACTCTACCCATAACTCGATTTACAAGGTGAAAACTGCTGTGTCCCATAAGCAGATCTCTTCACAACACTTGCACTAAAAGGAGCTGACTCTTTCGTTCAGTTTTAAAAGCATTATGTATCATATTTTCACAGTAAAGAATACGTCAAAAATCAATATGTGGTATAAAGAGGCTCTCGCCTGTTTCCTATGGGAGTACTGGCTGCCTTAATCAAAGCCCACTCAAAAATGGCAGTGGATGGGCCTCAGGCAGAAAGTCAGTGGTAAGTTTTTAAAAAAAAAATTGTCTCATTACTGCCCCATTCACCCCAAATCACTCACCACTCTTCATTTCTCCTTACTGGAATGTATTTGATTTGTACCCTTTCCATCTCCAGTTTAAATATTTCCCATTGCTTTGCTATGGCTGTACTTGCCATTTCTTCCTTCTATTTAATTGGGACTGGGTCCCTTTTTATCTCACCATAATTTGTTTCTTTTCCAATCAATACCACTATCCTTGACTTTTTATTTTTCTTTTCCTATTCTTACACTGAACCTACTTATATTGAGGTCAGTTTTCCAAATGTTGCCCTACCTATTGCCTACTTGCTCCACTTCATGCCACAGAACCAACTCAAGTAATGTTTCCTCTGTGTTCGAGTAGCAACATATTTGCTGAGAACACAGTCATAAACACACTGCAAAAAAAGCCTCCCTTTTCTCACCACAAACATTTCCTCTATCTCGGACTGTTATTGGATAATTAAAATCCACAATTAGAAGTCTAGTTTTAATACAGGCCTATCTAATTTGCAAATTTAATCTTCAATTTCCTATCCGTTGTTTAGCAGCCTGTAATAGACTTCCAGTAATGTAACTGATCCTTTGCTATTCTTCAGCTCAATCCAAAGGGATTCTATTTGAACAACTTCTGTTTTTAAATCCTCATGCTCTAGTGCTATGATATCCGTCTGGAATTTCCACGGGAATTCTCCTGATCGTTCACCATAACTAAGATCGTCGTAAACCCCAGAGAAACATAGTAAACAGCGGAGCCCTGAAAGAAATTCAATCCCATTGTCTCTAATATATGCTTTATCTCTTGTTCTGAAAGTTTTATACTTAGCTGCAGCCATGTTTCAGTTATTGCTATTATGTCATGATGTTCTATTTTAATCAATTTTAGTTCCCCAATTTTGTTTCTTATACTCTGTGCATATATACATTTTAGTTAAGATTCTCTTAATTTATGCAATTTCATTGGTTCGCCTCTTTACTACTTGCTTTTTGGAATGTTTGTTACCTGTTCTATGGTAAGTGAACAAAGGTAACTGAATACCTGCTCAGTAGTATTGCAGGCACTCAGCACCATTCAGTTATCAGTGATTTATTCCACTTGTATGAATTTGATATTTAAACCAATTGAATGCAAGTGTAACATACACTTTGCATATGTGATACTTTCAAGTGTGATGTATTTCCTTTGCACTACAGACATGCACTAAATGCATGACTTTTAATTATATAGATATAGTTGAAAATCTATTTTAGTCTGTAATCCTCTTAATGGCTTTCAGTAAACAAGTTTTTACATTTTCCCACAATAATAATGTGAATGTGCACAGTTGTCATAGCAGCCAAATGAGGAAGACTAAATCTACTGTTCCCACACTGACATAAGTGGTAGCCACTGAAATTGGTAGCTTCATGACATTTACAACAAACACATTTAGAATTTGCTACAGGGGAATGGTCCTCACTGTCATTATTCCTGTGGAGTAAGTACAGTCAAATCCTGTGCGTCATTTTCATCTGACAATGTTTATGTTTTCGTTATTTTATCTAAATTCACTTTAAAGGGATTAACGTCGAGAATTTCCTTGCAGGTTCTCCTGATCGACTGCCGGAACTTCGGTAGAAATCCTGTTTACGCAGTTCATCCGAGGTATTTGCCGATATTCCCCCGGAGTTACGGTGTCAGAGTTTAAAGGGTCTCAGACTTTCCTCCCACTGTAATGTATCATGAACAATTTTAAAAAGAAGACACACATTTAGGGTTGTGAAGGACAAGTTTAGCATGTGGGTCAGGAAGTATTTCCTTATAGAGGCTGTTCAACAGTTGGAATGGGGATTATTGGTGCAACCAGAATAAAATAATGCTAGATGCTAAAATGGGGGTGAAGGAAAGATAAAGAGAGGGAGATAAAAACTTGCAATTTAATAGTGCTCTTAATGTAATGAACGGGCCTAAAGCACTTTACATAGGAGACTCTGGACAGTAAGCAGTAATAGAAGATTTAGGAGAGATAATCAAAAAGATAGAATTTCAGGAGACTTTTTGGAGCTGATTTTTCTGGGGCCCCTATGCCCAGGTGCTAATCAGGAGCAGCGCATTTGTAGACAAGCCTTGGGATCACTTCTAGTTCCTGTCTCGAGCCTAGTACCGGCAGTAAGCCCTTGAAATTCAGAGGCAGCTGAAGGTCTCTCAGCCAGAAGATGCCAATTGAAGTGCAAAAAATTGTGTCCTACCTATACATCTTTGGCCTACCTCGAGAATTCTTTGGTCAATGGGAGCTCAAGGGCAGGCCACATTGTTAGTCTATTCTGGACATCCCTGTGCTTGGACGCTTAGCAAGCATTCAAATGGAAATTGAGGCAGGAGGCCAGCAACACCTCTACCACTTCATTTACATGGCTCCATCTGGCCTGCATCTTCTGCAGGTTCCATCCTCATAGGAAAACTCTGGGTCCATGTTAAATGGGTGGACACCTAGTGACCTGAGTCTCTGCTATATTTCTTGGCCCTTGCACCTGTGGAATCAACTTTTTAAAAACAGGGAGAGAAGTAGCAACATGCAGAGGTTTAGGGAGGGAGTAGGATTAAGATGGTTGAAGGATCTGTCACCAGTGGAGAAGCACAGTGGGTGGTGGGGTACGGGAGTGGGGGGTCAATGTACAGGAGGCCACAGTTAAAAGACCAAAGTGCACAGGCTGGGGCATTAGGGCTGGAGAAGGTTAAAGAGGTAAGTATGCAGTGAGGCCATGAAGGAATTTGTAAATAAAGACAAGCATTTTGACTTTGGTGCTTTGAAGGACAGAGGGCCGATGGAGGTTGAAAAGGTTAGGTAATGAGCAAGTGAGAATTAGTGTAGGACTGGATGTTTGTGCCAGAATTTTGAGAGAAGTTGGAGTTTCTGTTGGGAGGAGCTTGAGACACCAGTGAAGGGAGCATTCAAGATGTTGAGTCTTAAGGTGATAAAAGCATGGATAATGTTTCCGGAATACCTGGAGTACTATGTACAGTTTTGGTCTTCTTACCTAAGAAAAGATATTCTTGTCTTTGAGGAGGTGCAATGAAGGTTCACTAGATTGATTTCTGGGATGAGAGGGTTGTTCTATGAGGAGAGATTCAGTACAATGGACCTATATTCTCTGGAGTTCAGAAGAATGAGAGTGGTCTCATTGAAATGTATAAAAATCTTAGAGGGCTTTACAGAGTGGATGCTGAGAGGCTGTTTCCCCTGGCTGGAGAGTCTAGAACTAGGGGTCATAGTCTCAAGATAAAGGGTCGGCCGATTAGGACTGAGATGAGGAAAAGTTTCTACACTTGGAGGGTTGTGAATCTTTGGAATTCTCTACCCTAGAGGGCTGTGGATGCTCAGTTGTTGAGTATATTCAAGAGTGAAATTGATAGACTTTTGGATACTAAGGGAATCAAGGAGTATGGGGATTGTTTTTTTATTCGTTCATGGGATGTGGGTGTTGCTGGCAAGGCCAGCATTTAATGCCTATCCCTAATTGCCCTTGAGAAGGTGGTGGTAAGCCGCCTTCTTGAACCGCTGCAGTCCGTGTGGTTCTCCCACAGTGCTGTTAGGTAGGGAGTTCCAGGATTTTGACCCAGCGATGATGAAGGAACGGTGATATATTTCCAAGTTGGGATGGTGTGTGACTTGGAGGGGAACGTGCAAGTGGTGTTGTTCCCATGTGCCTGCTGCCCTTGTCCTTCTAGGTGGTAGAGAGGTCACAGGTTTGGGAGCTGCTGTCGAAGAAGCCTTGGCAAGTTGCTGCAGTGCATCCTGTGGATGGTACACACTGCAGCCACAGTGCGTCGGTGGTGGAGGGAGTGAATGTTTAGGGTGGTGGATGGGGTGCCAATCAAGCGGATTGCTTTGTCCTGCACGGTGTCGAGCTTCTTGAGTGTTGTTGGAGCTGCACTCATCCAGGCAAGTGGAGAGTATTCCATCACACTCCTGACTTGTGCCTTGTAGATGGTGGAAAGGCTTTGGAGAGTCAGGGGGTGAGTCAATCACCGCAGAATACCCAGCCTCTGACCTGCTCTTGTAGCCACAGTATTTATGTGGCTGGTCCAGTTAAGTTTCTGGTCAATGGTGACCCCCAGGATGTTGATGGTGGGGGATTTGGCGATGGTAATGCTGTTGAATGTCAAGGGGAGGTGTTTAGACTCTCTCTTGTTGGAGATGGTCATTGCCTGGCACTTGTCTGGCGCGAATGTTACTTGCCACTGGATGTTGTCCAGGTCTTGCTGCATGCGGGCAAGGACTGCTTCATTATCTGAGGGGTTGCGAATGGAACTGAACATTGTGCAATCATCAGCGAACATCCCCATTTCTGACCTTATGATGGAAGGAAGGTCATTGATGAAGCAGCTGAAGATGGTTGGGCCTAGGACACTGCCCTGAGGAACTCCTGCAGCAATGCCCTGAGGCTGAGGTGATTGGCCTCCAACAACCACTACCAGTTTTCTTTGTGCTAGGTTTGACTCCAGTGACTGGAGTGTTTTCCCCCTGATTCCCACTGACTTCAATTTTACTAGGGCTCCTTGGTGCCACACTCGGTCAAATGCTGCCTTGATCTCACGGGCAGTCATTTTCACCTCACCTCTGGAATTCAGCTCTTTTGTCCATCTTTGGACCAAGGCTGTAACGAGGTCTGGAGCCGAGTGGTCCTGGCGGAACCCAAACTGAGCATCGGTGAGCAGGTTATTGGTGAGTAAGTGCCGGGTGGGGCGGGAAAGTGGAGTTGAGGTTGAAGCTCAGCCATGATCTGATTGAATGGCGGAGCAGGCTCGAGGGGCCGTATGGTCTACTCCTGGTCCTATTTCTTATGCTGTTATGTGCAATAAAAGTATCAAATGGAGCTGGGAGAAGTGCAAGTATGTGGTCTTAGTGATAGACAGGATATGGAGTTGAACAGGACCTTCAGGCTATGCATCATTTGGCTCAGCCTAACTGAGCAGCAGGGGAGGAAGGTTGAGTTGAGAGGAAGGATACAGAGTTTCTTTGGTGGGAGCTTTCTTCCCATATTTAGTTAGAGAAAATTCTGGCTCATGATGCCGGATGGGCAGTCTGACAAAACAGAGATGGTCATATCATCAAGGATGGTGGTGGAGAGGTAAAGCTGGGTGTCATCAGCGTAAAAATGAAAATTGACCCCATGACCCCGTGCCTGTAGATAATAGCCTGAATTTTCTGCACAAGCAAAAAACCTGGCAGCCATTTCCGAATATCAGATCAGAAACAGAAATGGTGATGCCTGCCCTCTTTATGTCACTGCAGGTCTTCACTGTTCATTCCCCTCCCTCAAATGGACAATCTGCCAGAGGTATTTCTGATGCTTGAAGTTACCCAAAACATTCTGACGAACCTGTTCCCAGAGATTACGGTGGGGTCAACACTCAATTTTGGATGTGCAATAGAATTTAAATGGCCAAACATTGGTAAAAATCCCAGAATACAATGTCCAGAATACATTATAATAAAAATACAATTTGATTTCTTCAGTCATCGTAAATCACTCATTTTGTTAAATCCAACGCTGTAGGGTACATGTCTGCTAACTTGTGTCACACTGGTACTTTCCCTTTAAGATAGTGTATGGTGTATGCTTTTCATTACCTAACCTAGTGCTCCATTTAAGCGGGAGGAGAAAGTGTGATGACTAACCAATGGGTGTCAGTGATGGGAGTCAGTGCACACCTCATGGGATGAAAGTGGTCCAGTACCTTATTGTGCTGGGTCACAAGATGGCCCTGCATCTGCTGACATTGCATCTAACGCTGTAAATGGCTGCCTGGTCCTGCACACTATCTGGCACATTGTGAGCCATTTGAGGGGGGTAACTGGGTGAGACAGGTGCAGCATTGACGAGAAACAGATCCATCATCTGTGCTCATTGCCGCCCTTCCCCTGCTGCTGTGCATTCTCTCAGCATGTCCGGTGATCGGTGTGGGAGCAGACTGCTAAGGAGCAATGAGGTCACTAAAGCCCTGTATTATGTTCTCAATCCAATTCCCTCGAATGTTGAAACTGTACCAGAGTCTGTATATCAAGGTGTCTATAGCCTCAGTCAGAGCATTTGTTAGTGAAACTGCTCCTGGCCTTAGGACATCTGTCACCGGGGGCTCAGCTACAAATGACCCTGGAGTAACCATGGTTCTTGAATATGTCATAGTTCTCCTGCATTGTTCCCATGTCCTAAAACTCCCTATTTGTCTCCCTCCATTCTGGTTTCCACCCTTTTCACAGCACGAAAATGACACTAGCCAAAGGCAAGAATAACACGGACTGTGACTGAGACTGAGACCATGGTGTGTTACCTTTCCTTTCCTTCTTCAACTTCTCTACAGTATTTGGCACGGTTGACCACACCATCCTTCTCTATTGCTTCTCCATTGTCCAGCTGCATAGGACTGTCCTCATATGGTTACACTCCTACTTATTTGAATGCAAACAGCTCATCTCCAGATATGGCTCCTGTTTCCTTTCCTGCTCCAGCACCCCTAGAGTCTGCCAAGGGTACATCCTCAATCCCATCCTTGTCCTCATCTCCAGCTGCACTCCAGTGACATCTTTTGCAGGCCCAGGATCAGCTTCCCCACATGTGCTGAAGATACCCGATTCTACTTCTCCAACACTTCTTAACCCCACAACTATCTCTGCTGTCATACTGCTTGTCTGACATTAAGACTTCCTCTAGCTGAGCAATGAAGACTAAAGCCATATTTTCGGCCTTTACTACAAACTCCACTCCCTTACCACTGACTCCACCCCTTCCTTGGTCACTTACTCAGGCTGAACCAGATCATATGAAAACAGGTGTCCTGTTCAACCCTGAGCGAGCATCAAACCCCATATTCTATCCATCACCGAGATGGTTTACTCCCCTCTGCAATATTGTCCATCTTTGTCCCTACTTCAGCCCCATGACTTCTTATCCAAGTTTTTGTCACCTCCAGACTCAATTTCTTTAAAGCCCTCCTCACTGAGCTCCCATCCTCCATAAACTCCAACTTGTCCCTAGCTCAGTGCACATATCCTGACCCAAACTAAGTCCCATTCACCCACCACTCCCATCATCGCTGACCTACTTTGACTCACTGTTCCCGAACAAAAATTTAAAATACTTATCAGAATCTACAAATCCCTCCATGGCCTCACCTCATCCTATCTCTAATCCTTTTGTCCTTATATTCCTTACTGCAATGTTTGTTTCTCAGACTCTGGCCTTTTGTGTAACCCTCTCCCTTCACCCTACCATATCAGTCACCATGGCTCACCTCTCTGGAACTCCCTCTCTAAATCTCTCCAACTCTCCACTTCTCTGTCCAACTTTGAAAACCCATCTTTTAAAACAAACTTTCAATCACTCCATCCCTAATTTCTTCCTACATTACTCAGCTTCAGTTCCCTTATCTACCTCTATCTATGAAGTACTGTCACGTTTCTGGACTTTTAAAAAATATATAATTTTTCCACAGGAAGGATTTGGAAAAAAGTGTTACTTTTTAAATGTTGTGAATAAAAGCATAGTGTATTCACACAACTGTTCATAAAAAGCACTGAACAAGATTGACGGTTAATATGCTAAGGTAAGTTGTTTAGCTCAAAGTTAAAGAACATCTGTGCTTTCTTTTATTTATATTTATGTAGAGAATTTAAAAATAATTGTTATTTACAGAAAATGCATCGATTTTTCTCAATGAAAAACTTGAATCCTGCCTTTGTTTAGGATAGAATCATATTTCAGTTTATTTTCCCAAACGATTTGAAAATAAGCTGGAACATGAATTAAGAAGCTTCACATGATAGCTGCAGTCATCTATTTTTTATTTCAGAAAGAGCTTGGCTTAGTGAGAGACAAGCAAATGGAGAGAGCCAAACAGAGGTGGACGATTTATTGCATTTGCTCTTTCATTTATTAAACTTAGAATTCAAAAACAATTGTTAGAGAAGATTTAATTCTACACCTGTGCAAGCTATATCCAGAATGTAATGTCATCCAGGGAAAAATGTAAATCACAAATGGCATGAGCAGCTAAAATAATGAAAATGTCAGCTTTTTATACAATAAGCCTTGAAAATGCTTGAGTTAAGTGTTGTTTGGGACTAACTTTGTAATTCTTCTTCACATGACTACTGTTTGTGTTGGTCTGTTTATTAATCCAACTCATATTCATTAAACCAGCCACATCTTGGTCTTTATTTACTGTTCCGGGGAACGGCTGCATTGTATAAGGAACACATTATTTTTCAAAATCATAAACCTAGGAAGACGTCTTAAAATCATCTTTTTAAATTCTTTCACTCCAGATAGTCACCTCTCGCTCACTTTCACAGCCCAACTGCCCCCTCCCCCGAATAATATAACCTCAGACTAATTGTGAACACAACATGGGAGGTTCACTTATATATGTGTTGCATGCACATGCATTGTGTTTGTTAAATCTAAGATGTCAAATTAAGGATCAAATTTTTCTATATGAAAATTTTGCGTTACACTTGTAGATGATACACTCAATTTTTTTTAAATAGCAACAAATCATAACTGAACAGGTAGGAAATAAACCAATCATAAAGTGCCAAGCAAGAATCAAAACTATGAATCATGAATGGTGGATAGTAAGCAATAGTAACCATTAACATAAGGAAAAGATGAACAATAGGCTGGAGGAGGTTACAGATGTAGGATGGGGTGAGGCCATGGAGGGATTTGTAAGTGAGTTTAAATTTGATGTATTGGGGGAACAGGGAGCCTGTTTAGGTCACCAAGGACTAGGGTGAGGGAAACTTGGGTAGCAGAGTTTTGGACAAGTTGGATTTTGTGGAGGGTGGAAGTTGGGTGGTGGGAGGGGAAATGGTGGTGAATAGGCAATTGGAGAAATTGAACCTAGAGATAACAAAAATTTGGATATTAGTTTTGGTGGCAGTGAAAATGAATTAGGGGCAGGTCCTTTTAAAATAATGTTTTTAAACATGTACACAGCATAATCCTATGCTTAGACAAACAATAAATAAGTATATTGTCTCTTAACTGCATGTAAGGTTTTCACTATACATCCATATCGCATCCAGAAGATGATTATCCGGAGTTTAAATAAGCCCATCAATATCTTAGAGATAACAGTAATTGCAGCAGAGAATAAAAGGGCAATTGAGCTAGGAATTACCAAGACTGATGTACATTTGCAACACTTATTTAACTGCTGTCATTTTTCCATAGAATACAAAAGAACTAAGTTCGAGTTAGTCATCTGAAAATGGCCCATATCATTTTTTAGTGATCAATGTGTAACATAAATTGCTTTTCCATTTTTTGTACGGTATTATAAATCAGGCCCTGACTGTTACAAAAGCCTTGGATGATGCATCACATGTTATCCAAGGACCACTTTTATTCATTCATTATTCCCCGAGACTGGGGTCCCAGTATTAAGACATAATTACATCCTCATTGGGGGCACAAGTACACAGCTTTCTTGTCATTGATAAACCTGAGACCAATTAGGCCAAAGAGGCCCAAAGAACAAAGTGCCATCTTTTCCAAAGTAAAAAGGGGTTGTTTTTGTACTTTTTTTATTTATTCAAACTATTCTGAAAATTACAACATTTTTTGTTTAATTTTGGTGAATGTTATGCTCAAGACAAGAGTTTATTAGTACTAAATTTTTTTTTCACTTCTTCTACCCAACGGCAGTATCAAGGATCTTGAACATCAGTGGAGTACTGCCTATTTTATTAGTGTGATGTTCCTCCACCAGCCTTTATTTATGTTCACTCATGGTGAGATTGGCCAATTCATGTGTTTAAGTATCTGTTTGGCTCAATTGTCCCTGAGTCAGAAAATTGTGGGCTCAAACTATACCACAGACTTGAGCACAGTGCTGTACTAAGGGATTGCTGCATTATCAGGGGTGCCATCTTTAATAGGAGATGTTAAATGAGATGAGATGAGGAATACAAAATAGATCCATTGGCACTATGCAAAGAAGAATAAGGTCGTCTCCCTCAACCAACACCACTAAAACAAATGATCTGTTTGTTCATTTGCTCATTGTGAGGCCTTGCTATGCACAAAATTGACAGCACTGTTTGCCTACATAACAACAGTGGCTGCACTTCAAAAGTAAACAATTGGTCGTGAAGCACTTTGGGACTATATAAATACTATTTCTCTCTTTAATGGTATATAAATTATGAGTATCTTCTATTCTGTGGACATATTACATGGGAGCGGGATTGAAACTATCCAGAAGCCATTGTATTTTGGCACTGTGCAGTACAAAATGGATTAAAAGCTGGATCTCAGAGGTAGGTAGGAAAGTGATTTAATCCACTGTGCTACCCAATGCACATCTCTCACAAAAAGCATTCAATAACCCTTATTTACAAATAACTATATTGTTCGGGAATCAAAAGGAAAACATTAGGGATTATGAGTGCTACAAAAATGTTCAGTACTCAGAGGGTTAATTCAACTGCTATAATGGCAGTTACACTATAGTAACTGGGATATTCATCAAGTCTGAGCAGTTTGTTGCTATATCACTTATGTTTCTACACAAACTAAATCCCTTTTCCTCTTTCAATTTCTCCACAAGGTATCCAATTAATTGAGGATTAAGGATGTACCCAAAATATTATATTTCCAGCATTCTTTTTCAAACATTAATCTAATCAATTCAACATCTATTAATCCATGATCACTGATGTAGAAGTGGAACAGTCAGACTGCCAGGAAATATTACTTTTTATGAAATTAGGAAAATAATGACCACAAAATAATCATCTAAATAAGCAACAAGGTAACACTAAATCTGCGTTAATGCAAAGCTGAGAAAAGCCCAGGTAAAGGAAATCTGTAGTTAATAATCTGTTTAATTGCTAAATATGGGAACTGGGTGTAATTGTGGATTGCAACACTGTCCTTTCTACTCTAAAACCTAAGCTCAACTCAATCTTAGACAATTGAGAGTAAGTGGTTGTTAAGGAGCTTAAGTAAAGCAGGTTCTGGACATTTCTGGCTCCAGTAGATATCAGTTCACAACAGAAATTTGGTACTAGCAATTGGGTGGTCTAATTCACTCATACCATAACATGTGGGTGATGAGAAAGTCATAGTAGTTTTCTGAGGTTGGCCTTCAGCTATATTGCTGGGACTGTAAAGTCAATATTGTGAGGTTCCGCTCTCTTTAGCTGAGCCTCGTCGACACGAGTACAGATTGCAGAGTTGGGCATGGAGGTCAAGGTTGCCCAATTTACAGCACTTTCAATTTTCAGGTCACTAAAATTAATCATCAGAAAATCAGGAGCACCACAAATTGGGCAGACGACCTCTGCAACTAATTCTCCAATCTGCGATCTCATCAAAATGAAGCTCCACGCTAGGAATGGTGCTTCTGAAAATTTATCCTTTCATTTTGTTGAAGGGAGGAGTGGGAAGACACTCTGCACTGTTCCAAATCACGCTATATCTCATCTGAGAGTGCTTAAGGCAGTTATTGTGTTCATTCCTTAATCTTCTTCAACACAACATTCACACAAAACATAAATAAAAGTGCATAAATGTAAGTCTTTTAATATTGCAGCAAATCTTTCATTAAAATGAAAATATGCTAGAACAGGGCAGAGAGAAGCTGATCCTCATAGTATGTTACAGCACAGAAGGAGGATGTTCAGCCCATCGTGCCTGTGCCGGCTCTTTGGAAAAGCTATCCAATTAGTCCCACTCCCCTGCTCTTTCTCCAAAGCCCTGTAAATTTTTCCCTTCAAGTATTTATCCAATTCCCTTTTGAAAGTTACTATTGAATCTGCTTCCTCCACCCTTTCAGGCAGTGCATTCCAGATCATTACAACTCTGCGTAAAAAAATGTTTCCACGTGTCATCTCTGGTTCTTTTTCCAATCAGCTTAAATCTGGTTACGAACCCTTCTGTCAGTGGAAACAGTTTTTCCTTATTTACTCTATCAAAACCCATCATGATTTTGAACACCTCTATCAAATCTGCTCTTAACTTTCTCTGCTTCAAGGAGAACAAGCCCAGCTTCTTCAGTCTTTCCACATGATTGAAGTCCCCCATCCTTGGCACCATTCTAGTGAATCTCTTCTGCACCGTTTTTAAGACCTTGACATACTTCCTAAAGTGTGGTGCCCAGAACTGAACACAATACTCCAGCTGCAGCCTAACCAGTGCTTTATAAAAGTTTAACATAACCTCCTTGCTTTTGAACTCTATGCCTCTATTAATAAAGCCCAGGATCTCATATGCTTTTGTAACAGCCTTCTCAACTTGTCGTTCCACCTTCAGAGATTTTTGTACATAGACCCCCATGTCTCTCTGTTCCTGTACCCCCTTTAAAATTGTACCACTTAGTTTATATTGCCTCTCCTCATTTACTCATATTCTAAAACAAAAGCAAAATACTGCAGATGCTGGAAATCTGAAATAAAACGGGTGCCGGGGGTGACGGAAGAGTGGACCAGGGTGTCATGGAAGGAATGGTCTCTTCGGAATGCTGAAAGGGGAGGGGAGGGGAAGATGTGTTTGGTGCTGGCATCGCATTGGAGGTGGTGAAAATGGCGGAGGATGATCCCTTGAATGTGGAGGCTGGTGGGGTGGAAAATGAGGACAAGGGGGACCCTATCGTGGTTCTGGGAGGGAGGGGAAGAGGTGAGGGCAGACGTGTGGGAAATAGGATGAACGCTGTTGAAGGCTCTGTCAACCACAATGGAGGGGAATCCTCGGTTGAGGAGAAAGGAAGACAAGTCGGAAGCACTGGTGTGGAAGGTGGCATCATCGGAACAGATGCGACTGAAACGGAGAATCTGGGAGAATGGAATAGAGTCCTTACAGGAAGTGGGTGAGAGGAATTGTAATCAAGTGAGCTGTGGAAGTCGGTGGACTTATAGTAGATATTGGTTGACAGCCTATCCCCAGAAATGGAGATAGAGAAGTCGAGAAATGGAAGGGAAGAGTTGGAGATGGCCCATGTGAAGGCGAGGGAAGGGTGGAAATTGGAAGCAGAGTTGATGAAATTTTCCAGTTTGGGACAAGGGCAGGAAGTGGCACCGATACAATTATCAATGTACCAGAAAAAGAGGTGAGGGAGGGCACCTGAGTAGGACTGGAACAAAGAATGTTCCACGTATCCCTCGAAAAGGCAGGCATAGCTAGGACCCATAGTTTTTTTTTATTCGTTCACGGGATGTGGGCGTCGCTGGCGAGGCCAGCATTTATTGCCCATCCCTAATTACCCTTGAGAAGGTGGTGGTGAGCCGCCTTCTTGAACCGCTGCAGTCCATGCAGTGAAGGTTCTTATTATGACTTTTCGTAGTGAGATTTTACAACTGAGTGGCTTGCTAGGCCATTTCAGAGGGCAATTAAGAATCAACCACATTGCTGTGGGTCTAGAGTCACACACAGGCCAGACCGGGTAAGGACGGCAGGTTTCCTTCCCTAAAGGACATTAGTGAACCAGATGGGTTTTTATGACAATCTGGTAGTTTCATGGCCATCATTACTGATACTAGTATTTTAATTCCAGATTTTATTAATTGAATTTAATTAATTAATTGAATTTAAATTCGCCAGCTGCCGTGGCAGGATTTGAACTCATGACTCTGGATTTTAGTCTAGGCCTCTGGATTACTAGTCCAGTAACATAACTACTATGCTACCGTACCCTGATAAGTGACACCTTTTATTTGGAGGAAGTGAGTGGAGTCAAAGGAGAAGTTATTCAATGTAAGAACAAGATCAACCGGCAGGGGAGGGTGGTGATGGATGGGGACTGGTCGGGCGTCCGATCAAGGAAGAAGCGGAGGGCCCACAGGCCATCCTGGGATGGAGGTGTAGAGGGATGGACATCCAAGGTGAAAAAGAGATGGTTAGGGCCTGGAAACTGGAAACTGTTAAAGTGGTGGAGGGCGTCGGAAGAATCGCGGGTGTAGGTCGGAAGAGACTGGACAAGGGGAGAAAAAAGAGTTGAGATAGGAAGAAATAAGTTCCGTGGGGCAAGAACATGCTGAAACGATGGGTCTACCAGGGCAGTACTGTTTGTCAATCTTTGAAAGGAGGTAGAAGCAGGCAGTGTGGGGTTGGGAGACTATGAGGTTGGAGGCCATGGAGGAGAAGATCCCTCATATTCTAATATCCTTTGCCATAGGCGACAAGTTACATGTTTCTGCTGCCAGTCCCCACATGACAAGCTTCTGATTTTGGTCTTGCCATCAGGGGAAACACCAAATAAAGTCCAAGCACTTCCCCAGAGGGAGGAAGTACAAATTAGAGACAAGTTACCCAATGCTACTGTCAGGTATCTCCGAGCAGCTAATTCAAAGTTAAAATTGTCAAAGCCTGGGAAATGGTCATTCTTATTTTCTTAGCTGGGGAATGCTGTGTGTGGGGCCTGGGAAGAGCTAAAGAGAGAAAGAGAAGATTTGAATAAATTTAAGGTAGGAGAGGAACTTAAAAATGTATTTTTTTCATGGTGGATTATGTTGTTCATGCAGCCAAAGTCAATAAGGAGGGCGAGGATAGCATCACTTTCAATATTTATTTGACTGCTATCAATAACCTTGGTGAAGGGATGTGGTTGTGAAGGAACGAGACAGAAAATATCAATTCCTGCCATTGCATTCCAATCATTACTGGATTATGGATTACATAACAACCACATTCTTCATATCAGCATAAAAGTCATGGTGAGGAAGCAAACACCTACAGCATATCATAGGATAAGAATACAGATGTAATGTAAAAGGACACGCGAACCAACAATTAAAAATAACGTAATGTACTTGAAGTGAGAAATAAAGAAATTGTTAGAAGAGGTAAAGAGATTAGAATAAAAATAAATCTTCAATTGGTAGAAAGCCAGAAAAGTCTTTTTCACATTATATTAAGAAGGATGAAACAGACTGGGCTATGTAACCTCCTTCATGCTGCAGGATGGGGAGGACAGAGAATTAGGTTCATGGGGACTATTTCTTTTGAGAAAGTAAATATAATCCAGGTCAGCCAATTGACCATTCATGAGGGTTGGCCAAACTGCACGGTCTAGCCTCTTTCATGTTAAAGGCCAAAATGATGCTGGATCATGCAACTTATTTCATCTGGGAGAATTAGGCACACTCATCCAGGAAGCCTACTTTACCCAAGAAAAGGTTGGACCATGTGATTTCTCTTATTTGCAAGGGCCATGTAGTCTGCTTCAAACAAGATGGAAGGGAATTGACGCAATGCAACATACTTCATTAAAGACAATAGGTTAGTCTTGGTCTCTATCTGGGTAGATGAAACCAAGTAAGCCATGTAACTTAATTAATTCAGGAGGGCAGGCTAGGCTACACAGACTCATCCTTCTGGAAAATTTGGATGGTCTGGATCATATGATGTCTTTCAATAAAACCATCTGGGTTTCCTACAGTCTGGGCTTTTATTGTTGTCTTCATATGGGTTGGGATGAGCCATAAACTTTTCAATAACTGTTACTAATACAACATTATTAAAGATACAAAGTGCACTTGCAAAACAAAATAATTGTGACAATTTCCACTCCCCTCCTCAGAATATCTTGTACTCCAGGAATATCCAAAGAGCTGTCCATGGATTATTTGCAGTCCCCCCCAAGCTCTGATATTTCAACACTCGAAGCCTAGGCAACTCCATTCTATTTGTACTTATTTCTATCATTTGCTGGTTTGTCAGATTTGAACTTTGTGTGCTGGAGGCTTAGAAAGGGCAATTCTTAGCACTGTTGCCTCATAGGTAGCTATAACCAAGTGACAGCTTGGTCTAGTCCTCTGGTACCTTCTCCTCCTTCGAACTTCTTGCCTTATTCCATCCCTCTTGCCTCGCCTTTAAAATCCTTATTATCTACTGCCCCTCAAGCCCCACCCTGAGTTTCACTCCAAGATATCCTCTATGCTTTCCACCCTCAGCCCCTGCACTGAGCAACTCCTCATTCTCCACATTTCAATCACATTTCAGCATCCCTTGCCCTTTCTCTTCTAATTTCACTACCGTACTGTCTTCCCTAAACCCCTCCCTCCATATAAATTCTCCCCCTCACACACACGGACCCCCTCCCCTTGATCATGCTATCTTCCATGTCCTCTCTACTCCCATGGTCTCAATCACAGACCAGGCCATCCCCGACCACTTCTTTGTTTCCATTACACCCACATCCCCCTACCCCTTCCAACTCCATTTCCTTCTGTGTCTGCCCCTGGAGAAACTCTCCCTCAGTCACTTGCAACTGCACTTTCAAACTCCCAACTGCCTAGCTTTTGGTTCCAATATTTCTGCAGCAAATGATTTGCTCAATACTCCCTCTTCTCCATCTTTGATGCCTTTGCCCCCAGAAAAACCTTTATTCTCTCCCATCCCAGCTGTTCTGCTATGGCCCCATCTTCGCAGACCTGAACGTATATGGTTTAGCTATCCAGCACCAAATCTGGTTTTACCACTATTGCCTCACTGCCACTTTTCCAGGATCTTCCTGGATTCCACTCTCCGCCCACTAACCATCTCCTTAAACACCTCTCCCTGCCCGCTTCACCCTCTCCTCCAACAAGCTCATGGATTTCTTTAGATACTAAGATTGAGACCATCCGTTCAGTTGCCTTTACTGCTTCCCCTCCTTCCCTTTGCACACAAAATTAAACCTTTCTCCCAGGCATCCCCTACCCTAGCCCTGAACCCATATCGCTCTCAGTTTTCTCTCCTTTCTCCCCTTATGTCCTCTCTGAGCTCAACTCAACCATGAGACCCACCTCCTGCTCCCTTGATCCCATTCCCACTAAGCTGCCTGACCACTCAATTTAATTTCCTGGCCTCAGTGCTAGCTGACATTGTAAATGGTTCCCTCTCCTCAGGTGCTGCCTCCCTGCCTTTCAAAACCATCATCACCCTTCTCAAAAAAACCTACCTTGGCCTCTCGGTCCTTGCAAACTATCACCCCATCTCCAGCCTCCCTTTCATCTCCAAAGTCCTTGAACGTGTTGTCGTCTCCCAAATCCATCACTTCCTTTCCTACAACTCCTTGTTTGAATCTCTCCAATCAGGTTTCTGCTACTGCCACAGTACTGAAACGGTCCTAGTCAGCCACAAATGGCATCCTCGGTGTCTGTGACTGTGGTGCACTATCTCCTCCTTGTTCTCCTCCACCTCTCTGCAGCTTTTGACGTGGTCAACCACACCATCCTCCTCCAATGCCTTTCCTCCATTGTCCAGCTCAGATAGAATGGACTCTCTTCATTCTACTCTTACCCATCCAATCAGGGCAGAGCATCTCCAGCAATGCCTTCTCTTCCCTTCCCCACACTCATTACCTCTGGAGTCCTTCAAGGATATATCCTTGGTACCCTCCTCTCCCTCATATACATGCTGCCCTTTGGCGTCATCATTGGCAGACATGGGGTCAGCTTCCACATGTAAACTGTTGACACCCTGCTCTACCTCTCCACCACCTCTGTCAACCCCTCGACTGCCCGTGTTGTCAGACTGCTGATTTGATATCCAATAGTAGATGTGCTGCAACTCCCTCCAGCTAAACGCCTCCCAAATCCATGCACATCTCAATGCATGAATCTCTTGGAAATCAGTTGTCCATCTCTGTCACAGTACCGAAACAGCCATAACCAAAGTCACAAATGACAGCCACTGTGGCTGTGGCCGTAGTGCATTATTGTCTTCGGCCTCCGCCACAAACTCCATACCCTTGCCATTGATTTTGTCCCGTCTCCAGCTTACTTCCATCTTTGTAACATCACAAAGACAGGTTACATCCATCCGCACTCCTACCTCAGCTCATCAGCAGCTGAAACCCTTATCCATACCTTTGTTACCTGCACATTCAACTATTCCAATACTCTCCTGTCTGGCCTCGTATCTTCCACCCTCCAAAAATTTCAGCTCATCTAAAACTCTCCTGCTCATATTTTATCCCACACCAAGTCCCATTCAACCATCATCCCTGTCCTCACTGACCTACATTGATTTCTGGGCCCCCAACACATCAGATTTAAAATTCTCAACCTTGCAATTAAATCCCTTCATGGCTTCACCCCTCCTTATCTCTGTATCCTCCAACCTTTCAACCACCCCCCCCCCCCTCCCCACAAACTCTGTTCCTCTGACTCTGGTCTCTTGCACATCCTCCTTCATCCCACCTTTGATGACTGTGCCTTCAGCCACCTAGGCCCCATTTGCTGGAATTCCCTCCCTAAATTCCTCTGCCTCCACATCCCTCCTGTCCTTTAAGGCCCTCCTTAAAACCTATCTCTTTGACCAAGTTGTTGTTTGTGCCTGCTAATATCTTCCTCTTTGGCTTGGTGTTCATTTATTGATATCACCTCTAAAGTGCCTTGAGATGTTTTTCTACGTTAAAGACATAATTTAAATGCAAGTTGTTGTTGGTGATAAATCTTAAATCAGAAAACTACGATCTGTTAATATAAGGACCTCAAGATACATGTAACTTAATGATGATTTGGATTCAAACTTAATATGTGGCCCCTAAGGCTCTTTGGTAGGGAACTATATGCCCCACAAAGACAGAAAGCTTGGACACCCATGTTGTCCTCCATCTAACAATGGAGCAAAGAATCAACAAGCCTATTCCCAACAATGGCAGGCAGGCTCAAGTGACAGGTACCCTGGGACTTGAGCTTACTACCATCCTGTTGGGAGGCAGGTGCTGTACTCTACCACCTGCGTTATTAGGTTGTCACTGATTAACCTTATTCTCAGAGACATTAAGCATTGAGAAAGTAAGTTTCTGTCCTGCATAGTGCTGGAAAAATCTAGTTCTCAAAAACTTAAAATCAGTTGTGTGGTGTCATTGAATTCAGACATCCTTTAAGTGTCAGTAATTCAAAGTAAACGCAGCACTATTTTCTTCCCTGAAACTGGAGAAAACTAAAAGGCAATTCAAGTTTTAAAGTGAATTTATAATGCCACACATGAAAAAACAGCTCTATTTCCAGTGGCAGAAACTCAACAAGAGACAGATTTATCAATTCAAATGTTTTATGAGTTTTTGTAATTGAGAAAACTTTTAATAATCTGACATTTGTTAAAACCAGTTATTAGAAATTATGCCGCACAGTAGCTCTCGAAATATGAGCCAGCTTCACAATTACAAAAGTCAGTCTGCACAACCCTTTCCTATTGTATGAGGTGGCATAAACCCCATAGCGTCCTATCAGCTAACTGGCAGGCAGGGGGCTGCTCTATTCAAAGCTAGAGATACAAGCTGCAGGGCAAAAACCTGGCAGCTCCCATCTGACCCCACAATCCCCTGCTGGTGACAGCTCCAAGCTCCATAGCAAATTAGCCCTTCTCATATTACAATTGGAGAAGACAGATTCCATTAGCAGTATCTGAAATTGAGTGGAGAGCTGCACTGTTATCTGACTTGACTCATAAGCACTGCTATTAATCAGCACTATGATAGCATTTATATTTTTCAAGCTATCTGCTGCTGCTGTGATATTCTGCTACAAAGGGTTGATGAGACTTAGGAAGGCAAACAATAGAGCTTTCTGGGAAAAGCAGGGTAAATCAAGAAAGTCTATGACTTCCGCACATACTGAAGGGATTGCAGTTTACATAAATTTTCTCCCGATTGGAGACTGAGCTTTTCCACATCTTACACATGGGATTTAGTTGTCACTCAATGGTAACAGCTGTGAAAAGGTGACACGGCCCACCGTTCAGAATATTGCCTCCGCTTTTAAAGCAATTAACCCATGAACAGGAGGTACCTGACGATATCAAAAGGATTAGACTTGGAAATGCACGATTAACATTTTCTTGAACTAATGAAAAATGCGGTTGTCATATAAGGGTCGTCCATTTTAAGGAATTTCTCTTCACTGGTCGTTAATAAACGGAGTACTGCAGATCCAACCACATTAATTATGCCAGTTATGTATATTTCAAACTCATGAATAAAAATTGGTGCTGTTTTAAAGTGACTAATTCTACAGTACTATTTATGTACAGGGTCCTCCAGAGCAAGGCTGATAAGAACAAGTTCTGGTTATGTACAATTCTTATACAAATTTTTCTAAACATCCACTTCATGGGACTAATGGGCATGTTTTCTTTAACTGTCATTGTAAATGATGGACATTTTAGTAAAATAGTTTTTCTTTAACTTTGCACATAGAGGAAAACATCCCCCCCCCCCAAATGTTTATTACCATTAGGCCCATCCTCTTATAAGAAAGTTGCCGTGATTTATTTTTAATCTGCAATGCAATC
This sequence comes from Heptranchias perlo, assembly GCF_035084215.1. Lineage (NCBI taxonomy): Eukaryota > Metazoa > Chordata > Chondrichthyes > Hexanchiformes > Hexanchidae > Heptranchias > Heptranchias perlo. The sequence goes on from NC_090334.1 coordinate 43,632,175, forward strand.
CGATGATCTAAGAAGATTATGTCCCATTTTATTTTAAGTGTCAAGTGTGCAACTGTCATCTCTTTAATAAGTACTCTGTTGTTTTTATTTTTAATTTACCACAAACTTCAGTTTATTCTTCTTAAAAAAGCATGGCTCAAAATTAATTAGCAATTTTTAAAATTAATATCAGAAATGTGAATTCCCGGAAAAAAAATTCCTGGTAACAGCAATTCCTTTTATTGGAAAATTCAACTTGTTCTAAGGCAAAGAAGCTAGAAGTGTGGTAATTATCTAGAGTTAGGAATGATAAATCTTTTGAACGCACAGACTTAATATAGTTATCAAATGCAAATACTTTCATTCTAATCATATATTTAACAGACACTCAAACACAATTTACATTCTGCAATTTATGCATTCAAAATTATAGAATTAATGTAAAATTCATATCCAATTTATTTCTTCTGCAGAAAACACATACTAAATTATCATTTACAAAAGATATAACTATTTAAGACATGAAATACAGATGAATTTCTTCATAGTGAGACTAAACTTTAAGTCAGACCTTTACATACAAAGTCTATAGCTCAAACATGTTTGAATTCAAATATGAATGAACCATTGGCTGTGGCACAAAATACCTGTGCTTATTTTAGTCAAATATTCATCACTGTAAAGAAAGGACACCTGTATAGGTATATCAATGAAGGATCAGTGGAAATCATAAAAGGTTTTTTTTTTGTGGACCATGGTTTTTATTTATGGTTTCATGACCTTTCCTATCACATAACATGCAATGCAAATCTTCCAATTTTCAATGCTGAACATCATAAGGTAGAATTCAACAGAACTACAGATTTCTTCCTGCTTCTCTGTGTTACTCTCTAATTCATTTTATTCATTTCTTAATTTTTTATTCAATGCATCATAATCCTCAAAAAACTATCAGAATGTTTTATGTTGAAATGGTTCATTTATTTTTAGCATTATACTTTTTAACATTGCATTTTCTTGTGGCATCTTATCAGGTCACATACCAGGGAATGTGACTCAGGACACCTCCGTGACATCCAGACACCCTAATTATGATCTGAGCTGAAGCTTGTGCCTAGTTTGTAAATGTTTCCTCCTGTTGACTAGGTACCTAGGTTCCATTCAATGGCCTAAATAAGATCAGAAAATGCCATCTGTGGCACAGCCTTAAGTAACAATGTCAACCAAGGAGGCTGGCATTTGAACCCAGGTCTCACAATCCATGGCACAGCACACTAGTGCATTGTGCTATTGTGTTGACTTTTGTTCCTCTTATTTTGATGGCCTACTCCTCTGAAGTTTAGCCCCGAGAGAGTTATGACCACTTAACTGTATATAAATTTTTAAAAACCAAGTAATTTTTCTCATTAATTTCTATGGGATTGTATTCTATTATGTGTACAATTATGATAATTTTCTTTTGAGTGTATAGTTTTGCAGTTCATAGCCTTCCTTCACAATTACATATACTAATCTGTTAATAGTAATTTATCTACTAGAGTTTAGCTGATCTAAATATCATTTTGTAAGCTCCTTAAGCTGCACTAAACTTTGTTATTATTGTAAATATAAAAAAGCATTTTCCAAATGAATTAGTTTTTGTAGTTACAGCTTGCTTTATACTTATTCCACTTAAAAGCATAATTCTATAACTGGAAAATTATCAAAAGTCAGCTATGCAATTACCAGCACACTACACTAATGAAGCTGACATAGTCGTGCTCTATTAATTGATAGCTTTGGTTATTTAAACCTGGGTGAGTTTGCTGCACTTAAAATAATTTGTTACTTTGACCAGCAAACTAACATGGCTGAACATTATCTAGAACTTAACTGACAGAGCTAGGAGTGCAAATGAAAGGTTCCTAAGGTTAATTCATGTCACGCACCAAATGAAATTTGAAAGACCCAGCTGATATTGTACGATGTCTTGTACCACTCAATCAATAGGTCAATGTTCAGTCCATTACCATAGACAGGGTTCACTTTGTATACCGGTCGCGAGTGTGTATTGTCAGCAGGATGAATCTGACACTTGAACTGCCATGTTCCCTAGAGACATGTACTTCATAAATTATTTACATTATTTGTATTCAGTCATGTTCATATTTAAATTTTTCCTATGTAGGGAATAAGCATATTTGAAATTGGATCAAAAGGCACCAAAATGTCACTATATTACTTCAATTTAAACTAAAAGAAATTTGTAATTATATTCAAAAGCTTTAAAATAATTGCCATTTTAAACATTCTATTTTATACTGCCTGTGTTAAAGCAGAATATCTTTAACAGCCTGCATTTTTGAACGCTATGTTTAGTGTTGCATATTGCTCAGCCTAAAGCATCTTTTTAGCAAAAACTGATCATAAGGCATGTTCTGGATTAGAACCAGTTCTGGGATGCAGGGTTTTCAGAAACAGACGGCACATTAATTTAGAGAAATCTTGAAACTGCCATTTTAAAGTGAGTTCCAATGATGCAAGAGCCTAACAGTAAGGGGAATATTTACAATTGCTTAATGCTAGGCTACAGCTCAAACAAACTATGGCATTACCTAGATTAATTAATCAAAATATAATTTTACTTCCATTCCTACCTTTTCAAAAATATATTTATATAAAGTAAAAATAAAATTATTTTAAGCTGTGGAAGTAAAACTCCAGGACTGTAAGATTTTTCTTGTTTCAACCTTTCACTCAGCTAAATACACCAGCAAAGACCAAATTGGAATACAATTTATTAATAAAATTTTATTATTTTCTGTAGCAGCAGTAGCAGCAAAGTAAGCAAAAGGAAGATGGCAAATTGGTCTTCAGCTAATAATATCACTCCATGTACAGTCATTTGTATATTCTTAGGCTTCAACACAGTGATACCAAAGTTTTTTATTATAGAAACCCAATATTTATAGAAACCCAATAATAAGCACGAGCAGTAATATTATACTAAAATTTGCATTACATTACACTACTGGTGCAACTTGTCAGCACTCAAATGTGCACTGTCTTTTTTTTTCCTCATTGGTAACAGCATCATATTTTTTGGCATCCGATGCCCTTAATGGAAGCACAAAGGAAGCATATTAAAGCAACTCTGGGGACCAACATGTATATAAAAATGTTAACACTTCAGAGGCAGCACCGAGCTAACAATATACTGTCATTCACAGAAAGTAAGATTTATGACATTGATGGGGCAGGAGTTCCCAGTGACCTTTGTACTGTTACCAAAAGATGTTCACTGCCTGGCAAGGAAATGCCACGTTAAATTTCTTCTGTTATGTGTGGTTATTTCTTGCACACTAATGAAAAAGGTTGCTGGAAAATGTGAATACTTTTTAAAAAAAAGTTTAGCCATGCTAGTCAAAATTCCATCTAGCATGTGTGGTGATATACATTTGTTGAAATATATTTTTTTAACAATGTTTCTGTTAGCTGGTTGAATACCCTAGAATAAATTCTCCTTGGCAGGACTGTCAGTGAGGTATAATAGAAATCAGGCCAGTCAGTATACTGGAGGTTATCAAATAAAGAGAATATTTAAATAATCTTGAGAAATCTTCCAATTTAGTGGTGAATTTTGATTACAAAGTTGAATCATAGGGGGAAAAATTGGATAGGGGCCGTTTTTGGCCGTAGGTAGTGTGATGTGCTATTACCCCACGCACAATGGGCCCGATTTTAGCAGGGCTGCGGGTTCTCGGCGGATGGGCTAGCGGGCGTGTGGGTAACGTGCCCGGTGAAATTAGTGGGTTTCCCGCGCGATCGCAGCAGGCAAACCACTAATTGGAGCCACTTACCTGCTCCTCCGGGTTCCCCGCTGCTGATCTGCGCGTCGGGCGGGCTGCACATGCGCAGTAAGATCTGTCAGCTGGAGGCGCTCTATTTAAAGGGGCAGTCCTCCACTGACAGATGCTGTAACCAATAGCAAAGATGACTGCATGGAGCAGCCCAGGGGGAAGGCTGCTCCCAGTTTAATGATGCCTCACTCCAGGTATCAATACATGGGGTGAGGAGGAGGGGGAGGACAGAGATCTTTCACCCGGCGGGCGGGAGGAAGCGGCCCACCTCCGCCACCAGGAAGGCCTGGCTCGAGGTGGCAGAGGGGGTCACCTGCGCCACCAACATATCGCCCACCTGCACACAGTGCAGGAGGCGGTCCAATGACCTCAGTAGGTCAGCCACAGTGAGTACACGTAGTCCTTCCCCTACACTCCATCTGCCACATCACTGCCCCCACCCCACATCTCCTTCGGCACTGCCAACACTACTCTGTCACATCACCCCTCATACCCACTCAAACCACATCCTCATCTTACCTGCACTTACTCACCTCGCCAGTACTCACCCCGCCACTACCACTCAACCCAATCCTCATACAATCTCATGGCTCTATCACATACTCACCCTCTCGTGTATCTCTCTCACGGTCAGCCTCACTCAACCTGCCACCACCTGTGCTGCAGGCACAGGGCATGCATCACATATGTGCAGCAGGCAGCGTAAGGCAAACGTGTCGTGAGCATGAAGGGGATGCACAAGGGTGTTTGAGGGTTTGAATTGGTTGTTACTTATATTGAATTTCAGAACAACTCACATCACACATTATATTGGCACCATTACTGCCATGTCTTCGCGAATCCTGTCCGGTTTGTGCAATAATGCCCGCTCCTGGGTATCACTATGAGGACCCACCACTGATGCCACCCATTGTGTCACTGCAGAGTGGGTGCAGGTGTATTTGCAGGGCTCTTCTGCGCAGACGACTGAGAGACATCGGCGATGTCCCCGGTTGCACCCTGGAAGGCTGCGGAGGAGAAGTTCGGGAGGGCAGTGGTGACTTTGACAGCGACAGGTAGGAAGATGGTGCACGGGCCAGCCAGGAGCAGCTCGGCATGAAAGAGGCTGCAGATGTCCACGACTACATGTCGAATGACTTTGCGCCTCCGTGTGCACTGCTGCTCAGAGAGGTCCAGGAGGCTGAGCCTCGGTCTGTGGACCCTGTGGCGAGGGTAGTGCCCTCTGCGACGCATCTCTCTCTGCGGTAGCCCTCCCTCCTGCTGTACAGGTGGATGTGTCACAGCACTCTGTTGTGTAGCTCCACCTGTCAGAGGTGGACGGCGTGGATGGCGAGGCTGGTGATGCTGTTCGCCCTCCGAGGAGGTCATGACTGCAGCTACGGCGGCCCCCATCCACAAGATGTACATGTGAGGGGGTCCGCAAGGTAGGTACATGTCTCCGGACCCCGGGGTAAGTGTGCAGGTTGGTGACTTTGACTGTCAGGAGGAGGGTGGTGGAGGCCAAACTTTGTCGCAAGTGACAGAGTGGCCTCCTGCAATGAGTGAGAGTCTCCCCCCCCACCTGTCAAATGGACCTTTGCAGCTGCCACAGGCTGACAGCTGCAACACGTCCATTCGAGCTGGGAGTGTTTCCCCCAGTGTGGGAAACAGTCCCAGGTTGATCAAAAATCCCACACAGTCCCTTAATCAGGTCAGTTAATGACCTGAAATACCAAACTAAATATTGTCAAGTGGCATCCCGCTGGCTTTAATTGCCTGCGGGATTCCCACCAGCGGGGGCTGCGCGCGCACGCCGGCGCGTCAGCGGGGAACCCGGAAGTGGGCGGGATCGAGGCGCGATCCGGTCCCGCTCCTGGATTTCGCGATTTTCGGGGCCCCCCCGCCGAGAACGCACCCGATAGCAGGTGGTAAAATCGAGCCCAATGACCCCTGCGCAGGCAGGACGCAAGTTTCGGCCCACCCGAGGACTCACCTGCAATCACTGTTCCATTCCAGGCCTTGCACATGGAATCAATGCAATTCGCACTACTCTTAAAGGGAGGATGTTTCTTAGAAATCGCTTAAAGACAGCTCAAACCTGTTATTTGCTGAAAATAACAGTCTACTGTCTGCACAGAGTCTGAACGGAGATCAGACATCGCACACATAAAACACAGATGCAGGTCCTATCCCTATGTTTACACACTGATGAGTTTTGTTAAAACATTAAATAAAGGTTGCACACTACTAAATCCCACATCCGCCAATCTGCACACCAGGCCTCACCAATCTGCCGATCTGAGGTGGTACCAGACCTACGAGAGTGCGTGCACCGAGGTCTCTCTGCACGAGAGACCTTGGTACAAGAGGTGGACAGAAGAAGGGACATCCTATATCCGGTGGGGGGGGGTGGGGGTGCAAGAGGCCGTCCAGACATATATCCAAAAGGCAGTGGGAGGCAGCGGGGGACAAAGTCAATGCCAGGCGCATAGCATCATGAACATGGATGCAGTGCAGGAAGAAGTTCAATGCTTTGACATGAGTGGTCAAGGTGAGTGAGGTCAACTGTCAAGTGGCGTCTCCTACCAACTGCACCACACACTACACCCCCCATCACCCACATACCAATAAACTCACTCTTTCCATCAGTACTCAACTCTTCCAATCAGATGCTTCCTCTCAACCTTACACATTACCACTGTTGCAAGCCGCCCACCCACAACTCACAGGCCACACACACTGGCACCTATTCAACCATGACAGGCATATCACCCAGACACACGTCCCGCTTTCTTGCAAGAGAAGGTGGCGCATATCAGGAGGCAGCAAGTGGCAGTGGCATTTAGCCCCTTGAGCCCGTTCTGCCATTCAATGAGATCATGGTTGATCTGTGACCTAACTCCATATACCCGCCTTAGCCCCATATCCCTTAATACCCTTGGTTCACAGAAATCTATCAATCTCGAATTTAACATTCTCAATTGAGCTAGCATCAACCGCCATCTGCAGACGAGAATTCCTAATGTCTCCCACCCTTTGCGTGTAGAAACATTTCCTAACTTCACTCCTGCACGTCCTGGCTCTAAATGTTAGGTTATGTCCCCGTGTCCTAGTATTGAAGTCCAGGAGACCTCCAAAAACAGTTACAAATGTCTCGGCAGCCAGAAGCAATAACCCAGCCACCAACCTGTAAATCCTGTATTGTCCCTATAAATAGCACTGGTCCTCCAGGCACTCTAAGACACGTTCAGATGGTCGGGGTTAAGACTGTGCGTTGAGTTGAGCGTTAAGTCCCAAAATGGTGTCTATCACTTTAAATCAGCGTTGCACGCCGATTGAAACCATTTTCTCCCTACTTTACATGATTCCAGCGTTTGGTATTTCCGCATGCGCTAACTGCGATACCAAGATGGCGTCTGCACACGTCACGCTGGAAACGTGCATGTGCAGCCAAGGTGCCATTTTGGATGTCGGAGAGGCTATGTAGCGCCGAAACAATGGGCGCTACTCGGCCCAATTTAGCGCCCATAGAACCCTACAGCACAGGAGGCCATTCGGCCCATCATGCCGGTGCCGGCTCTTTGAAAGAGCTATCCAATTTAGTCCCACACCCCAGCTTTTTCCCATAACCCTGCAATTGAGCTCTCTTCAAGTATATGTCCAATTGCCTTTTGAAAGTTCCTATGGAATCTGATTCCACCACCCTTTCAGGTAGTGCGTCTCAGATCTTAACAACCCTCTGTGTGAAAAAAGTTCTACTCATAGAGAGAAACTGTTCCCATTGGCGGAAGAGTCAAGAACCAGAGGGCACAGATTTAACGTGATTGGTAAAAGAACCAAAGGTGACATGAGGAAAAACTTTTTTACACAGCGAGTGGTTAGGATCTGGACTGCACTGCCTGAGGGGGTGTTGGAGGCAGATTCAATCATGGCCTTCAAAAGGGAACTGGATAAGTACTTGAAAGTAAAAAATTTGCAGGGCTATGGGGATAGGGCGGGGGAGTGGGACTAGCTGGATTGCTCTTGCACAGAGCGGGCGCAGACTCGATGGGCCGAATGGTCTCCTTCCGTGCTGTAACCTTTCTATGATTCCATGATTCATTTCCCCTCTAGTTCTTTTGCCAATTATTTTAAATCTATGACCTCTGGTTACCGACCGACTTGCCAGAGGAAACAGTATTTCCATACTTGCTCTGTCAAAACCCCTCATAATTTTGAATACCTCTATTAGGTCTCCTCTTAACCTTCTCTGCTCGAAAGGAAAACAATCCCAGCTTCTCCAATCTCTCCACATAACGGAAGTCCCTCATCCCTGGTATCTTCCTGGTAAACCTCCTCTGTACCCTTTCCAAGGCCTTGACGTTCTTCCTAAAGTGTGGCGCACAGCATCATGAACATGGATGCAGTCCAGTAAGAAGTTCAGTGCTTTGACATGATTGGTCAAGGTGAGTGAGGTCAACAGTCAAGTGGCATCTCCTGCCAACTACACCACTAGCCACATCCACTGCTCCACGCACTATACCTCCCCACCCCCCATCATCCACATACCAACAAACTCTTTCCATCAGTACTCAACTCTTGCAATCTGATGCTTCCTCTCACCCTTATGCATTACCACTGTTGCAAGCTGCCCACCCAGATCTCACAGACCACACACACTGGCACCTATTCAACCATGACAGGCACATCACCCAGACACACATCCAGCTTTCTTGCAGGAGAAGATGATGCATAACAGGAGGCAGCAAGTGGCAGTGACATTTAGCCCCTCAAGCCTGTTCTGCCATTCAATGAGATCATGGTTGATCTGTGACCTAACTCCATATATCCACCTTAACTCCATATACCCGCCTTAGCCCCATATCCCTTAATACCCTTGGTTCACAGAAATCTGTCAATCTCAGATTTAAAATTCACAATTGAGCTAGCATCAACTGCCATTTGCAGAAGAGTGTTCCAAACTTCTCCCACACTTTGTGTGTAGAAGCGTTTCCTAATTTCACTCCTGCATGTCCGTGCTCTAAATGTTAGGCTATGTCCCCGTGTCCTAGTATTCAAGTGTAAGAGACCTCCAAAAACAGTTACAAATGTCTCGGCAGCCAGAAGCAATAATCCAGCCACTAACCTGTAAATCCTGCATGGTCCCTTTAAATAGTGCAGGTGGAGGGTCTTCCAGGCACTCTAAGACATGTTTAGATGGTCGTGGTTAAGACTGTGCATTGAGTTGAGCATTAAGTTCCAAAATGGAGTTTATCACTTTCAATCAGCGTTGCATGCTGATTGTATCCATTTTCTCCTTACTTTACATGCTGCCGGCATTCGGTATTTCCGCATGCGCTAATACCTATATCAAGATGGTGTCCGTCACATGTCACGCTGGAAACGTGAGGCCGCATAGCGTCAAAACAATGGGCGTGGTATGGCCCAATTTCTAGCCCTCTATACCCAAGTCCAGGTCATTTATATATAACAAGAAAAGCAATGGTCCTAATACCAGCCCGTGGGGGAACCCCACTGCATACTTCTTTCCAGTCAGAAAAAGTGATGATTTTTATTTATAAATGCATAATGGAATAATTTTTTCTCTTATTTATGGCTACACTTTGTTAATGCACTTGTGAAATAAAATTGAATCGAATAAGTAATTAGACAGGACATTGATTTAGATAGAATACATATTTTAGGTTAGATTACATCATAAAGCACTGCAAAATCCGGTAACTTTCAAATCTCTATTACTGATAGGAAAGTGAAAAAAAAACTAATCTGCTTTGGATAACATGGGTTTGGTAGCTCTACTGCAGGTTGAATATTGGTCTGAGTGCATCACAGCTAATCTGCAATAATTGCACTTTAAAGATTCAAAGAATCTATTCAATACATGTACATGAAAAGCAACTGATCTGGATAGAATTTGTCATTACTAGTCCTATCATCAAAGGGCAGCAAGTGAATTTTGACCAGAAGTGTCATAGTCTATATAATTAATCAAATCTTTTAATGAGTCGTTTTCAAAAAAAAATTAAATTATAATGACATGCTTCTATTAAATAACGCAGACTAGGGTTCAGCCAATTTGTGCACGGCGAGGTCCCACAAACGGCAAGATAAATGACCAGATAATCTGCTTTACTGATGTTGATAAAAATTGGTCAGGACACCAGGACAATGTTCTTGCTATTCTTTGAATAATACTATGGTATCTTTAATGTCCCCCCAAGAGGTAACTTTAAATGTTTCATCTAAAACAGAGCACCTCTTGACAGTGCAGCATTCCCTCAGACTGAACTGTCAGCCTAAATTATGTACTCAAGTCTCTACAGCTGGGCTTGAACCCATGACCTTCGTGACTCAGAGCCAAGAGTGCTACCACTGAGCCAAGGCTGACAGAAGCTCACTACTTGCATTCAAACTAATGAGGAAATGGATGATAGCCCAATATTTTGCCATTTTTAAATCCGGGCTTTGAATTTAGGGTTTTGTGCTGTTTTGTAAAGGAGAATCCATCTTGAATGTTAGCAGCACTACCACCATCATGTGAATCAAATTTAATCTTCTTATGCAGGGTTAATTTACAAACAGCTAAATTTTGTCCAATTCAGCTCATTTTGAATTGCCCTGTTCTTTTAAAATTTGGCAGCACGTATTCAGCTAGATGTTCCCTTTTGCATGTACACTATCATTGTGTATATTATTCCATTAATTTCTATCCAAAGACTCCCAACTGTGGGTGGAAGGTGAGCAGCTTTGTCAGTGAGCAGAATCACGGCAACACAGTGCTTCAAAAATCGTGAATAAGGAACATCCCATTCTACGTTAGTTGAGACAACCATGGTTAAGTATTAATCTATTTCTTTTACCTGTCCACCTAGGAAATGGCTACCTGACAGGTTAAGCATGCATCCATTTTAACTGGTTGCCTAGTTGCAGTGGTGGTGGCAGTAGAGTGAAAGTGATGAGGGAGGGGCGTCTCATCTCTGATGATGTAGTACAATTATTTATGTTTTCTAAATCAGTCCAATGGGGGCGGAGAGAGGGCTCTGCATCTGATCCTAGTCTGTAAAGCTGAGTATGTGTCCATTATTCTTAACAACACAGTAAGGAGTCCCTGTATCCCTGTTGCTCTGGGTAGACAGGTGGATGGTCAGTCAGATCTGGATTGGATTTTCAGGCCCCAGGACCCCTACTTTCCCCCCTCCCGTCCCCCCCTCCACTGATGCAACTTTCTCTGGTTCTGGCATCCAGTGCATACCCCCCCACCCCCCCAACTCCTGGCAGAGCTTTCAGCTGTCAAAGTCCTACCCTCCCTTTCTAAACCTCTTCGCTCTGTCACTTCCCTTACTGTCTTTAAAACCTCCTTACAGCGTATCTTTTTAACCACACTTTTGGTTAACTTTCCTAATTCCCTCATGTGTGAAGCATCTTGCAACATTTCATTACATTAAAGGCCCTATAAAAATGCAAGTTATTGTTAATTAGCCTAATTACTTTTAAAGTTTGAGGAGAGTAGAAGAATTCATATATAAAGAGTGATATGGAGAAGAAATGTTTTACATTTCATATATTTTTGTAATTCTATTTTGTGGTTGGCATCAGCCGCGGCTCAGTCATGGCTGTCTCGCCTCTGAGTCAGAAGGTTGTAGGTTTAAGTCCCATTCCAGAGAATTGAGCACATGATCCAGGCCGACACTCCCAGTTCAGTACTGAGGGTGTGCTGCAGTGTTGAAAGTGCGATCTTTCAGATGAGATGTTAAATCGAGGCTCCATCTGCCCTCGTAGAAGATCAGGGGAGTTCTCCCCGGTGTCATGGCCAATATCGATCCCTCAACCAACATCACTAAAACAGATTATCTGGTCATTTTCTCATTGTTGTTTGTGGAGCCTTGCTATGTGCAAGTTGGCTACCATGTTTCCTACATTACACTTCAAAAGTACTTCATTGGCTGTAAAGCGCTTTGGGATGTCCTGAGGTCATGAAAGGTGCTATATAAATGCAAGTCTTTCTTTCTTTCTCGAAAATCAGTGCCACTCCAATGGAGGGGGGGGGGGGTTTCAAATCAGAGATCTGCCATATTTGGGATGAGCCTCAGTATTTCTCAACAGTGCTCATAGATAGGGAGCTTTGTAATGATGGAGCATTCCATTATAGGGCACAGGGCAATTGGCATTGACTATCCTGTTCCACCAAAAGCATAGCTCCTATCAAACCCCTGTGCTGGTGATAGAGAATCCGGTGGTCTTAGTAACCCTGTGTTCCTAACTGAAGGGGTTTGCATGAAAGTGAATGAAGAGAAAAAGGGAAAATCAGATTCAACGTTTCTCTCAAAAGCTTATGCAATGGAAAATGGTGTTTGCACAACACATTTGTCATGTGACATCATAATCCCTGGCACTCATTGGCTATCTCACATGAAAATAGGAGTCTCCTGCATTTTTTACACTGATGACACTCTGCAAGTGCAATCGTAAACATAAGTATTTTACTTTGTTTTTATCTTAAAAAGGAAACCACACTCTTGGAATCTGCCCTTCAGTGTAAACGCTGTAGTAGATTTGTGCTTTCTGCCGGCATCTTTGATTTCACCAGGCTGTTGACATTTGGTGCTGTGCAATACATCAAACAGACGCCATCACTATTGTTATGTTAGTGCTTAATCCAGGCTCAGAATTCAAGTTTCCAACACTGAATTGAGTGGAACCACCCCATCTACATTTTAAGCTCTCAGCTGTGCACCTCCACAGCTACTCTGTAATTTTCCTCTCTCTTTTGGTCTCTGAGCCACAATAGAATGCTGGCAGGCACCTATAATAAACAAACTTGACACTAAAATCATACATATTTATTTCTATCCGAATGAACAATTATTGATAATATAGTGAACATATTCTCCCTCTTTCCCCCTCTCTCGTTTCCTGTCTCCATTTTCTTTCCATTAACGTCATAGTTCTGTTATTTATGTTGAAAGCTGGCAGCATGCCACTTGCACAAGAACCTAAGTGTTGCTGAATTGCTGGATATTGTGGCTGATTATTTTTTCCATTCATAAGAGATCTGTGCATTTACTTTCTTATAATTTTAAGCTCTCAGCTGCGCGCCTCCACAGCTACTCTGTAATTTTCCTCTGTCTTTTGGTCCCTGAGCTACAATAGAATGTTGGCAGGCACCTATAATAAACAAACTTGACACTAAAAGTACACATATTTATTTCTATCCAAAATTTACTGACGCTGCATCATTTGTTCGTCTCTCATCACCGAGTAGAGGGCAGCCAGTTCGATGAAGAAGAAAAGTGTTGCTTTATTGCAAATGTGATCCAAAGATCATCTATATTAGTTTCAGAACTGCTTTGAGGTTCGTACTGCAGCTCCCCTGAACCCACAGCAGTATGAGGCCTATGCCTGAAGTAGCATTAGGGAATGCTGGATGAGTTTGGAGTATGCAGTTTGGGAGGGTTTCTATTGTGCAGATTGGCATGTGGTAATACTAGTTTCGTTCTAGTATGAAGGTACTAGTGCAAACAGGGTACAAATTAGCCACGTTTAATCTGTCACCGGCACTGCACCACGTCCCTATCCTGCAGGATGGCACAGTCCATTCAACTGCTTAACTCTTTCAGCACTGAAAGATTTTCCCAGCTTTCAGAATATACACATCGTAGTTTTCACATCATTTCAGCAAATAATTACTTTCTTTAAATTTGTACAGATAAATATTGTAAAATGGAATTAACCAAACGCACAGTTGCATCTGCAGTTTTTTGTTCTTTTTTAATTGGCACTGATCTATAGTATGTTACTTCATTTGCAGTACTCTCGTGATTAGCAAAATAAAGACAATTAGGAATGTGATCTTTTTACATTTGGCATGAAAGTGCTTGAAGTTATTAAAGGGTTAAAAAATTAATTTCAATCATTGTTTCAAAATATTGAGCAGACAATAAACATCACATCTCATGGAAAAGAGGAAAACAAACAGACCTCTTTAAAAAGAAAGACAGGAGGGAAAATCTCCTTCTCCTCTACGTTCAGTTCTTGCTGACTATGACGCTACCCATTACCACCATGGTGACAGTTTCTGGGAGTTATAAAGGAGGTTCCCCATAGCACCAAAATCTAAAGTTCATTAAATCATAAAACTCATAATAAAACTGTTAACCTGATTTATTTCATTCTTTACAGCTTTGCAAAAATATGTCCACATAATAAGCTGTATATACACTAGAAAGCTATTTCCTTATAATTCTATTTAATTGGATTAATAAAATGAAATAAATCTTAGCATATTTTACTGAATAAAAAGTGAAATTTGTGATTGGAAACTATATTAATCCATATTAGTCCATGCCTAATTAATCTTCACTAATACCTTAAATGAGCGCATTTCTTAAACAATACAGTAATACTTACCCCAAGCTCAAATGCAGCTGTGATCAGTTCCCCTGTTAAAATCATGAATGTTAATACCATTGATTACTCTTCTGAAAAGACAGTCCTCCAAAGGTTTAAAATCCAAATACTTGCAGTGCATTTTTACTTTGACTGGATAAGACTACAAGTAATCTGCTAGGATTTAGCAGCAGGAAATGTTCTAAGCATATTTTAATGTTTCATCTCTTCACTGGAAAATTTAAAGGGCTATAACAACCTAAGCCTGTGTTTGCCTCTGTCTAAATCTAGACAAATTTATAGTGGAACACAATTAACATTTTGCAGCCTGAAAATATTTTTCAACTTTGATTCCACTTATGAGAGCAGCAGTCACTATCAGCCCAGTTTACTGAAACCCAAAGATCTAGAATGAGCCTGGCTGCCATACCATAGGGCTGTTCGAACTATACAGTCTGGGGATGATGACGTGTTCAGGCATCATTATATGCTTTTTGGTCAGGATGATTAAAATTCACATACTCTCACATGAAACCAGAATCAAGCCAGGCTCTGAAGCCCTGTTATGTTAGGACTGTAGATGGTGCTGTTGTAGAATAGCCAGTGTTTTACTGACATGCAGGCCATCTTCACACATTATACAGCACAGAGGGCAAACTCCGCCTCTTAACAGACTCAAGTGGGGGGTGGGGGGAGGGGGAGTCGGCATTAGTTCATTCGCCACAATTTAATTTGTAATTGAGGAAGCATTACAGAAAGAGACTATCAGATGGCAGAAGCAAAACAACACTTCACTATTAATAGTTTAAATTCCACTAATGTTGTAGGATGTGACTTGATACGAGAGCTTTGATGAAATTTGCATACTAATCTCCTTATTTCAGAAAGAATGAAAAACAGTCCTTTGTGTTTGCATGTTATCCTTATAAATTTATACCCAAAATGAAGCATAACGACAACAACAACTTGCATTTATAGAGCGCCTTTAATGTAGTAAAACGTCCCAAGGCGCTTCACAAGAGCGTTAACTTGAATGAAATATTCAAAATCTATAATTGTTGCTTCAAAATAGACTAGCTATTGTTTACTCATACATATACAGATTTAAATATAAACACACACCAGATGAACAGGAAAGTCCAGCAAGAAAAGTGACCCCTTTCAAAGGGAAGGGAATCACATATATAACCAAACATTAATCCAGGTGCAAAGTTGAAATTTATAATATGAAGCTCTCCAACTTTTTGTTATGTTGCACTATATCCTTTTTGTTTCTGTTCTGTTTCTGATGCTTCCAGGTGTCAGGCCGTTAGTGGGGTGGGGGGGGCGGTTGCTGTGACAAAATGGATTTTTGTGTGTGTTGAATTTTTAACTTGTATTTTGAACTACCAGAAACAGTCAGGGTTTAAAACCCAAGGTCTCACAAGGTATCTCTCTAAGAAAAGCCATCAGCTCAGAGACCAGACAGGTTAGCTGCAGTGGACTTCACAAGGTGGTTAGCTGCTTAGGGAAGCACAATGGGATGCCTAAGTGTGAATTGTTTGAATGGCATTACATTCAATCGTAGACGTTCTTGCCATTGTCACGATTGGCTATCCATTCAATATTGATAAGAGAAATGCAACTTTCTGTGAATGACTTACAATCAAATGCGGCCAATTTTAACTTCTGATGCACAGCAGTGGTCCATGGGCAGAGTGGCCCACCACCACGTCCATTGTAACTGTTGTGAGGCCTAAGCCACTTTGAAAACTGGGCCTTATTTGCATGCAGCTGGCGAGCTGTACACGCCAAACCGGCATTCTGAGGCAGCTTGCCAGTTGGGGAGGGTGAGACATTGTCTGGCTCCTACGTGCAGCACTATTGTTCCTCCTGGCCCCACAAAAATAAAAGTTAAAAATTTCTACAGGCTGTTTTTTTTTAAAGCAGCCGACAGCAGTCCCTTTAAGGACCACCGGTTATGTTGCTCAACACTGGTACAAATGAGCAATCTAGATACTATGCATAATTTGCACATCAAAAGTGGCCTCCCAAATCAAACAGGCTGGCGCTCTGGCCATCCTCTTCAGGACCCTACCCCAGACGGCAGAGGCTGAAGCACCAGTGTAAACAGGGCGGTAAGTCACCTGACACCATTTTCAGGCTGCTACCACCCCGTTTATGCTGAAAGGAGTTAAAATCAGCCTCAAAGTATCTATGAACGATGCAGTCATCCATTGCCTTTTGCTTAAGTATAATTTCAAAGGAGTTACAATATATTTCTGTGGGAAGCCTGTGTTACCAGGAGAGTCTACAATCAGTTTTGAGCTCTTCAGCCAGCAGCAGAGGCCTGTGGTTTAAGCATGTGCTGGTCCAGCAAGAAAGCTTGGCCAGATTGAAACTATAGTCTATGTTTAGAGGAAAAATGAATGGTGTCTTTATTATTTTATGTATCAAGGAAGGTGATGGAGTGTATGATTCACTTTTATATGATATACTGTTCATTTAACTGACTTATTTATATAGAACCACTTGTTGTTTCAGAGCCTGAGACTCGATCTGGTAACAGTACATATTAAGTCTGCCTTTCAAAGAGAGGAAAATCATGTGGTGACATGTGATACATTCTAGTAGCCAGTGTACAGAGTACTGTAAGGGTTCTCTGTTGTGCTGCATGGGTATCGCTATCACTTACCTAAATATTGGGCAAAGAAATGTACCCTCTGTATCACAGGGGATAAGATCTCCATTTATGGGAGTGGCCAGTAAGGCTTAACCAAAGAAAACATATAATGTAAAAACTCAACAGGGTCTGATTGGATCTACATGTAAAATCTCAGAGGAGAGTCCTGCAATTAATGATGGAGAAGAGAAGATCAATCTTTTACATTATAATTCATGCACAATTGTAAGGACCAGATATGATTCAGTGCTATAGAACCTTTAACTCAGGATAGTTTGATTGTGTTAAAAGGGATGGTCCTTATTAATAATTAATCTTTTATAAAACTAAAAAAAAGATAATTCTACTCAGGTACCTTCTGACTTACCCCAACTCACATAGATCCTGTCCACATTTTACGCTGGTTTCAGCTATTACACTCCCTTCTCCTTCCAGACCCAACTCACCCTCTAACTTATGCAAAATCAGTCATCATTAAAAATCACAAATATCATTAGTAACCAGATAGAAACTGTTAAGATTTTGATGGACAACAGTCATGATAGATAATGTCTGTGTGGCCTTTACCAATCATTAATACATTGAATATCTGTTCTGGTCACATTACTTCCTTTACAAGGTCACAAGATAATTATGGACGAGGAAAGCCATTTGATTCATCCATCCATAGAGTTCCTAATGTTCCCCCCCACCCCACAAACACCCCCCACCCCCTCCAAAAAAAACTGTAGCATCAAATTGTTTCTTAAATGATTCCAGGGTTTTTTACCTCCACTGTTCTATCTGAAACTTTATTCCATATGTTGATCACTCTTGTATGAAGAATTTCCTGATATTGGTCCTAAAAGTACCCATCTCTAGTTTGAAACATTGGCCTCTAGTTCTACTTCCACTGTTTAATTTTTAAAAATGTTTCAGGTTATCTTTTTCTATACCCTTATCAATATTATATAACATTATAAGATCACCTCTCAAATGACTTCTTTCCAGGCTGAAAAGTCCAAGTCTATTCAATCTTTACTCAAGACTTAGATCTCTGACATTGGGGATCGGCCTTGTCGCTCTTCTCTACACTGCCTCCAATGTTTGAATGTTTCTCTTGTTTCTTGGTAGACACAGAATTGGTCTGACCAGAGCACTATACAATTTGATCATTGCCTACTCTGACTTGTATTCTATTGTTTTAGTTATGTAGTTCAACATCCTATCAACTTTTGACATATTTAGCATTGAGCCTACTAAGGAGACAACAAGTACTCATTAGAGGAATTGTGTCAGGCAAAAAGGAAAAGGAGGTGGGGTGGTGTTGTTAGTAAAGGATGAAATCAGAGCAATAGTGAGAAAGGATATTGGCTCAGAAAATCAAGATGTAGAATCAGTCTGGGTGGAGTTAAGAAGCACCAAGGGGCAGAAAACAATGGTGGGAGTTGTCTATAGGCCTCCATACGGTAGTGCTAATGTAGGGGATGGCATCAAACAGGAAATTAGAGATGCATGGAACAAGGATACTACAGTAATCATGGGTGACTTTAATTTACATATAGACTGGCCAAAACAAATTAGCAGTAATACTGTGGAGGATGAATTCCTGGAGTGTGTACGAGATGGTTTTTTTAGACCAGTATGTTGAGGAGCCAACCAGGGAACAGGCTATCCTAGATTGGGTATTGTGCAATGAGAAGGGGTTAATTAATAATCTTGTTGTGCGGGGTCCTTTAGGGAAGAGTGACCACATGATAGAATTTTTCATTAAGATGGAAAGTGAAGTAGTCCAATCCAAAACTAGGGACCTAAATCTAAACAAAGGAAACTACGAAGGTATGAGGAGTGAGTTGGCTATGAATGATTGGGAAGCTTCATTAAAAGGCATGATGGTGAATAGGCAATGGCTAACGTTTAAGGAACGAATGCATGAATTGCAACAATTATACATTCCTTTCTGATGCAAAAACACAAAAGGAAAAGCGGCCCAACCATGGCTAACAAAAGAAATTAAGGATAGTATTAGATCCAAAGAGGAGTCATATAAAGTTGCCAGAAAAAGTAGCAAGCCTGATGATTGGGAGCAGTTTAGAATTCAGCAAAAACAGACCAAGAGATCGATTAAGAGGAGAAAAATAGAGTATGAGAGTAAACTTGCAAGGAACATAAAAGCGGACTGTAAAAGCTTCTACAAGTATATAAAAAGAAAAAGATTAGTAAAGACAAATGTAGGTCCCTTACAGTCAGAAACGGGAGAATTTATAATGGGGAACAAGGAAATGGCAGAGCAATTAAACAAATACTTTGGTTCTGCCTTCACGGAAGAGGACACAAATAACTTCCCAGAAATGCTAGGGAACCAAGGGACTAGTGAGAAAGAAGAATTAAAGGAAATTAGTATTAGTAAAAAAATAGTACTGAAAAAATTAATGGGACTGAAAGCCAATAAATCCCCAGGGCCTTATAATCTGCATCCCAGAGTACTAAAAGAGGTAGCCATGGAAATAGTGGATGCATTAGTTGTCATCTTCCAAAATTCTATAAATTATGGAACAGTTCCTGCAGATTGGAGGGTGGCAAATGTAACCCCACTATTTAAAAGAGGAGGGAGAGAAAACAGGGAACTACAGACCGGTTAGCCTAACATCAGTAGCAGGGAAAATGCTGGAGTCTATTATAAAGGATGTGATAACAGGATACTTAGAAAATATCAATGGGATTAGACAAAGTCAACATGGATTTATGAGAGGGAAATCATGTTTGACAAACCTTCTGGAGTTTTTTGAGGATGTAACTGGTAGAATAGATAAGGGAGAACCAGTGGATGTGGTTTATTTGGATTTTCAGAAGGCCTTTGATAAAGTCCCACATAAGAGGTTAGTGTGTAAAATTAAAGCACATGGGATTGGTGGTAATATACTGGCATGGATTGAAAATTGGTTAACAAACAGGAAACAGAGAGTAGGAATAAATGGGTCTTTCTCAGTGTGGCAGGCCGTGACTAGTGGGGTACCGCAGGGATCAGTGCTTGGGCCCCAGCTATTCACAATATATATCAATGATTTGGACGAGGGAACTAAATGTAATATTTCCAAGTTTGCTGACGACACAAAACTAGGTGGGATCGTGAGTTGTGAGAAGGATGCAAAGAGGCTTCAAAGTGATTTAGACAAGTTGAATAAGAGGCCAAATACATGGCAGATGCAGTATAATGTGGATAAATGTGAAGTTATCCACTTCAGAAAGAAAAACAGAAAGGCAGAGTATTATTTAAATGGTGATAGATTAGGAAATGTTGATGTACGAAGGGACCTGGGTGTCTTGTACACCAGTCACTGAAAGCAAACATACAGGTGCAGCAAGCAGTTAGGAAGGCAAATGGTATGTTGGCCTTCATTTTCAAGAGGATTTGAGTTCAGGAACAAGGATGTCTTACTGCAGTTATACAGGGCCTTGGTGAGACCACACCAAGAGCATTGTGTGCAGTTTTGGTCTCCTTACCTAAGAAAGGATATACTTGCCATAGAGGGAGTGCAGAGAAGGTTCACCAGACTGATTCCTAGGATGGCAGGACTGTCGTATGAGGAGAGATTGGGTCGACTCGGTCTGTATTCACTCGAGTTTAGAAGGAGGAGAGGGGATCTCATTTAAACATATAAAATTCTGACAGGGCTAGACAGACTGGATGCAGGGAGGATGTTTCCCCTGGCTGGGGGGTCCAGAACGAGGGGGTCACAGTCTCAGGATACGGGGTAGGACATTTAGGACTGAGATGAGGAGAAATTTCTTCACTCAGAGGGTGGTGAACCTGTGGAATTCTCTACCACAGAAGGCTGTGGAGGCCAAGTCACTGAATATATTTAAGATGGAGATAGATGGATTTCTAGACACAAAAGGCATCAAGGGGTATGGGGAGAGAGCAGGAATATGGTATTGAGATAGAGGATCAGCCATGATCATATTGAATGGCAGAGCAGGCTCGAAGGGCCGAATGGCCTACTCCTATTTTCTATGTTTTCTAAGTTTCTATGTGGTGGGGGGGAGCGGAGTACTGAATGGAGTACCTCAGCCAATAACTGGAGTATTGTGTCCAGTTCTGGGCACCGTGCTTCAGGAAAGATGTGAAGGCCTTAGAGAGGGTGCAGAAGAGATTTACTAGAATGATTCCAGGGATGAGGGATAAGGGACTTTAGTTAAATGGATAGACTGGAGAAGCTGGGGTTGTTCTCCTTGGAACAGAGACAGTTGTGAGGAGATTTGATAAAGGTATTCAAAATCATGAAGGGTCTAGACAGAGTAGATAAAGAGAAACTGTTCCCATTGGCGGAAAGGTCAAGAAACAGAGGACATAGATTCAAGGTGATTGGCAAAAGAACCAAAGGTGACATGAGGGAAACTTTTTTACACAGCGAGTGGTTAGGATCTGGAATGCACTGCCCGAGGGGATGGTGGAGGCAGATTCAATCATGGCCTTCAAATGGGAACTGGATAAGTATTTGAAAGGAAATAATTTGCAGGGCTATGGGCATAGGGCAGGGGAGTAGGACCAGCTGGATTGCTCTTGCATAGAGCCGGCAGGGACTCGATGGGCCAAATGGCCTCCTTCCGTGCTGTGACCTTTCTATGATTCTATGACTCCATGATTCCAAGACTCCTAGGTCTTATTCAGCTTCATCCATTGCCATTTCAACATCATTCATGAAGTATGAATGTCGTTTATTTGTCTTTCCCAGGTGTAGCACTTTACTTACAGTATTAAATTTCATCTGTCATTGTTCGGCCCACTTGCATATTTTGTCCAAAGCAGTCTATAATTTCTGAGCTTCCTCCTCTGATTCCACTGCTCCTCCGAGTATGATATCATCTGCAAAGTTTACCACTTTGCATTGAGTTTCTGAATCCAGATCATTTATACAAATTACAAACAGTAGTGGTCCCAGCCCTGAGGCACTCCATTCATTAATCCGCTCCCCACCACTCCCCCACACTCTGACACAATTCCTCTAATGAGTACTTGTTGATTCCTACCCTTCAGCCAGTTTTTTTAACAATTTACCCTGTATCTCCACAGCTTTGCGGTTAATTACTAACGTTCATGTGGAACTTTATTAAACGCCTCTTGGAAGTCGAGGTACACCATGTCATAAGGCTTACCTCAGTCCACTTGTGTTGTCACTTCCTCAAAGATGTCAAGGAAGTTGGTCAGAGAGGATCTCCCCCTTCTGAAGCCATACTGACTGCTGAGAACTATGTTATGGGATGTGGGCGTCGCTGGCAAGGCCAGCATTTATTGCCCATTCCTAATTGCCCTTAAGAAGATGGTGGTGAGCCGCCTTCTTGAACCGCTGCAGTCCACGTGGTGAAGGTTCTCCCACGGTGCTGTTAAGAAGGGAGTTCCAGGATTTTGACCCAGCGACGATGAAGGAACGGCGATATATTTCCAAGTCGGGATGGTGTGTGACTTGGAGGGGAACGTGCAGGTGGTGTTGTTCCCATATGCCTGCTGCTCTTGTCCTTCTAGGTGGTAGAAGTCACGGGTTTGGGAGGTGCTGTCGAAGAAGCCTTAGCGAGTTGCTGCAGTGCATCCTGTGGATGGTACACACTGCAGCCACAGTGCGCCAGTGGTGAAGGGAGTGAATGTTTAGGGCGGTGGATGGGGTGCCATTCAAGCGGGCTGCTTTGTCCTGGATGGTGTCGAGCTTCTTGAGTGTTGTTGGAGCTGCACTCATCCAGGCAAGTGGAGAGTATTCCATCACACTCCTGACTTGTGCCTTGTAGATGGTGGAAAGGTTTTGGGGAGTTAGGAGGTGCGTCATTCGCTGCAGAATACCCAGCCTCTGACCTGCTCTTGTAGCCACAGTATTTATATGGCTGGTCCAGTTAAGTTTCTGGTCAATGGTAACCCCAGGATGTTGATGGTGGGGGATTCGGCGATGGTAATGCCCTCGAATGTCAAGAGGAGGTGGTTAGACTCTCTCTTGTTGGAGATGGTCATTGCCTGGCACTTGTCTGGCACGAATGTTACTTGCCACTTATGAGCCCAAGCCTGGATGTTGTCCAGGTCTTGCTGCATGCGGGCTCGGACTGCTTCATTATTTGAGGGGTTGCGAATGGAACTGAACACTGTGCAATCATCAGCGAACATCCCCATTTCTGACCTTATGATGGAGGGAAGCTCATTGATGAAGCAGCTGAAGGTGGTTGGGCCTAGGACACTGCCCTGAGGAACTCCTGCAGCAATGTCCTGGGGTTGAGATGATTGGCCTCCAACAACCATTACCATCTTCCTTTGTGCTAGGTATGACTCCAGCCACTGGAGAGTTTGCCCCCTGATTCCCATTGACTTTAATTTTACTCGGGGTCCTTGGTGCCACACTCGGTCAAATGCTGCCTTGATGTCAATTCCTGATAATCAATTCCATTATTTTACACAGGATTGAAGACTGATGGGTCTGTAGTTGCCAGTGTCTGTTTTGTCATTCTCTATTGAATATGATCATCACATTAGCCTACAGGCACCTCCTCAGTGTCCATTGACTCCCTTATAATGATTGTCAGTGCCTCACAAATCTCCTCTCTAGGCTCTATCAGAACTCAGGGATAAATACCATCTATCCCTGGGCATTTATTCACTTTAAGCCTTTTTTAGCCTGTCTAGGAGTTTCCTCACGGCTACAACATGCCTACGATTATATTGACAAATCAATAATGGAGCAAAGAAAGCTTGAATAATACATAATTTTTTAAAATTCAGAACAATTGTAAACATAGCTCATAAGCAGTTGATATAATCATTAATTTCTCAGCAATCCAATTCCATTTAAAGATCGGGAATCAATCAATGCAGCTAATCAATAAAAAGACTGAAAAATCTGTTACTTGTTTCAAAAGAATGAGAAAAACAATCTGTGCTCTGAGATCTGCCGAGTTGCATGAGTGTAGTGCACTGTACAAAAATACTCGAGTCTCATATCAAATGCATAAGACCAGAGACCCCAGTATAGTTCAATTATATGAAAATGGAATAAGCAGCCAATGTGAAATTTGGAAGATTCGGTCCACCTGTTCCATAGTTTCTCTGTAAGCTTCTAACTTTAATATGGGGAATTTTATGTTTCAAATAAATTGGATAATCATGGTATTTAATACTTTAAAGGATTTTTCAGGAAGTGAGGACAAGATCATCATGAATGTAATATTACTGGTCACGTATTCATTTTAATAACACTGATGCTTCCTGTCAGTGATACAAGAGATCCAGACTAGCATTCTAATTCCATCTTGAGTTTTAATAAGAAGACTTAAATTACATTCATCTGTTCAGACGATAAGTCACCCCTAACACTTGGAGGTTTAATATATTCTGTTGTCCAGTTGAAGGAAAAATTATATCTAAACATTCACTGAACCTGGCTTTTGTCTAAAAAAAGAGGGGATTTGAATTTGGTTTAGTTTGTTTTCAATCCTGAAATTGTGCAACTTGATTGAGTGAGAAAATGATTGAAAGTATACTTGGATTTGAACAGTGGAGCAACAAGGGCTGGGAATTTCCTTGGACTACCTCTGCTCCACCTTCATCATTTTGCTGCAACTCCCATTAACGCACATAAACAGGCTTTGCACTGAACTTCTGGCAAAGTGGGATCAGCGCCAATAACATTCCTGGCCATGGTGTCTTGGAGCAGAGGGATGGAATTCAATCCTTCTTTCAGCTGAGTTCCAGAGGGGACATAGAATGGTGTCACGTATAAGAATAGCTGAAGAACAGCATTGTATGGGAGGAGGTTATTTGACCAGCCTCACAGCCACACTCGGCCCACTAATACCAGTACAGAGAGAAAGAAGAATAAATAGACTGATTTCATCCACTCAAGAACAACTCAAATTCTTCTGGATATCATTTACTTTAGATATTATTTACTTTAAATAAAACAAGCTTTGGATTTTAATTTTATCTAAATGATTAGACTTTTTAAAAATACATGAATTGCATTGCCTTTGTAAATTAATTTCATGTGTTTGTTTTTAATGAAACCAGTGATATTTAAATCCCAACAATGCAATCATTTTACCGTATATATTTCAATAAGGGGTGAGTGGATTGGGTGTGCCCAATCTCTAAGAAGTCCACCGCATTCTTAGAGGCAAAAGGAATGAGAGATAATAAAATGGAGATGGGATCAATAAATGTATTTCCAAAACTGAATTTAGTTAAATTACATAAAATCTGTGCTACCTCACATGGCTGAAACTTTGCTCGGTGATGAATTATCAGGACCGTAGTATAACTGGACTTCAATAGAACATGTTTTGATGCTTTAGAATAGTCAACACAAATATTTTGGAAAAGAGCAATATATTAGGTGGATAATAGATTAATCGTTGGAAATAAAGAAAGAGAAAATGCATTACTGCAGATGTTTTTTTAAGGTAAAATCTAAAAAATGTTACAAAATGACTCGTTTTGCTGAGAAGTAGTCATATGTTATCATTAATCTGATTTTTTTGTATGATTAATAGAATGATATAATTCTAAAAATAAGAAAAATATTTTGTGGCATAAATGCCTGGAATTTGCTTGAGGGTTCTCCAGCTCTCCTATTGTAATTTTGGCAGAAACCCCGGGGACACAGCGTTAATGGTTATTTATGCTGTTTCTCAGGGTTTCTGCCGAAATTATAGCAGAAGATCGGGAATAACCAGTCGAAATGCTCCCTCATGATGTTTGTTAACAAATGCATTATTACAACAGATTTGTAGCTTTTAATGTAACTGTGGTTACTTGTAAATCAGACAAGAAATTTAGGTCACTATTTGGGATTGAAAGTTGAGGAAGAGGAGAATCATCTTATACACAAATCGTGGTGGCTAGTACTGTTCCTGGCTCAATTATGCTCTTGTGTTTATATTGGACTCCCCAATGCTGCTCTCCACTCTCAAGCTCCTGGTCTTTCAATCCCCCGTCTCAGGTTCCTGGCTTCCTGGTCTCCCCCTCTCCTGTCTCAGGTTCCTGCTGTCCACCCTCATGCTCCCATTCTCCCACTCCCTATCCGTGGGCAGCAGTGGAACAGTCTGGATATATTAGATTAACCTTCTTGGTCTCTGGCTGATGGGGCACTTTATACATGGATCATAGGTTTGCCTTATACACAAATATATACTGTAGTAGTTGCAATATTAGGCTTAAAAGTACATTCAGGTCCTTCCTTTTCCCATTTGTTAGGACATCCAGAACAACAGGAAGCTGTTATAAAGTAAATGGAAAGCTAACAAACTATCTACGTGCATACAGAACCCCAAATGTAATATTCATGAAGTGATAAATTCTCTATACAGTACAGTTTCCAAGATTCCAGTTTGCTTATAAAAGTTGCTGATCAAGATATGATTGAACACCAAAATAAAACAGAAAAAGGGGTCTCCCATGCAGACAGAATTAAATTAAATCAATAAAGGGATAACATTCCAAATTGAATAAGGATTTCAAAAATACTCTGGAGTAAATTAAATTGTGGAAAGGTGTTAATCTTATCCAAGAGAGGAGTGTGATGGAATACTCTCCACTTGTCTGGATGGGTGCAGCTGCAGTAACACTCAAAAAGCTAGACACCATCCAGAACAAAGCAGTCTGCCTGATCAGCACTTCATCCACTAGCCTCCACCAATAGCATACCGTGGCTACAGTGTCGACTATCCACAAGATACACTGCAGCAACTTGTCAAAGTTCCTTTGGCAGCATCTCCCAAACCCACGACCTCCACTACCTAGAAGGACAAGGACGCACAGTGCATGAGAACACCATCACCTCCAAGTTCCCCCCCAACTCACACACTATCCTGACTTGGGCATATATCGCCGTTCCTTCATCGCCGCTGGGTGAAAAGCCTGGAACTCCCAACTAACAGCACTGTGGGAGTACCTTCACCATGCGGACTGCAGTGGTTCTGGAAGAAGATCCACAACTACCTTCCCATGGGCAACTAGGGATGGATAAAAATGCCGGCCTCATCAGCAACGCCACGTCTCGAGAATAAATGAAAAATAAAATCATCCAACATCAAGAGGAAAGTTACAACTGCCATTGGTGAGCAATTGGACCCACACTAGCAGTTAAGAGTGTGGAGTAACTTTTTACTAAATCAGTTATTTCTCAAGATAGGATTGAAAGAATAACAAACACTTCATCATAGTGTAAGGGAAGAATAGAAAACATGAACATTAAGTGATGTTAAATTAATTTGTTGGTAGCTGGATATTAGTGATATATCGATAGGTCGGACTTGGACAAACTGGGGCAGGACCTGACCAGAAGACACCTGAAACAGTCAACGAAGTGCAATACCAAGGGTGAACCCCTTTTTCAATATGAAGCTGAAGCCTCTCAGTGGATTTATGACAATCTTTATGGCACCTCTCGATTTTTTGTGATTTGCACAATCAGGGTTGTGTCTGAAAGTGGCACCACACCTTCAGGATTTTCATCTTCACTTTAACATGATTCCATTTAAATTGCAGGCAGTTTTACCAGCAGTGGGGTGAAAGCATCAGCCAAACTCTTAGTTGGCAAGAGCCTGTGTGGCCAAACTTGTCCACCTCCCTTTCCTCACCCCATTCTGTGAAAAGCTCACTCAAACTTTACTAGTAGAGTGCTGGAAAAGTTTAGGGAAAAAAAAAAGATTTTTTTTTAACTATATGCTTGCAAATATATGTGTGCACATGCAATGTTTTTAAAAACAACTTTTATCAGCTCGAAAGTTGTCTCATCCCAAAGAGAAGCACCACAACCATCTGTGTGAAAAAATATCACACAGCTGGTACAGAAGAACTTCATCCAGTCAGGCTAGCAGTGACTATGTTTTTGATCACCGCTAGTTCCATTTTCAGCATCTCACTATTACAACGGTGGAAAATTAAAGGAGTCACATCTCCAGCTTCAACTTTGAATTCTGCAAATCATAGCAGGACAATAGTTCAGCTCCCATATTGCCACTAAAAGTGGGGATGTTACATGTTCACAGGTCAATAGTAGATATTCTCTCGGTTTAGCATCAACAGTCATTCGCGTAAGCAGAACTCACATCACATTACTACCCAATACCTCTAACCTCTAAGCCCTCTCTCAACTCTGTGTGACCAGGGCTGTCTCACTGAGCTGCCAAACTTACCATCTTGAATGAAAAGCCCTACCCTTGTTGTTAAAGCTTTTAGACCTGTGTGCTTGCTCATTTCCATCACTACCCAATGAATGACGAACAGAGACCATGCCACTCAGAAAAGACCTGCCTTTAGCATCTTTACTTCACAAGAGAGGCATTGACCAAGCAAAGTCATCTAGAGCAGACTGATCTACAGACATCAAGGATTAGATGGACTCTTCCCATGGCTGTGAGGGTCACTATGACATTAGTCTTCTATGCCACAGTGCCAGTTCTGCCAAATAAGCCTGCCAGTAGTTCATGTAAATGATTGATGCCATGTTTGCCAAGGGAAATATCTTTTCTTCATTCGAGCCCGTCACCATCTTCCACCCCTGCTGCCGCTCCTTTAAAGTTCTTGTTGTCTATCATCCTCCGAAGCTCCTCAATGACTTATTCACCAAAGTTGGTTTCCTTCTCTCCTTCACCCCGCAACCATCTCATACACCAACTCTACAGCAGATGCCGCAACCTCGAAACTAAGATAGAGTCCATATTTTCAACCTGTACTCAGGACACAGCAGACCAGCTACGATATACCGCCAAACAGACGAGGCAACGGAACTACGCTGCCCACATGAAAACCAAGAGCAGGAAGCTTGAGAAACTTGGCATCACCACCAGCATCGACCAAGCTTCCCCTGGTACCACGGTTGCAACCACAGGGAAGTCTATCGTCAATTTGTCCGACCACACCCTTCAACCAGACGAAATCGAAGTTCTCAGCCGAGGGCTCAATTTCTGCCCCACTACCAAAATGGACCCCACTAGTCTCGCGGCAGACACAGAGGAATTCATCAGGAGAATGAGGCTCCGGGAATTCTACCACAAACCCCTAGATTTCAGCAGCGAACCCAATGAGACAATCAACGATCCGGAACAGCAGACAGAGGGATCCGCGGTACAGCAACTGAAGAGGAAAGAGTCTCACTGGACTCCTCCAGAGGGTCGCTGCCCTCAGCTTGACATGTATGCTCAAGCTGTCAGGAAATGCGTCTATGCCAGATTCATCAGCCGCACTCGGAAGACAGTCCAGAATGTCACCCGAGCACAACGCAACGCCATCAAAGCTCTCAAGACCAACCGCAACATCGTCATCAAACCAGCGGACAAAGGAGGAGCCATCGTCATACAGAACAGAACAGATGATTGCAAAGAAGCATACCGACAACTGGACAACCAGGAACACTACAGACGGTTACCCACAGACCCGACCAAAGAACACACCCATCAGCTCAACAAACTGATCAAGACCTTCGATCCAGACCTTCAAAACATCCTACGCACTCTCATCCCACGTACTCCCCGCATGGGAGACTTCTACTGCCTCCCAAAGATACACAAAGCCAACACACCTGGACGTCCTATCGTATCAGGCAACGGAACCCTGTGTGAGAACCTCTCTGGATACATCGAGGGCATCCTGAAACCCATCGTGCAGAGAACCCCCAGCTTCTGTCGCGACACTACAGACTTTCTACAAAAACTCAGTACCCACGGACCTGTTGAACCAGGAACGCTTCTCACCACGATGGACGTCTCGGCACTCTACACCAGTATCCCCCACGATGACGGCATCGCTGCGACAGCATCAATACTCAACACCAACAACAGCCAATCTCCAGACGCCATCCTACAACTCATCCGCTTCATCCTGGATCACAATGTCTTCACCTTCAATAACCAGTTCTTTACCCAAACACACGGAACAGCCATGGGGACCAAATTCGCACCCCAATACGCCAACATTTTCATGCACAAGTTCGAGCACGACTTCTTCACTGCACAGGATCTCCAACCAACACTATACACCAGATACATCGACGACATTTTCTTTCTATGGACCCACGGTGAGGAATCACTAAAGTGACTACACGATAACATCAACAAGTTCCATCCCACCATCAAGCTCACCATGGCCTACTCCTCAGAATCAGTTTCTTTCTTGGACACACGAATCTCCATCAAAGACGGGCACCTCAGCACCTCACTCTACCGCAAGCCCACGGACAACCTCACGATGCTCCACTTTTCCAGCTTCCACCCTAACCACGTCAAAGAGGCCATCCCCTATGGACAGGCCCTGCGAATACACAGGGTCTGCTCAGACGAGGAGGAACGCGATGGACACCTACAGACGCTGAAAGACGCCCTAGTAAGAACGGGATATGATGCTCGACTCATCGATCGACAGTTCCGACGGGCCACAGCGAAAAATCGCGTAGACCTCCTCAGAAGACTAACACCGGACGCAACCAACAGAGTACCCTTCGTCGTCCAGTACTTCCCCGGAGCGGAGAAACTACGCCATGTTCTCCGCAGCCTTCAACATGTCATCAATGATGGCGAACACCTCGCTATGGCCATCCCCACACCTCCACTACTCGCCTTTAAACAGCCACCCAACCTCAAACAAACCATCGTTCGCAGCAAATTACCCAGCTTTCAGGAGAACAGCGTCCACGACACCACACAACCCTGCCACGGTAACCTCTGCAAGACATGCCAGATCATCGACACAGATACCACCATCACACGAGAGGACACCACCCACCAGGTGCACGGTTCATACTCCTGTGACTCGGCCAACGTTGTCTACCTCATACATTGCAGGAAAGGATGCCCCAGAGCATGGTACATTGGCGAGACCATGCAGACGCTGCGACAACGGATGAACGGACACCACGCAACAATCGCCAAACAGGAGGGTTCTCTCCCTGTCGGGGAACACTTCAGCAGTCATGGACATTCAGCCACCGACCTTCGGGTAAGCATACTCCAAGGCGGCCTTCGAGACACACGACAACGCAAAATCGTTGAGCAGAAAGTGATAGCCAAGTTCCGCACCCATGAGGACGGCCTCAACCGGGATCTTGGGTTCATGTCACACTACACGTAACCCCACCAGCAAACAAATGTTATCTGTTTTTAATATAACGGGTCATTGACTATCTTCCTTCTCTCTCTCTTTTTTTTTGTTGGGGGTTTGTATATTCGGTGGCCTTTTAGGTGACACCTCTCTGTCTGCTCACTGTGAATGCCTTGGCAACGGACAGTAATCACCAGGCATTGTTCTGTGATTTTCAAATGCGAAGGATTCGAAAATTTCATTTCCACACCACCTGAGGAAGGAGGAAGCCTCCGAAAGCTTGTGGAATTTAAAATAAATTTGTTGGACTATAACTTGGTGTTGTAAAATTGTTTACAATTGTCAACCCCAGTCCATCACCGGCATCTCCACATCATCACCAAAGAACAACATTCTTGCACTATCCGTTGATCCATACATCTGTGAAAGAAAACCATCGGCCCTAGTTGGTCACTTTTTGTGTATATACAAATGTAATATTAATTCCATCACTCTAGCGCATGCAGTCTTATTCTTCCCATTCTGTGCTCTTTCCACAAAAGGAGTTTGATTTGTTTGGAGGATCGCAATGATTTGGTCTCTTCAGCAGTTTTATTCTTGTGCTCTGCTTCGTAACACATACTTCATCATGTAGGGAAAGGCTGCAAAACCAACAATGATGAACAAGTTTAGTAAGGCTCCCCCAAGGGGTCAGTGGTTTCGGTTGGCCTGCTGAAGGACTTGGTGAGTTTAACCTTCTTGTAAATTCCCTTGACCCTCCTTCCCTGTTTTCTCTTCCCTCTAAGTCCTCATTCAATCTCACCCTACTCCCTCACCCATATCTATGATTACCTCCTTGACTTCATCATTACTTGAGGCCTCGCCACTTCAAAAATTTCACTCATTGGGAAGGCCATCTTAGTTCACTCCCTTGTCTTCCTCACTAGGTACATATCTCTGATTACCTCCAATTCCATTATCTCAGTCTTTGGTCCTCCAATTCCAACCTCCCTTGCACTTCCCTCCTTTCTTTGTGGAAGAACTGTCAGATGTCTGAGCCATACTCTCAAACATTTTCCCTTAAACCCCTCCCTCTACTTTGCTACTTCTCTCCCCAATAAAAGCCTCCTCAATACCTATATTTTCAATCATTCTTTTGATCAACTCTGCTAACTCTTCTACTATTGCTCGATATCAGTTTCTTCTTCGTGAAGTTCCTTGACAAGCTCTTCCTTAAAGACGCTATATAAATGCAAGTTGTTGTTTAATTATAAAGCTAATTGCAGCATGTGAAATATTTATCGCTTCCCGAATTCAAGGAATAAAATACACAAGAGTCCTCCACAAGAAGATCATAAACCATGTGACACAATTTCATGATACGATTGATATAAGCAAGTATTGTGTCATAATGGCTCTCTCAGGATAAGCACTGGGATTATGGAATGCAGTGCCCTGAATAACCAGCAAAAAAGGCTTGTTGTGACTGGTTTAGAATACAGGCCATGAACAATGCCTCAGCAGCCTTCAGTTCAGCAATGAAAAATAAGATCAACCTACCACTGAAAATTACAACCTCTCAACACAGTTATGCAGTCCATTTTTTTTTAAATCGTCACTTCACTTACTCCAACCCAATTCCTTTAAATTTAAAGTCTACAGATAGAGGCATGTGAAAGCAATCCTGCATGACCAATTCAACACTTCAATTTCTTGACTATCCAGTTAACCCTTTCATTACTTTTTCTGATAGTACGTCATTTAAGATCTTTAACATTTGAATTGTAATAAAATATTTCAAGTTAGTCACACTCTATGAAATTATCCCTGGCTTCTTTTCTCCATTACCAACTGACTCCTTTAACTCCTGTCCTTGCCCCTCCACCCTCACCTCCAAGTCTGAGGAGCTCGTGGACTTCTTTGTCACTACGATGGAGACCATCTGTTCAGCTGCCTCTGCTGCTTTCCCTCCTTCCCCTTGCCTATTGCCAAACCTCCCCCAAGGATCACCCTCCTGCATCTTTTCTAGTTTATTTCCTATCTCCCTTCATGCCCTCTCTGAGCTCATCTTGTCCATGAGATCCACCTCTTGCTCCCTTGGACAGGTTTGAGGATGTCCTTTAGGAGTTGTTGCCTTGCTGGAAATCCCCCTCCCTCTGTGGTTGGTCAGATGTGCGGATGAAGCATGAAGAATTTATTCAATTGAGCTGATCTTGGGATTTACGCCAAGGTCAACTCTGCGTGACCAGGTCCACAACGTATGTGCTCAAATCTGGTCCTCCGGCACTGAATTTCTATCCTAAATGAAAATGTAATAGCATCAAGTTTTCATGTGGGCAGAGCTCAGAAAAATTATCATGCAGGCCTTGAGAAATGACATTTTTCAGATAGCAGGTACCAATCTACCTCCCGCATCCCAGAGCAGATCAGAATGTGCATTAAAATACCTTATTTATTGGCTGGACATTATTTTCCTTTTATTAAGGATATCAGGGATTCACAGTGTCAAATATTCTTACTGGGCCCTCATGAGATCCATAATAGAGGGAGTGGATCAAATTACAAAGTCAGTCCCTCAGAGAAGAACACTTGAAATATTATTACAACATTTACTTATGGCAATCACGGACTTCTGTCCTTGAAATCTGTTTGTAGCAGTACATTGAAGCTGTTTAACATGATTCGCGTGATGGATGACTCTCAGAAAGGTAGGTGTTCACTATAGGGAAATATTGTGGCTGTGTGCACCAGTCATGCAACTTGCACAGAAGGGTTGGAAAATTCCAGGAGTGGCCCTTGCACCTTTTCAACACTGGGGTCATATAGGTCAGATCTTTTTGATGGGGCTATGCTGCTGCTGGTCAAAGCTCTTAGTGAAGGTGCAACACAAGAAGTTTGAAAATTATGCAAAAGACAGGAAAGCATTTCTACCCCTTGTTTGCACGGTTTTCCCCAGAGAACCGATGTTATTGCTCGAGGCAAGCTAAAACCAGGCACATTTCAAATTCACTTCCTGGACTCTCAGTGCATTTTCTTAAAAGGGTGCTAACTTCTTTTGGGAATTAAACAATTTTTTTTGTCAATCTTCCCTTTTTTATCTACTAATGAGGTATTTAACTTTTTCAGCACCCTAAACTCGGAGGATGAACATTCCCTAGGAATTCTTCTTGCTTCAAGGAACTGAAAGTGAAGAAGGAGTTTCACTGGAATGTACGGAGGCAGGTCCATCACCATCTGAAAGATCTGCCCTGAGCCATCATTACCCAAGGAGGCGAGATTATAATCCATCAGATTTACTTAGGTATGTCCAAGGAGTTTGGCCTTCACTGCTGAGAGATGCACCTTTGGAACTTTGCCATTTCTGAAATCTGACCTGCAAACTTGGTCCAGGACTAGGACGGGGTTTCCATGACTATGAAAGTCATTACTGCCTTGGCTTTCCATACATCTGGCTCCTTTCAAAATTCCTCATGTAATGTCTGCCAGATCAGCCAGTCTGCAATGCACCAAGTCATCAGCAAACATGAATGTGAATATTGTCTATCAGACAGTCTATAAAATAGACCACTGCCTGACAAATAGAATATCAATAACACATAAATCTGAATTTATCTGTTATATTTGGCAGCTGGCCCACAACAGCCTACCCAATAGGTTGAGTAATCAGGTGTTGTTCTAGTTTAATATAAAGTATAGAAAGTACGCAATTTTGTGTCAATATTGCCAAGTTAGTGCTATTAAATTCAGCTTCATATTTACTTGTCACTGTTTCTGTAGGGCAGCATATTGATTCCCAGACTTCTTGGCCGGTGGGATAATTAAATACAGATCTGTGTTTTCTGCATATGATGTCAGGGAATATTCTATATTTAAAGTCCAAATCATAAAATGCTAGGACGTTATGGCAAGCCCTCTAGTGGCTGAACACAAAGTTCATCCCCATCAAGTTTGCAAACTAAATTCATCTATTTAAAAATAATTCAACAGTTTGTATAATGATAGATAAAAGTTATGGAACAGTTAATTGGATGTTTGTTCTGAAAAATCACCACATCAAAGCCATAATATTAAAATGTTAGTCTTGTAATAAGTGCCATTGCTTCTGTACGTTATTGGTTTGTAACAGAACTAATAAAAATGACATAGAATGTACTGAGCATAGTGTTTTCAGATAAATTAACACAATATATTTGCACTAGTGATGTTGGAACCACTAATTCTTTAGCTGAAGTACAATGGCAGCCATTGGCAGGACTGGGAACCACAGTCAGCATAATAACAGAACCAAAGCAATAAAACCAACAGGTAAAATGAACAGGAAAACATAGGTTCCCTGGACTGATTTCAAGCCATAATTTAATCTCAGGCCTCAACTGAAAACTAGAAATCATTAGAGTTTCAACCTCTAAGTATGACATCAACCAAACCCCTATATTAGATTACAGCCTTGTAATCGCTCCCAAGTATCATTCATTAGAACATAAGAAATAAAAGCAGGAGTAGGCCATACGGCCGCTCGAGCCTGCTCTGCCATTCAAAAAGATCATGGCTGATCTTCTACCTCAACTCCACTTTCGCGCCCTATCCCATATCCCTTGATTTCCTTAGTGTCCAAAAATCTATTGATCTCAGTCTTGAATATACTCAATGACTGAGCATCCACAGCCCTCTGGGGTAGAGAATTCCAAAGATTCACAACCCTCTGAGTGAAGAAATTCCTCCTCATCTCGGTCCTAATGGCCGACCCCTTATCTTGAGACTATAACCCCTAGTTCTAGACTCTCCAGCCAGGGGAAACAGCCTCTCAGCATCTATCCTGTCAAGCCCTCTAAGTATTTTATACGTTTCAATGAGATCACCTCTCATTCTTCTAAACTCCAGAGATTATAGGCCCATTGTACCCAATCTCTCCTCACAGGACATCCGAGGAATCAATCTAATGAACCTTCATTGCACCCCTTTAAGGCAAGTACATCCTTCCTTAGGTAATAAGATCAAAACTTTTTTTTTTATTCGTTCATGGGATGTGGGCGTCGCTGGCAAGGATGGCATTTATTGCCCATCCCTAATTGCCCTTGAGAAGGTGGTGGTGAGCCGCCTTCTTGAACCGCTGCAGTCCACGTGGTGAAGGTTCTCCCACAGTGCTGTTAGGAAGGGAGTTCCAGGATTTTGACCCAGCGACGATGAAGGAATGGCGATATATTTCCAAGTCGGGATGGTGTGTGACTTGGAGGGGAACGTGCAGGTGGTGTTGTTCTCATGTGCCTGCTGCTCTTGTCCTTCTAGGTGGTAGAGGTCACGGGTTTGGGAGGTGCTGTCGAAGAAGCCTTGACGAGTTGCTGCAGTGCATCCTGTGGATGGTACACACTGCAGCCACAGTGCGCCGGTGGTGAAGGAAGTGAGTGTTTAGGGTGGTGGATGGGGTGCCAATCAAGCGGGCTGCTTTGTCCTGGATGGTGTTGAGCTTCTTGAGTGTTGTTGGAGCTGCACTCATCCAGGCAAGTGAAGAGTATTCCATCACACTCCTGACTTGTGCCTTGTAGATGGTGGAAAGGCTTTGGGGAGTCAGGAGGTGAGTCACTCACCGCAGAATACTCAATCTCTGACCTGCTCTTGTTGCCACAGTATTTATATGGCTGGTCCAGTTAAGTTTCTGGTCAATGGTGACCCCCAGGATGTTGATGGTGGGGGATTCGGCAATGGTAATGCCGTTGAATGTCAAGGGTAGATGGTTAGACCCTCTCTTGTTGGAGGTGGTCATTGCCTGGCACTGTACACAGTACTCCAGGTGAGGTCTCACCAGAGCCATATATAATTGCAGCAATACCTCCTTACTCTTATACTCCAATCCCCTTGCAATAAAGGCTAACATACCATTTGCCTTCCTAATTGCTTGCTGTACCTGCATGTTAACTTTCTGTGATTCGTGTACAATGACACCCAAATCCCTCTGTATAACAACATTTCTTAGTCTCTCACCTTTTAAAAATATTCTGCTTTTCTATTCTTCCTACCAACGTGGATAATTTCACATTTCCCCACATTATACTCCATCTGCCACCTTCCCACCCAGTCACTTAACCTGTCTAAATCCCTTTGCAGTCTCTGCACCCTCCTCACAACTTACTTTCCCACCTAGCTTTGTATCATCAGTAAACTTGGATACATTACACTTAGTCCCCTCATCTAAGTCATTGATGTGTTTGTTTACAATATATAATAGGCCCGAGCACTGATCCTTGCAGCACCCCACTAGCTAACCCAAAAATGACCCGTTTATTCCTACTCTCTGTTTTCTGTCTGTTAACCATATATTATAAATTTGTGCTGTGTAACATCTTTGTATTGCATTTTTCATTCTTCATTTCATCAAAAAATGGAATACAAGGATGTTACACAGCACTATTTATAATATAGTAGCAAGTCTTTATCAAAAAAAAATTAATCAAATAAAATTTCAGATCAATTCTTTATGGAAGATGTACAGTAACTGCACATCTGTACAAGGATGTAAATACTTTGAAAATTTAACACAGAATAGACGTTAAAGAACATCATCCTCTTACACATGCAACTACATAAATTTCAATACCCCTATAATTAATTCTCACTCCTGTTAAAAACCATGAGAGTTTTAATTATCTGATGGCTCAGTGTTCTTTGTGTAGATATTCTACCTACGTTTTATAACTAACTACCAAGGAAGCTTTAATATGATTAATATTTCTCATCTATATAAAAACAACTTGACTGCAATCATATATGACCATATGTGTCTGACCTGACGAAGGGGGAAGCCTCGTTCACCTGACGAAGGGGGAAGCCTCCGAAAGCTTGTGAATTTAAAATAAAATTGCTGGACTATAACTTGGTGTTGTAAAATTGTTTACAATTGTCAACCCCAGTCCATCACCGGCATCTCCACATCATTAAAACAAAGATACAAAGCATTGCTTTAAGAAGATATTTAAGTCTGAAGTATTCTTCTCCGAAACTTAACAAAAGCTATGAATAAATAAAAATATATAATCCCCTGTTAGCAATAACTGTTTTGCTCTAGTTATTTAAATATCACAGTAATCTATCTTTAAATGAGTCAATAACAGATATCATTTTAATTTGAGGAATACTGCTGTTCTTAGATGAGAGGAATACCTGTATGATATAGAATACTAAACAGACCCCATTTTATAATATCACACTTCTGTTTCTATGATTTAAAAATGCCATTTATGGTTTAACAGTAAAATGCCTGCTCAGTAAAATGCCTGCTCATACTGGAATCTTCCTTGCAAGCAACATGAGCAAATATAAAAAGTTTGTGGTGATATAGTGTCATCTACTGGTAAGTGACTAGAATCCTTTCCTGTTTTTATTTGGACCATGTGCTGTCATTTTCTGTGTCAATTACCAATGTACATCATTAAAAGTCTTGGGGCTTAGCACATGTTCTTAGGACATTAAATCTGAAAGGCATCACATGTCAATAGGACAAAAATTGTTATTGGCTCAAAAAATACTACTATCAGTTAAGCTAGTCATGTTACTTGGCTCTAAATGAGAACCAAATCAAAAAGCAGTACTATTTACCAAGCAGCTAGGAAAAGCTATCAACCAGCTGCCAACAACTACCAGAAAACCAACCAAATCGCTCAATTTTTTACCAGTGTTTTGAGTGTCTGTTTTGATGGAGCGCAAACTCCAATGTAGGCCACTAAAAGTAACATTTATCGTATAATAAAATGTAAATATTCTTTTAAAATTCATCAAAATAAAGCAAAAACAGTTATCCATAAACTTCATTATAGTTTGCTATGAATCTCTTGCATAACTTTTCTCCCCATAGGCCTCCCCTCTCCCCTGAGCCTGGGGCTTGAGTTGGCTCCTTTTCTGAACCTTGTTTCATTTACTGGAGTTTCCCTTCCAGATTTCTGTCAGCCCTCTGCACACATAATCTCACTACACCTGCTCAGTTTCCCACTGAGAGTCCTAGCTCATAATATTTTTTAAAAGCCCATCTCCATGTATCTAATAACTAAAAAAGGATTCCCAGAAGTCACTGAATGCGTGCCCCCTCCCCAAATAGCAATTAAGGCAGCATTACCTTATCGTGTAACCTGCTTCCTGGGCTTTATCTGGGCCACTCTCATTATACCATTCTGTATGCTCACTGTCCATAGATTAAAGATAAGTATAATTCATCCACATGTCTTGTTAACTATCGAGACAGATTGACAGTCATGAGTCACTCTGGCTTCTCCTGTTATTTGAACAGAAAATTTCTTTTGCTGAAAATCATAGAAATGAACATTTGTTTCCATTCAACATAATCAAGACAGATTTCAAACAGTTCAATTAACACTGTTTTTTGTGTAGCATTTTTCGGAAGCAAAGAATCACTGGGCAGAGATGGAAGCTACTGAGTGTATTGCGAAAGAGAGACATCGCCACAGCCATGGCATTTTGTTCAACCAGCCGAACAAAAAGCAAAATACTGCAGATGCTGGAAATCTGAAACTACATCAGAAAACACTGGAAACACTCAGCAGGTCAGGCATCGAGCTATAACGAAACTACAGTACAGAAACAGGCCATTCAGTCCAACTGGTCTTTGCCGGCATTTATGCTCCACATGAGCCTCCTCCCTCCCTACTTCATTACACCCTATCAGGATACCCTTCTATTTCTTTCTCCCTCATGTGCTTATCTAGCTTCCCCTTAAATGCATCTATGTTATTTGCCTCAACTATTCCTCATGGCAGCGTGTTCCACATTCTTACCACTCTTTGGGTAAAGAAGTTTCTCCTGAATTCTCTATTAGATTTATTAGCGACTATTTTATATTTATGACCTCTAGTTTTGGACTCCCCCACAAGTGAAAACATTTTATCTACATCTACCCTATCAAACTCTTTCATTATCTTAAAGACCTGTATCAGGTCACCCCTCAGCCTTCTCTTTTCTAGACAAAAGAGTCCCAGCCTGTTCAGTCTGTCCTGATAAGGATATCCTCAGTTCTGGTTTCATCCTTGTGAATCTTTTTTGCACCCTCTCCAATGCCTCTATATCCTTTTTATAATATGGAGACCAGAACTGTGCACAATACTCCAAGTGTTGTCTAACCAAGGTCCTATACAAGTTTAACATAACTTCTTTGCTTTTCAATTCTAACTCTCTAGAAATGAATCCTAATGCTTGATTTGTCTTTTTTATGGCCTTATTAACCTGTGTCGCTACTTTTAGTGATTTGTGTATCTGTACCCCTAGCTCCCTTTGCTCCTCTATCCCATTTAGACTCTTACTATCCAAGCAGTATGTGGCCTCCTTATTCTTCCTATAAAAATGCACCAGCTCACAGATATTTACATTAAAATTCATTTGCCAATTACACACCCAAATTTACTAATGTCCTCTTGCATTTTGATGCATTCTTCCTTTGTACTAACTAGACCCCAATTCAGTGTTGTTAGCAAATTTTGAAATTGTACTTCCGATTCCTGAATCAAAATTGTTAATGTAAATTGTGAACAACAGTGGTCCCAGCACCCATCTCTGTGGAACACCACTTCCCACCTTTTGCCAGTCTGAGTAGCTATCCTTAAACCCTACTCTCTATTTTTTGTTTTGTAGCCAACTTGCTATCCATTCTGCTACCTGTCCCCTGACTCCACATGCTCTGACCTTAGCCATGAGTCTACAGTACGGTACCTTATCGAAGGCCTTTTAAAAATCCAAATATATTACATCCAATACATTACCCTTGTCTACTATTTTGGTTACTTCTTCAAAGAATTCAATAAGGTTAGTCAAGCATGATTTCTCTTCTGCAATCCGTGCTGGCTATTCTTTATTATATTTTTGTTCTCTAGATGTCTTTCTAAATTACATCTTTGAGTAAAGATTCCATTATCTT
Organism: Heptranchias perlo; assembly: GCF_035084215.1. Lineage (NCBI taxonomy): Eukaryota > Metazoa > Chordata > Chondrichthyes > Hexanchiformes > Hexanchidae > Heptranchias > Heptranchias perlo. The sequence goes on from NC_090334.1 coordinate 43,672,959, forward strand.
TCCTACCACTGATGTTAAGCTAACTGGTCTATAGTTCCCTGGACTTGTTCTATCTCCCTTTTTAGATATAAGAATAACATTACCCGTCCGTCAGTCCTCTGGCACTATGCCCTTTTCTGGTGAATTTTTATATATATGTAATAGTGCCTCTGCTATCTCCTCCCCAACTTCTTTTAATACTTGTGGATGTAATCCATCCAGACCAGGGATCTTATCATCCCTAAGTTTCATTAGTTTATCAATTATCTCCCCCCTTTCTATCTTAAATGTTTTAATATCTTTTTCAATCTCTTCTTCTGATGTCCTGCCCAGTTTATTAGTCACCCTGGTAAATATGGAGGCAAAAATAACTATTCAATATTTCTACCATTTCGTTGTCATTACCTGTAAGTTTACCGTGTGCATTCCTTAGTGGCCCTATCCCTATTCTGATTTTTCTTTTGTTATTTATTTGTCTGTAGAATACTTTACTTTTTTTTATATTCCTTGATAATTCAATCTCATAGTTCCTCTTTGCTTTCCTAATTGTTTTTTTGCCTTCTTTCCTAACCTCTTCGTATTCCCTTTTGTCATCCTTTCCTTTATTATCTATGTACTTAGAGTATGCCTTTATCTTTAGTTTCAATTTTACCCTTATCTCTTTATTTATCCATGGTGTTTCATTATTGGCTAGTTTGTTCTTGCTTTTTAGAGGAATGTACTTCTCCTGAATTCTATTGATCACCATTTTAAATATTATCCATTGCTGTTGAATTTCTTTGTCTGTCAACATTTTTTTCCAGTTTACCTGCCCTAGTTTCAGTCTCATCCCCTCAAAATTAGTTTTGTTCCACTCTATTACTTTGGTCTTTGTCTTACTTATGTATTTCTCAATCATTATTTTAAACCTTATTATGATCGCTATTGCCTAGATGTTCCCCTATGCTTACTTTTCTTATCTGTTCTGGTTCATTTCCCATTACTAGATCTAGTAGTGATTCCTCTCTTGTTGGGCTTCTCACATGCAGGGGAAGAAAGGAGTCATGTACACATTGTTAAAACTCCATTCTCTTTTCTCCTTTCGCTACCTCTTCTTGCCAGTTTATTGGGGGGGGGGGGGGTAGTTGAAATCTCCCATGATTATTAATCGATGTTTTTTACTAATTTCATAGATTTGTCTACATATTTCATCTTCCACTTCCCTTCCACTATTAGGTGGTCTGTAGAATTTACCAATTAATGTGATCGATACCTTCTTATCCTTTGTCTCAATCCATATGGATTCTGTTTCTATCTTAATGTTTTTTCTATTGCCATTATGGTGTCTCTAATTAGTACAGCTACCCACCCCCCCCCCCACCCCATCTTTTCTAAATAAATTATATCCTGCAATATTCAACTGCCAAACCTGTTCCTTACCTCACCATGTTTCAGTTATCCCTACCACACCTGGCTCCTCGCTACGAATTATTGCCTCCAGTTCCCCTGCTTTGTTTCAGATGCTGTGCACAGTATTGTACAGGCAATTTGATTTGTTTTCAGTAATTGTTCCCTACCTGTTTTAACATTTGTACTTATGTTCTACAACTGTATTTGCTCCCTGACCGTTCATGTTACCCGTATTCCTTCACTTGGTCCTACCTTTACTTTCATTCCCTATTTCTTTTTTCTTCAGACTTATGTTTTCTTCCCCAGATCCCTACAATTTCATCCAAATAAACACTACCGGCAGAGTCTGTGGAGAGGGAACACAAGTCATCATTTCGTGTATGGAACCCTTCCTCAGAACTGGAAGATATAATAAATGGACAGCATTTAAAAAGGAACAGAACAAGGGGAAGGGATAGGGGGGGCATTCTATTTATTTCCTGTGCATGTGGCCAATGTGTGCTTTTTTATTTCCCTTGCCCTTGTTCTGTTCCTTTTCAAATGCTGTTTATCTATAATATCCTCCAGTTCTGAAGAAGGGTTCCATACATGAAATGTCAATCTCGACAGATGCTGCCTGAACTGCTGAGTGTTTCCAGTGTTTTCTGTTTTTGTTCAATCAGCCCATTAGCTCTTTTTCAAAGATTTGTGATTTAAACTCCACTAACCAGGTCATGAGCAAATCTGTAAAGTAAAATACAAACCCAGGAAGATGGAGAGTAAAACGGATAAGAGAATACGTTAAGACTAATTCCTTACAATTTCATCCAAATAAACACTACCGGCTGATGGTATATTAAAAGCAAATGGTTTGCAGAAACATGAAAATCTGTTTCATTTGTACATTAATCATTGTATAATCTCTTTGAGGCACACATTAGGGAGAAAAAGCCTTTTACCTAAGTGAGATCTCAAGTCTTCATTGACCTACACATAATTATAATCCACATCCAGGCCTGCTGGGGACTTAGATGGATTTCTGGAATCAAATTATTCGCTCTGGGTGGGATGAAAGATCAAACATTAAAAAAAATGCAATTTTGTTTTCAGTAATTAATAAATTATACTATTATTTTAACAAATACTGATGTTTAAATACATTTTGACATCTGGGATTTCGCTTCAGAATTATGTAAAAATTTGGCAACTGAATGCATTCAGACTTCTCTTCTCAGGTCACGCACAGAGCTGCCGCCAGCGCTTTTAAAGTTTTAGTGTTGGATTCCTGGGTGGTAGAAAATGCATTTAGAATTTTTTCCTCATATTTTCTCCCCTCCTGACCCCAGAATGCCAGTGACCTCCAGTATCTGACCTAAGTGGCCATTCTTCATGTGTGAGCATAGACAGTATCAGACAGCTACTGAACCATAGGGTGAATCACAACAGAGCCTGATCCTGTCCTCACCTAGCATCGCTACAGACGCAAACATGCTAACACACTCATTTTCCAGCAAGTGAATAGCAATTGGGAGCAGAAAACATAGCTAATATTTCCCGTCCCAAGGCCATCTGAGGTAATCTCCATCACCAACCCTGCTGGGACCAGCTATCTCAGAACAAACAGGGATCAAACCTGGAATTTTCCTCATCTGCTTCACTCAGTTCTGTACTAAGCATCAAGCAAGCCCCTGAAATATTTTTAGGAAACATTAAATAACATTAAAGTAACATACATGGAGCTGATCATGTGGTTTTCTTCAGATACTCGTCTAATACTAATTAATTAGTCCATCCATTGTGTTCTACCCTTGGGCAGGTCCTAGCTCTAGTCTCACACTTGAGATCTTGAGCCATCTACTAGTATGTTCAATAAAAACTAAATAAAAATAAAGTTTGAAAAATGAACAAGAGGAAGGGGAAAAGGATGAGGGTGGGGAAGGGAAAGAGGAAGAGGGTGGGGAAGGGAAAGAGGAAGAGGGTGGGGAGGGGAAAGAGGAAGAGGGTGGGGAGGGGAAAGAGGAAGAGGGTGGGGAGGGGAAAGAGGAAGAGGGTGGGGAGGGGAAAGAGGAAGAGGGTGGGGAGGGGAAAGAGGAAGAGGGTGGGGAGGGGAAAGAGGAAGAGGGTGGGGAGGGGAAAGAGGAAGAGGGTGGGGAGGGGAAAGAGGAAGAGGGTGGGGAGGGGAAAGAGGAAGAGGGTGGGGAGGGGAAAGATGAAGAGGGTGGGGAGGGGAAAGAGGAAGAGGGTGGGGAGGGGAAAGAGGAAGAGGGTGGGGAGGGGAAAGAGGAAGAGGGTGGGGAGGGGAAAGAGGAAGAGGGTGGGGAGGGGAAAGAGGAAGAGGGTGGGGAGGGGAAAGAGGAAGAGGGTGGGGAGGGGAAAGAGGAAGAGGGTGGGGAAGGGAAAGAGGAAGAGGGTGGGGAAGGGAAAGAGGGTGGGGAAGGGAAAGAGGGTGGGGAAGGGAAAGAGGGTGGGGCAGGGAAAGAGGAAGAGGGTGGGGAAGGGAAAGAGGAAGAGGGTGGGGAGTGGAAAGAGGAAGAGGGTGGGGAGGGGAAAGAGGAAGAGGGTGGGGAAGGGAAAGAGGAAGAGGGTGGGGAAGGGAAAGAGGGTGGGGAAGGGAAAGAGGGTGGGGAAGGGAAAGAGGGTGGGGCAGGGAAAGAGGAAGAGGGTGGGGCAGGGAAAGAGGAAGAGGGTGGGGCAGGGAAAGAGGAAGAGGGTGGGGAGTGGAAAGAGGAAGAGGGTGGGGAGTGGAAAGAGGAAGAGGGTGGGGAGGGGAAAGAGGAAGAGGGTGGGGAAGGGAAAGAGGAAGAGGGTGGGGAGGGGAAAGAGGAAGAGGGTGGGGAAGGGAAAGAGGAAGAGGGTGGGGAAGGGAAAGAGGAAGAGGGTGGGGAGGGGAAAGAGGAAGAGGGTGGGGAAGGGAAAGAGGAAGAGGGTGGGGAGGGGAAAGAGGAAGAGGGTGTGGAAGGGAAAGAGGAAGAGGGTGTGGAAGGGAAAGAGGAACAGGGTGGGGGTGGGAAAGAGGAAGAGGGTGGGGAGGGGAAAGAGGAAGAGGGTGGGGAGGGGAAAGAGGAAGAGGGTCGGGAGGGGAAAGAGGAAGAGGGTGGGGAAAGGAAAAGTAAATACAACTTTATAAATTTCAATAGGAAGAAAATCAGACACACCTATTGACAACAATCCAGGCTTCACATTGGGGCAGAAATTGCTCGGAGTGATGAACCAACACTCCTCACCACTCCATAGATTTATACTAACCCACTAACTTTTCTTTGGTTTTCTTTGGGCACTTCCTCGAATGGGAAGGGGAGAAGGGCCCAGCATCACTTCAAGCAAAGCTGGGGCCATGGGAGAAGCGAGAGGCTCGATCTCTCGACCAATCAAATTGCAGCATTTTTGACAAGCTGCGTAACTCTCTCTGCGGGCTTGGAATGTTAAAACCAGGAAGTGAAAGGTACAACATTAAAATCTTTGTAAAAAGTTATAGACAGCAAATAAAAGATAAGGTAAGAAATAATTGAATTAAATAAAAGAGACAGAAGGGAAAAGTTTTTTTAAAATTTAATTTAAAAAAGATTTTTTATTTTTAATTTAAAAAAGATTTTTTTTTTGATCAAAAACTATTAAAATAAGGACTAATGAGATGTCACATTTTTTAAAGTTAATTTTTAGTTGTTTGGCAGTCATTAAGACTTACCGCATCGTTAAAATTTAGTTTAGACCTGGTATTTTTAAGCGTACCTGTTCTGTGGCATAATTAGTTACTATCCAGATGGGCAGATAAGCAAGATTGCACTTTTTCAATGATTTTCCTGATTGCAGCGTGCGATATATCTTTAATTTGAAGCTGTCATATCGCTGGCGAACCAGTAGGAGCAAGTTCTGGATTTTTGGGTTTCACTGCGTATGTGCGAACACTGGAACTTGCTCCTCCATTTCATCACTAACAACAGAGAATGCTGTTGAGCTCACCGTTATTTCGCAAGCAATTTCTGCCCCATTACGATAAGATGCATTTAAGGGAAAGCTGGATAAACACATGAGGGAGAAAGGAATAGAAGGTTATGTTGATATGGTTAGAGGAAGAGGGGTGGGAGAAGGCTCGTGTGGAGCATAAACACTGGCATGGACTAGTTAGGACAAATGGCCTGTTTCTGTGTTGTATATTCTATGTAATTCTATGTAAGACGAAGACAATCTTAATCCACACATCCCTGCAAAATCCTTCTCACTGACATCTGGGGGTTGGTGCCCAAGTTGAGAGAGTTGACCACAGACTAGTTAAGCAACAGTCTGACAGTTATAGTCATAGAATCATACTTATCAGCCAACATCCCATGCTCCTCCATCACCATCTCTGGGTATGTCCTGTCCCACCAGCAGGATAGGCCCACCTGACATGGGGGTACAAGCGATTTACAACTGGGTAGGAGTGGCCCAGGGATTCCTCAATATTGACTCCAGACCCCTTGTAATCTCCAGGCTTCAAGTCAAACATGGCCAAGGAAACATCCTGCTGATCATTACCTACCATCCGCTCTTAACTGATGAAACAGTATTCCTCCATGTTGACCATCACTTGGAGGAAGCTGTGAGGGAACCAAGGGCATAGAATGGATTACGTGCGGGGGAGTTCAATTTGAACCAAGAGTGGTTCAGTAGTACTGCTGAGTCCTGAAGGACATAGCTACCAGATTGGCTTGCATCAGGGGCGAGAGAACCAAACACGAGAAAGTTACCTACTTGATCTCATCTTCAACAACTTACCTGTCATGGACACATCTGTCCACATTGACAGATGTGACCACTGCACAGTCCTTGTTTTGTCCAAAGTTTTGTCTCTACCATGAGGGCATCTGCTACCATGTATGTGGCACCACCACCATGCTAATTGGGAAAGACTAAGCACAGATCTGGCAGCCCAAAACTGGGCATCCATGAGGTGCTGTAGGCCATCAGCAGCAGCAGGATTTATACCACCACAATCTATTACCTCATGGCCAGGGACATATCTCATGGAGATCACCATCAAGCATTCAACCCTGGTTCAATATAGAGTGTAGAATGGAATGGCAGGAGCAGCAGTAAGCATACCTTAGAATGAGGTATGAACCTAGTGAAGCTACTACTCAGACTATCTGTATGCTAAACATCAAAAGCAGCAAGCTATAGCCAGAGCTAAGGGGTTCAACAGTCAACAGATCATAGCAAAGCTCTGTAGCCCTATCACATTCAGTCTAGACTGGTGGTGGATAACCAGGGCAACTAACAAGAGGGGACGAGTCCATGAACATCCTGATTCTCAACCACGATGGATTGTCCAGCCAATTTGGTTAATTCCATGTGACAGTAAAAAACGGTTAAGTGCACTGGAAAGGGTATGGGCCCTGACAAGATCCAACATTTGTGCTGAAGACCCGTGAACCAGAGCTAGTTGCTGCACTAGCAAGTTGTTCCACTGCAGCCATGGTTAAGGGGTGATCTGATCGAAGTTTATAAGATATTAAGGGGAACGGATAGGGTGGATAGAGAGAAACCATTTCCACTGGTTGGGGATTCTAGGAGTAGGGGGCACAGTCTAAAAATTAGAACCAGACCTTTCAGGAGTGAGATTAGAAAACATTTCTACACACAAAGGATGGTAGAAATTTGGAACTCTCTTCCGCAAACGGCAATTGATACTAGCTCAATTGCTAAATTTAAATGTAAGATAGATAGCTTTTTGGCAACCAAAGATATTAAGGGATATGGGCCAAAGGCAGGTATATGGAGTTAGATCACAGATCAGCCATGATCTTATCAAATGGCGGAGCAGGCACGAGGGGCTGAATGGCCTACTCCTGTTCCTATGTTCCTATGACACTGGCATCTACCCAACAATACGGAAGATTGCCATGGCATGTCCTAGTCACAAAAAACAGGACAAATCTAACCCAATTACCGCCCTGTCAGCCTCCTCCCATTCATCAGTAAAATGATGGAGGGTGTCATCAAGTGACACCTACTCACCAATAGCCTGCTCACTAATGTTCAGTTCAGGTTTTACTAGAACCACTCGGCTCCATACTTCATCACAGTCTTGATCCAGACATAGATGCAAGAGCTGAATACAAATGGGTGTAAGAGTGGTTGACCTCGTTATGAAGGTAGCATTCGGACGAGTATGATATCAAGGACCCCTGGCAAAACTGAGGTGAATGAGGGTCAAAGGAAAAATACTTTAATTGCTGGAGTTGTACATGACACAAAGGAAGGTGGTCATGGTTGTTGGAGGCCAGTCATCAGAGCTCCAGGACCTAACTGCAGGAGTTACTCAGGGGAGTGTTCATGGCCCAATTATCTTCAGCTGTTTCACTTATGATCTTCCCTCCGACATGCGGTCAGGAATGTGCATGTTCACTGGTAATTCCATGGGGTATTCCTCTGACAATGAAGCAGCCCTTGCCAGCCTAAAACAGACCCTGAATAACATCAAGACTTGGGCTGACAAGTGGCAGGTAACATTTGTGCCACACAAGTGTCAGGCAATCACCATCGGAAACAACAGAAAGCCCAGCCACCTCCCCTTAATGTTAGACGTGGATCAGTGGTAGCACTTTCACCTCCAAGTCCAAAGGTTGTGGGTTCAAGTCCCACTCCAGAGACTTGAGCACAAAATCTAGGCTGAGGAAGTGCTGCATTGTTGGAGGTGCCTTCTTTCAGATCAGATGTTAAACTGAGGCGCTGTCTGCCCTCTCAGGTGGACATAAGAGATCCCATGGCACTATTTCAAAGAGCATGGGAGTTTTCCCCAATGTCCTAGCCAATAATTATCCCTCAACCAACAACGCTAAAACAGATTATCTGGTCAGTATCACATTGCTGTTTGTGGGGCCTTGCTGTGTGCAAATTGGCTGCCGCTCTTCCTACATTACAACAGTGACTATATTGTTCAAAAGTATTTCATTGGTTGTGAAGCACTTTGGGACGTCCTGAGGTTGCGAAAGGCGCAATATAAATGCAAGTCTTCCTTTGATCGTCAATAACACCACCATCGCCGAGTCCCTCACCATCAACACCCACCAATCACCAGAAGCTGAACTGGACACATCAACACAATGGCTACAAGAGCAGGACAGATATGAAGTATTCCCTGGGTACTTTGATGAATGGCTTGACTTGTACTGATTGTTGTACTTTGTTGTTAACATATAGCTTAGATCAACTTAACCAAAGGACTTAGTTGAAAGTCCAACATACTGATCAAAGTAAACCATGTGGGGCGTTCACCAGGAAATAATTCAATAACATAAAAGATAAATATAAAATACTCGCTAATAAATCCAATAGGGAATTCAGGAGAAACTTCTTTATCCAAAGAGTGGTAAGAATGTGGAATGCGCTGCCATAAGGAATAGCTGAGGCAAATAGCACAGATGCATTTAAAGGGAGAAACGAATAGAAGGGTATGCTAATAGGGTTAGATGAAGTAGGGAGGGAGGAGGCTCGTGTAGAGCATAAACACCTGCATAGACCAGTTGGGCCGAATGGCCTGATTCTATGCCGTAGTTTCGATGTAACTCGATGTAATATAGGCCTAACAAGTGTGAATGGTCTGTAGGTATGACTCACAAGGTGGCTTATCCCAGTCTTTATCATATATTTTTCTGAATTTATCTTGTCAGAAGCATTTTGCAAATAATTATTTTGCTCTAAAAATTTATGAGATACATCTTTGATTTGCTGCTGATGAACACCATCTGCCTTAAGGTTACGTGATGTGTTTTGCAGACATGCGATGGAACTGCTGAATATTGATTTGTGGAAGCAGTTTCGATACTCACACCAGGAAGCTAGTAAACAGCATATTGATGATGGAGAGGACAATTCTGTCTCAGTTACCAAATGAATGGGTTTGCCTTCCTTGAATCAATTCTATCTACTTGTGTTGTGTTTTAGGAATGTGGCAATTAATTTGTTGAAGACATGGGCTGGTTAGCGATGCGAACAAGGCTGTGTATGGCATCCGTTAGACCAAGCACAGCGGAAGGAGGAAGCTCACAAAGTCATTGAAAGTAGGGCCAACAAAATAACTCCCCGGAATTTATATGTAAACAAGGAGGCATATTGCTTAATTTGAACATATTCGTGAATAGCTCAGCATTCAAATTGCTGTGTTTCAAAAGCTAACTCAGGGTATATTCATGCAATGCTCAAAAATGACAGGGCCCCATCATAGCAGCAAGCACACACAGCTGGACCTAGTGGATTAGGAACCCCGTGCAAATTATCTAGTTAGGGCCGTCTGGGAGACACAGAGATAGACATAATTATTTTGACAACTATTCTTGTGAGTGGTTTATATTTCATGCTGCATTTTCCCTGCAATCTCAATGCCCTCTGCAATAGCAGAATAGCCCCTCCCCCACTCCACTTTGCTGGCAATGCAAGAACAGATGGATACAGAAAAGAAGCGGATGGGAAAAAAAAATTTCCTTCAAAATAAGTGACGTTGTGATCAAATAGCAATAATGGACCCCACCTGTGCTGTGGCCTCATCCTACAATTGGCCCATCTTTAATTCCCTGGTAGTGTACAGGCAGCCAGCCATTTTTCCTTAATTAGAATTGCCAGGAGCATCACACTGAGGTTAGCCTTTTGAAGACAAACTGGAGTGATCAGCTATCAGCTGCTAACTATAGTCAAGCTTCAATATTACAAAGTCATCTTGTGGAGACTTGTAGCTACTCTGCTAATTATAATGGAACATTAGCCAGGAGCCAGGGGAGATGTTTGTTACAGCAGGAAGTTTATAATAATAGCGTTCGTCAGAGCGAGATCTGACCATGAGTGAAGGCATAAATGTGGGTTTTTCAGTCAATGAAATGTAGTGGATATTGCATCCATTGTTGATCAGAGATGACCTGTCCTACATGCTAATGTATAGAGAGCAAAGTTATTATTAGCAGGAGCTACTCTTAAAAAGGTTTGGTGCCATGGTCTCTGGCATAATACAATTTAACAGAGAATGAACCCCACAACATATTTGGATCGCCCATGAGCAATTTTTTCAGTATTATTGCAATGCTCCCTCATGCACGGCATGGAGAACTTTATGAAAACTGCATTGGGGCAGTCACTAATGTTAGTTCTGAGATATCGAGCTGTCTCATCCGCCTCAAACCCACACTGTTGATCCTGCTAGATCAGAGGATGTGTACTAAACAAGAACAGAAATATAGGTACATTAAAACCCTTACACTCAATATTCACAGTTCCAAAGTTTCCGACAGACCTTTGTCTGTAAAAGAATAATTTCAGTCACGTGTCAAGTGTGTGAAGGGCCCAGAGCTAAAACACACAGTATTAAATATTTATGCATTCCTGTTGATCTTATAATCCATTAAAAAGTATAAAGAACATTTCTACTAGGTCAAACTTTACAACACATCTTCTGTGCAAAGGGTGCTGTTCGTGGCTCAAGGTAGCACCTACATTTTATGATATTGAAAGCACATTAATGTTAAGCAGTCGAGTGCCAGAGGGGAAGGGGCTTCTTCTGATGCTATAAGGTTAGCATCAGATTACATAAAATATTGACAGCATCACAAAAAGGGGAGATCAGGCCCATTTTCAGTAACAAAGTTTGAACCGCAATGTATATTCTGCAGAAGGGTCCTTCTGTAAGGTTTAATCACATGGGATCAATAATTTGCTTGATGACATACTCCGAGTCCATCTGCATTGACAGAGGATAAGGCTCAGTTCATCTGTCACTGTGCTGTACGACAGGTGGTCAACACTACACTGTATTTATCAGCAAATGGGGTTTCTAAAGGGAGATTTAAAGAGCTAAACTGCCTGAGTGCTACATATAAAAGTTGCACTAAAAATCAGTATGCGGCATTCAACATAAGGTTTTTACAAATAACCACAACAATAGCAGTTATTGGCTAAAATGGTGGCTCTGTAAAAATTGTCAAGGGAATCATTTGTTTTAATTAGATCTCAAGCGTTTTGGTACCTACACGATCTTGTCAAACTGTGACAAGAGCTCCCGAAAACACTGAACACCGGATCACCAATCTGTGCTGTTTTCTTAATCAAACATGCTAAACACATAACAAAGTAGTACAGTCATCACCTTCAGAGGGTGTAGCTCTTTCTGATTGAGGTCACCTGATACCATCAGCCGCTGATACACTATCTTCAGTCCATAATCTCAATCTCAGCTATGTAACATCTAACTGCTTTTGAATGCAGAATATCAATAATCCAATATTTTACTTTCCATGCTACCTGATGCATTAACTGTCAGAGTGGCACCACAGACAAATCCATGTAGCTCTTAAAATGATCTCCCTGAATATAATGCCCCTTCAAATGTTTAATGTTACATTCTGGCACAGTAAAAGTCAATGTAAGACTGGACAAACTGAATGAAATCATGATTAAAAGTCTACCTAATCAAAGAGACAAAACCAACCATGTGGAAATTAAAGCTGGCAAGTCAGAGCCAATCTCAAGCTAACTGTCTGGCTCTGTCCCAGCTGAGAATTATAAAGAATAAAAAAAACAATCCAGAAGGCATAGGCAGCCCTGCATTTACTCTGCACACCCAGTTTTCTACCACTAGATGATGCTTTTGGACTTTCTGCCACAATCCTGCAGAGGACGAGACGGCTCATCAAGCTCATACTGAAATGCAATCTTCCAACCACCACCGTGGAGGAGATCTCCGTGGTCATCCTCACACACTGGGTGCTGGCATTTGCTAGTGTTAGTGCCAGTTAGAGGTAGTAAATTTACTGTTGCCTTTATCTGCTTCTTCTTCTGAAGTGCTTGTGAGGTATGTGGTGAATGATTGTTAGTACACCATTATAGATGGTACCAACCTTCTGCTACCTCACTCAAATGGCCATTCTTCATCTGTGAACCCGGACAATGACTGTCAGTGGGCTGTTCAATGTGAAAGTGGGGCTGCATCACAGCTCCGCCCATTAGGCAGTTAAAATGGCATCAGGGTCCTATGTATGTGATAGGGCCCCCTTATTTAGGGTTAATGAGGCTCCCACCATGAATCATGTGGCATCTTGACTGGCCAGCAGAAGGCCCCGGGAAAAACGCCGGCCGAGCGGGAATGGAACGGTCTACATTGGCTCGGAGACTGGCAATGCCTCAATTTTAAAATTCTCATTCTTGTTTTCAAATCCTTCCATGGCCTCCAATTCTGGCCTCTTGCTCATCCCCGATTTTCATCGCTGCACTATTGGCTGCCCTGCCTTCAGCTGCCTAAGCTCTAAGCTCCGGAATTCCCTCCCTAAATCTCTTTACCTCTCCTCCTTTAAGGCGTTGCTTAAAACCTACCTCTTTGACCAAGCTTTTGGTCACCTGTCCTAATGTCTCCTTATGTGGCTCAGTGTCAAATTTTGTTTGATAACGCTCCCATGTAGCGCCTTGGGATGTTTTGCTGTCTTAAATGTTCAAGTACATGCAAGTTGTTGTTGTAGTATGTCCACCACATCCATTTTAACTCTGCTACTGCCCCGATTCTGAAAGATGGTGATTTTAGCTCATTCTACATAATTCTTTCACCAAGTTATTCGGAGATGTTAGTAAAACATACATTAATAGGCCGTAAATTGCTTTTAAAATAACAGTGAGCATAACAGCACTCATCATTAGTGGTGAAATCGAAGAGCAAGTTCCGGCAACTGCACATGCGCAGTCAAACGAGGAAGTCTGGAACCAGTGATCTGAAAGCTTCGCCTTAAAGGGACTTCGCCACCTGCAATCAAAGGATAAGTGCCAACTTGTTCTCCTGCCCAGCTGGAAACTAACTAATCTCACCTCAACGCTCAGTTATATCAGGTCTAAACTAACTTTTAACAGCATGGTAAGTCTTAATGACTGCCAAACAACTAAAAATTAACTTTTAAAAATGTGGAATCTTATTATTCCTGATTATAATAGTTTTTGGACTTTTAAAAAAAAATCATTTTTCTTTCAGTCACTTTTATCTCAGTCTTTTAAGCTTATCCTTTCTTTATTTTGCTTTCTCGTTGTCATTTTATAATACATTTACTAACCTTATTGGGCACTTCCTGGTTTATAGTCTGCGCGGTTTGTCAATGAACTGCACTTCCTGGTTCTCACAGCGTGGCTTGCTTCAAGCTGATTGGTTGAGGGGCCTTAGAGATCCTTTCACCACTCACACAGCTCCGAAAAGAACGCTGAAGTTTTTTGAACTCGCAGTTCAAGGCAATTGCCGGCAAAAAGCACGTGGTAACTTAATGGCCGACTTTAAATCTAATGAGCGGCGAGCATTGCTGGTTCGCCACTCGGAGCAATTTCCAGCCCAATTTATTCTGCTGGTTTGTTTAGGTTGAGGACATAAGGTGACTACTTCCTATATCTTCAATTTGATTTGAGTTTTAATTCAAAAAGCCAATCTAGGAATCTAGATCCACTCGGGCATGGATTTTACATGAAAACATCTGGCTTACTCATCTGTCATACATTGTATAACTTACTCCACTTATTGGCTGGAATTTATTAAACAGGGACTTGATTTGAGAAGTGCATCACATCCACTGTTTCTCAGTCACTTAATGATTAAAATATCAACGTCTGCAGGAATGGCCGACACTTTTATGAAGATCGACATGCAAACAAAATTAAAGCTGAAATGAAGGAGAAACTGGCTGAACTTCTGATTCAGAATTCTGCCTTCAGAACAATTAAGTTTCTTGAGGCTGTAGAATGACCGGACTTGAATTGGTTTTCGCATTAAATTACAGCACAGTCTCAGGAATAAATAATGATATAATCTGCTCACATTTTATACAGTAAATGTTGAATTTTATTCATCTCACATTCAAGAGACTGATATAGCAATCGCAGAATTGGGCAATTTAAATTATATGTAAATCCAGCCACTTCACTGTAACACCCTGAATGTCACAAATTCTAACATCATGCACATTGTTTATGAGGTTTTCACAAATAAAAAAATCCCTGTAAAACAGTTTCTCTCAAATGGCCTGCAGTAATATGCTTTTTGTGTAGCTCCCAAAGACAACATTATAATGAAGGTCTACTATTCATTGAGAGGAAATTAACTGTTTTTAAAAGCATTTGGTGTGAATCTGTGGCAAGCTGCAGGTACATAAATCTCATCCATGCACCATTACACTGAAGTGATCCTTTCCAAACGGACTGCAGTGCAATATTCACAAGGGTGGTAGTGCAGTATTTGGGCAGAAACAGCACTAGTCTGACTGATCTAATTACACAGACCAGAATCACTTCAGTGGTCCGTACAGGAGGGAACTCCAAATTGTCCTCATTTGGACCCTAACTCATTCAGCATATCAATGATCTATCTTTGGGTTAGGACGTAGAGGTTCCAATGTACAGAGAGCCAAACAAGACAATTCAATTCAGGAAATGAGAGAGAGCAATGTTCAATGATCCACTGCTTAAAAGGACAATTCTGAGAGCCAAAGATAAAGTAGTACCAATGGTGGTAGCTACTTTGAACAAAGAGGATGCTTTGGATAAAAGTGGAACAGGCTGGAAAGGCATTTCTCAGTTTTTTGGAGTGCTGTATGAAGCTTGTAAAAAACCTTTGGTGAAACAAAGTTGGCGCACAAAATGAACAGCTGCTTTTATTTTAGCCCTAGTGGGTGCTAGGGTGCCAGCTCCCGCAGCTGGCAGTACCCCCAAAATAAACTTGCCAGATTGACTAAGGCTGGTGGCCATAGCATCTCATTAAACCCAATATAAAAGCAGCTTATGTTGCACAGCACCACACTGCCCAATACAATGATCTCACTTATTAGAAGTCATCTTCTTTACCCAGCTGCAGCCAAGCTGCAAGCTTTCTGACACTTTTCTAGCAGCAGCATAATTTCAAGACCATTGTTTTTAAAGTTCGATATTAATTCCATGCACAGAACACCATGCAAAGTAATATAAAATAAAGCTTTATTATAATTTGTGGACTAAGTTATCAGGGATGTATTTCCCAAATTTGCACCTGTACAGCACTTCTTCCCTCTCCTCACAGTGACCTTAGTTTGCCGATCAGCACCTAACCCTCCCACCTGTTCTCTTATTGAGGAATTCCCCCTTCCATTATTGCTGTGGATGAAGGCATACAATCTCCTGCTTGTTCCCTTTATCAAGAATCCCTTCTGGGCCATCCAGCCTGCCTGAAAACTTCTTACAGCACAATGGATGCCGCCTGAACTGAAATTAATCAGCCGAGCGGTCCCTCTAGCTGCTTCATGAGAGGCATCGTTATGATTTCACTCTCACTCAAATTGGGACATTCCAGCAATGTATACACCAGACCAGAGACTTAAAAAATATCTCATCTGTCATAGAACAGAAGTCCCAGACATGAAAAGGCCATTAAGCCCATTAAAGCTCATCTCTCTGGTACCCTGGTTTCCCATTGTAGCACCTTGCAATGCCTCGGTTATAATAGTGCACGTAGGAAAGTCACACAAATGCATTGAACTTACTTATGCAAATATCTGCATCTGGCAGTTCCAAGGATCATTTGTTTAAAAATGTAAAACCACAGTGATGCTCGAAGCTATCAGCTGGAGGTGTGAAAACACTATGTGGAGGTAGTGCTGAAAGGTGGTCTTTTGCTGAAAGGTGGTCTTGTGCCCTGCACTCTATGATTGCAGCATGTTCATTGTTACTAAATTCAGCAGTTCTAAATCACAGCAATTTCATACAGATTTCTAATTATTTGTCTTAGAAATACTGTACGGTGCTCCAAATGTTAATTGCTTGTTTTTTATGCACCATAATTGATCCCAAACAATTACTGAATGTATTTTAGCCTATTGTTCTTTTTAATTATCACTTACAATGGGTGGACATTCTAGGCCACAATGTTTAACATCTGCTGTAAGTCATAAAGCAAAACTCAATTTAGCACTACCACCTGAAGTATATCTAATGCCCCCAAATCAATTTTGGAATGAGTTCTAATAGATATAACACACTGTGATTCTATCCATCAAGTGTCAGCTTGATTCAGTTGGTAATTCTCTCACCTGCGTCAGAAGGTTTGGTTCAAACCCAATCCCAGTGCTAGAGCATATATTTTAGGCTGATACTTCAGTGCAGTACTGAGGGAGTGCTACATTGTCAGAGGTGTTGTCTTTCAGGTGAGATGTTAAACTGAGGCCTGTTCCAGTGATACAAGTAGATGTAAATGATCCATTTGGGACTAGTTTCAAAGCAGAGCAGAGTGTTTACCTGGTGTCCTGGCCAAGATTCTTCCCTCCGTCATAAACAAATCCGTCATTCATCTCATTTGCTGTTTGTGGAACCCTGCTGTGCATAAATTGGCTGCCATGCCACATATCAACAACGACTGAATTTTAGTAGCAATTTATTGATTATGAAGTGTTTTAAGATATGACAAGGTGCTATATAAATACACATTCTTTCATTTAATGTGGAGTTCCAACCAAATCTTCATTTCCTGCATTCATGTGATTTACATGGGCAGTGTGATAGCACATTGTGGCTTTTGGTTTATGTATTATAATTGTTTAATTTGTCAATAACTTATCTAGTCCATACAGGTAACAGTCTTATAATTGCTATTTTAACAAAGTCACTAACCCATTTATTTAAATAGTTTAACGACTGTTCGAATAGTGAACAAAGAAATTTTACCTGAGCATGGTAACCAAATCATTAAAAATAATGTCGATAGTAATTTCTACCCCTCTGAGTTTAATAAAAATAAGTTGGGTTTCTGGCAGGCTATGGCTATGGCCTTGGATGAAATTCATCTTAGACCAGGCAGCACAACTCAGTGCACCCTTACCGAACTTCAGCCTCCATCAAATGCCGCTTTTCAGTAAGGTCCAGGTAGCTGTGCCTATTGCAGAAGCACTTTGTCCCCAAGGTGGTTCCACAGTGCTAGGTGTCCTCTGTTCTCTTGCTGCAATCTTCTCCATTGGAGACCATCCCTTTATCTGCCTCTGCTGCTTCCCTCTAATTCCCTTTGCCCACCAAGCTAAACTACACAAGGGCTACCATATCCTACCCCTCACCTCTCCCCTTTGTTACCCCGGACAAGAAAATGATATCTGTGCATGTGTGTTTTTGTACACCTCTTTTAGCTTTGGCTTGATATATTTGAGATCTTGATGTAAAGTTGGGGAAAATAAAATCTCTGTTTATTAAGCATTTTCTTACCTGATAATGATGAAAACTAATTTATTAAGAAAGAAATTATGTAGATCTGGAAAAAGAATAGAGAGAAAGATCTGAAATTTGTGGAAAAGATTGTGATCTACCTTTTAATTACACCTGTAACCAAACTGTTTGAATCTCTATGTCTTTTGGTTTTCGAAACAGGAAATTAAAGATCATTTGCTGTTTGGTCCCCTGATGGCCCAGCAGAACTAAACCACAGAAAGCAGACGATTCCAGCCTGGTTTGTGACAAGTTAGCTGATCTCGAGTGAGTCGGAAGTTCGGAGGCTGCAACTCACCACACTACCTCGGAGCTGGAGAAGATGGAAAAAAAATCAGCCAGAGTTTGTATTCCTGGGTGCTATACCAGTGAACCATGTGGGTGTGTGTGCGCGTGCATATATTGGGAGAAGACTGGGTCAAGCTCAACTGTGATGCTATCCAAAAGGAGCCTGGATACAAACATGAAGAATGACCCCTTAGGAGAGGTACCAAAGGGCTATTGGAATCTCCACAAGTCGCTGCCTTCAGGAGAGAAGAAACTAGCAAGAGTCAAAACGAAAATTTATCCCTCAAGAATAAGCACTGCACTTTTTCCTTGGGAGATTGGAAGGCATGGCTGAAGCAAAGGGTGGTTTCATGTGGAGCTGGATCAGCATGAAAGGATATAGTGGGGTGCCTCCAGGATCAGTGTGGGGCTGTTACGGCAGCAGTAAAAACAGCAAATAGGATCTAGAGGAATAGAACACAAATCTGAGGGCAGTGTGTTGGTCCAGTACTGCGTACTGCGTACAAGGCATTCAAGAGGGTGCAGCAAAGGGCAACTAAACCGATAATTGGAATTAGGGCACCTGAATTATGAGGGGAGGCGGTAAAAAGCTAAGAATGTTTACACTGGTGAAGCGAAGGCTCTGGGTGATCTTACTGAAGTATTTAATATCCTATAAAAAGATAAACATGATTTGTTTAACAAGGGCACAGATTCTAGAAGTAGGCATGGCCTCAAACTTAGAAAAAGGGAGGGTGAAAAGACAGTTTAGATTTAACTACTGTACACAGTAGATGGCAAAAGTATGGGTTGGGCTGCTAAGGGAGGCAGTGGGAACTGAGTGTGTCAGCAAATACAAGAATGAATTGGAGAAAAAAATTGATAGAGGGACACGAGAGGTATTGTGGAATATTTCCTATGTAAGGAATCTTACAACACCAGGTTATAGTCCAACAGTTTTATTTGAAAATCACAAGCTTTCGGAGCTTACCTCCTTCGTCAGGTGAGTGAGTGAAAGGTTCTAAAATTGCATAGCATATATTAGGCTGGGAGACGATCACACCAGTCAAAGGTGTCGTTGGTGTTCAGACAGGTTAGCCACAGAAAACATTACATCCCAGTATACTGAATACACAATGGGTCAGATTACAAAGCCAGAGAGAGAAAGAGACCCGAAAGGCAGGGAGAGAGAGAGAATGTCCAGTTGTATTAAAAACAGATAACTTTTTTTTCTGCTGGTGGGGTTACGTGACCCTACACAGATGGGCTCACTAAGACAGGTGAATTGATGCAACTTAATTTATCAATATCTAGGAGTCTGAGTGGGAGACATTAGCCTTTGCAACAGAGCATCACAACCTCTTCTTGCCATTTCTAGTTCATTCCTGTTGCAGCAACAAATTCAATGGATTTCAAAGCCCCCACTGCAGCATCAACATTGGAAGTGGTGGCTATATTGTGCTAGCTATAGCAGATCTTCTATGAAAAGGTGGTGAATCCATTTATACCTTTCCCAGAAAGCCTGCAAATTATATTTATATTTGTGACAAAATCACATGCCATTGCTTTCCAAAATAATATATTTTAACACAATTTGCCTCATCCTATCAAAGTATTTGGCAAAAACAGGTTGATATTAATAAACCTTGAGTACGGAGAGTGAATTTCACTCTTTAATTTATTCTTCCTGTTCTGATTCATGGCCTGTTAGCATCCTTGTCTGTCTTTACCTCAGTTACTTCATCCTCCTATGCAAAGTAGTATCAGTAGAATTGCAAACACGGGTGTAAACTTAAGGGTAGTTTAAATTAGACAGAACAATTCAGAGGGGGGAGAAAAGTAAATTTAAATATAACAGCAAAAAACTAGCTCAGTAGTAAAAAAAATTACATTTTTGTCACAAATATTCAGACTATTTATTCAAAGATTCCTGTTTATTGGAATATAACTGTTTCAGCCTCAGCTCCACATTTATCGCTTTCTGAACCGCACACTAGTGCCGTACCACCAGGAGTCTCTCTCTCTCTCTCTCTCTATCGTCTCTGCTGCAATTCTGTTTTCCAGCTGCACAACTCACACAAACACACTCTGCTATTCTTATTTCTAAACCTGACCTACTGGTGATGTTGAGGGGAAAAAAAAGTGGCCCACATTCCAAGAACAAAAATTTTAAAAAGAGAAAAAGGCTAGAGACGGATCTTTCTGACATAGCACTTGTAGATTTAATTTTTCCCTAGCTGATGTTTTTGAAGCTTAAAAGCAAAGATAATACCGATCTGCATCCACTGGAGTCAAATGTGAAAATGGTAATGTGTTAAATGATGTGTTCACTGTTTGGGAACTACAAAGGATACGAGTCAGAAATGAAAACCACATAAGTCTTCTGTTCTGCTACTGGGCAAACATACCTGATGCAGCATCTCGTAGGTTTATTTAGGAAGAGAAGAACACGCTGTGGTCTAACTCAGTTAAGTGCCTGTTTAGTATGTCAGAGATGTGATAAGACTGCGTTGGTAATGTTAATTAAACTATGAAATGACTTGTCTCTCTGTAGTTTGCATTCTAAGTGAGGGAAATCAATTCACTTACTCAAACTGATCAAGATTTAATTAACATCACTGTGTGCAATTACTTCATAATTAAAGTAATTTAGCTCCTTCCTTTGACTCTCAGTGTCAATGAACAGGCATTTTTAACACCAAGTAGGGAGATAATTAACTAATAGAACAGCTGAAGGCAGAATCAGCTAGACCAGTTGATTTTAATTACTCCAAAATTTACCTACTGGTCAGATAAGGCAGCACATCACATGTACAGGAGCAGAACTGCTGGGTGGAATTTGCATTTTTGTTAAGGAAATATACAGAGGTCTCCATCAATACAGCATGAGGAATATTAATTCATTTTACTTGCTAATTTATTTGCTATCATAATGCCTTCTCCAAGAGGGATGATCTTCGAAATGCTGTGCGCCAACTACCTAAACTTTAAAATCTGATAGCAATCCTCAGTTAAATATTAATTCCCCGAGGTCAGTATTGTGCCTTATTCTATAAACTGAATTTATACAATGAAACAATCAGAATCAATATAATTTATTGTGTAACCTGACAGATCTTATTTAAAATCATTGTGTTCTTCTTTAATATAAACGAAATCCCACCATATTAAGGCTGTTCATATTCATATTCATGGAAATAAATACATTTGATAGCTGCCTTCATTTTTTAGATCTTGGGCCAGGATGGTGTAATCCTAAAAATACAAACTCTTAATTCTTCATTTTATGCTGCTTGGGCCAGATTCACAGACTATTTTCTTTCTTTTCAGTGGCCAGATATATAATTCAGAGCAGGCATACTTTTCCATGACAAAATATACTGAGCTGCAGTTGTTTGTTCCCTGGGAGGAGGAAGGGAAGACAAGGAGGATAAGGGAAAAGGAGGTAAGGAGAAAGGAGGAGTGAGGGGGAGAAAGGAGTGGAGAGAAAGCATAACAGGTGGTTGGGGGGGAGGAGGAAGGGGGAAGGGGAGAGGTGAGTGAAGAAGGGAGGGATGAGAGGGGAAGGGAAGGGTTTGGAGTGGGGGATGGGAGAGTGGGGAAGAGAGAGGGGAGAAGGGTATGGGTTAGGGTTAAGGGGAGAGGGAAGGAGGCAGCCAAGAAGGGAACGAGAAGGGAGAGGGAAATGGTTGGATATGGGAGAAGTTGAAGGAGAGAAAGGGTCAAGTGGAGGAAGATTGGAGAGCAGGAGGAAGGAAATAGGAGGGGAGGATGGAAGGAAGGGGCGGCAGGGAAGAAGGAAGAGAAGGATGTTACTTCAGCCTTCCACGCTCCCTTCCACTCCCTCCTTCTGCAGCAATTTTCAGTCTCCCAACACACTCAACATTACTTCCCAGCAGGCTTTATCACCCAGCATCTTTTCAGGCTTGTCTCTTTTGGACTTCTCAGTGTCTTCCCTCTGCTCTTCCCTTGGTATTCTCTGTGACATTCATCATTGACCATCATTGTTGGCTCTCCCAGCACAGTAAATCTAATGGCCACATTCACTGTTCCGGGTGACATCCCACCCAGCTTGCCACCCTGCAGTTATCCCCTCCATCTCCTCCCAGTCCCTCTTACCTCTTCCACCACATCCTCTTCTAACCCTGTAGACGGATCATCAACCACCGTCCATTCTGAATCACCCTCACAAACAAAGCTTTCCACAACCATCTCCTGGATTAATCTATTTACATCCTGAGCTTGAAAGAAATCTTATGGACACTGACTCTTCCCCCTCCCCCTCACCAAAGCCACTCTGGTCAGCTACACGTTCCAGCATATGTCCTGCCCAAACCACTGCTGCATGGTATGGTTCTCATTGGAGATTTTTTCACACAGAGGGTTGTTAAGATCTGGAATGCACTTCCTGAAAGGGTGGTGGTATCAGATTCCATAGGAACTTTCAAAGGGCAATTGGACATGAACTTGAAGAGGACTAACTTGCAGAGTTATGGGGGAAAAGCTGGGGTGTGGGACTAAATTGGATAGCTCTTTCAAAGAGCCGGCACAGGCACGATGGGTCGAATGGCCTTCTTCTGTGCTGTAAGATTCTACCTACTTTTCTGGCATCTTTTCCTCCTTCAAGCACTTTACCCTTTTCTATCCCTTCCATCACTTATTTAAAGATCTTGTCATCTACTGCTTTCATAAACCCCATGGCAACTTCTCCACCGAGATCTCCTCCCTGATCCTTTTCCGCTGAGTAATTCATCCTTGGTGATTTCAACCTAGAATCATAGAATGATACAACACAGAAGGAGGCCATTCGGCCCGTTGCACCTGTGCCAGGTCTTTGAAAGAGCTGACCAATTAGTCCCACTCCCTTGCTCTTTCGCCATAGTCCTGGAAATTTTTCCATTTCAAGTATTTATCCAATTCTCTTTTGAAAGTTATTTTTGAATCTGCTTCCACCAACCTTTCAGGCAGTGCATTTCAGACCATAACAACTCGCTGCGTAAATTTTTCTTTCCTCATGTCGCCTTTGGTTCTTTTGCCAATTACTTTAAATCTGTGTCCTCTGGTTTCCAGCCCTTCTGCCACTGGAAACAGTTTACTCTAGCAAAACCCTTCATGATTTTGAACATCTCTATCAAATCTCCCCTTAACCTTCTCTGCTCTAAGGAGACCTACAAGTAAATTTCCCCTTCCTCCTTTCCTATGATTTCTCTGTCCTCATTTAACATCACCCTTCACATAACCTCACCACCCACAGCCATCTCTCAACTTCATCATCTTCCAAGGCCTTGATATCTGAGGTTTGATCATTGATGTGACTATTTCTGATTACTTTTTTGTCTGATTACCATTCACATCTACCTGCCTCTCTCCAACACCACTACCCTCACCCCCCACCCAGCCCCATCACTGCACCATCTCAGACTCCTGACCCTTCCTTCTGATGCTCCACTCATCACAACATCTCTGCCACTGCTGATCAGTGCAACAGCTCCCTTGCTTCTGCCTTCAATGTCTTCATCACCACCGAATCACTCCCACACTGGCTTTTGTCCTGGTATGATTTCCATCTTTCCAACCTATAGTCTGAAGGTTGTCGATTTGAGCTGACCTGGCATTTGACTGGTCTTGTCATCCACTACCAAATCTGGCTTGACTATGTTAAGCTATACCACACCTCCCTCTCCAAGGCCTCCTCAAACCCACTTCCTCACCACATCAGCCTCACTACTAACCCTGTGCGAGGAGCTAATGGATTTCTTCATCTCTAAGAACAAGACTATCAGCATTGCAGATTCACTCACCATAGAACTGATCCCCACACTCCCTCACTCCCCATACTCCGCAGCTTCTCCCTCATCATTCCTTTCCCTTTCCAAGAGCACTTGTTCCATGAGACACACCTCATGCTTCCTCAATCCCCTTCTTACCCAACTCCTGACCATACTTCCTGGCCATTACAATTGCCAATTTTGTTAAAAGCCCCCTTTCAAAACTATTATCATCATCCCCTCCTCAAAAAGCCGACCGTTAACCCATCTATTATCGCCTTCCAGCTCGTGCCTATTTCTTCCACAAGTTCCTGTTCGAATCTTTTCATTCTGGATGCTGTCCTGCTTAGAGAACCAAGAGCACACTGGTCCAAGTCATTAACAATATCCTCTGTTGTCTTGAACTTTCTAGAACATTTGACATGATCAACCACACTGTTCTCCTCTTTAGTTCATGTCTCCTAACTCCCTCAAAATGGCATGGCATCCATTCCTTTCTTCCTGTTAAGGAGATATTTTTCTATATTAAAGGCAAGGTGGTGTTTGAGGAACTCTAGTAAATTACAAGAATTTCTTGCCTTGGGCTATCACAAAATATGTTATAATCAATAAAAAAAGTTCTGGTGTTGAACCCCTTTAATAAAGCAGGAAACCTCTCTGCTTTCAGCTGGATCACATCAGAACACATCAATTTTCCTTAGGCCTCCTGTCACTCTATCGTATCTGTTCACTCAGAGTTTACTCAGGTCTCAGGTAAGTCTCATAAAGAAGAACTACGCAGGACTTCTCCCATGGGAGTAGAATTGAACTGGAACGGTCTGAGTCATCTCATGTTAATCTCTGTCCCCTGGTGTCCAAACTAGGGATCAAATCGATAGAGGAGAATGATTTTTAAAAATCTTCCCCTCACTCCTGCACTGTGATCAATTTGATAGGTTTTGCTCAGAAGCAGAAGACAGGGCTGATTGCTACCTACACAGTTGGATTCAAAGACACAAGCTAGTGACAATCCAATGACAATAACTATTAGTGTACTGTTATATACATTCGTCCCATGTTGTTCCCCATCAATCTGTCATTATATGTTTTGTTATCAGTCAAACAGAGCCAGGACTTCATGTACCACTAAGTAAATTGATGTTCTCAAAAGCTGTAGAACACATGCCAAGATGCTGAGGGAAAAAAATGATATCTGAACCATAAATGACAGCTCCTCTTTCCCTGGGGAGGATACGCTTGATTCAATATTGTATCTACGTTATCACAGCCTGTTCTGCCACAGTGCAGGATCAATCTGATAATCTGACACTATATCACCTTCACTGTGACGAGTAGATTTTTTTCACAGAAGCACTTTCTTTTATTTCAACGTAATGAACAGACTCGGAACATGTGCAGACAAAGGAAAAGCAAATGGTTTTGGATCCCAATCTCTGAAACGATTGCTCACAGAGCTGGCTTTTATTTTTCATCACTGCTGGGTCAATAGAGAACCCGGGCTGGTTTTATAAGTGGGCCCTATTGGCAGAGAGACTCACCCATTGGGATCACACATCCGAAAATTGGAGACGCATTCCCCATGATGTTGCTTCCCACCCTTCTGTCATGGAGCCTTACAGTGGGATACACTATGGGCATTTGCACATATGTCCTTATAATGGAGGCAGAATAGGAGCAGCTTATTTATTTCAGGCTTTCTATTAGAACCATAGAACCATAGAAAAGATACAGCACAGAAGGGGGCCATTCAGCCCATTATGTTCGCGCCAGCTCGAAGAATAACCAGGTGCCCATTCTAATCCCACCTTCCAGCACCCGGTCTGTAGTCTTGCAGCTTACAGCACTTTAGGTGCAGGTCCAGGTACTTTTTAATTGGGATTGTTTTAATTGTTGATTTTTTTTTTAAACTCAAGAAGAAGGCCCAGCACTATCTTCTCAGGGTGGGCAATAAATGCAACCTTGTTAGCATTGCCCACATCTTTAGAACAAATTACGTCAACTTGCATTTATATAGCACCTTTAATGTAGAAAAATGTCCCACGGTGCCTCACAGGGGCATAAAGGAAAATAGATGCCAAGCCAAAGAAGGAAAGATGGGGAGAGGTGACCAAAAGCTTGCTCAAAGAGGTAGATTTTAAAGACGGTCTTAAAGAAGGAGAGGGAGGTGAAGTTGAGAATGGGTTTGGGGAGGGAAATCCGGAGCATGGGGCTTAGGTGGCTGAACGCATGGCCGCCAATGGTGAGGTGAAAGGAGGAGGGATAATTATTTTTCATTTGATCTGAAGCATTTGGTGAGTGCTGACGGTGTCATTAAAGGAATTAGCTCAGAGAAGCTATTAAACTGACTATACAAGGATGTTGATTTAATAGTAAGATGCATTCACAAATACAGTCTGATCTTGTGTATGTTAATCCATCTCCTTTGCAATGTCTGGCTCATTGTCTTACCAGCCAGTTACCCTGATGTCCTTCTATAAAAGAATTCGAAAACAAATCAAGGAGAAATTGAAAAAATGAGTAAACCAAATTTCCTGGTATGGTTTTAAAAAGTGAGTTTATTTCTGTTTGGTGCAAATTAGTGTCATAGCCCATTCCATTCCACTAACATTAATATTCAATTGCTTTGTGAGCTCATAGCACATGGCTGAGGAAGATGGTATCATGAACTGTATGCACAGTGCACTTAAGATGTTTCAAACAGAAGAATATCGGTGTCTTTTAAGCACTACAAGTCAAAAAGATTCAT
Organism: Heptranchias perlo; assembly: GCF_035084215.1. Lineage (NCBI taxonomy): Eukaryota > Metazoa > Chordata > Chondrichthyes > Hexanchiformes > Hexanchidae > Heptranchias > Heptranchias perlo. The sequence goes on from NC_090334.1 coordinate 43,699,290, forward strand.
GTTTTACAAATGAATGTTTTAAAACATTACTGTCAACTGTGCATAAGGGACTATGTTTCCTTTATATTTTCTGAAATGAGAAGCAGTTTGTCATTATGGGCGATAATTTTCTAAGTTTGCACTATCACTTGGAAGCTTTATCTGTCACATATCAGGAAATCACAAGCACAATGCCCACAACATTATGTCTATTCCACTGGTAGTACAAACTTGGAAAATAATCTCTTAGTTTTCTTTATGAACCACACTCCAGGAAACTAGAGCCTCTTCCAGTATGATAATTCTTGACCAAATTCCCGAAAAAACAGCCATGACAAATGGTACAATTCATAACATTGTCCTGCTGTCCTCTATAGCACACTGTGGCTATATTCTTCTTCATTGAGTCTAAAATAGCATTGTACAGATAAAAGCAAAGAACAGCAAATATGAGAAGTCTGAAATAAAAGCAGAAAATGTTGTAAGTACACAGCAATCTGTCAGCATCTGAAAGGAGAAAAGTTGGCCAATGTTTTGTTTGTCAAATCTTTATCAGATCAGTTTTGACAAAGGAGCTAGACCTCAAACATCAACCTATTTTTTTCTGTCAGACCCGCTGTGTATTTCCAATGTTTTCTGTTTTTATTTTTAATAGCAAAATGCATGCAGACTCAGTACTGAGAGCACCAGCTGTTCACGGACTTGCGCATGTTTGATTTATAAGACTGGTGAGATTCGTTCAGCAATCAATCTTGTGCCACTGCCCATTTGCCGAGAACAAGGCAGTTTCTCCTGGGGAATGTGGGCCTATGCTCTTATGTACAGAAAAAAATGAATGCAACTCAAATAAACTGGTAAAATCCATCGCAAACATGAAATATTTCTGAATTCAGCTTTCTTATTGAATCAATTCAGAATGCATTGTAACATGGTTTGATTTTTGATACAGTAAATGTTACTCTGGTTTCAGAAACATCAATAAAACATAGCAGTTTGAAAGCTAATTACATGACCAGGAGAGGTTAACCAATTAATCCTTACAGCGTTCTCGACTAAAGGTCCGTAATAATTTGACTTGCAGCTCCTTAGACAAATGGTACATTATATCATTGATTTATTTAATTTGCAAAGTCATTAAATCATACAACACACACACAAAAGTCTTAATCGCAGGTGTCATCAGTTCACGGGGAACAGCAAAACAAGAAAATACAAAAACTAATGAATGGAAGAAATATTTTTAAAATGATGCAATCAATACCATATAATAGTTCACAATTGTAAACCTAAATTGTTCCTCAGATGTGAAAAAACTTTCCATTCCTTCAATGAACCTTATTCAATAGTAAATGAAGCAGTGGATAGTCACATTGAATTGCAGCAGTCTTAACACTGTACTGTAATTATCATTTCAAATATGCAAGTTTTGCCATGGAAACCATTTTGTTTCTTAATTCACCACTCAGATTTACTTACTGAAATGGAATTCCCAGCAGTTTAATCATGTGAAAAATAATTTGGTCACTGTCACCTGAAACTTGCCAGAAAATTAAAACACAATTTCCAATTGCCTATCTGTGACTGCAGGAGGGAAATTATCTGGAAACAAATAAACCAATTATTTCTAAATATGGGCAGAGACAACTGTGAAACAACAGCTCCAGAGGATGATTAATAGCAGTTATTTGCAGCTCAAAACAGTGGTTAATTGTACAATACAGACAATATTTTGCATAAAAACATTATACATTTTCCATGTAAGGAACCCCGATGAGCATAATTTCTTTAAAGATTAAATTACCAGTAATTTCAGACTGAATGATGTGCTACATTGCATGTATGAATGTTAAAAGTCTATCATTTGCAGTTTTAATAATATTTTAAAGCTTAAACTACCAGTCACAGCAATTGTAAGTGTCAATCATAAGGAGCTCCTATTTATTCAGAAAGTAAGAATTAAATATATTTTCCTTTAAAATCTCATTAATTAGTTATGTTACATGCACATACTTAATCACTAAGTTGTTACAACAAATTGCTATGAATTAGTAAAAAATATGTAGAATATTATATACAGTTTAGGAATAGCTATTTATCATAAAATCGCAAGTGACTAATGTTTGTTCATAACCCAGATACTTTTGTTTAACCCACACACCTGTGACTTCTTATGGGGGTGAGCAAAAACGGTTTGGATCTGTCGCTCTATTTACAGAGGGGAGCAGTGGGTGTTCCACACTCCCACTAAGGTTTTGCACTGAATTATTCATTTATAAAGTGCAACAGCTCCATTTGCTGGCAGAAAGCAGTACTACACAGGCAGACATTCACAACTAAAAAGCACTGATTCCTGTCCGCTTAAAATCTTTTGCTAAGATTTCAGTATTCCAGTTAAAAGATTGAACCCTTGCCTGGGAGGCATCCAGGTATTTTTATTCAAAGGGTGGAACAACAACAACAACTTGCATTTATATAGTGCCTTTAATGTAGTAAAGATGTTCCAAGGCGCTTTACAGGAGTGTTATCAGACAAAAATTGACACCGAGCCAAAGAAGACATTAGGACAGGTGACCAAAAGCTTGGTCGAAGAGGTAGGTTTTAGAATTTATGCAATGCATGTGAAGGAGAGGAAATTAACAAAAACGATCACATTCCAGTGTGAACATCCTAGCAACTTATCCTTGGAAAAAATAGCTTCTCAAACACAGCAAATATTGGAAAATCAGGAGGTCAGAGCACATGCCTGTATAGGAACTTGCCCGATTTGCCTTCCATTCATTTCAATGGAAGGAAAATCGGGGGGGGGGGGGGTGGTCCTGTATAGACGTGCAGTCCAATCCAAGGCCCCTTCAGCCCTCTCAGGTGGACGTAAAAGATTCCACGACACTATTCGAAGAGCAGGGGAATTCTCCTCAGTGTCCTGGCCTATATTTATCCCTCAACCATCATCACTAAAAAAGATTTTTTGGTCATTATCACATTGCTGTTTGTGGGACCTTGCTGTCCGCAAAATTGGCTGCCTCGTTTCCTACATTACAACATTGATTACACTTCAAAAGTACTTCATTGGCTGTAAAGTGCTTTGGGATGTCCTGAGGTCATGAGGCAAGTTCTTTCTTTTTTTAACCTGCATGTAAATAACCCAGTGAGTTTAGGCGCAGACCCAGGAAAATCTCTCCAAATGTCACAGTAGCTGCAGTAACTGCAACAGTGGCATAGCACAGCTTAGGTGCAGTAGCAGAAGATGTGAGACCAAAATGACAATACAGAAAACATGAATTATAAAATATAATTGTTGGTTTGAACTGTGTGATGAAGGGTTCAGAAGGCTTTACAGATCATTGTTCTTACTAGGTCTGATAACGTACAGACACCTCTGTTTTATCACAGCCTTCTAACACACTGTTCCATTTGCAAATTTTCAACCATTCCCATCTAAACCTCGATATCAATTTTGTTTGGAACTCCCTGGATTTAAATGCTGTGAATGATGTCATCTGATTATACCCATTTCTGTGGATTAATGTGTACAGTTCATACTTACAAATTTTATTGAATGAAGACAACACTAAATTTATGTTTAGGAGGTTTATTTTGGAGGCCTAGGTACTCTAGGCTGTTCTTTCATCTCCAATTCATTGTTTCTCTCTTCCTCCCTCTGCCAACTAAAAGGGTGTTTGGTGAAATGTTGGTCTCCTTACCTAAGGAAGGATATACTTGCCTTAGACGGGGTACAACGAAGGTTCACTAGATTGATTCCTGGAATAAGAGGGTTTTCCTCTGAGAGATTAGGTAGAATTGGCCCATTTTCATTGGAGTTTAGGAGATTGAGAGATGATATCATTGAAACATATAAAATTCTTAGAGGGCTTGACAGGATAGATGTTGAGAGGCTGTTTCCCCTGGCTGGAGAGTCTAGAACTAGGGGTCATAGTCTCAAGATAAGGGGTCGGCCGTTTAGGACCGAGATGAGGAAAAATTTCTTCACTCAAAGGGTTATGAATCTTTGGCATTCTCCACCTCAGAAGGCTGTGGATGCTCAGTCATTGAATATATTCAAGACTGAGAGCGAAAGATTTTTGTAAGGACTTGCACAACACCAGGTTATAGTCCAACAGTTTTATTTTAAATCACAAGCTTTCGGAGCTTACCTCCTTCGTCAGGTGACTCACTCACATGACAAAGGAGGTAAGCTCCGAAAGCTTGTGATTTAAAATAAAGCTGTTGGACTATAACCTGGTGTTGTGCAATTCCTTACATTTGTCCACCCCAGTCCATCACCGGCATCTCCACATCAAAGATTTTTGGACACTAAGGGAATCAAGGGATATGGGGATAGGGCGGGGAAGTCGAGTTGAGGTCGAAGATCAGCCAGGATCTTATTGAATGGAGGAGCAGGCTCGAGGGGCTGTATGGCCTACCCCTGCTCCTATTTCTTATATTCTTAAATTATTTTGGATCATTTCACCCCATTTCCTGGTGAGCACAAGTCTACTGCCCAAAATCTGGCACAAAATATCACCAAAGTTGGGATTTCTGCTCAGAAATGGCATAGTACAACTAGCACAGGAAAACCAAATGTGGCATTGAAAGAAGAGAGGGTGCTTTGCTGAAATTGGGATTAGAGTATGTTATTGGGGCAAAGTAGAGGGAACTTTATCTTGCTGCATCTTGTCCATGATATGCCTAATTTGGAAGTACTTGATGCTGACCCTTGTGAGTTAGAGCTTTATCACCGTTCTCATGGGACAAGCCATGAGAGTATTTCCCATCAAATCCACAAGTTTTATGAAAAGCTATGAATCAGTCAACCCAGTTTCTATACAATAACAAGTAAATAAGAAACTGGTTGCATTAGTAGTAAGTTGGAGCTTGTATTGTTGCTGTATAAAGTCTGACCCATCTTGAGTATTGTGTGGCAATTGTGATTTAATGCAAAGTGAATTCCCCATTCGCCAGGTTGTGGAGATGCCAAATGAGGTTAAGCAGCAATTGGCAATGGGACATGAACTTGAAGAGGACTAACTTGCAGAGTTATGGGGGAAAAGCTGGGGTGTGGGATCACCTTCTCAATAGACCAGATGGGCTGTGAAATAGGACTATGAATCACACTTTCTAATGGTTGTCTAAAGAGATCATTGGATGGGACATGGGAGAAAGTTACCTACATATCCTCTGTTGGGGCTGTTGCATGGCACTGAGTCCAAAAAGGGAGTTGGGGGTTAAGTAACCAAAAGTTAGCAAATAACCAGAACATTAGCAATTCTAGTTACCTGACCATATTGTTTTGCCCTTGAAAGGTTACAGAGGCGCAGAACCAAAATGATTTCAGGTGTCAGGAATCTAAGATATGAAGAAAGATTAAGGGAGCTGGCTTAGTTTTCTTTGGGAAAAATAGAAGACTGTGTGGTGACCTAATTGAGCTTTTCAAGTTTATGAAAGAATTTAACAAGACTGATCCAAGCAAACTGTTCATTACAATCAAGGGTTCAAATACCAGAGCTTGCAACTTTAGGAAGTTGAGAGTTAAATGGGAAGTTAGGTGGAACTATCTTTTTTTATATATAAAAGGTGGTAATAAGTTGTGGAAGAAGTTACCAAAAGATATTGGGCCAAATCTTGCTGGAGCGGGGCATCCCGCAGCATGCGCTGTTAGTTAGACTTTTTCCTGCACCCTTCAGCTCGAATATAATTTGCGCCGTAACTTGCTGGAAGTGTGAGTTGATAATGGTGCGGCAAGATCAACAGGGCACCTGGGACCATAGTGAACGACGGGAACAACAGCATATCACCTTAAGCAATAAGATTTAAGGATTGAGAAAGAAACATAGCAATGACAGAGAAGGAGGGTGAATTAGAGTCAAATCAGGTACAGAAAGAGAAATAGAGAGGGAAAGAAAGATTGGATTGAGAGAGAAAAAAGAGACAGAAAGGAAAAGGAAAATATTTAAAAATTTAAAATTTGAAATGTTTTAAATCTCTAAGAAGAATTTACTATATGCTGGAATGAGACTCAACAGATTAAATTGTTCCCTTTCTGGGCCAGAGGGCTTGATTGGCATTGGATTAACAATTATCACATTGTCGCTGTTAAGTATGAGATCTAACTTTCTGCAGTGAAGTTAATGGGCAATTAATGCGCAAATCCAGCAAATTCTTAAAAATAACAGGGAGGATGAGGGTGAGATGCCGTTTGTGTGAGGCAAATGGCAGAGCAGCGTAAATCAACCAGCAAATTCCGGAGATTCGCAACTCGGTACATCTCTTCTTCCCCTGAACTTGCTGGCTGATTTGCGCATTAATAACGGTGTGCTTCGTACACATGCCGTTATTTTTCCGGGAAGATTTGGCCCTTCGAGACAAAATGGGCAACAGAAAGGATTACGTAATCAGGTGAGAAGCAGGATGAATGGGTTAAAATCAGCCAAAAGGGCATCAGGCTTGTGGGGTTAAATGGCCCTTGCTGTTGATAATTTTTATGCTGTTATGATTTCACATCAAGAATAATGGTTTATCCAATTCACAATGAAAATGATCAGTTCTTATACTGTCTTCAAGCAGCTCTCTCTGAACATACTGATTTCTCAAAAACAGGAAACTTTAGTGTGGACGCTTGTTTCTACAGACAAAGCCAGCAGTCAGTCCACAGCTCAGTCCTAATACATGCTGTTACTATGGTGCATTGCAAGGTTATTTGCAGCTCCATGACACGTGTAATCACACTGTTTAATAAACCACTTTCTTTGTATAGCCCTACTTTCAATTCTTTATTGTACAATCAGATGCCTTTGACACCCGTCGGAGACTCACAAAAAAATCTCTCTTCATTCCAGAATAAGGTAAAATTCCCAGAAGTCTTCATAGTTCATCAAAAGCACATTTTATCATAATTCTGACACTGTCAATCCTTTTTTTTTCTGACCAATTTTTTTGAAAGCACTCTTTACAATTATGGCCTTCCCTTTGATTTTTGTCCTGTAAATAAATCCCATTGATCTTTCCTAGGACATGTACAAATGTTCTATTAATATTTAATAGTATATCCAAAGAAACCTCACAGGACTTATTATCACGCTGTGATATTTCGCCTAACAACCACATTATTTCTTTTGAAATGTACAAATCTTGATGTACAAGTCACTTTTACACGGCAAAGTTCTTTCGAATCTGGCAGGCTGCATATATTATTCATCGGCAGAATAGGCACTGGGGAATATTTAGTTTTCTTAATAAGTATTTTTGCTTCTTTCTGTTTGAATATACTTGAAATGCAGTTCCTTTTTAGACAGATATGAGGTGCCATTGCATAAGCATGGGAGCCCAGATCATTCAGCTAGCTTATCCAATGAGTGGCTGAGCTATAGGACTTAGAGGGTCCTAGGTTTGACCCACACTCTTTGCTAAGTTAGCTGATTTCAGCTGGAGTGGCAGAAGGTGCAATACAATAGGCATCAGGCCCCTTTGTTGGGGAGGGGGTTCCTTTTCCTGATCATTATCCAGTGATTCTTTCTGGAAATATATACATGTGGGTGTTGGATTTTGGCTTTGATACCCTCAATCCCTGTGGACAATCAGCTTGTCAGCAATCACTGTCAAGGCTCACTCATGAATAATAGCCACTTGGGCAAATCATTGGACGTCATTCATGCATCTGCATCCCAGCAATGATTCAACATCTTCGTGGGGGGAGAACATTTTCAGAGAAAATTGGCAAGAAAGGAGAAAGGAAAGGAGTTGACAGAACATCCCTCCCATAAAACATCTCCGAGTGCTTTACAAGAGGACACGGGTTGAGCAGGAGATGGGAAGGATTAATAGTGGGTGGATTGAAAGCACAGAGTCAAAGAAATACATTTCTGGAGCACTTTAGAAGGAGGGGAGAGAGGTAGCAACAGAAAGTGATTTAGGAGAGAGTTCCAAAGTGAAGGGGCGTAACATCTAAAGGAGCAGCCACCGATGGTCATGTCACAGTGACAAAGTCAACATGCCAAGCTCTCTGCCACAGAGGAAGTTATTCAGATAACTGCTGATAGTTTCAACAATCAATGGCAAAATGCAACATCTGCAGGCCCTCAAAAAGACAGCTGCCATTTTCTGCAGTGCTTGAAATCTATGACTATTGGGTCAAGGTAGCAACATCACTGTATTGTCCTTGCAGTTTGACGTCATCTTCTTCAGTTTTGATTTAACCGAAACAGTATTAATTTAAATAAGTTATCTTGTTGAAATTGCTCTTATGAAGAGAAAGCTGGAGGTGGAATCAGGCTGTAAGTGGCAGGCCGAGCTGTTTTAGTATTAATTGCATTTCATTTAACAATAACAGCCTTGTTCTGTTGTTAAGATAAACAAGTAAAAGAAAGACCATGTAACCTTTCCGTAAAAGGAAATCCTGATCCTCTTAACATAATATCCTTTCCCTAAGGTAGAGATTTGTGCTCTGTACAGTTGCTCTGTCTCTTCCTACTCACGCTGAGGCAAACAAATTAGAAGTGAGTAAAGGGACATGCCCACAGGCAGTTTTTATAACCTCATGTACTAGAACAAATTCTACCTTTTAAATCTTCCCCTTTTTGTGAATTGTCCTTTCAAGTTAATTTTTTTAGTGCTTACTCTATCCTTTCTATGGCTACACCAATGTTTGTATGATAGTCAACATTAAAAAAAAACTGTCCTCACATATATATACTGGAACCTGAAACAAATTAGGCCACAAACTACATGACTAGGTTTGGTAGATCAGAAAATGCAGCCTAGGGTGTGATAATTGTGGGTTTCTTATCATTCATTATGATTGTTTGTCATTACTATTGATTAATGGATATGCAAACATTTGTTGATCTTATTCAGCTTTTAGCATTTTTCTGACTGCTGCAGAGATTTGTTATTATATAATGCCAAGGGGAATGACAGCAGGGACAACAGAGACTCAGATCTACTTGTTTCTTCAGGAGCATCACTAGTTTCAATTGTATCTGGATTTGGATCCCAGCTCTTGAGTTCAAGGTAATTTGAATTCTTATCATTTACTCTAACACTAAGCAGCTGTGTGTATTTCAGGACTCATTTTGATCTGTAGCCAGGACAGAAAAAGAGAATTAAGCTATTATTTTGTCAAAATAGTTGACTGCTCACCTACTGAGCCAACTGACAAGATCCATCATAATTCCATCATAATTCTAATAAGAGAAATAGATTGCCAGGCACTTAACACAGGTACATGGCTGCAGGGTGACCAAGGCTGGGAGCTGAATATCCAAGGGTATTCGATATTTAGGATGGACGGGCAAAAACGAAAAGGAGGTGGGGTGGCGTTGTTAATAAAGGATGAAATCAGAGCAACAGTGAGAAAGGATATTGGCTCAGAAAATCAAGATGTAGAATCAGTCTGGGTGGAGTTAAGAAGCACCAAGGGCAGAAAACACTGGTGGGAGTTGTCTATAGGCCTCTAAACAGTAGTGGCAATGAAGGGGATGGCATCAAACAGGAAATTAGAGATGCATGTAACAAGGGTACTACAGTAATCATGGATGACTTTAATCTACATATAGACTGGCCAAACCAAATTAGCAATGATACTGTGGAGGATGAATTCCTGGAGTGCATACGAGATGGTTTTTTAGACCAGTACGTTGAGAATCCAACCAGGGAACAGGCTATCCTAGATTGGGTATTGTGCAAATGAGAAGGGGTTAATTAATAATCTTGTTGTGCAGGGTCCTTTAGGGAAGAGTGACCATAACAGGATAGAATTCTTCATTAAGATGGAAAGTGAAGTAGTCCAATCCGAAACCAGAGTCCTAAATCTAAATAAAGGAAATTACGAAGGTATGAGGAGTGAGTTGGCTATGATAGATTGGAAAGCTTCATTAAAAGGCATGACGGTGGATGGGCAATGGCTAACATTAAGGAACGAATGCATGAATTGCAACAATTATATATTCCTTTTTGGCGCAAAAACACAAAAGGAAAAGTGGCCCAACCATGGCTAACAAAAGAAATTAAGGATAGTATTAGATCCAAAGAGGAGTCATATAAAGTTGCCAGAACAAGTAGCAAGCCTGAGGATTGGGAGCAGTTTAGAATTCAGCAAAAAAGGACCAAGAGATTGATTAAGAAGAAGGAACATAAAAGTGGACTGCAAAAGTTTCTACAAGTATATAAAAAGAAAAAGATTAGTGAAGACAAATGTAGGTCCCTTACAGTCAGAAACGGGAGAATTTATAATGGGGAACAAGGAAATGGCAGAGCAATTAAACAAATACTTTGGTTCTGTCTTCACGAAAAAGGACACAAATAACTTCCCAGAAATGCTAGGGAACCAAGGGACCAGTGAGAAGGAGGAATTAAAGGAAATTAGTATTAGTAAAAAAAGGGGTTGGAGAAATTAATGGGACTGAAAGCAGATAAATCCCCAGGGCCTTATAATCTGCATCCCAGAGTACTAAAAGAGGTAGCCATGGAAATAGTGGGTGCATTAGTTGTCATCTTCCAAAATTCTATAGATTGTGGAACAGTTCCTGCAGATTGAAGGGTGGCAAATGTAACCCCACTATTTAAAAGAGGAGGGAGAGAAAACAAGGAACTACAGACCGGTTAGCCTAACATCAGTAGTAGGGAAAATGCTAGAGTCTATTATAAAGGATGTGACAACAGGACACTTGGAAAATATCAGCGGGATTAGACAAAGTCAACATGGATTTATGAAAGGGAAATCATGTTTGACAAACCTACTGGAGTTTTTTGAAGATGTAACTGGTAGAATAGATAAGGGAGAACCAGTGGATGTGGTTTATTTGGATTTTCAGAAGGCCTTTGATAAAGTCCCACATAAGAGGTTAGTGCGTAAAATTAAAGCACATGGGATTGGTGGTAATATACTGGCATGGATTGAAACTTGGTTAACAGACAAGAAACAGAGAGTAGGAATAAATGGGTCTTTTTCGGGGTGGCAGGCGGTGACTAGTGGGGTACCACAGGGATCAGTGCTTGGGCCCCAGCTATTCACAATATATATCAATGATTTGGATGAAGGAGCCAAATGTAATATTTCCAGGTTTGCTGACGACACAAAACTAGGTGGGATCGTGAGTTGTAAGGAGGATGTAAAGAGGCTTCAAGGTGATTTAGACAAGTTGAGTGAGTGGGCAAATACATGGCAGATGCAGTATAATGTGGATAAATGTGAAGTTATCCACTTTGGAAGGAAAAACAGAAAGGCAGAGTATTATTTAAATGGTGATTGATTGGGAAATGTTGATGTACAAAGGGACCTGGGTGTCTTGTACACCAGTCACTGAAAGCAAACATGCAGGTGCAGCAAGCAGTTAGGAAGGCAAATGGTATGTTGGCCTTCATTGCAAGAGGCTTTGAGTACAGGAGCAAGGATGTCTTACTGCAGTTATACAGGACCTTGGTGAGACCACACCTGGAGTATTGTGTGCAGTTTTGGTCTCCTTACCTAAGAAAGGATATACTTGCTATAGAGGGAGTGCAGCAAAGGTTCACCAGACTGATTCCTGGGATGGCAGGACTGTCGTATGAGGAGAGATTGGGTCGACTCGGCCTGTATCCACTCGAGTTTAGAAGAATGAGAGGGGATCTCATTGCAACGTATAAAATTCTGACAGGGCTAGACAGACTGGATGCAGGGAGGATGCTTCCCCTGGCTGGGGGGTCCAGAATGAGGGGTCACAGACTCAGGATACGGGGTAGGACATTTAGGACTGAGATGAGGAGAAATTTCTTCACTCAGAGAGAGGTCAACCTGTGGAATTCTCTACCACAGAAGGCTGTGGAGGCCAAGTCACTGAATATATTTAAGAAGGAGCTAGATGGATTTCTAGACACAAAAGGCATCAAGGGGTATGGGGAGAGAGCGGGAATACAGTATTGAGATAGAGGATCAGCCATGATCATATTGAATGGCGGAGCAGGCTCGAAGGGCCGAATGGCCTACTCCTGCTCCTACTTTCAATGTAACTTCTTTTAGGCAGTCTGGTTGGATATCCATGATTGTACCACAGCGTCCAAGAACGCAGATTGGCAATTGTGATTTGATGCAAAGTGAATTTCCCATTAGCCAGGTTATGGAGATGCCAAACGAGGTTAAGCAGCTAAACCACCTTCTTAACAGACCAGATGGGCAGTGAAATAAGACCATGAATCACACTTTCTAATGGTTGTCTAAAGAGATCATTAGATGGGACCTGGGAGAAGGTTACTTACATATCCTCTGTTGGGGCTGTTGCATGGCACTGAGTCCAAAAAGGGAGGTGGGGATTAAGTAACCAAATGTTAGCACATAACAAGAACATAAGAAACAAGAGTAGAAGTAGGTCATACTGCCCCTTGAGACTGCTTCGCCGTTCAATAAGATCATGGCTGATCTTCAACCTCAATTCCACTTTCCCACCCGATCCCCATATCCCTTGATTCCCTCAGAGTCCAAAAATCTATTCAACTCAGTCTTGAATATACTCAACGACTGAGCATCAACAACCCTCTGAGGTAGAAAATTCCAAAGATTCACAACCTTCTGAGTGAAGAAATTCCTCCTCATCTCAGTCCTAAATGTCTGATCCCTTATCCTGAGACTATGTCCCCTAGTTCTAGACTTTCCAGCCAGGGGAAACATCCTCTGTCAAGCCCTCTTAGAATCTTATATGTTTCAATGAGATCACCTCTCATTCTTCTAAACTCCAGCGACTATAAGCCCATTCTACTCAATCTCTCCTCATAGGACAACCCTCTCATTCCAGGAATCAATCTAGTGAACCTACATTGCACCCCCTCTAAGGCAAGTATATCCTTCCTTAGGTAAGGAGACCAAAACTGTACACAGTACTCCAGGTGTGGTCTCACCAAAGCCCTGTACAATTGCAGCAAGACTTCCTTACTCTTGTATTTCAACCATCTTTGCTCCCTTCCAATCCACAGAGACCATTTTGTAATCTAGGGAATTCTGGAAGATCAAAACCAATGCATCCACTATCTCTGCAGCCTCCTCTTTTAAAATCCTAGGATGTAGGCCATCAGGTCCAGGGGATTTGTTGTCTTTTAATCCCATTAATTTCTCCAGTCCTTTTTCTTTACTAATCTTAATTACTTTAAGTTCTTGACTCTTAGTAGACCCTTGGTTCCCCACTATTTCTGGTATGTTTTTTGTGTCTTCTACGGTGAAGACAGATACAAAATATTTGTTTACCGTCTCTGCCATTTCCTTATTCCCCATTATAATTTCTCCTGTCTCTGCCTTTAAGGGACCCACGTTTACTTTTGCTACTCTCTTCCTGTTTACATACTTGTAGAAGTTATTACAATCTCTTTTTATATTTCTTGCTAGTTTACTCTCATATTCTAATTTTTCCCTCTTTATCAATTTTTTGGTCATCCTTTGCTAGTTTCTAAAACTCTCCCAATCCTTGGAATGGTCCCCATGGATTGGAAGATAGCAAAAGTAAGAAAGGAGGGAAAAAGAAAACAGGAAACTATGGGCCAGTTAGCCTGACATCAGTAATAGGGAAAATGCTAGAAACTATTATTAAGGACATAGTAACAGGGCACTTAGAAAATCACAATATGATTAGGCAGAGTCAACACAGTTTTATGAAAGGGAAATCGTGTTTGATAAATCCATTAGAGTTTTTTGAGGGTGTAACTACTCTTCTTGGCAACGTTATAAGCCTGTTCTTTTAATCTAATACTATCCTTGACTTTTTAATTAGCCACGGATGGATTACTTTTCTGTGGAGTTTTTATTCCACAATGAAATATATAGTCATTGAAAATTATGAAATATTTCTTTAAATGTTTGCCATTGCTTATCTACCATCATATCTTTTAATCTAATTTCCCAATCAACCTTAGCCAACTCGCCCCTCACACCTATGTAATTGGCTTTGTTTAAGTTTAAGACTCTAGTTTCGGACTTAAGTATGTCACTGTCAAACTCAATGTGAAATTCTATCATATTATGATCACTCTTCCCCAGAGGATCCCTTTCAATGTGATTACTAATTAACCCTGTCTCATTATACAAAACAAAATCTAAAATAGCCTGTTCCTTGGTTGGTTCCATGATGTATTGTTCTAGGAAACTGTCTCGAATGCATTCCATGAACTTGTCTTCCAAACTACTTTTGCCAATTTGATTTGCCCAGTCTACATGAAGATTAAAGTCCCCCATGATTATTGCATTTTTTGTTACAATCTCCTTTTATTTCTTGATTAATACACTGTCCAACAGCATAACTACTGTTAGGCGGCCTATTAACTACTCCCACCAGTGTTTTCTGCCCCTTGTTATTTCTTATCTCCACCTATACTGATTCTACTTCCTGATCTTCCGAGCCAAGATCCTTTCTCACTACTGTCCTTATGTCATCCTTTATTATCAGGATTACCCCCCCCTCCCCCAACCTCCTTTTCCATTTTGTCTGTCTTTTCGAAAAGTTAAGTACCCTGGAATATTTAGTACCCAACTTTGGTCACCCTGCAACCACGTCTCAGTAATGGCTACTTGGTCAAACCCATTTATCTCTATTTGTGCCATTAATTCGTCTATCTTGTTACGAATGCTTCCTGCATTCAGATAAAGCGCCTTTAATTTTGACTTTTTACTACTTTTCCCCTGATTTGACCTTATTCACTGATGCACTATTACCGTTAAACTCTCTGTCCCTTCCAGACACACTCTGCTTCTCTCTGCTGCTCTCTGATACCCGACTGCTGAGGGGGATTCCCAGGCTTTTTCTCTGCTCTCTGCTGCTCCTTTATACCCGGCCACTGGGGGCTGTGGGGGGGGGGGGGGTGATTCCCATGCTTTCTCCCATCTTTAAAAAAAATGTAGAAATATTTTTACTTTACGAGTACTGTATGACTTTCTCGTCAGTTGATTGTGCCAGTCTTTCACAGGTAAAGGAACTGGCTGCAAAGGCTATTACGTTTGTCGGTGATTCCTGACTCAGAAATCACTCCAACATAAAAATATTTCATCTCAAGCGGCGCACATATATTTATCATGAGTCACACACTTGGATTGGAAAATTATTTTGTGGGCATGCCGATCAAGGATGTGACATTAATAACTTTCAGGATGTTTTACAAGGGCCTGTGTGAAGCTGCCCTTCTCCCTCAGTGAGATATGAGAATAGACTTCCCTTTGGAGGTAAAAACGGCTACTGCAAGATTTCAGATTATTTCACAGGTCTCTAACACCAGGAATTTCCTTCTCCCACTCAACCGGCGTAACTTTGGCAGAATCCCCGTCTACGCCAAAGTCATGGTGGTGGAGCAGGAGAAGCCCTGAGGAAATACTTGTCGTTAAGTGTTCATTCTTTGCACCAATACATCCTGCAACACTTGGGGGAGGGTTAATTTTCTCAAAGCTTCTACCCCTGCACCACCGTAACTTTGGCATAAATGGGAATTCTGCCGAAGTTACGCCGGCTGAGAGGGAGAAGGAAATTCCTGGTGTTAGAGACCTGTGAAACAGCCTGAAATCCTGCAGTAGCTGTTTTTCCCTGTAAAGGGAGATCTGCCCTCGTACCTCACTGAGGGCATCTGGAGGTAGAAGAGCAGCTTCACACAGGAGTTTCCACCAAAGTTACAGCGGCGGAATCCCAAGGAAATTCACCCCCCTGGGCTTGAAACTGTGGAATTTATAGCCCTGAATATAACCAGGACAAGATCACCCAGACAAAGGCTGATCACATTCTTAAAAAAAAATTAAAACCTTATTTCAAATTAATTTTTCAGTAGCTAGCTAATTCAAATTATTTTAAATTGTGACAGATATTTCTGTAATAGTTCACACACTAAATTTCTACTTAATTATTCCAAGTATGTGCACTGATCCCAGGCATCAATAGCGCACTTTGTAAATGCTAAATAACTGATGACATCAACCCATCTCTAACAGTAGGTTTCATTGACTGTTAAGATGGTGCAAAAAGCAGTTCATATTTAACCCCTCAAGACTGACCGTATTACATGAAAATGACGGGAGCTTATGTGAAACCTATTCAATTATAGTGGCTCCATGTCATCTGTTTATAAAAAGATCTATTCAGAATTCATCACAAAAAGTCACAATAGTTGGTTTACTATGAAAATTTAGCCAAATATTGCTTTCAAGTCTGGCACATTAAGAAGGGAGCATTGGTTAGGATTGCAGGGGCTGAAAGCTATGATGAAAGGTTGCATACATTGTTCCCAACATGGCAAATTCACTGTTATGGGAAGGCACCAAGCCATCAACTGGAAAGGAAGGATAGGCTATACTTGAACATCAAGCAGCCTGCTCAAAAGTGGTCTTGGAAAAGGCATGGGAGCAATTAGTCAAACACCTTCTCAGCCAGGGATTGGATTGTGACTCAGAGAAGACAAAAAAAACAGCCACAGTCTAACCTGTTCCTCTAATCCTGCAGTTTTATCTATTGGAATACATGAAAATGAATTGCTTCTTGAACTAATATTCAAAGTTACTGAATGCTCTGGTAACTGCATTTACTGTGGTGTTGTGAAATAAGTGGTTTAACTGCAATGCTAACAGGTTTCTTCAATTCATTTTATTTCTGTCAGCAATCCTCAGAGTTATGTCAGGAAAGTCCTTAAAATGACAGAAAGAGGCAAACAGAATGAGTAGTAAGGCTGCTTTCAGTTAATGGTATTTTAACTGACAAAGAGTGCTATCAACATGTAGGTACTCAGATTAATACCAATCTTATTTTTTAAGGCATCACTTCTAAGTCGACTCTCAGCTGCCATGATTTTACATAATATTCTAATGAAGGTATGACTCAGTTATTTTGGTATATAGGTTTAGCAGATAAATTCTCCTGGATAATTTGAAAAGTTTTACAAAAAAGAAAGTTCCTCATATGGACACCGTAAACCATAGACCTGGTTACTCCAGGAGTGGAACTCTTGTTGATCTAAATGTTTCGGTGACGTTGATGGCTGATCACTGATAAAGGAAGGTCTTTATACTGGCTCAGCTTCATGAGTAATAGTGACTAGGGCTCAGAGGGAAGAGCCTGTTTGTAACATTTATAAACTGGCTGATAATCATCAGAGTAGATGAGCAGACTATTTAAAATCAATCCAGTTAGTGGTACCGCTAAAACAGCCCACATGCCTGCTATAGACAATAGTTTTGTTGAAAATTATGAACAAACAAAACTGTGTAGATAACCAATCAGACATGAAACCCGTTCAGACATGACCTCCTTTTGTTTCATTTGTTCTCCCGTGTAATTTCTTACTTTTTTTTCTAATAGTACTTACTTTGTATTAATAGTTCCAATTTTTGTTTGGATTATTACCCATCCAATATTCTTTCCCAGTAATAAATAGTATTTTCTAATACTTTTGCCAGTTGTCAATTCAAGCCCTGTCATGTGCATTACTAAAGTATTTCTCCCACGTCTCCAGTTAGTTATCATAAAATCATGCTCAAATTAGAGGTGCTGGGTGGAGAAAGAGTGAAGCAGTATTTATTGCAATTTCAGCTGTAAACTTGCCATTTGTATATTGTGTGCTTCAGTTGGTATGGACTCAGTTACAGCCTTCCATAAAGGCCCAGCAAAGGAAGGGCAAAGGTACATCTAATCCAAACTGGCGCAGTGAGCCTGCACCGATCGAATGTGCTACCTCAGGAATTTGTGTCAAGATCCACCATATCAAGCTAAAACCATGGTATGGATGCCTGTAGGGAATATATGTCTGTACTGTGAATTTAGAACCAGTAGATTTAATTCAGCCCATTTTCAGTTCAGATTTCCAGCAGCTTGACATAAATTCCTGGAACTACAGATTTGAGCACTCCACACAGCCATATCACATTGATGCCAGTTTGATTCAAATGCAGGCTCACTCATCTCATGACCCTAGAAACCCCAAGGGACAACGGGAAAAATGTTTTAGCAATTATTCCCTTCAACATTCATTCTCAAACCACAGCATGCAGCAAATAGTTGCAGAAAACTGTTATTTATCAGACTAGATGACTCTGCAAGATGCCATTTTGATTTACAGATAATGATACTACGCATCATATGCAGTGGCCATGATAAAATTAATGAACTGGATAGTAAGAGTCTCATTCTGTTATCTTATTGCTGACTTTGACATGTCAGGATTGAATTTAATGTGGAAAAACATTTGCAGAATCAGATTATTTGTCAGAGAGAGTTGGGCAGACCAGCAATCAAGAAAATAATGAATTCAGCCCAAGTGGTTGCCAGGAGACACAGTCCAATCTTCATGCAATTCTTTTGCAATATCAAATTACAGTCAAGATAACAGCTAAACAGCCAAGTTAGCCTGCTGTCAAAGGGCCTGTCCCATCACCAAAACTTGGAACTGGAGCCCAGAAACAGTTTAGGGAAAACTCCTCTAAAAGGCACATTGCAAGTTCAAATTACACCAATTTAAGAGAAGTCAGACCTGCTAATTGCTTACAACTAAACTCACACGGTCAGACGATTAATGTAAGCACCATGAACGCTGCTGAAAGGTGTAATTTGCCTCTACTATGTTGGTAAAATCATCTGACTCTGTAAGATGCAAAAATCACATATAGCAAAATTGTAACATTCTCCAAGTTGTCCCGTTCTGGAACAGGCCACTGCACCCCCAAGATAGGCCCAGAGAATGAGCAATCCCACGTAAAGGCAGTATCATTATCTGTAAATCAAAATGGCATCTTGCAGAGTCATCTAGTCTGATAAATAACAGTTTTCTGCAACTATTTGCTGCATGCTATGGTTTGAGAGTGAATGTTGAAGGGAATAATTGCTAAAACATTTTTCCCGTTGTCCCTTGGGGTTTCTAGGGTCATGAGATGAGTGAGCCTGCATTTGAATCAAACTGTGATGTGGAGATGCCGGTGATGGACTGGTGATTGGTGATGGACTGGTGATGCCGGTGATCCACACCGTTCACCTGACAAAGGAGGAAGCCTCCGAAAGCTTGTGGAATTTAAAATAAATTTGTTGGACTATAACTTGGTGTTGTAAAATTGTTTACAATTGAATCAAACTGGCATCAATGTGATATGGCTGTGTGGAGTGCTCAAATCTGTAGTTCCAGGAATTTATGTCAAACAGTATATTCAAAAAAGGGATCTTTGCTCATTGGGTCAAAATATGACAGATTGCACCCATTTTAAGAGATTTTGAATAGTCTCCATATCCAAGTTGCAAAGTTTTGGACACTAGGACTCTTGGTGCATCTCCAAACAGCATAATAGAACAAACCACTAGTAATCTGACACCTCAGTAGCAGGTAACAAATTGACAAAGAAAAGTATACATAAGGTGTAAGACGTCACCAGAGCCTCCCATCACTTTCCACATTATAAATATTTTTATTAAAAATATATAGATAAGTCACCCAGTCCGGATGGGAAGCATCCTAGGTTGCTGACGGAAGTAAGGGTGGAAATTGCGGAGGTACTGGCCATAATCTTCCAAACATCCATAGATATGGAGGTGGTGCCAAAGGACTGGAGAATTGCAAATGTTACACCCTTGCTCAAAAAAGGGTGTAAGGATAAACCCAGCAACTATAGGCCAGTCAGTTTAACCTCAGAGGTAGGGAAACTTTTAGAAACAATATTCTGGGACAGAATTAACAGTCACATGGACGAGTGTGGATTGATTAGGGAAAGCCAACACGGATTTGTTAAAGGCAAATCGTATTTAACTAACTCGATAGAGTTTTTTGATGAGGTAACAGAGAGGGTAGATGAGGGCAAAGCAGTTGATGTGGTATATATGGACTTTCAAAAGGCGTTTTATAAAGTGCCGCATGGTAGGCTTATCATCAAGATTGCAGCCCATGGAATAAAGGGGGCAGTAGCAACATGGATACAGAAGTGGCTAAGTAACAGGAAACAGAGAGTAGTGGTGAACAGTTGTGTTTCGGATTGGAGGGAGGTGCATAGTGGTGATCCCCAGGGGTCGGTATTAGGACCACTGCTTTTGATATATATTAATGACTTGGACTTGGGTGTACAGGGCACAATTTCCAAATTTGCAGATGATACAAAACTTGGAAGGGTAGTAAACAGTGAGGAGGATAGTGATAGACTTCAAGAGGATATAGACAGATTGGTGGCATGGGTGGACATGTGGCAGATGAAATTTAACGCAGAAAAATGTGAAGTGATACATTTCAGTAGGAAGAATGAGGAGAGGCAATATAAACTACAGGGCACAACTCTAAAAGGAGTACAGGAACAGAGAGATCTGGGGGTATATGTGCACAAATCATTTAAGGTGGCAGGGCAGGTTGAGAAAGCATACGGGATCCTCGGCTTTAGAAATAGAGGCATAGAGTACAAAAGTATGGAAGTCATGATGAACCTTTATAAAACACTGGTTCGGCCACAACTGGAGTATTGTGTCCAGTTCTGGGCACCGCACTTTAGGAAAGATGTGAAGGCCTTAGAGAGGGTGCAGAAGAGATTTACTAGAATGATTCCAGGGATGAGGGATAAGGGACTTTAGTTATGTGGATAGACTGGAGAAGCTGGGGTTGTTCTCCTTGGAGCAGAGATGGTTGCGAGGAGATTTGATAGAGGTATTCAAAATCATGAAGGTTCTAGGCAGAGTAGATAGAGAGAAACTGTTCCCATTGGCGGAAGGGTCAAGAACCAGGGAACATAGATTAAAGGTAATTGGCAAAAGGACCAAAGGTGACATGAGGGAAAACTATTTTACACAGCGAGGTGGTTAGGATCTGGAATGCACTGCCCGAGGGGGTGGTGGAAGCAGATTCAATCATGGCCTTCAAAAGGGAACTGGATAAGTACTTGAAAGGAAAAAATTTGCAGGGCCACATGGATAGGGCGGGGGAATGGGACTAGCTGGATTGCTCTTGCATAGAGTCGGCATGGACTCGATGGGCCGAATGGCCTTCTTCTGAGCTGTAACCCTTCTATGATTCTATAACGTATTTTCACTTATTGGCCCTGGAGTTTTTCTCTGTTTTTTTACATGGCAGCGGGGGCGGGGGGTTGCGTAGAGCGGATGGGAGTTGGGAAGTGTCCAGTTATGATGCTCCAGCCATCATGAGATCTGCGGCAAGCGTGATGGACCGGCTGGTCATCTCCTGCCCCTCAATTCTGCATGTTCGTGCAAGTCCCTCATCTCAACTGGGCCACCTGAGAAGGTGTCAGAGCAGCTATAAACAAGGCACTTTCCCTGAGAACGGATGAAAGTTGGAAGCTGGATCAACCAATTGTAAAGAATCTTAGGAGCTGGACTATCTGCTTGTTCGCTTCCTTGGAAAATAATATGCAGTACGACAATACCAAAGGAGCTGGGAGAAAAACAACAAAATGGTGGACGAGAGTGATACAAATGGCCCTGTATTGATTTGGAAGCCAGCCCCTTTTATTTTTAAAGGAAAAGTCCAATACTTTTAATTAAAAATCTTTACTCTCCTAATAGACTTCATCACATTCGTCCACTTCTCAAGTTAACTGTTAGGCGATGAACCTTTTATGCTATAACCTTAGTTGTGATAAACTGGTCCAAGCTGATAAGACCCCATTTTAATACTGCCAGCCCGGCGGGAACGCAGGGGGCTAAAATCGGTTTTGGCTACTGTTTGCGAACTGTTCACGCCAGTTACCATTTTAACTGGAATTTTTTCCATACAGGACAAACGCAAACGGGGACCTAATTAAAATGTAAAAGTCACCCTCCGATGACGTCAGGACCCCGCACGTCATTTTAAAGCAAGATTGACAAATTCCTGCCCAGACCTGGACCTGCCAGCAAAACGTGTGAGGACGCTCCTAAAGGTATATAAAAAGGGGCTCTCGGCTGCAGCTTCTGGATCTGAGGATCTTTTATTGTCTGGTTTGCTAGGAGATTTAACAGCCTGCAGATTGTTTATTTCGCTATTTTTTGCCATTATCACCCTCAGTAAGCTTTGTCTGCTTATTCTGTAGGTGATTCTTGCCTCTCAATTCTGGATGGAGGAATATTTGGAGGAGGAGCAGCAGCAGCATGGTCTTTCAGAAGAAAGCAGGTGAAGAGGGCGATGGGTGGGGGAAGATGCTCACAGGAGGCTATGCCCAGCACACAGGGTGTACAGGTTCAAGAGTAATCTTTTTGGATCTATCTGAGGACCAGGGGAAGGAGAGGAACCAGCTGAAGGAGGGACACGATTCTACTGAGCTAATCATACCCCTGTCCTGAGAACTTACACCGAGCCCCCCTGCTTAACAGTCCTTGTTACCTCCTTCACCACTTTTTTCATCCTGCATTGAAAAATTCAAATCATTCAGGCAACTTCTCTATCAATTACATACTAGCAACGCAGACTCAGAAGCTGTAATTAAAGCAACCGCAGACCAATGGGCCAAATGTGGTAACGGTGATTAATTTAATGGTGAACATAATGGGCTGTATTTTGCTGTGAAAATAACAGTGAGGCTAACACCGTTATTCATGCGCAAATCGTACAGCAACTTCCAGCCAGCGCACATGCGCCATTAAACGCGGAAATCCGGAAGTTGCTTTACCAGCTCGGCTAAGATGGCCTCTTGTCATCTGGCTCCCCATTCAAATGAATGGAACAGTGTGAAATTCCCACACTGATGTCGTAGATATGGACTAAACTCACCAGAAAAAGTTAGGGCTTGTCCATTCCGACGTAAGTACCCTTTTAACAGCGCGGTGAGCCTTAATTACTGCCAAACAACCTCTCTGGTGCTGAAAATTAACTTTTACAAGTGTGGAGTCTCATTCCTTCAGATTTTAATTGTTGTTGGACATTTAAAAAAAATTAAATACATTTTTATTTTTTTACTTTTTCTTTGTCTCTTATCTCCATCTCTTAATTCAATCTTTCTTACCTTCTCTTTATTTTTCTTTCTGTACCTGATTTGACATTGAATTCATTGTTCTAATTTACACTTCCTGGTTCAGTTCCTGCTTGGCTTATTAACATGCTTCAATCTGATTGGTTAAGGGGATAGACAGTTGCTTGCCCTGTTCACACAGGTCCCAGATGTCCTGTAGAGGGCGCAGCGCTGTTTGGCTCTCTAATTTAGAGGATGTTGCTATGCAAAAGCTCATTGAAAGTTTATGGGCAAGTGCAAGTCTAACGAATGGCGGCCGCTGTTCCTTCGCCGCTCACAGCAAAGTCCGGCCCATTAATTGCCTTCCATTCATTTCTCACCCAAATGATCAACCCGCAGTGATTTTCTTAAATGAAGGTTTCCTAACTCTACTACTCCTTCCAGGTGCTCCCCTACTGGCCTCAGCAAAGCTGGTGCTGCTCATGTTGGGCCACTTGAGATGCTTGTGGCCAGTGACTTCTGGATACTCGAGCCTGTGAAGCCCGGACACAGACTGCTGCACCTCGGCTGTTGCTGAGGAAGTCTGGCCCGGCTGACTTGTTGGTACTATGGAGGGTGAGGGGGTGGCAAAGGAGCAGAACTGCTGACATGCTGGGAGAAGGCAACATTTACCGCTCCCATCGCACCACTACCGCTCCGCCGGGCTGGGGATCATCGCTTTCGCTGATCTGCGGGAGAGCAGACTGCAGAAAATAAGTAACTCCTTCAGAGTCCCTATCAATTCAATCAACCAATCTCTCCATCGTAGAGCCCATCGCCTGCATGCTGGGCCAATAGTGTGAACATGGATTTTAGCTGTGAGGGCCTGGCTGCAGCGTCCCTAGAGGTGGCCACACTATCCATGATTGACTGCAGAGTAGTAATGTCATGTGAGATGACACCACAGAGGCAGGAAGCGGACTGCTCCATACACTCAGCAATAGTGCTGGAGTTCCTTGGCACGCCTTCCAACTGCGATGCCAGTAGTTTTCTTCTCGTGGCTAGGCCCATTGCGTCCTCATTTCTGTTGTCCTCAGCAGAAGTTGGAGCAGGCCTCGTCTTCTGGTGAGCTCTCTCCTGGGCTGTCCCTGCCACCAGTAGCTGCTGCTGCCCACTGATGCAGAGTGTTTCTGTAGCTTATTATTTCCCCCATGCTGAGCTGGTGCCTAGGGCGGGGCGGGGGGGGGGGGCGAGTGGACGACCTCGACGGTACATCCTACGTAGGATTGTCTCCTCCGAGGCGTTTTCTTGTTCTTGAGCCTCCTGCTGCCGAGAAGGACCTAGAAGAAAGAAAAAAGATACAAGAGTTAGGTTGGCAGCTTGAAACTGGACATATGCAGGCGAGAGGCTAGAGAAAGCAGCTTGAGGTTGTGAAGGTTGCTACAGATTTGCTGAGATGAATGAATGGATACAAGTAATATGCAGACACCCTGCTCAGATAAGCCGGCATCCTTGCTTTCTCTGATGCTCATGGTGCTGTCTGGGCCACTAATCTCCAGGGCTTCTTGCTCTGCTTGGGTGAGGGCTATAATTTAATGTACTTCTCCCATGGTCTTGCAGCTCACTATGACATTAGGCATAGTCTTGTCCCACAGTGGGGGCAGTGGGAGGGAAGAGTTAGTTAATATTTGTTGAAAAGATAAGTGAAGACATAAGAACATAAGAAATAGGAGCAGGAGTAGGCCAATCGGCCCCTCGAGCCTGCTCCACCATTCAATAAGATCATGGCTGATCTGACAATGACATGTGGGGTTTGTGCATATAGTGGATGTATTGAGAGGTGGAGAAGAAGCGAAATGGAATAATGATGGGGAGATGATGAATGTAAAGCCTGAAGTGAGGAAGGTGCAGTGGGAGGAGTGGTAGGATGTGAGAAGCTGATGGTGTTACTGTGTGGCGTGAAGAGAAGGAGGGAAGAGGTGAGTGTGTTTGGAATGAGAAAGAGAGGTGATGCAGTGTGCCCTTGTGATTGTATGTTGAAGGATATGATGGAGGAAGGGGAATTGTTGAGAGTAGTGGGGGAGGGGGTGAACAGTGTTGTTCGGTGTTGAGGGAAATGGAAAGATAAAGAGCTGTACTCACTCTTCCTGCATTGCACCAAGGTCCTGGGAGTGCTGCTGATAGCACTGGCCCTTTCAAACACCTCTGTCCAGGCCTGCTTCATGGTTTGGGGGAAAAGCTGCTCCCTCCTCGTCTTCACTTCCTCCATTCGGACCTCCAGGGAGGCATCTGAAAAGCATGAGGCAGCCCTTTGACTTATCTGTCTCCTGAAAATGTGTTTCACAGTTATGCAATGCAATGTCTAAGCAGGGGATGCAGCCTCACTTTAAAAGGTGCATCCCCACTTTAAGCAGGCATCAGGAGTCGCATCGGAAATTGCACAAATCAACGTAGTGGGCTAGCTAGATCACCACGTGATCGGTAGGCCAGCTCGTCAATCTTATTAAAATGAGTCCCTGGAGTTAAAATGGGCCCAGCCTCACTCCAAAACATCATGGGGGCTTGCATAATTGGCAGCCCAGGTTAAAGTCGGGGCTATCGTCTGGCAAAATTGTCTGTTTTAGCAACAACTGTAACTGTGTTTTGCACCAAGTCAAAAACACTGTGGCCCCACTTATAGATCCAGTGAGAAACATCAGAAATACTCCACCATGGATGGTTTAATAATGGTATGATAAAGTTTGAATATAGTACACTGGGCTGAGAGATATATCAGGGGGGGATGTATATGTAACTGTGCGTTTGCATATGTGGTTCATACCAAGGAACATTACAGAAGTACAATCAGGATTTGCTCTACTGGATGAAACCTACAATAGGACAAATTGTACAAGGAATGGGCCAGATGGGCTTTTCATATTTTGCATATGCTGAGATCTAAAGGACGTCATAATAATGTCAAATAGCCAGTCATTAGGTTAAGCAAAGGTGCCAAGGAATGGTGTGCCAATTTAAGGTCTGATAATTTGTTATCTTAATCTCAATAATATCTGTTGAATACATATAATAGCATCAGCTCTTTTTAAACGCTAAGGTAAGTTCATTAATTAATTATTCGGGGCAGCTCATTCTATGTCATCATTATTTTTATAAATATATTTGACTTTCTAATCCCACTCAGCCTCAGATTTTTTCAATGCAGATATACATTGTTTAGCTTTGTTATCTCTCCATGATTCCAAACTGCAGTAAGCTTGCTATAGTTGTCTCTTACTGCTTCCTAACCAATAAGTTCATTTGTGAATTAATTGAATCATCTCAGCCATCAGATCAGTCAGAACTCCCCTGTAAAGGATACAGCTCGTTGCAGTATTGTCTTGGTGATAGCTGGCAGACAGCAGTGTGGGTGAGCAAAATGGTACTTTTGAATGTTTTTGCTATTTATGCTGGAGAGTCACACTTGAAGGAAAGCAGTGCGTAAACTGTGTATGATACAGGGAAGAACAAAATATCTCTCAGTATTTGGACTACTGTACACAAGTACAAAAAAAGGGAAGTGGAGATAATGTCCGGTTAGATTTCTTTCTGTCTGGTGCAATACAATAATTCCTTTTTACATTAGTGGAACAGATTAGTACCAGGATTGCAGGAGATTATTAGTTAAAACAGGCAAATCTGCTACTACTTCTGAATCACTGAAGCACTCCTCTGGTATGTTTAATTTGAATTTAATAACCTACAAGTTCAAGCAAAATAATAGAAATTAAACAGAATGGTTGCACTTTACCTCTGATCCCATGGCACTGTATGAAGAGCCGCAATCACTAACATTCCTCCCTCACCCAATTCCACCAAATAAAGCAGTTTCATAGATTCAAAGAAAACTACGGCACAGAAGGAGGCCATTTGGCCCATCATGTCCATGCCGGCCACAAAAGAGTTATCCAGCTTAATCCCACTTTCCAGCACTTGGTCCGTAGCCCTGTAGGTTACGGCACTTCAAGTGCACATCCAAGTACTTTTTAAATGAGTAGAGGGTTTCTGCCTCTACCACCCTTTCAGGCAGTGAGTTCCAGACCCCCACCACCCTCTGGGTGAAAAAATTTCTCCTCAGCTCCCCTCTAATCCTTCTACCAATTACTTTAAATCTATGCCCCCGGTCACTGACCCCCGAGTTAAAGGAAATAGGTCCTCCCTGTCCATTCTATCTAGTCCCATCATAATTTTATATACCTCAATTAAATCTCCCCTCAACCTTCTCTGTTCCAAAAAGAACTATCCCAGCCTATCCAATCTCTTCTCATCGCTAAAATTCTCCAGCCCTGGCAACATCCTTGTAAATCTCCACTAGAGCAATCACATCTTTCCTGTAATGTGGTGACCAGAACTGTACGCAGTACTCAAGCTGTGGCCTAACCAATGTTTTATACAGTTCTAGCATAACCTCCCTGCTCTTAATATTCTATGCTATATTCTAGTTTAACTAGTTATTCATCTAATTTAGTGTTTGAGGTCCTGCTATGCATACATCAGTTGCTGCATTTGCCTCTGTAATAACGGTGACTGCTTTTTAAAAGTAAAAAGAAAGACTTACATTTATATAGCAGCTTTCACGACCTCAGGACGTTCCAAACACTTTATAGTCAATGAAGTGCTTTTGATGTGTAGTCACTTTTGTAATGTAGGAAACACGGCAGCCAATTTGCATACAGCAATGTCCCACAAACAGCAATGTGATAATTCATTGAATGTGAAGTGCTTTGGGGACGTGATAAGGCACTATATAAAAGCAGGTTCTTTCTTTACATAAACATGAATGACCGCAGTTGGAATACAAGTTTCAGAAGCAATTAAACTATGGTGATAGTGATTCTATATGAGTTGGCCCAGCATTCAAGCTATAAAACACAAGAGGTTAAATGAGGAATAAAAGAAAGTTCATGTGTATTTTGAATTTCATTACTCAACCAAATGTACCATTTTCTGTTATTTGTAATTCAATTAAAGTCACTTTAGGTGCAAATGAAGTACAATATATTCAGTACACACTGAAAATGCCTTGTTAAAATAGTCAAACTTTCAATTGTTTTGTTAATTTGACAGTTACGAGTCCCTCTTGTGGCTGAAACTTATTATGCAATGATAGCCCTGTGATCAGCATACGTTAGCCACCAAATGTAGAGTAACATATAAATCCTCACTATAGAAGAAAACATGTTTGATGTGCGAAAGATTAACCTGAAAAATATCAATTATGCTGCATTTACACTACAACTGTAGCATAGGTTCAAAGTGCTTTTGCTTCACACCGACATTAAAGACATAGGGGTAGATTTTAACTTAGGCTGCCTGGCATATACAGGGTGATAGCGGCAAGAAAATAGCAGCGTAGCATTTACTGTCCCGTCCAAAAGCAACTGTTTAGAGCCTTCCCACCATTGTATACCGAGGGTCTGCAATCAGGGAAAAACCCCCTCGGGCAGAATGTAATATTCAAATTGATGTAATGTACCCGTAATAAATCTGTAATGTATCTGAAATGAATCACCTGTATTGATTGTGATGCAATGAGGCACCCTAGAGTGTCATGAACTGTAATTATGTCCAATGTGTTTCATTGAACTGTACTTGATGTAACCTGCAAATTGCATAATCGATATTGTGTACGTTTGGAATGTGATATGACAACTGTATTTTATGTATTGCTGCAAATTTTATGAATAAAGTATATTTTTTTGAAAAAAAAACTGTAATTATGTCCAACGTGTTTCATTGAACTGTACTTGATGTAACCTGCAAATTGTATAATCTATATTGTGTATGTTTGGAATGTGGTATGAGAACTGTATTGTATGGACTGCTGCAAATTTTATGAATAAAGTATATTTTTTGAAAAAAAAAATTTACTGTCCCATCCACTGAACAACATTTGGCAGAACACCTCATCGCCAGAACTTTCAAACAAGCACCAAGACATAGCTTTGCTGGTGGTGAGAAGGGCCCTTCCTGTCAGATCCTTCATGCACTCCCGGACTCTCAGCGCCACCACGCGCTGTCCCCGAGGAGGCTGCAGTGGAGACGAGACCGTCACCCATCTCCTTCTGGACTGCGCCTTTGCAAAGAAGGTCTGGAGAGAGATGCAAGTGGTATCTGTCCAGGTTCATCCCGAGCAGTTCTGTAACACAGGACTCTGCGCTCTACGGGCTGTTCCCGGGGACGCACACCGAGACAGACATCAACTGCTGCTGGAAGACCATTAACTCGGTGAAAGACGCCCTTTGGTCTGCCCGAAACCTGCTGGTCTTCCAGTGCAAGGAGCTGTCCTGGACCGAGTGTTGCAGACTGGCACATTCCAAAGTCCAGGACTACGTGCTCAGGGATGCACTGAAGCTGGGTGCGGCCGCCGCAAAGGCTCTGTGGGGAAAGGCAACCATTTAGAGCCTTCCCACCATTGTATACGAGGGGCTGCAATCAGGGAAAAATCCTCCCAGGCAGAATGTAAAATTCAAATTGCTGTAATGTACCTGTAATGAATCTGTAATGTACCAGTAATGAATCTGTAATCAATAATCTGTATTGACTATAATGCAATGAGACACCCCAGAGTGTCATGACCTGTAATTATGTACAATGTGTTCATTGAACTGTACTTGATGTAACCTGCAAATTGTATAATCTGTATTGTGTACGTTTGGAATGTGATATGACAACTGTATTGTATGTTTTGCTACAAATTTTATGAATAAAGTATATTTTTTGAAAAAAAAAGTCCTGTCCACTGAACGCACTGAAGCGAGGTGCGACCTACACAAAGGCTCCATGGGGAAAGGCCACCATGTAAGGCCATCCCACCTTATATTGTACAGCATGTATTATAAGATATGTACTGTGTTTAAATTGTAATATTGGAATTGTATTGTGTACGATCTGTGTTGTATTGTTGTTGAATTGTTTCACCTTGGAAATGTGATATCTTTAAATTTTATGAAATAAAATATATTTTGAAATTTTTTTAAAAGTCCCGTCCACGACCAATTGTTGCCGACTGGCACACTCCAAGGTCCAGGAGAACGTGCTGCAGGACGCATCAAAGCGAGGTGCGGCCTATGCAGAGACTCCACGGGGAAAGGCCATCATGTAAGGCCATCTCACTTTGCATTGTACAGAATGTTTTCAAAGATGTGTACTGTGTTTTGAATTGTAATAATGAGATCATAGTGTATATGATCTACATTGTATTGGTTTGAACTATATTGGTTGAAATTTCCTTTTACATTGAACTGTGTGTATCTTTAAATTTTATGAAATAAAGTATATTCTGAAATATTAAAAAAATGTCCCATTCACGCCGGCAATCCCACCACTGCAACCCTGAAAGGGGCTACCATTAAGCAGCCAAAGTGCCCACCAACTTCAGGCGATGGGTCCTTTTAATATGCAAATCGGGGTCCTATGACGTACATAGGACCCCGATTGTCATTTTGGGGCTCAACTGGGTAGAGCTTTGGCCAGTTTTACAGGTGGTACAGCTGAAGAGGCCCTAAGAAATTAAATTTAAAATTAATTTTGTGGGGCCAGGAGGAGGAGTGAAAGACATAATGCAACAGTTAAAATTACCTCTAGCCTTACACAGGTTGTATTAAACAGCAATTAGGATTTTTTTAATGCCATATTAAATTGCCTGCTCAAAAGTTATTCACAAAATCATAGAAGTAGATCTATTTGATCAGCACATGGCCAGAAAGCAATATCACAAGACTTTTACACAACAATTTACTCTGTAGGTCTCTTATTTCTTTGAATAAGAACATCTTTTTACTACTATATTTCCTTTTCCATTGAATATGAACAAATATATACTGGGGATTCCATTGAATGGTTCCAACACTGCTGCAGAAAGACCTGTATCCTACAAAACTTCAAATTTAACAAGTATTGGGTATCATGACTTGCTACATCCTCTCTTTGTCTGCCATGCATCTGAATTATAGTTAGTTTCTCAGCAATTAACAAACACATGGCATCTACTGACATACTAATTGTATCTTGTGCTAAGATCCTGCTGTTTAACTTGTCCTGATGACAGTTCGCTCATGTATCATTGAACTGTGTATAAACACAGGTGCAGGAGCTTTATAATTGTAGGACCAGCAGATGTCTTAAGGGAACAGAAAGTACATTAAATATGAATTTACAAGGCTTTTCACTGGCATAAGAAAATGTATGGCACTCCTGGGGCAGATCTATATCTGACAAATGCATTGAGGTCTCTTTGATTTTGTTTCCTTATTGTTAATGAAGAATACTTGGAAATGTCCAAGATCAAGCACTAAGAACATTGAGCATTGAATTTGGATTTACCTACTGACCACCCACAAAGTGTACTGGCATTCTTTGCTTGATACTGTTTTGGTCACCTGCACAATCCATATTTGTTATACTGAGATGATCAGTGTATTCAAAGCACACAATACTGTGTAGTATCAGTAAAAGTGACCACGAAGTTGCCGGATTGTCATTAAAATCCAACTGGTTCACTAATGTCCTTTAAGGAAATAAAACTACTATCCTTACCCGGTCTGGCCGATATATGACTCCAGTCTCACACCAACATGGTTGACTCTTAACTGCCCTCTGAAGTGGCCTTGCAAGACATTCAGTTTATTCAAACTGGTACAAAGAATTCCTAACTGCATTGTAGGAGCACCATCACACGGGCTGTAGAAGTTCAAGTAGAAGGCCCACCAGCAGCTTCTCAAGGGCAACTAAGGATGGGCAATAAATGTCAGCCTTGCCAGCAACGCCCACATCCCAAAAATGAATCAAAAGAAAATTATGCTACTAATATAACCTTATAGAATACAACAGTATAATTCAGCTTGGCTCAATTATAGGACTCTCAGCTTTGAGTCAGAAGATCATGGGTTCAAGCCCCACCCCAGATACTTGAGCACAAAAGTCCCTGACAGAGAGGAATCCAGACCAGCCGGTTCATCCAAAGTGGATGCTTTGACCACTGGCCTTCAAGTCTTGGGGGATCAATTGGAGGGACTGATAGAAAGCTACTTCGAGGCAACATCTCCCAAGGTCTACAGAATCTAACTGATACAATCAAGTCTGCCCTTCCACCGATCAGTGTAGACTCAGATCCAGGGCCTAGCACAAGTGACCTGGCTAGAGTTTGCCTTCACGATGCCATTCTCCCTTCTGATAACAGCTGATGTGATCTTTCTAGCCAACCCCTCAGGTGGCTGCTCATATAGGTTCAGGGTATAGGACCAGGCTGCCCATGCATCTGCAGCGGTAACACAAACTGCTGAACATTGGAACGGGCCATTCAGCCCCTCAAGCCTGTTCCACCATTCAATTGGATCATGGCTGATTTGTACTTGAGCTCCAGTTACCTGCCTTTTCTCCATATTCCTTGATCCCCTTACCTATCAAAAATCTAGTGATCTCCGTCTTGGAAATTTCAATGGATCCAGTATCCACAGGCTTCTGAGGAAGAGAGTTTCAGATTTCCACAACCCTTTGAGTGAAAATGTGCTTCCTGATTTCATTCCTAACTGGCGTAGCTCTAATTTTAAGATTACGCCTCCTTGTTCTAAATTCAAACCAGAGGAGATATTTTTTTAGCAACCCTATCGAATCCCTTTATTATTTTATACACCTCGATTAGATATTCTCTCAACCTTCTAAACTCAAGGGAATACAAACCAATTGTATGCAATCCTCAGAATGTAACCCTTTAAGCCTGATTTCATTCTGATGAATCTGCACAGTACGCCCTCCAAGGCCAATATATCTTTCCTAAGGTGCGATGCCCAAAACTGAATGCAGTACACCAGATGTGGTCTGACCAAGGCTCTGTACAACTGAAGCATCATTTCTTCACTTTTGTCCTCCTGGGACTCAAAAGCCCCGTTAATCCCAGAGACTCACAATACACAGTGCTGTCAAATCCTGTGAACTCAACTGGTCCCTGGTTTGACAAGTCAAGCGGGTAACTTCCCTTCTTTTCGACAGGCTTAAGTTAAATCAGGTGCAATCCTGCTGTAAATGGAGTGATTACTGAGACAGCAACTTTTTCCCTCATTATCCTACATTTGCACACGTGCACCAATTTTGGGGGCGGGCGCATCTTCTGCCAACAGCCAGCTCTACTGGAATTTAGCATGTGTTTTAGAACGGGTGCAACATTGGTGTTTCTGACACATGCCCCAAAAAACTCACCCTCAACACTGGAACAACACCATTTTTGCCAAAAAAAATCATGGAATTTCAGTTACTGAAAGTTTAAGAGAGCAGCCAACAAGTCTTTATTTGGGCATTTTAAGTACCTAGTAAGGAAGAGTGTAAACCAAATTTTTGACCTGAAGTTGCCCTCCATTGTATGGAAGCGAGGGATTACTTTGTCATAATGCCTCCATTTCACCTTACACAATGGGAGCCTCTTTAGGTTCCTGCTCTATTTGTGCTACTCAGAGGAGGATGATGAGCAGAAACCTCAGGATCTCAGCAACATCAGAGGAGGACTCCTACCTTCAAGTACTCAGTCAACTGAATATATTATGCCTGGAAGAAGTATCTGGGCCTCACAGAGAATTTGGGGATTCAGAATCATCAGGGAGGCCATGGCTGAGTTGTGTCACTTGCTGGAGGACCATCTACGGCTGAGTAGTAGGGTAGGCATGGCACTGTCAGTGGCAACCAAGGTCACAACAGCCTTCAGCTTGTTTGCTTAGTGCTCTTTCCTGGGGCCCATGGGAATAGCAGTAACTTCAGTCACTCTGCAATGCATCACCACATAAAGCAGGTCAATGCTGCATTGTTTGCCTGAGCAAATAATTTCATGACTTACCCCATGGCAAGAAAGAGCAGTTTTCTATTTTAACGGCAGGTTTCCACAAAGCCCAGAATAGTATTAATGACCTCCATATAGGTCTAAATGCTCCAAACAGCAGCAGCACCCCATACAACAACTTCTAATTAAAAGGCACCTTTAACGTAGAAAAATGTCCCAAGGTGCCTTATAGAGACATAATCAGATAAAAATGGATGCTGAGCCAAAGAAGGAGGTATTAGAAGGGGTGACCACATTGCTTGGTCAAAGAGGTGGGTTTTAAGGAGGACCTTAAAGGAGAGAGAATTGGAGAGATTTAGGGAAGGAATTCCAGTGGAGCCTAGATAGCTGCCAATGGTGGGGCGAATGGAGGGAGGGATGCACAAAAAAAGTCATCTGGAATGGAGAGTTCAGGAGGTGGGGGAGGGGGCGAGGTGTTGTGGCTGGAGGAGGTAACAGAAAGGAGAAGGGGTGAGACAATGAAGAGATTTAAACACAAAGATGAGAATTTTAAATTGGAGGTGTCGGGGGACCAGGAACCAATGTAGGTCAGCAAGGACAGGGGTCACAAGTGAGCAGGACCCTGTTGCGGGATAGGATACAGAGTATTTGGTGAGCTTAAGGTTCAGTCGGTGGAGTGTATTAGGCCATCCAGGAGGGCATTGGAATAGTCAAGTCTGGTGGTGACAAAGGCATGGTTGAGGGTTTGAGCGGCTGCTAGACTGAGGCGGGCGGATTGGAAGTAGGCGATGTTATGGAGGTGGAAGTAGACGATATTTACGATGGAGAGTATATAGGGTTGGAAGCTCAGATTTCATAGGATTCCAAGATTACGTACAGCCTGGTTCAGCCAGAGTCAGTTGACAAAGAGGGGGATGGAATCGGTGGCGAAGGTACAGAATTTGTAGCGGGGGACTGAAGATAATGGCTTCATTCTTTATGTTTAACTGGAGGAAATTGCAGCTCATCCATGACTGGATATCAGACAAACAGTTTGACAACAGGCAGTGAAAGGATCAAGAGAGGTGGTGGTGAGGTGGAGCTGGGTGTCATCAGCTTATATGTAGAAGCTGATCCCTGTGTCTGCGGATGATGTTGCCAAGTAGATGAGGAAGAGGAGGGGCAAAGGATGGATCCTTGGGGGACTCCGAAGCCAACGGGCAGGAACATACGCCATTGCTAGAGATGCTCTGCCTATTATTGGATAAGTAAGAGTGGAATAAAGAAAGGGCAGTCGCACTAAGCTGGACAACAGGCGTTTGATTAGGGTGGTGTGGTCGACAATGTCAAAGGCTGCAGGTTCAAGGAGGGACAATGCACCACACAAGGGATTCCACTCAATAACATACAAGTTGTATGTGACCATCAGTATAGATTAATGCACATGAATCCCTTATTCTAGGGAGCAATCATGAGGCCTTTACTTTGCACCAGTCCACCATGCCCCTTTATTTGTTGGTATCCAGAAAATCAAGGGTTGGCTGACCATGATGCCTACTAGAGCCGTGGTTCATGACCCTTCTGCAGCATGCAGTAACAACAGTAGCATAGGTGGTGAACTGGAAGCAGTGTAGCAAAACCTTCTTCTCAGTCACTAGAGGTGTATTGCATTGTGGGGCTAATGAATGAAGAAACCAGGGGCAAAAGAGGCTACAAAGCAATTAAAGTAGCCTTAGAAAAGTTGCAATGATAATTAATATGGCAGTGATTCTGGGACTACTTTGGTTTTACTAATGTAAGGCAAATCCATAAGTTATATGTCCTCAAATAATGGAAAGGAGACATTACACTGGATAATTGTTACATGGGTGGGGAGAGGACATTATAATATGTACACGTTACTTTATGCTTCAAAATCAAAACAAAGTTCCATGAAATAACGGTGAGTCTTTATATTCTGGATTATCTTGAGTAATGGTGTTGTAGTTGATAATTATAAAATGAAGTACTTCAATCTGTAGCACAGATTAAATAATGGATAAATAGCCCTGATGAAATGTTGGGTTAAATTGATATTCCTGAGATTAGATCCTTTGGCATAACAAACTATTAACCACTAAATAAATATCAATTCAGGCATTTCCTAGTAGAAATCAAGTAGTAAGGTTAAGATTAATCTCTGCAATATGAAACATCATCCTCTTTCTTATGAAGTGTATGTCCTTGTGTAACATCCATCAGATATTACAGAGGCACACTTCCTTAGAAAACGTTTTAGTGGAAAATGAATGTTCCAAGCAAAAACTCAGTGAACTGTTGTCGTTTCATTTTCCTCTCATTTATTTTGATGAGGATCATTTCTTTATTCTTCACGCTCTCCTTGGGCCATTCATTACCTGAGACTGAGAGGAGAAAGGTAGGCCTAGGAATTGGATCGCGTCCGAATCAGGGAGTGATCTCGGTGCAGCACCCGCTGCATGCGTCTAATGAGGCCGGTGGAAGGCCCACGAGAAATTGGTCCACCGGACTCATTTGTTTACTACCAGCTACACCAGCAGGTGCCAGTCCCTTGCTATGCCAACCAGCTATACTATTACAGTGGATTGTGCCCACCAGTGCCTTCTAACGCCTACCCCCGCCGATGGTTGCAAAGTAACTTGCTGCCTTACTGTGATGCTAAAGATGATGTATTCACCAGCTCTCCTGTGAAGGGCAGCAGTGACCTGATGAACCAATGCCCGTATTGCAGCCTGGCCATTACTGCAGAGATCACCCGTAGCTGCCTGAAATGTGCCAATGCCATAAAATTTGAGTGCGGTGGTCACTTTCACAGCCACAGAGAGAGCAGTGCAGGCAGGCAGGCGTGGCCGGAGGCCATCATGCAATAGGCTGTCCTTTAGGCTCTTTGGTGAAGTGGACTCTTTTATACACATCTCCTCAGTAAAGTCCTCATATGACCTGCACTCCTGTATATTCTAAGTATGGGAGCGGGGCAACACTTGGTGGGCTACATCCTCCATAAACGCTGCCTGACTCTCCTTTGTTCCATCCTGTGCTGCTCTTCCTCTTCCCACTTCATGATAATGGCAAACAAGGGTATTCCCACAGGAAATGACATACCTCCTCCTGGGAAGCCCTCACCACGGGTAGAAGGTAGGGAGTGGGACGAAAATCTGCCAGTGGTCTCATACTCTCCAAAGCAGTGAGAAGCAAGTCCCGATCTATGTAGGCAAAATGGGAAACAAATCACTGTGAAAAGTGTTTCCCAGCTATAGAAATCGCTAATGAACATCTCCAAACTCTTCAGGCTCAGCACTAAAGGAGTAGGCTGCCATTTTGGGTTGTCCAAGGCATGCATTCCCTAGGGAAGTTCAAAACCTTATAAGAAAATGTGCATTTCCCAGTTCTATTTGTTTTCGATTAATTTAGTCATTGTTTTTGTTCCACGGTCACATAACATATAATTATACTCAGACAAGGACCACTTACCTCATTCATTAATCTTACATGGTTCCTGATGGGACACTACCTCAATCCTCATTTTTGAGATCAATGAAGGATCGTTCTGTTATTCTCTCCTTTCTCTCTCTCTGTTACTGTCTTCATATTTTCTGTTACTCTCTGACCCTGTCTCTCTATTATCCTCCCTTTTCTCTGTGTTTTTTCTCTGTTACTCTTTTTCTATATCTTTGATATTCTTCCCTTTCTCTCTGTTTCTCCTCCATTACTCTCTAACTGTACCTGGTGCGTTAACTGTTACTCCAGTGATCTCTATATATTTGCAACTGAATCCTTTTCCTCCAATGATATTTCACTGCTGCTTTTTTCTCACGTGATCTCTCCAATTCCATACCCCCAAAAGTGAACATAAAGTACAAGAAACTCATGCTCTCCAAGCCACTGCAGAGCTGATCAAAATGCAGTTCACATCTTAGTAAAATTGAAAAGATAAATTAGACCTATGATTGACATTTTCTACTTAGCATCACTTCCTCACCCGCCTGCCCTATCAGGAGCCCCTTTGGATTGTAGGATTTGCAGGCGCTTTGAGTAAGTTCTGTACAGAATCAGGCCTAAATCCCGTGGTATGTGCACTAGAAATGAATCAAATTGATACTTCCACTATGCCCTTTTGAATAGCCTTTGACTCTAAGAAAGTTTAATAACAAGTGACAAGGTAACAAGATGCACCAGAGCAAGAATTATATGGAATTTGCAGAAGATATCACTCTTCTCCCAGAAAGATTCAATAGATCATACTTTATAAACCAGATAACTGTTGAAACTGTACAGCTGACCTTCTAAGGAAATAAGATGAAACTTCTGAAAATTGAAGATTAGGGGCTCAGAATATTTTTTGTAGGGGGCAAAACATTGAAGTTATTGACAATTTCATGCAGTTGAGCAACAGAGTTAAAATAGATGGTGAATTAAATTTCAAAGCACACCGCAAGACAGCCAAAATCAATAGAGATGATATTATGTAGAATCAAAGACTCGGCCATTCTTCTTATCGGTGAGAGGCGTCTCAGAAATGAAAACCTGAAATATAGTAACCAGTTTTTGCAAGACTTTTGGCATCAGACGAGAGTAGATGATGTTGAATGCAAAAGTCTGAAATAAAATTAATCATTTGAGCCTGCTGTATCCTGAGAGAGATCTTCATTCCTTTGGACCTTCCCATCTGGCAAATATAATCAGTCCTTCAGTGAAGCTCAGGTGAATAGCATATACCTAAGAGAGAGACAGCCAAAAGGACCTACTTAAAATGGATGTATGATGGAATGCGGTCCTGTACTTGAGTAAACAAGGAGACAATTATAGATCCAGAATGTGTTACACAACATAAAATAACTGAAATCTAAGCTCTTCAAACTGAAGAATGACCCGCAGTGAGCCATCATGAGTAAAATGAAGGGAACAGATTTTAAAAGTCTGTAGGATCATTAAGTACCATCTCAGTCAGGACTATTTCTCAACTATTTCTTAACGATCCAAATTGAAATTCAATCTAAAAGACAAGCAGCATGATTGTCCTTTGTCATACCTATTACTCAACACCAGTCCCTGTACCTCCCATTCATTACATCCAAACCACTAACAACTTAAAATCCACATGTACAGGATTTTATTTTTGTTAAAATTATTAATTACAAGACAAAATATATTCTTAATGATAAACAGCCCTGAAATATTTCCAAAAGTGGACAAATAATAACAATGCATTATTTTGGCCAAAACTGAAGTTTCATCGTAAGCCATTTACCCACATTGACCGTAGAATAAAACCTCCACAAACCAGGGATGTATACTCGGGTCTTAAAAATGTTAGTTCCTATTCTGCAATGACATCACAGCAGCAGTCAAAGCAGCGTCAAAATAATAAACATTTAACAAAATTTTTGCTCAGGCCTGAGACTATTTTGTTTGAAAATAATTCTGGACAATAGTTTTAGCCTGTACAACGTGGTCAGACGATGTGATATCTTTCACAGTGAACATTCTATGTATTCTCCAGTAAGCAATTTATTGCAATCAGACTTAAATGTTAGACATGAGCTATACTAACCCAAATACAACAAAGAATAAAGATGCAGGTTGAGCAAGGCTAAAAATTCAACAACTTATTTATTTTTTAAGTCTCAGACAGTTCAATAGAGAAACAAAAAGCCTACTGTGAGTAGAAAGGCTCCTTAACTTCTTGATGGAGCAAATCCTCCCTTACACAGCTGTTAGGATAGCTGCTTTAGCAACACAGATGACATAGCCAGCTGCATTTTCATATCACTGGTGTGCAATGGAGGCACAGCTCCACACCAGAGTGCACAGAGAATGAAAATGGCAATTCTCTGATACAATCACTGGCACTGCCACCCGCTGCCATCAGCGTGCAGAAGATGATTACGTCAGGCCCAAAGTACGATACCAAATAACTTCATAACTTCACTAACTCAATCTCATCAGATTAGTTAAAGATTCAACCATCACAGATAAGGCATTTTCTCCAGTAACAACTGTAGGATTGTGAATTGGTTGCTATTTTACTCCTTTGAGAATTTGGTGACTTTCTTTACTTGAGTCTTTTCCAAAGGGAAGTATTCTATTCTGTTGTAGTTCTTGATGTCCCTTGTCAAAAGAGCCCAAGAACTGCAAACTGATTGTTACTGGTATTTGCTAGATGAACAAATCTGCAATATGTGCATAGTTCTAGTTAGATTCAGTTCTTTAGTTTTGGGTGACTGAAAGAAGTTTGTGATTCCTTCCCATCAGTTTTATTCTGTTAAATGCGCCAAATTGGATTTTCTGGAATTCATGCAACAATTTGATGTCCATGGTCCTGCTAATTTGGAAAACAGCTTCATTTATTCTCAGGACAAATTTTGGAACCTGTATTTTGTGGAAAAAAAATGGCCAATGTTTTGATGTAGTGTGCAGACACAAGAGGGGTGATTTTCACCTTCACTTGGGCAGTAAACTGGCAGAACGGGTTGAAATCCTTGAAGATGAAGATTGAGCGGGGTCTATATTGGGTGGATGATTCTCTTCATCAGTTTAATGCCCAAGTAGTGAAGATGAAAATAATCCCACAGGTCTATATGTAAACAAACACATTGGGATTAACTTTCAGCTTTGCCACCTGGGTAGTAACTGGCAGAAGGGATCACCCGCCCGACTTTCATTCCATTGATTTCAGTAGAAAGACACTCAGGCAGATGATCCACTCTGCCAGGTGAGCGCCAAGGCGCAAAAGTTGAAAATTACCCCCCATTCTACTGATCCCTTCCCCTCTTCCCATTATACCACAGGAGGAGGGGCAACCAACAGCTGGTCTACCTCAGAGAACAGCTACATGTTCTGTAATAATGATTATTTATCAACGGATCATCAATTTTCAGATTCTCATTATGTAATGCAAAATAAAAATTGTTGAGATATTGCATCCTTAAAAACAATTGCAAAGCAATATATTTTTTTAATGGTTTATAAAAATGGCGTAGCTGAGCCATCCAGACAAAGAAGGTTTCATCCCTGGTCTGTGCTGAGTTAGCTGATCTCAGGGCCTTTGGGTTAGGGAGGGAAAATTGACCAAGATCACAATCGGCTGGAAGTGCGTGTGTGGACATGAGATTAAGGCATTTCTGGGCACGGCTGTGATTCTCCCCTCCACCCACCCCCCAACAGTTTAATAAGCTATTGGCATTCGCAGTCAAAGTCAGGAATGTGATGGAATACTCTCGACTTGCATGGATGAGTGCAGCTCCAACAACACTCAAGAAGCTCGACACCATCCAGGACAAAGCAGCCCGCTTGATTGGCACCCCATCCACCACCCTAAACATTCACTCCCTCCACCACTGGCGCGCCATGGCTGCAGTGTGTACCATTATAAGAATTTAACTTAAGTTACTTTTAAGGTTGCGACTGGCACAAATCAACAGTAAGACCAATTCGTTCAAAACAACTTAGAAAAATTTATTAAACACATGCCATCCATATAGTTTAACAAACAAGACAGTAATGTACAGGTATTATACAGGCTTTACTTCCCATTTTTCCCTTGGACGACGGAGCGTGCTGACTCAGGATCCTTAACTTCTTCTTCTTCTTCTTCTTCTTCCTGTTCCTGTTCTGGCCTTTAGGGAACCCCCTCAGGTCCCTCTTGGCTCGATGTCCTTCTCCACCATGTGGTCTGAACTTGGCATATACTTTTATATGTTTTTGGGTGCATGGCCACCTCATGCACAATTCCTTTGGGCTCGGCGATTTAGCCTCAGCTGCATGGCCAACTTTCAATTGGTTCCTTTGCTCATGTACAGGCCTTGGCCTATAGTGTACCTTTTGTTAAGTACCTCATTTAGCTGATGATTAGATTAATCTGCAGTCTGGCGCCCCTTAAGCACTCAGGTGTGTGCTCGTTGCGTCTTTTCCTGTCCAAGCCATGCTTCAATCACCTTGGCTAAGTCACTTCCGGTTCAAGCCTTGCTTCAATCACCTTGGCCATGTCACTTCCTTGCCAGGTTCAGCAGGGCGGTCTCGTCAGACTCCGCCCATTCAGGGAAAAGACAGAGAAGTTCTTTCTCTGCCCATTCAGGGAAAAGACAGAGAAGTTCTTGCTGTGGGGTTTTTTAAAACAGTAGGGTTTCAACTAGCTTCGGCTGCCCCTACTGCCATTGTCTGAGCCAGCACGGCCATCAGACACCTGTACACTGTCCCAAGAGGGGAGAGAGATCACGTACATCTTTATTATTTTAACAATACAATAATTCTTATTATTGTAACAGGCTTTAGAAGTTATATTTCCTTTCCATCCACAGCATGCACTGCAGCAACTCGGCAAAGCTTCTTTGACAGCACCTCCCAAACCTGCGACCTCTATCACCTAGAAGGACAAGGGCAGCAGGCGCATGGGAACAACACCACCTGCACGTTCCCCAGCAAGTCACACACCATCCTGACTTGGAAATACATCACCGTTCCTTCATCGTCTTTGTGTCAAAATCCTGGAACTCCCTACCCATCAGCATCGTGGGAGATCCTTCACCACACGGACTACAGCAGTTCAAGAAGACGGCTCATCACCACCTTCTCAAGGGCAATTAGGGATGGGCAATAAATGCTGGCCTTGCCAGTGACGCCCACATCCCATGAATGAATAAAAAAAAGTTCACACATGAATAAGAACCAATTGGGTGAAATACTGAAGGTGACCAGGGCCTGTGGAATTGTATTCCAGCAGGGAGTCAATACCTTCAGGAGGGGAAGGGAGGAAATTGGTATGGAAAGAATAGTAAAATAAAACAGCATTTAGTTTTACACTTACAATATGTGGAAGTCATATTGTTTAATTGCATCACATTTGCTCTCACCCGGTTATACTTACCTGATGCTCTACTTTAGACCATAACATGGAATGCCAGTATACAAGCACAGGCTTTTAAGGCTGCACCTGCATGGTAGTTCCCTGAGTTTCAAGCAAAAAAAGTGCTCACTGTTTACAGCTTGGTTCACCTTCCCACCCACCCCTAAGAAGTACAGTCAAGCTAGCAGCTGAGGTCTTCCCCACAGTGTGCTGTACCGAATTCGCAACTACACAAAGGAGCAATCAGAGTCCCAATTTCTGAGGTCTAATTGGAAGCACACAAAGGCAACCATTTCATCTTAAAGTGGTGTACCTTGGTACCAATACCATCAGTTTGATGCCCAGTTTACTCTAATTCCAGCACAAATCCAGCACCAAATTGGTAGTATAACAAAAGCATGACAATAACTCAATGCTGCTCATCGTTTGAATGTAAACCAGGTATGAGAACAGTAATATGGTGAACTACTGGCATTTATTCAAAAGCATTTGTGTAATGTTTATTTGCAGATAACCTTGTTTATTGCATGGTTTGTGAAATATAACTCAAACACAATCAAATCAGTGTCAGTAATCTTGCACATATGCCTCAGTATGCATGTGGTATATGTAACAGAGT
This sequence comes from Heptranchias perlo, assembly GCF_035084215.1. Taxonomy (NCBI): domain Eukaryota; kingdom Metazoa; phylum Chordata; class Chondrichthyes; order Hexanchiformes; family Hexanchidae; genus Heptranchias; species Heptranchias perlo. Next base: position 43,742,329 of record NC_090334.1, read on the forward strand.
AACTTCATTACCTGACTGAATCCTGAGGCAAACAGACAGCATAAGAACAAGTAGGTTTATAGGATAAGTACCTTTTTACTACGTAACAATATCAGTTCCATCATTAGTATTTGTTACAACTCATGTCTCCTTCGAGCCATTTCTGTTGTTAGTCTGGCTTTAGAGTATAGCATTTATACAGCCAAGTAGAATAGCTCAAACAAATAAATCAAGAATCATAGAAGGGCATATCCCAAGCTTCTGCAAGTTTCCACAGACCAGAGATATCAAAGACCTAATACATCTAGACCTAGTCAGCTGGCAAATCTGAGAGAGGTAAACTCTCTGTACTTTCTCCTTAAACAAGGATTACAGGGATTATTTTTCTTTCCTCCATTTTTAATCCTTTATTTCCTATGGAAATTTCTTGCCACCATGATGCCTCCTTCAGGCAGGCAGGACAGGAGAGTTTATTTGATAACTTCTCCATAGCCAATCTATTCACTGCTTGTTGCAGTGCCAGAGAAGATGTTTACCTTCCCACTGAAGTGAGTAATCCGCCTATCCACTAGCACAGCCGAGAATTAAAGAAGCTACAAAAAAAAATCAACAGGCAGGAAGTCCAAGGGCTCAAACTTCAATACAACCTATTGGATGAAATAATATAAGAGTCCATCAGAGGGCACTGCAGTGTTTAATGGTAAAGAAATGTCCAATGTGCTGAGAGCGAGGATACTGGGGTATTATTAAGGGTGAATCAGGCATGTTTTACTGCCAGCCCAGCCCATATCATTTTCTTTATTGTACCAGACTGAATGGGAGCACCAGCACATCTGAATTATCATTAATTAGCAAAACTTTTGTATAAAGAGCACAAATTAAGGTAAATATTACAGAGTTTACTCTGAAGTCATTCATAGTGATCAAATAATTATAAAAGATGTAATCCCAATGTATATTTTCCAGAATGCTTCTTACTTTCTCCATATAAAAAATCCCTCCAATCTCTAACATAAATGCGCCAGTGATTATTCAGTTCATTGACTTGACATTTAATCTTTGTCCACTGAATCAAAACAAAACTGGCTGCAAATTCCCATTGAACAGTACAGACACTCATAACATTGTAGAAAGCAAGAGGGCTAATTATGATAGAACGAGATTTAAAATTGATTATGCGAATGATGCATTAGCACACTGCGACCATCAATTGTTATATAAGTTTATCCATTAGTTCTGAAAGATGAAATTTTGTATACACTGGAATGATTTTCACAAGACCTCAGTCATCTGACCCAAATAACTGCAAAGAAGATACCATTCACTGTAAAAGCAAACTTCTTAACTGTGCCTTCTGTTGTGAAATTTATTAGTGTGTGAGGGGGAATTTAAATGTAAAGTGCTGGTGGAAGATACATTCCAATAAGTTAAGTAATGTTAATGTAGTTCATTTAATTGTTTTAAATGTTTCCTAAAACTTGAAACTAAAATTTTTTGCTTCTGATTCAATAAACAAACACAGCTTCATTTGGCTGCTGAAGCCAGAGGCATCCAACATTGCCTTAAACACATCAGTGTACCCCTCATACAGATATCTGCTTTCACAGTGTCAGGGGTGGAGTGATGGGTATATATATATATATATATCCAGTCATTATTTCCCACACAAACCTTGATTTTGTGTCATATTGTTATATTTTTTTAAATAAATGTACTTCCTGTTAGCACAAAACCACACAGAAAAACTTGTGATGGTGGCAATCAACATGGGTAGCGGAAGATACAAATACCAGTCAATCTCAAACAAGAAAGCTTCAGAAAATTAAACATCCAAAATTGTACATACTAAAAACAAGCTATGGCTGGTGAGTAAAGAAGGACAAACTTGCATTTATATAGCGCTTTTCACAACCTCAGGACACCCCTGCTCTTTTTCGAATAGTGCCATGGCATCTTTTCATCCACCTAACAGGGCAGACAGGGCCTTGGTTTAACGTCTCATCTGAAGAACAGCACCTCCGACAGCGCAGCACTCTCTCAGTACTGCAGCCCTTCATTCTCTGGATGTTGGCATCACCGGAAAGGCCGGCATTTATTGTCCATCCCTAGATACAACTGAATGGCTTGCTAGGCCACTTCAGAGAGCATTTAAGAGTCAATCATGTTGGTGCAGGACTGGAGTCACATTTAGGCCAGACAGGGTAAGGATGGCAGGTTTCCGTCCCTAAAGGACATTAGTGAACCAGTTGGGTTTTTACGACAATCTGACAGGTTCATGGTCACTGTTTTACTGATCTCGCCACCTATCTATCCTGTAACACACAGATCAGGTCCAGGTGACATTCAAAAACTGTTTGTGATAATATCCAGATTCTTTGAATTTTCATACAGCAATCAGTGATCACAATGTTTCAGGTAGGGAAGTGGGAGATGTGTTGGATGCTGGGGAACGTCATTCTACAAGTCGTGGGAAAGTCAGAAGAAATTGTCCTGAACATTTTATTCTGAAGCTATTCTTAATATTTTTATAGCTCATAAAAGTAATCTTTCATGCTAGAGAAAGTAAAAGTAATGTGTTTGTGTTCTAATGTACCGCAGTCCACAGAACATGCTGCTAACCCCATGTCCGTCAGTTTCTGGATGTCTTATCTGTTGGAGCCTAATATTTGTTCGTTTATGGCCTTCTCTGTACACTTCCCTTTCATTTCTTCTTCATCTATCATTTTATAATATTAGTGGATCAGTGGTGGGACATTGCTCATGGTAATTCAGAGGATATGCTGTTTTATGATAGGAATATTATACCATAAAATGCAACATGTATCATTATAGCTTGGGCAAGTGCTTTGTTGTAGTGCAGTATCCTGAAATAAATTCTAAACTTTTGACCTGAAAGCATAACTTTTCCTATCAGTTTCTCCATTCACGGGCACTTTGATTTTAATCAGCAGCACGTTTTAAAGTGCCGGTATTCTGTTGCTCTCAACCTGCTTAAGTAAGAAGGGGATATGACGCTCGACTCATCGATCGACAGTTCCGACGGGCCACAGCGAAAAATCGCATAGACCTCCTCAGAAGACTAACACGGGACGCAACCAACAGAGTACCCTTCGTCGTCCAGTACTTCCCCAGAGCAGAGAAACTACGCCATGTTCTCCGCAGCCTTCAACATGTCATCAATGACGACGAACACCTCGCTATGGCCATCCCCACACCTCCACTACTCGCCTTTAAACAGCCACCCAACCTCAAACAGACTATCGTTCGCAGCAAATTACCCAGCTTTCAGGAGAACAGCGTCCACGACACCACACAACCCTGCCACGGTAACCTCTGCAAGACATGCCAGATCATCGACACAGATACCACCATCACACGAGAGGACACCACCCACCAGGTGCACGGTTCATACTCCTGTGACTCGGCCAATGTTGTCTACCTCATACGTTGCAGGAAAGGATGCCCCAGAGCATGGTACATTGGCAAGACCATGCAGACGCTGCGACAATGGATGAACGGACACCGCGCAACAATCGCCAGACAGGAGGGTTCCCTCCCAGTTGGGGAACACTTCAGCAGTCAGGGACATTCAGCCACCGACCTTCGGGTAAGCATACTCCAAGGCGGCCTTTGAGACACACGACAACGCAAAATCATCGAGCAGAAATTGATAGCCAAGTTCCGCACCCATGAGGACGGCCTCAACCGGGATCTTGGGTTCATGTCACGCTACACGTAACCCCACCAGCGAACAAAAGCTATCTGTTTTTAATATAACGGGTCATTTGCTGGCTTTCTCTGCCTTCCGGATGTTTCTGCCTCTCTCTCTCTGTTTTTTTTTCTGTTTGTTTTTTTTTGTTGACTGTATATTCGGGGGCTCTGTAGGTAACACCTCTCTGTCTGAACACTGTGATTGCCTTGGCAACGGGCAGTTGCAAAGACTATCTGTAATCACCATGTATTGTTCTGTGATTTATAAATGCGTAGGCTTTGAGGAGCTCCTGACATTTACCTGAGGAAGGAGGAAGCCTCCGAAAGCTTGTAAATTTCAAATAAAATCGTTGGACTATAACTTGGTGTTGTAAAATTGTTTACAATTGTCAACCCCAGTCCATCACCGGCATCTCCACATCAACCTGCTTAAGAATGAAGGAGGTTTCCAGCTGTTTGCTGCAACACCTATTCATCTAATTGCCACATTCTCCACTTACCAGCAATTGAACCAAACTCTCATTTTAAACAGTGCCGATGAGCTGTGCACTTGCCAATTGTGTGACCAGGTGTTACAATAACTAGCTGGAAGCTTCCTTCGGTGTTACCCAGGCTGAGAGAGGCAGGATATAGGCATTATAAAACATACTGTACTGATTAAAATTGAAGTGTCAGCAAAAAGAAAATAACTGACTGGATCTTTCATTTTTAGAAGAAGTTTCACCTGACACTACCTACGATTTTAGCAATTTTCCCTACGATTATCCAAAGATTTTGGGCAATTTCTGCCCCACTCAGACAAAAATTAGGGAAAAAATTGCCTCTCCCTGTAACCATTTAATGTCAGTTGTGGATAAATTCTTAAAATCCATAATTCAAGATAAAATTAGTGAGCATAGGTTAATCAAGGACAGCCAGCATGGATTTGTTAAAGGCAAGTCATGTTTGATAAACTTAATAGAACTGTTTGAAGAAGTGAGCAGTTGGATAGCTAAAAGGAATGGAAGAGATTTGGTGTATATGGATTTTCAGAAGACTGAAAGTCCAATAAAGTATCTAACAAGAGATTAGTTAGAAAAATTCTGCTGTATGGTCCAAGAAGAAATGTAGCAGCATGGATAGAAAGTTGGTTGATGGACCGGAAACAAAGCATTAAGATTAATGGGTTTTTCCGGACTGGAGAAAAATTGGAAGTGGTGTATTCCAGGGGTCACTGCTGGGTCCACTTTTGCCCCTCATATAAATAGATAATTTGGACTTGGGTATAGGGAACATAATCTAAAAATTTTCTGATGACACAAAAATAAGATTTGGCAAACAGTGAGGAGGACTGTAAAAGACTACAGGAAGATAGGCAGGTTTGTGAAATGGGCAGACAGGAGTCAGATTCAATGTGAATGTGCGAAGTAATGCACCTTAGGAGAAAAAACAAGGAATAGTACACACTTGCTGGAAAGACACTGAGGTAGATTTTAACTTTCATCGCCAAACAAAAACTGGTGGTAGCGGATTGGCTTCCCGTTATACATCCTGCCCAATTTACCTTTCCACAACCGGAGACCGATCTGCTGCCAGTTTTCCACACGGTAGTGAAAGTTAAAATCTATCCCTCTGAAAGCTATGGATTAACAAAGCGACTTCAGAGTTCAAATACATAATTCCTTGAAAGCGCAAGTACAAATAGACAAAGCTATTAAAAGAGATAGAATTTTGGTCTTTATAAATAGGAGCATAGAGTACTAGAGGAAAGAAATGGAAATAAACAACATCTTGCATTATATAGTGCCTTTAACGTTGTAAAATGTCCTAAGGCGCTTCACAGGAGCATTAGCAAACAAAATTTGACACCGAGTCACAAAGAGATATCAGGATAGGTGGCCAAAAGCCTGGTCAAAGAGGTAGGTTTTAAGGAGCATCTTAAAGGAGGAGAGAGAGGTAGAGAGGCTGCGAGATCAGTAAAACAGTGACCATGAAGCTGTCAGATTGTCATAAAAACCTAGTTGGTTCATTAATATTCTTTAGGGAAGGAAACCTGCCATCTTTACCCTGTCTAGCCTAAAGGTGACTCCAGTCCCACGCCTACATGGTTGACTCTTAAATGCTCTTTGAATAGTATCGAGTGCATGACATCTGACTCCCGCCCGAGGCCGGCTGGAACGACATCACCGCCGGTGGGCAGTAGTCAGATTTGGTGGGGGGCTCAGGCCACAGTGCGAACTCCCATCCCCCCATCTTACCCCCCGTACCATTCCCACCGGGTTGGAGGGGCGGGGCTAAAATCGGCCCTTAAGCTTTTAATGATTAAAAAAAGTGATTAAGTTTTCAATAGGTTTTTAATTCTGTGTTTTTGAGGCATGTAAAGCTTACTATTCGTTGCACGTACCTAACTGATGCAGTGTGCATGAGTAAATCGTTCAATTTTCCACTTTGACCCACGAAAGATAATTGTCCATGTGACTCACTAGCAGTCTTATTCAAGATGTGGAATAACCTTTAGAGTAATGAGACCTTCCAGCTTTCAAGACATAGTTCCTCAATTAAAATACATACAAAAAGTAAAAATTTCTACGATGAACATTCTAAAACTAGAATACAAGAAAAACTATTTAAAAAGGAGCTAAATTCGATGTTCCTCTTTCATTGAAAAAATGTGAATGCCTGATTTCATTTTGTTTAATGACCTAACAAAATCACATTTCAAAAGCCATGTTCCTGTCATTTTATTAATGGATTGTTAATCCTGGAGAAAAATAACTAGTCTCCCATTTCTCATTAAAAAGGGAATTTTGGGTGCTTAAGCTTTTGATTTGAGTGCTGAAATGCCACCACAGGGCACAGGGGGATTGTCCAAGACCACCCTGTTTGGCAGCTGTCAGAATCTATACCCGAGCCCCAATCCTATCCCTTTCCCTCGAAGCCCACTTAAGCTCAGCCCAATGGTACCCTGCCCAACTCTGAACTGAGCTCCAAATCCGGTATTCAGTACATCACGAAGGTCGTCTACTTCTAAGTCAGATACATTGTCCATCTTCACCCCAATTTCGCAACCACTGCCCGTGAAATTTCACCACTCTTTTGTCATTTCCAAATGTAACTTTTTCAATGCCCTGTTGCTGGCCTCCCAAGCTCCACCTTGCACAAAGTCTGGTTCATCCAGAACTCAAGTTGCCCATGTCCTATCTTGCACAATATCCCGACCACCCTGATCCTTGCCGACCCTCATTGGCTCCCCATGACCCAGCCCATCAACTTCAAAATTCGCATCACGTTCAATTACCCTCGTGGCCTCACCCTTCGCTACCTTTGCAAGCTTGTTGAGCCCTCTGCCCCGACCCACACTTCTCCTCTTTCAACACCGGTCTCCCGCTGGTTTCTCCCTCTCTCCAATCTACCATTGGTAGCCGTGCCTGGAGCCATTTTGTGTACATTATCCACTGGGTTCAGGTATAAATGTCATTTCTTTTACATCCTTGCACCTTGGTGTGTTTTGCACGACACTGATCACAGCAGTTATAGCACTTTGTTCAATGAAGTAGGAAGTGCAGAATTTGGATAGCAGCAGTTGACGATGTTGTGCAGCAAAGACATACTGCTGTACATTGCAATGCCGGTGGTTTTCCTGCCCAGTATTTTTCACATGATACAGCAATATGCCAAGTTGTCTAGCTACAAGATTACTCTGGATAGAAGAGAAGTTGTGCCATTAGAAAGAAATAGTTGATAGTGAAGAGGATAGCTGAAGACTCCAAGAAGATATCAATGGGTTGGTGGAGTGGGCGGAAAAGTAGCAAATGGGGTTCGACCCGGAGAAGTGTGAGGTAATGCACTTAGGGAGGGCAAACAGTAAAAGGGAATACGGAGTAAACGGGAATATATTTAGAGGGGTAGAGGAAGTGAGAGACCTTGGAGTACATGTGCTCGGGTCTCTGAAGGTGGCAGCACATGTAGATAAGGTTGTAAAGAAGGCATATGGAATGCTCTCCGTTATTAGCCGAGGTATAGAATACAAAAGCAGGGATGGAATGATGGAACTGTATAAAACGCTGGTAAGGCCACAGCTGGAGTATTGTGCGCAGTTCTGGTCACCACATTACAGGAAGGACATAATTGCTCTGGAGAGAGTGCAGAGAAGATTCACAAGAATGTTGTCAGGGCTTGAAAATTGCAGCTACGAGGAGAGATTGGATAGGCTGGGATTGTTTTCCTTGGAGCAGAGGAGGCTGAGGGGTGACTTAATTGAAGTGTACAAAATTATGAGGGGCCCTGATAGAGTAGACAGGAAGTACCTGTTTCCCCTAGCGGAGAATTCAAGAACGAGAGGACATAGATTTAAGCTGACTGGCGGAAGGATTAGAGGGGACATGAGGAAAAACTTATTTACCCAGAGGGTGGTGGGTGTATGGAATTCACTGCCTGAATTGGTGGGAGAGGCAGGGACCCTCAACTCTTTTAAAAAGTACCTGGACCTGCACCTAAAGTGTTGTAAGCTGCAGGGCTATGGACCGGGTGCTGGAAGGTGGGATTAGAATCGGCACCTGGTTGTTCTTTGAGCCGGTGCAGACATGATGGGCCAAATGGCCCCCTTCTGTGCTGTATCTTTTCTATGGTTCTATGATGGGTGCATATTTGTGCTTTCCATTTTGATGGACTATAAAAACTTTCTGCATCTAGAAATTAAGGTGAAACCCAGTCACAAAAGTTTTATAGAATCATAGAATCATAGAAGTTTACAACATGGAAACAGGCCCTTTGGCCCAACATGTCCATGTCGCCCAGTTTATGCCACTAAGCTAGTCCCAATTGCCTGCACTTGGCCCATATCCCTCGATACCCATCTTACCCATGTAACTGTCCAAATGCTTTTTAAAAGACAAAATTGTACCCACCTCTACTACTGCCTCTGGCAGCTCGTTCCAGACACTCACCACCCTTTGAGTGAAAAAATTGCCCCTCTGGACCCTTTTCTATCTCTCCCCTCTCACCTTAAATCTATGCCCCCTCGTTATAGACTCCCCTACCTTTGGGAAAAGATTTTGACTATCTACCTTATCTATGCCCCTCATTATTTTATAGACTTCTATAAGATCACCCCTAAACCTCCTACTCTCCAGGGAAAAAAGTCTCAGTCTATCCAACCTCTCCCTATAAGTCAAATATATTGCCAGTTAGTCATTAATATTGCAATCTACATCAGGACTTGAAGGGATATTCTTGTTTATCAAGCTCATGGTCGGGTTTTATAAAAATCATTAAGATGAATATTCTATCAAGATTACTAAATTGATTGCAAATATTACCAGTTGCTATTCCCTGAAGTGTTTTTTTTTTGCATTTCTGTGGAATAAGTGACAATTTCTACTAGTATGCTGAGGGAAATTTGAAACCAGTTTTATACTGAGTTGGTCCAATCCAATCCAATCCAATATTTATTTAGCTTCAGCTCAAGCCCTTGTTGAGTCAATTACAGCCTCATCAGTCTACTCTCAATCATCAGCAAAGTGATGGAAGGTGTCATCGACAGTGCTATCAAGCGGCACTTGCTCACCAATAACCTGCTCACCGATGCTCAGTTTGGGTTCCGCCAGGACCACTCGGCTCCAGACCTCATTACAGCTTTGGTCCAAACATGGACAAAAGAGCTGAATTCCAGAGGTGAGGTGAGAGTGACTGCCCTTGACATCAAGGCAGCATTTGACCGAGTGTGGCACCAAGCAGCCCGAGCAAAATTGAAGTCAATGGGAATCAGGGGGAAATCTCTCCAGTGGCTGGAGTCATACCTACCACAAAGCAAGATGGCAGTGGTTGTTGGAGGCCAAGCATCTCAGCCCCAGAACATTGCTGCAGGAGTTCCTCAGGGCAGTGTCCTAGGCCCAATCATCTTCAGCTGCTTCATGAATGACCTTCCCACCATCATAAGGTCAGAAATGGGGATGTTCGCTGATGATTGCACAGTGTTCAGTTCCATTCGCAACCCCTCAAATAACGAAGCAGTCCGTGCCCGCATGCAGCAAGACCTGGACAACATCCAGGCTTGGGCTCATAAGTGGCAAGTAACATTCGCGCCAGACAAGTGCCAGGCAATGACCATCTCCAACAAGAGAGAGTCTAACCACCTCCCCTTGACATTCAATGGCATTACCATCGCCGAATCCCCCAACCCATCAACATCCTGGGGGTTACCATTGACCAGAAACTTAACTGGACCAGCCATATAAATACTGTGGCTACAAGAGCAGGTCAGAGGCTGGGTATTCTGCAGCAAGTGACTCACCTCCTGACTCCCCAAAGCCTTTCCACCATCTACAAGGCACAAGTCAGGCATGTGATGGAATACTCTTCACTTGCCTGGATGAGTGCAGCTCCAACAACACTCAAGAAACTCGACACCATCCAGGACAAAGCTGCCTGCTTGATTGGCACCCCATCCATGACCCTAAACATTCACACCCTTCACCACCGGCGCACAGTGGCTGCAGTGTGTACCATCCACAGGATGCACTGCAGCAACTCGTCAAGGCTTCTTCGACAGCACCTCCCAAACCCGTGACCTCTACCACCTAGAAGGACAAGAGCAGCAGGTACATGGGAACAACACCACCTGCACGTTCCCCTCCAAGTCACACACCATCCCAACTTGGAAATATATCGCCGTTCCTTCATCGTCGCTGGGTCAAAATCCTGGAACTCCCTTCCTAACAGCACTGTGGGAGAACCTTCACCACACGGACTGCAGTGATTCAAGAAGGCGGCTCACCATCACCTTCTCAAGGGCAATAAGGGATGGGCAATAAATGCTGGCCTCGCCAGCGACGCCCACATCCCATGAACGAATTTTTAAAAATCAGCCATTCAGATAACTTATCCAAAGCACTGATATAATATAATGCATACTGTTTAGCATATTTCATTTGCTTCAATGTAATTGCCTCCTGCATTAGTATTGACCTGTTCAGTATTATTGGCAGCCAGATTTCAACCAAGATTAAAGTTTGCTGATATAGGCAACAAGTAACATTGACTATGTCCTGGTCCCAGAATGTAAACAACCGAATCGTCAAGAATGTTTACCTCTAATTTGTTGCTTGGTGGGACAGATATTGTTCCTGAAAGTTTGAGCGATACTAGAAAATGCAGAGAATAGTACCTGTCTGAAACTATTTCTAGGCAGCCCTGCTGCATCGTCTGATGATCTGGCATTCATTTCAAAGGAATTACTACTCATATCATTGACTACAGTCTCTTGAATCAGCTGACTTATTTCCATCTACTAATTCAACATCCCAATTTCCATATGGGTCAGTGTGACAGACTTTTCTCTATGTACCTGGTCTGTGGGTTACTTTTTTGAATCAGTAATTTTACTCACAAATCAACTGAAAGAATTTCCTGAGTGGAAATCAACGCTTGGTTGAGGTAAACGGATTTTCTTTTGGCCTTTTGCAAGTTAGACTCTTTATTCAAAGTGAAGGAGGCCCTGATCCACTTATTCAATTCTTATTAGCTTTGGAGGATTTAATATGCAAACTGTAGATCTGTGTCATTATTTTACAGACTACTTTATTTCCTTCAAAGTTTAGATACCACTTAACAATCAGAAATAAAGTTGTGGAATGATGGAGGCAATACAACAGGCCTCTCATTCACTATTGTTATGCGTTAGGACACAGTTTCTGTTATTATACTATTGTTCTTTTCACCTATGTTGGAGCTTAAGTCAATTGATGCACATAATTTTTTTTTATTATTCGTTCATGGGATGTGGGCATCACTGGCGAGGCCAACATTTATTGCCCATCCATAATTGCCCTTGAGAAGGTGGTGGTGAGCCGCCTTCTTGAACCGCTGCAGTCCGTGTGGTGACGGTTCTCCCACAGTGCTGTTTGGAAGGGAGTTCCAGGATTTTGACCCAGCGACGATGAAGGAACGGCGATATATTTCCAAGTCGGGATGATGTGTGACTTGGAAGGGAACGTGCAGGTGGTGTTGTTCCCATGTGCCTGCTGCCCTTGTCCTTCTAGGTGGTAGAGGTCACGGGTTTGGGAGGTGCTGTCGAAGAAGCCTTGGCGAGTTGCTGGTACACACTGCAGCCAAAGTGCGCCAGTTGTGAAGGGAGTGAATGTTTAGGGTGGTGGATGGGGTACCAATCAAGCGGGCTGCTTTGTCCTGGATGGTGTCGAGCTTCTTGAGTGTTGTTGGAGCTGCACTCATCCAGGCAAGTGAAGAGTATTCCATCACACTCCTGACTTGTGCCTTGTAGATGGTGGAAAGGCTTTGGGGAGTCAGGGGGTGAGTCACTTGCTGCAGAATACCTAGCCTCTGACCTGCTATTGTAGCCACAGTATTTATATGGCTGGACCAGTTAAGTTTCTTGTCAATGGTAACCCACAGGATGTTGATGGTGGGGAATTCGGCGATGGTAATGCCGTTGAATATCAAGGGGAGGTGGTTAGACACTCTCTTGCTGGAGATGGTCATTGCCTGGCACTTGTCTGGCGTGAATGTTACTTGCCACTTATAAGCCCAAGCCTGGATGTTGTCCAGGTCTTGCTGCATGCGGGCACGGACTGCTTCATTATCTGAGGGGTTGTGAATGGTTCTGAACACTGTGCAATCATCAGCGAACATCCCCATTTCTGACCTTATGATGAGCACTAAGGCCAGATAGAAAGCACTATACTCTGTATTTTCTAATCCTGCTGGATTAACTGGTCTGTCCCACCATACAAGAAATTAAAAGTAAACATTCCTAATGAGCCAATTATTTACATTCTGGTACCAGGACAAATTTAATGTTGTTGCACGTGTCAGAAAACCTTACTCTTGGATGAAATCTGCTGCCCTCTCCCCTCATTAATATTGAGCTGGTCAATGCTAATGCAGGAAGCAATTATACTGAAGCATATAAATATGCTACAAAGTTATGCAGTGTTTTATATCGGTGCTCTGGATAAGTTATCTGAATAGCTCTTGTGACTCAACAAGCTGAAGATGAATAAATATTGGATTGGACCAGCTATATGAAAACTGAGAAGCAAGAAGAGTAATAATATGTTATCCTTATTTCAAGGAGTTAGGTGGTCTTATTTTTCTTTTGCTGGATTCCAGTTGTCTATAATTAGTATGATGGTAGCACTAGGTGGAGACATTAGTAGTTCAATATCATTCATCTCACAAGAGAAGATGAAGGGTGAGAGGGGAAGTTAGGGGATGGGTGAAAAGGGGTGAGGGAGGAAATCATAAGGGAATGACTGGGAGTTGAGGTTACAAAGGGTGAAGGGGTAGTGTGAAAGGGAAAGGGTAAGGAAAGTGAAGGAAGGAAGGAAAGAAGAGGGGAGAAGCAGGAAGGACAAGGATGGGATGGTAGTGAGGGGATGGTAGGGGAAGGGAGGGGACAGGAGAGAAAGGGGCAGGGAAGTGGTGAGAAGGGGAAGAGGTGGGGAGGCAATGGAAGTATTGGGAATAGGAGATGACAGGCTGTGGGGCTGGAGGAAAAGACATTGGCAAGAGTGGTCGAATGTCATCCTGTTCATGTTGGTTCCTGCAACACACCACCCAATGCCAACCTGCAACCCTAGGAAGATCTCACCCCGCTCCCCCCCCAACCCATCTCCAACCAAAATCTGCCTACACCCTTGGCTGGATCCCTCCCAGGACCATTGCATCACCCATTAGTAAAAGAAGAAGGAAAAAGAATAAAAGAGAGAGAAAGACAAGAACATGACAGAGAAAGAACCAGAAAAGACGACAAAGAAATAAAAGAGGACACAGGGTGCAAGGGAAGGCGAAAAGGTGGAGGCACAGACAGGATTTGACACTGGGGGAGCTGACACTGGGGGAGCAGACACTGGGCAAGGGAAGGGGAGTGCCATTCTCTCCGCTCTGTGATTCTGTGACTTCAGGCAAGTGAGGAGTTGAAGTGCCACCCTCTTCATGCTGCTGCAAAAGAGCTAGAGAGAACCAAGAGAGAAAAGAGAGAGAAAGTCAGCTACACAAAGGTTTTTAGAGATAGGTAAAATGGAGACAGGTAAGACAAACAACGTATGCTGTGACCTGATCTATTGTCTATCTGTTTATATTTCAAAAACAGTCCCCGTACCTCCAACTCTTGCCTTTCCAGCAATATTACCTCAAATCTTTCCCTTACCAACCCACTCCAACTCTACATTTCTACAGGATAACTACTAGTATTAAATAAAACTTTAGCATTAAACATATGACTATTGCTTCTAAATATTAAATTTGGTTCCTTGTAGATGATATCCAGTTGGGGATCAGAGGAAATAATATTCAAGTGAGGCTTTCAAGTGTAGATAGCTTTCATAACAATGATAATATAGTAATGGAATGATGCTGATTATTCATGTTAATAAGGTCGATAAGGATTAGGATTACATGCTACATTCTCTGTGGGGGGAGGGCTTATTTGCTCTCTATAACCTTCAGATGTTTTTAGTTCCTCAATTTTACACCTGAAAAATCAATCTGACCCCCCTCTAGTAATGATATTTGGCCAACTGTTTTCAGTCATTCTCAGCACCACTTTAAAACTAAAAAAGTTGTGTGAGATGAAATTAAGACTCACATCTAATGTGGGGAAACTTGCCATCTCCATAACATGCCTACACAAATGGAATGTGGTAAATTTGTAAAATGAAACCAAAACAAACCCAATGTTGAATTTCAGGCTGCTTTGATATTGAAAACATTGAAATAAATGACCATGTCAGTGCCCACTAATCAGAATGGTCTGCTCCAGCTCACAAGGCAGTGTTTAACAGGTTAGAATATGTGCTCTGATACAGCTGTCGAGTGATGGATGGCTGCTACCAATACTACTTTGGGGCATACTTCTCTATATGATTAAATCAGCATACTAATTCAAACACCGCTATAGGATATGCATAACTAAAACACTAAATTTGAAACCGTCAATGTAACTGTACATGTCGCTGCTTGTAAGCTCCATTTAAGTGTCCCCAATGAGAATAGTCTTTTTCTGAATATTATTCTTTGCTAGGTCCACAATTACATCGCAGAATAATCCAGAAAATCAATTGACTGTGTGACTTGCCGTCACGCAGTGTCTTTACTGTACACTTCAGGAAACCAACAGGCCTCTGGAGGCGAATTTACAAGAACATTTTTGGTCTGCAGGAACCATTTGGTCCAGAATTGCTGCTTTATATTCAGCTAATATTACAATTCATTACTCCATTCATAGTAATAAGTGATTTAAACAAAAGCTATAGCCAGAGATTAAATTTGCAAGTAATTAACCAATTATTATGACCTTTCTTATTTATTGCTTACTACCCTTCTAATCCTGTGGTCTCCCCATGGTACAGAGAGTACCCAGCGAAGAGGGCAGGCTGCTTGTCCATTTTGTTCTGTTACAACCCATTAACAGACGTAACTGGCCTCCACCCATCGGTTCCCTTCAACGACACAGCTAAGATCAATAACACACTGTTCAGGGAGTCTCTAGCGTGAGGCGCATCCCATCACTCTGTGCCACAGTGGATTGGGGCTCAAAGCTGCTGTGACAGCATGTCACCTCAGTTCAGTTCAATAAACATATCGAGCATGAGTATGTAACTTGTATTTTTGACAATAGCTGGAGGTGCGGTGCAATCAATCCAGTCCTGAGGCACTTAATGAGCCAGTTTCATAACTTATCCAATGAAAACTGTTAGGGTTACTGGTTTTAGTTCTTGGAAGCTACACTTACATTATTGAATCCTTTTTTTGTATTCGTTCATGGGATGTGGGCGTCACTGGCGAGGCCAGCATTTATTGCCCATCCCAAATTGCCCTCGAGGTGGTGCTGAGCCGCCATCTTGAACCATTGCAGACCGTGTGGTGAAGGTTCTCCCACAGTGCTGTTAGGAATGGGGTTCCAGGATTTTGAACCAGCGATGATGAAGGAACGGCGATATATTTCCAAGTCGGGATGGTGTGTGACTTGGAGGGGAACGTGCAGGTGGTGATGTTCCCATCTGCCTGCTGCTCTTGTCCTTCTAGGTGGTAGAGGTCGCGGGTTTGAGAGGTGCTGTCGAAGAAGCCTTGGCGAGTTGCTGCAGTGCATCCTGTGGATGGTACACACTGCAGCCACAGTGCGCTGGTGGTGAAGGGAGTGAATGTTTAGGGTGGTGGATGGGGTGCCAATCAAGCGGGCTGCTTTGTCCTGGATGGTGTCGAGCTTCTCGAGTGTTGTTGGAGCTGCACTCATCCAGGCAAGTGGAGAGTATTCCATCACACTCCTGATTTGTGCCTTGTAGATAGTGGAAAGGCTTTGGGGAATCAGGAGGTGAGTCACTCGCCGCAGAGTACCCAGCCTCTGACCTGCACTTGTAGCCACAGTATTTATATGGCTGGTCCAGTTAAGTTTCTGGTCAATGGTGACCCCTAGGATGTTGATAGTGGGGGATTTGGCGATGATAATGCATTTGAATGTCAAGGGGAGGTGGTTAGACTCTCTCTTGTTGGAGATAGTCATTGCCTGTCACTTGTCTGGCATGAATGTTACTTGCCACTTACGAGCCCAAGCCTGGATGTTGTCCAGGTCTTGCTGCATGCGGGCTCGGACTGCTTCATTATTTGAGAGGTTGCGAATGGAACTGAACACCGTGCAATCATCAGCGAACATCATCATTTCTGATCTTATAATGGAGGGAAGTTCATTGATGAAGACAGCTGAAGATGGTTGGGCCTAGGACACTGCACTGAGGAACTCCTGCAGCAATGTCCTGGGGCTGAGATGATTGACCTCCAACAACCACTACCATCTTCCTTTGTGCTAGGTATGACTCCAGCCACTGGAGAGTTTTCACCCTGATTCCCATTGACTTCAGTTTTACTAGGGCTCCTTGGTGCCACACTCGGTCAATTGCTGCCTTGATGTCAAGGGCAGTCACTCTCACCTCACTTCCTGGGATCAGTACATGCTTTTTTCTGTTCTCTTCATAAGACAATTGGATAAAGAGAGCATCTTGCTTGCTACAAGAGTACTTGCATTAAGAAAACAATAATAGGATTTGGCAGTCAACATCGATTTATGAAAGGGAAATCATGTTTGACTAACCTATTGGAGTTCTTTGAGGATGTAACTAGTAGAATTGATAAGGGTGAACCAGTGGATGTGGTGTATCTGGATTTTCAGAAGGCTTTCGATAAGGTCCCACACAGGTTGGTGAACAAAGTTAGAGCACATGGAATTGGGGGTAATATACTGGCATGGATTGAGAATTGGTTAATGGACAGAAAACAGAGTAGGAATAAATGAGTCTTTTTCAGATTGGCAGACTGTGACCAGTGGGGTACCGCAGGGATCGGTGCTTGGGCCCCAACTATTCACAATCTATATCATTAATTTGGACGAGGGGACCAAATGTAATATTTCCAAGTTTGCTGATGACATAAAACTAGGTGGGAATGTGAGTTGTGAGGAGGATGCAAAGTGGCTTCATGGGGATATAGACGGGCTAAGTGAGTGGGCAAGAACATGGCAGATGGAATATAATGTGGAAAAAATGTGAAGTTATCCTCCTTGGTAGGAAAAACAGAAATGCAGAGTATGTTTTAAATGGTGAGAGATTGAGAAATGTTGATGTTCAAAGGGACCTGGGTGTCCTTGCACATGAGTCACTGAAAGCTAACATGCAGGTGCAGCAAGCAATTAGGAAGGCAAATGGTATGTTGGCCTTTATTACAAGAGGATTTGAGTACAGGAGTAAAGATGTCTTACTGCAATTATATAGGGTCTTGGTGAGACCGCACCTGGAGTATTGTGTACAATTTTGGTCTCCTTACCTAAGAAAGGATATACTTGCCATAGAGGGCGTGCAATGAAGGTTCACCAGACTGATTCCTGGGATGGCAGGATTGTCGTATGAGGAGAGACTGAGTAGACTAGGCCTGTATCCTCTAGAGTTTAGAAGAATGAGAGGTGACCTCATTGAAACACACAAAATTCTTACAGGGCTCCACAGGGTAGATGCAGGGAGGCTGTTTCCCCTTGCTGGGGAGTCTAGAACCAGGGGTCATAGTCTCAGAATAAGGAGTAAGCCATTTAGGACTGAGATGAGAAGAAATTTCTTCACTCAGAGGGTGGTGAATCTTTGGAATTCTCTACCTTTGAGGGCTGTGGAGGCTCAGTCATTGAGCACATTCAAAACAGAGATCGATAGATTTCTAGATATTAAAGGCATCAAGGGACATGGGGATAGTGCAGGAAGATGGCATTGAGATAGAAGATCAGCCATGATCTTGTTGAATGGCGGAGCAGGCTCGAGGGGCCGCATGGTCTACTCCTGCTCCTATTTCTTATGTTCTTATGGAATGCACCACCCAAGGCGGTGGTGGAGGCAGATTCAATCATGGCCTTCAAAAGGGAACTGGATAAGTACTTGAAGGGAAAAAATTTGCAGAGCTCCGGGGACAGGGCGGAGGAGTGGGACTAGCTGGATTGTTCTTGCATAGAGCCAGCACGGACTCCTTCTGCTGTAACCTTTCTATGATTCTAAGAATCATCTGTTATGTCAAGTTTGCAATGTTTGCCCCCCACCTCTCCCATGAAAGTGCAGTACTCTTACTGGCACATGCAGTCTAACTGCACTGTACTCAAACAGAGACAGGCAGTGCAAATATTCTAGACATACTCTGCATCCTCTCCTTATAACACTGTTTAATAGACCACGAATTGATATGGCTTGGTCATTAATAAAGAAACCATATAAAACTCCTTGTATTACACAAAATATTAGTCCAAATCTGTTTCTCATGACTATTGAGGTATTTTTTGCACAGTAAGCAATCATTTATTTTTCTCAACCTTATTTCAATCTGTTTTACAGTGCTGACTCAAGGAAACAAATATCAAGCACTTGAAATACTATTGATGCCTGATTGATGTCAGCTAAATATCTCATTTACAATTGATCTGCTTTCTTGAGACCCATTTCAGGTGTCATTGACATTAGAGAAGCAGGTTAATATTGCTAGAAGACTCACATGGGGAGACAAAGCATCACTTCTGACACTGTGAATTCATGACCTTGTTGAGTTCAGGACAGAGACCCAACATGACCTACTTCCTGAGGGTAAATGTCCCAATTACTTGGTTGCTTGTTTGGTCCTTCTGCCCTCTCTTGGGAGAGGGAAAATGTCTCTTGTCTTGGTATCTGGGAAAAGCACAGCATTGTTTAAAGGAATGTGGTACATATAGATAAACAACAAGAGTTTCAAGGTCTTGCAACTGTTTGTGAAGTGGTTGGGGGTAATTTTGTAAACTAGTTCGACTCGTAACAACTATTAGTTTTGGAAAATAATCCATGCTGTAGAATGTAATGATTAGAGGCTTAAAACTGAGTGAAAAATGGCATCTTTTCTGGAGTGTATAATACTTAATCTCTGTATAAGGGTTCAGATTAATAGTGATAAATATTATAAATCGCTAATTGTTTTTTAGCTGAATCATGGTTAAATTTTAATCAGGACTTAAAAATTCCAATATTTTTAATTTAACTGAAAATTCCAAGCATAATTCACCACACATTACATCCATCTGTTCTCATTTACATATATTTCTCAAAATCAAGACCGTCTTGGCAAGCCAGCTCAAAAGCCTATTGGCTTGAATGTTGTGCTTATTTAAATGAGAAATTTCCTTACCCTTAGTGTATTTTATAAGTTGACAACCCTATCTCCTAATACAAATTGCAATATTTGAAAACAAAATGGATAGATCCTTGACTCAATAGGGAATGGAAGGACACAGGCTTATCGTCAAGAGACAAGGCTGCTGAAAATTCTCTCTTTGAATCCATGAGTGCATTGATATGTAACTTGTTGTATTTTGAAACTGAACTTCAAACGTTTTTAAATTTGAAAACTTTTATTTTTAAATGGATATTTTGTCACAAGTCCTACTTTAACATTGATTTGAACAGTTTTCGATATAATCTTTCCCAAAATCAAATCAGAATTCCATAACTTATTCCTTCATTGATAATTTCCTGTCATCATCAGTATTGTGGTGTTGCTGTGGCAGATTTCTAATAAGACCCATGGTCTGTGACTACAGTTCTCTAATCCTGACTCAATATTCTTGTCTGGTTTTCAAAAGTGTTGAGATTTAAGCGACAAATCTGGACCTTGATTGCAGCCAGTAAACATACAAACATTACATCATAACCCGTTGACCGACACACAAATTGTTTCAGTTCTCACTGGATTGCAAGTTGGAATATCAAAGCTTCCTAAAATCCATATTATGCTGTGGAAAACATGTATTCTGTGAGTTGAGTTGAAAATCATTGATGCCTTTAAAAGTTGCAGAGGAGACAGCAGCCTCTGTTAAAGCAAGGAGGCGTGGAAGTGAAAAATAATGGATCTCATCACTCATGGCTGGCAAGTTCTGACCTCCAGTGGAGGCTGAATTCTGCAACCACAAACATGGATACCTTTTCTCATTACAAACCTTACAGATGAATTCACACATGGGGCATTACAGGTAAATCAAATGAAGCTCATCTGATATCTATCAGCTTAAATAATGAGCCTAAAACCAAAGAGCCACAGAATGAAGCAATCCCTTTACCCTTTAGCCAATGACCATTTAATTTCCATTTATACAGCAAACAGTCATTGCACAGCTAATGACATCCAGAGGTATCATTCAGAGAAACACTTTTATACTGATGTAGATCAGTGTCTGTCACTTATATGTCAGTTTAATGCAATCTATTTGAAACCTACCTATTATCTTTTTAAAAGGATTAATTCAAAATGAACCAATCCTCTGTAGGTCTGTACAGGGAAAACTGTCTGTTACTGATTTTCTCCAAGGGCAATGAACAGGTCTTCCTTAAATTTGTGGAGACAGTTAATAGTCTGCTAATGTATCCCATTTTGTTTCATTCTTGACACAAAAACAAACAATTTATGGAAGTTTTTATTTGAAGGGTAGTGAAATAGTTTCAAAGTGTCAGACTGCTGGGGGTTCAGATGACTGTGTCAACCACTCAAAGTTTGCTCTTGGTGCACATGATGCCATCCGAACCTTTGAGGGTGTCACAGGCGTTAAACACACTCTCAGTCACTTGCTTTAGGGTGAGGTGAGATCTGGGCAGATTTGAAAACGAGGACAAGAACTTTGAAATCAACATGCTGAGGCATGGGGAGCCAGTGGAATTGGAGAGGATGGGGTGATAGGATTGTGAAAATGAGTACAGGTGAGGACATGGGCTGCAGCACTTTAGATGAGTTAAAGCTTGTGGAGATTGATGTGAGGAGGCCAGGTAGGAGGCATCGGAGAACTCAAGACTAGAGGTGATGAAGGCATGGATAAGGAATTCAGCCACAGAATGGGGAGAAATAGCAGTTGTGGAGGTGTAAGAAATCAACTTTGACAATACAGTGGATGTGGGGGGAGGAAACTCAGTTCAGGTTTGAACAGGACACCAAGTTTAGGCACTTCCTGACTGAGTTTGAGATGGCAGCTAGAAAGATTGATGGACTCAAGGCCAGAGGCTCAGAGGTGCTGACAGGAGCCTCAATTCTGCTGACATTCAGCTGGAGGAAGTTCTGGCAATCCCAGCTTTTGATATCACAGAGGCAATTTGAGAATGTGGCAACAAGCTTTCAGTCAATGAAGGAGACAGCAAAGTAGAGTTGGTAGTCATCAGCATACATGTGGAAATTGGCTCAGTGGTTCCAGATAATACTGCCACAGGATAAGATGCAGATAGCGAAGGATCCATTCTCCATTACTATGTAAATGGTCAGACGTCACAATATCTTGGAGAATGACTTTTACATAATTGTCCACTCCCAGACTATCTCCAACCAACATTTCTAAAACCTATAACCTATTTACAGTTATAATCCAATTCAGTCGAACACACTGTACTTCTTTAAATAAGAAGGAAGTTATGTGGTGGGAACTTTAGCACTCATTATCATTTGTGACTATTCTATCCTGTACTCCAGACAAAATATGACTTAGTAACTGAAAAGTATAAAGTTAGCAGTATCAGACACTGAGAAGACCGCAGCAGCTTATGGGTAGGCCTGGATATGAGGTGTTTATCAGAATATATTATGACTTGGTATCTACTTGGATCAGTTGGTTTTCTAACTGAGTTTCTTTTCTATTATATCTTACTAAGCATGTCAATGTAGACTCACACTATGCAGTATGTGAGGGGTTAATTTTAGTCACAGTGCCTTTTAATACAGCATAAAGTGAATAAAACAGAAATGTCAAAAATCAGACAATTAAATTCAGCAGCAAACAAATGACTAATAGCCCACAATATTCAGCCAAGGGTGCATGATTCTAAATAAAGAATAATGGACCTTGATAACTAGTGTGTGAATTTTATACTCAAGACTGAACTTATTGAAAAGAATCTGATTCTCCGCCGGCGATGTCTTTACAAAGCTGTTTAAATAGTAGATTTAATGGTATTTCTTTGGTAAAATATAAACATAAAAGGGCTTGAGTCAGCACTTGTTAAATGTCAGCAGATAATATCGTGTGGTAGTTATTAATTGATAAGGAGTGCCAAGGTTGTAGTGAAAAGATGACAAAAGGAATTTGTGATAAGGGAAATAGTCTACGTAACAAATTTCCAGAGTCTAGAGGACACACCACTCTAAAGACCTACAAAATGTAGATCTCCGTTAATCGGTATAAAGAAGGGAATGGAAACAGATGAGCAAGCGATCTGATTTAGTTTACAGCTGAAAAGAAGTAAAGCTACCTCTGTCACTGGAACTAGTAACGTCAAGGACTTTCTGCTCAGATCTTAATGCCTAAGAGGATATACTGTATATCCTCATCATATAATATTAATTATGCATACTGCATTGTAAATTACGTGGATAATGAACTATCATTGCAAATTATATGTTCTTATCCCCTCCATTTAATCCCTGAAAGATGTGCCCTATTTCTCATTTATATTTTCGCCGGAAACCCTTCAGTTGCTGCCTCTCACCATCATATTCTCTCAGTTCATCCAGGAGACTGGAACAGCTTGCTAAGCTCTTCAGTTTCTCCGTAGATGCTGCCAACATTGCTTGGTGATGGACTGACAGGAGCAGCTCCTGTGAAGGACGAGGCTGCATTTAAAGGTTTGCCTCCCCTTCCGCCAGGCAAAGGCCACTGTTGCTCCAGAACACTGCGTCCATCAGCCCAGCGGAAAAACCGGCTGAGCACAGGTGAACGCAAATGACGGTCAAGCTGGGATTTGAACTCTCAGCCCTAAGGTTGGGAAGTCACTGCTCTAATGTTAAAGATTATCAGCTCACCCTAGAGGCGTCATTTTTAAATGATTTCTTGTGTAATTTTGCCATTATTTCTGCTTGGTATAGAATACCAATGAGATCCTAAGCACAGTGCAGTGTTAATTCAAGCATGAAAAGTGCTTTCTAGCTGGGAGAAAATAAATCAAAACTTTCTGGTTTTCTCTTCGGGTGATTACTTTTCAAGATCTTTGATAATCTTGTGAGAATTCTACAGTATTGGTAAAGACACAGAACTATCAAAGACAACAGTATAATTATTTTGTAATTATCTGGACCTGTTATTTGATGAGAATAATGTCATACACAATTCAAAATGTTGACTGTCTGCCTTTAGCTGTGGGAGCTTATTCATATTCATCAGTGTGGGAAGTTACACACAGGCCCTGGGCCTCTGCTGGCATTCAGATGATCATTTTTGTATAGAAATATACAGGACAAGAAAAAAAACATCATGGTTCACCTGACCAGTCCCAGCTAGACTTTGGTGTATGAATTCCACCAAATCACTTTTTCACTTGCTTGCAGTGTTGCGACGAGTGCGATTCAGGATTCTCGTGTCCTTGTCTGTTGAGTGAACACCGAGTCACAGCAGTGCACCACACCTGCCTTTCATTTCCAATTGTAAACAATTTTACAACACCAAGTTATAGTCCAGCAATTTTATTTTAAATTCACAAGCTTTCGGAGGCTACCTCCTTCCTCAGGTGAACGATGTGGAAGGAGGTAGCCTCCTGAGGAAGGAGGTAGCCTCCGAAAGCTTGTGAATTTAAAATAAAATTGCTGGACTATAACTTGGTGTTGTAAAATTGTTTACAATTGTCAACCCCAGTCCATCACCGGCATCTCCACTTCATTTCCAATGACTGCAGAGGAGTACTCCTGCAGTTAGTTTTCCTACTTGTACGTAATAAAGAACTAGCACCACAAGTTTCTCAAATTGCAACTAATTTAGAAATAAAGCTGTGGAATTTTGCCGTGTCACTCATTTCTTAAGTGGCAAAATACTAGAATCACTGATGTAACTAAGTCTCTCTGCTGGCCTCAGATTGACCAGTTTAAAGTCAAACATAGATATATGTTTTGAAGGTATACTGAATGAGCTTTATACAACCAGAACTCTCATAGTTGCCTGCCTTTTCATGTTCCAATCCTACTCGAGTCCCCTCCCTCACCTCTTTTTCTGGTACATTGATAACTGTATCGGTGCCATTTCCTGCTCTCGCCCTGAACTGGAAAATTTCATCAACTTTGCTTCCAATTTCCACCCTTCCCTCGCCTTCACATGGTCCGTCTCCGACTCTTCCCTTCCTCAACTTCTCTATCTCCATTTCTGGGGATAGGCTGCCAACCAATATCTATTATAAGCCCACCAACTCCCACACCTACCTTGATTACAGTTCCTCCCACCCCGCTTCCTGTAAGGACTCCAATTCAATTATCCCAGTTTCTCCGTCCCCATCACATCTGTTCGGACGATGCCAACTTCCACGCCAGCTTCCAATATGTCTTCCTTTTTCCTCAACCAAGGATTCCCCTCCACTGTAGTTGACAGGGCTCTCGACCGTATCCGTTCCATTACCCGCACCTCTGCCTTTACCCCTTCCCCTCCCTCCCAGAACCACAATAGGATCCCCCTTTTCCTCACCTTCCACCCCACCAGCTTCCACATTCAACAGATCATCCTCCATCATTTCTGCCACCCCCAGTGTGATCCCAACACCAAACACATCTTCTCTTCCCCTCCCCTCCCGCATTCCGAAGGGACCGCTCCCTTCGCGACACCCTGGTCCACTCTTCCATCACCCGGTCTCCTCCCCACGGCACCTTCCCATGCGAGCGCAGGAGATGCAACACCTGCCCTTTCACATATTCCCTTTCCACCATTCAGGGCCCCAAACACTCCTTCCAGGTGAAACAGCGATTTACTTGTACTTCTTTCAATTTAGTATACTGTATTCGCTGCTCACAATGCAGTCTCCTCTACATTGGGGAGACCAAACGTAGATTGGGTGATCACTTTGTTGAACACGTCCACTCTGTCTGCAAGCGTTACCCTGACCTGCCGGTTGCTTGCCATTTTAATTCCCCATCCCACTCCCACTCTGACCTCTCTGTCCTTGGCATCTTACACTGTTCCAGTGAAGCTCAATGGAAGCTCGAGGAACAGCACCTCATCTTTCGTTTAGGCACTTTACAACCTTCTGGACTCAACACTGATTTCAATAACTTCAGGTCATAACCACTGCTCCCATTTTTTCAGACAGCAGGTGCTGGTAATGGTTCTGATGTTGCCATTTACAGCTCCTCTAGACCCATCTTTTGTTTCTTAACTTGTCCCATTACCACCCTCCTTACCTTGCACCATCATCCTTTTGTCATTTGATCATTCCTACCCTCCACCCTATCAGAGACCTTCCCTTTTGTTCTTTCCTCTCCCCACCAACACCACCCCCCTTTCCCCGGCTCTGTACTTGCTTAAAAACTGTTTAATCTTCATCTTCTTCCAGTTCTGATGAAGGGTCATCGACCTGAAGATGTTAACTCTGTTTCTTTCCCCACAGATGCTGCCTGAATTGCTGAGTATTTCCAGCGTTTTGTGTTTTTACTTCAGATTTCCAGCGTCCGCAGTATTTTGCTTTTGGTCACTCACAATTACCTTAGGTCAATAGCCATTCACAGGTTACCAATTACCTAGGATGCCTATCCCAATCCACTTTGTATGATTTGCAATAGCTGGTAATTAACACGTTGAACTAGCTATTAAGGACATTATTAGACAGATTAACACCAATGACTGCATTCAATTGATATTAACATTGTAAACTCCCTTTTGTTCAACAGGAACTAAGGAGTAAATTTTAACCCCCAAGAACGGGTGCAATGGGGGCGGGTGGGGAGTAAAAATACTCTGTTTTCAGAGCGGGACGGCATCCCTGCTTCTGGGTTTAACCCAGGCAGGTTTGTCTGTGTGTGGCACCAGGAAGTCTGGCCCCTATTTAAATCTGACAGCCAATACTTAAAAGGGCAAGTGTATCTTATTGAGATACTTAATATTTTGTGTATTGGAATAATAAAATGAATTCAACCATATCTATTCGGGTTTCCCATCGCTTCCCATTCATGTCAGGTGAAAGCAGGCGGGAAGGGTCGGATCCATAAGGTGAGTGCCTTTATTGCACTTCAACCAGGCCCAACAAGCTCACCTGGCCGATAGGATCCCCATGGCCAAGCCTCCCCCCCCGCCGCCGATGGTGGACCCTACCTAACTCCGGCTCTTCACCTGACCTCCGATCTCTTCCTCAGACCCCCGGGCCCCCCTCCCCGTTGATCTCCTCCCTCCACCCCTACCCCCACGATCTTCTCCCCGGCCTATGATACCTCTCTCCCTCTCTCTGATCCCCGGCTGCAGCCTGGCCAACAACCAGCCAGCCTATCAATCAGATTGGCTGCCGGACGTGAAACCCAGAAGTGAAATTGATGTGCCTCGATCGCGACCCGCCCACTTACCTTCCTGGTTTTGCACCCGGAAATCTTCCCCCCACATTGCTTCAGATGCTTGAACAAGTTGGGAGACTTTACAATATTCCTCAATTAAGATAGAGCATGCTGCATAGACATTGACGTCACCATGGACTTGGATGCAGAGCGTCAGCACCAAATGGATGAGCAGGAGGACAATGGTATGCAACAGTTAGCAGCTGCAGACTTCAGCCAGGGAGACAGCTGTGGGAAGCAATTGTTGCTCAGGACTTTCATTGAGTTTTGCAGTTGTTCACCATAACTCACCAATAATCTGCTCACCGATTCTCAGTTTGGGTTCTGCCAGGACCACTTGGTTCCACACCTCGTTACAGCCTTGGTGCAAATATGGACACAAGACCTGAATTCCAGAGGCAAAGTGAGAGCGACTGCCCATGACCAAGTGTGATATCAAGGAGCCCTAGTAAAACTGAAGTCAATGGGGAACACGGGAAATCTCTCCAGTGGCTGGAGTCATAAGGAAGGATGATGGTTGTGGTTGTTGAAGGCCAGTCATCTCCGCCCCAGGAAATTGCTGCAGGAGTTCCACAGGGTAGGGTCCCAGGCCCAAGTATCTTCAGTTGCTTCATCAATGATCTTTCCTCCATCATAAGGTCAGAAGTGGGTCTGTTCCCTAATGATTGCACAGCGTGGTGCTCCATTCGCAATTCCTTACATAATGAAGCAGTCCATGCTCGCATGCAGCAAGACCTGAGCAACATCCAGGCTTGGGCTGATAAGTGGCAAGTAACATTCATGCAAAGTGCCAGGCGATGACCATCTCCAACAAAAGAAAGCATAAACACCTCCCAATGACATTCAATGGCATTACCAACACCATTAAAGTAATGGGAGTAAAATCATAGGCTGGGGAGCATAAAAGCCAAAGATCCTGGCCAATATATTTACTTTGGTGTACTTTTCCAAAAATGGGGGCACTTTCTTTTCTGCATAATAAAAGAGTGACACAACAAGACATATTTCAAGTAATATAATTTTATTAAGTGAATGAGTCTTAAAGGCTTTTTTCTACAGTTGTTTAAATTATCCCCAATGAGTTATACACTGCATGCTTAGATGTCCTACTCATTAGTTGTCATTGAAAAAAGACAAGAAAGGCCTATCACCCCTTCTTAGCATGGTCCTGAAGAACTGTGTCCAGGTTGAAGTTGACATCCACCAGGACTCCCAGTACTGATACGAAATAACTGGAACGGATGGCCCCTGTATCTTTCAATCAACGCCTTCAAGATCCGCACAAATTATAATGCCGCACTTGGGGACACCCACTATCATATCCTACTGGTTAGTCCACTGTTCAAGGTGGAAGATAGATTGCACCAGATCCACAACAACACAACAGGACCAATTTTTCTGGGCAGGTGCTGTACAAGGGCACTATGTGCACAGCGCTGCACCTTGGAAAAAAACTGGCGTATTTGGATTTCCTGGAGGTGTTCATTTACATAGTATAACATAGCACAGAAACGGGCCATTCGGCCCAACAGATCTATGCCGGTGTTTATGCTCCACAGCCTCCTCCCACCTTACTTCATCTCACCCTATCAACATATCCTTTTATTCCTTTCTCCTTCATGTACTTATCTAGTTTCTGCTTAAATGTATCAATGCTATTCATCTCAACTTCTCCTATAGTAGCAAGTTCCACATTCTAACCACTCTCTGGGTAATGAAGTTTCTCCTGAATTCCTTATTAGATTTATTAGTAGTTATCTTATATTTATGGTCCTTAGTTTTGGACTGCCCTACAAGTGGAAACATCTTCTCTACATCTACCCTATCGAGAGAGTGGCCTTTCTTGTGGAGGAGTACAATTGGAGTTGAGGTTTAAAATGGTCCCATTACACATTCCCATTATATTCCTATATATAAATGTGCTAAAAGACAGTTGCAGCACTTCCACCCACATCAAATGACATACATGGTGTACATGTGGCAGTTGGGTGACTCTAGATTTGTACCAGTTATGACTAAAGACTACATAATGGTTTCAGAGTTAATTTTTCTGGTGGGTGTTGCCATCTTGAATATGTTTTTAAAAAAGTATTGACGTGCATGACAGTAAAAAACACATTAGTGAGAGGGCAGTAGGATTTCAAAATCTGTTAGCAATCTCTGTGTGGTTCTCCCTTGTGGTAATTCTCTCTTCTTGACAACAAACTCACCCAAGGGTCTAGCAGACAAAAAGCAGATTCATTTTGACATCATGTGCAGGAGAGAAGAACCTTTTGTGGGGAAAATATCTTTCAAATGAAGTTCCAATCCTACAATATACAAAAGAAAGGCAAAATGAATGAGTTTCATCTCATTTTCCCAAAATGTTGCTTTTCTTCAGCAGGCAGTGGTGGATCATTAAGCTGAGGATGGTTGAGTTTGGTTCTAAAAATAACTGCATTTAATAACTCATAGGGATTTACAGATCTTACTAGAGTATGGACATATGATTCAAACAACATTTAATAGCTTTTTGGTGCACATCCAGTAGCTACTTTAATTTTTGCTGTGGTTTTGTTCCCTTTCATCTTCAGTAAATCCCAGTTCATTTAATACAACCACAAAAAGATGATAAAATATTTTGGGTTATGCAAAGGGTTTTCCCTTAATCTAAGCAATATGTTAATTAAAACGTTTCTTCACAGAAGATTATTAAATGACAATCATTGTCAAACACACACAGTTCATGAAGTGTTACCGAGCCTGTTCCCTGATTAGAACCAGCTGTGTGAGATGAGCTGTGAACAGCCAAAAAGCTGCAAGTGTCCAAATGAATGCGTCTGTGTTAGATACACAACAAAACAGTCGCTCTCGTTCTGGTTGAAATCTTTTCCTATTTTTTTTCATGGAGAGAGATTAAAAACATTAATGCAGATAGCCCTGCAGCTATTTTGAAAGTGATTGCCCTATATGCATGTGTCCACAGCTGACGATAAGAAGGCAATCTCTCACCTAAACCAATGAAGCTTGGTGAAATGTTAGAAAGTCACATTACAGATAACTTGTTTTAATGATATGCCACATTTGGGAACATACACAAAAATTGTGCCATTGATTTTTTTTTAAACTACGTAGCTCTGGGTAGTACTTAAAGGCAAACTGCAATCTAAAATAAGTAAAGCTTACCTGTAATTTTCTGCTTTCCAAAATATAGAGATGTTTCACATTACGAAAGGATGAAACAAGGAAGGTAGAAATAGACTGTTTCCAGTGATTGAGAGTCTAGAAGGATGGGACCTGTTTATAAGATTAAATGCAAGAGATTTAGGACAGAGAGGAGGAGAAACTTTTTTTTACTCAGAGGATTGAGAGAATGTGGAATGCACTCTCGGAATTAGTGATTAAAGCTGAGACCGTGACAACATTTAAGAATAGGTTAGATTGGTGGTTGAAGAAAAAGGGAATAAAGGGATATTGAAACAGGGTGGACTCATGGGATTAGGACAACTGATTGTGTGGGGGATAGACACCAACACGGAGTGGTTGGGCTGAATGGCCTGTTTTCGTGTTGTAATTTCTATGTAATTCTATGCAATGAAACAAATGTTTAAATACAAAATCTTACATCCACAACCAATTAAACCTCACACATTAAAGTGTTTAAAAAAATGTCTCCATAACAGCTGGTATCTACAACTGTGCAGCCAGTCTATAGCTCTTCTAAATTTTTGCTGTACAACAGATAGATTGTACACAGCAAAGTGGATGTCTCAGAATGGAACAGTTTGCTTTGGTGAACGAAGCAGCAGTCAATTATCCAAGATCTCAGATCGTTAATGCAGCTGTTTAAATAAAGTACATCTACTATACACACTGTAAACACTCAAGAAGATAGGCATATCAATGTGTGCATTTACAGTACACACCATGTGAAAGCTAACAGAGCTTACCTTTTATCTATAGAGGCATCGGCCATGTCAAAATAATCACTCTCCAGTCATAGGGTTGCCAACCCTCCAGGATTTAAAGGTTAATCCCCTGGACACTGTTACAGGCAACCTGGGAGAAAAATCATTGGGGCATTACAAAAATTGTGTATTTATTTCATTCACTTGGAACAATTTCATTTATTAGTTATAAAGATATTGGATTGGGAAAAAAAGGCTGTTTAACTAGGTAGGGAGGTGGGAGGTCATGTGATGAAACCTCCAGGAATACAACCAGAGTTGGCAATCCTACAGTCGGACACAAATTGAGCTTTGTACAGTTTAATTTTGTATATCTGCGCCTGCCCTAAACGCCACATAGGACTTAGATACAAAAAGATCTGAGTCTCTGAAAATTAAACAACACTTAATATTGCGCATCCCTCATGCCAAATAAAGTATTTGAAGAGATCCTATTACAGGGAACCACTAATGAGTATATTATAAACAGGAACCATCTTTCTAGACCCTCAATCACTGGAAACAGTCTATTTCTACCTTCCTTGTTCCATCCTTTCGTAATGTGAAACATCTCTATCTATATTTTGGAAAGCAGAAAATTACAGATAAGCTTTACTTATTTTAGGTTGCAGTTTGCCTTTAAGTACTACCCAAAGCTATGTAATCATAATCAAAAAAAATCATTGAGTTTATTCTGCGGCGAGTGACTCACCTCCTGACTCCCCAAAGGCTTTCCACCACCTACAAATCAGGAGTGTGATGGAATACTCTCCACTTGCCTGGATGAGTGCAGCTCCAACAACACTCAAGAAGCTCGACACCATCCAGGACAAAGCAGCCCACTTGATTGGCATCCCATCCACCACCCTAAACATTCACTCCCTTCACCACCAGCGCACCGTGGCTGCAGTGTGTACCATCCACAGGATGCACTACAGCAACTCGCCAAGGCTTCTTCGACAGCACCTCCCAAACCCGCTACCTCTACCACCTAGAAAGACAAGGGCAGCAGGCACATGGGAACAACACTACCTGCACGTTCCCCTCCAAGTCATATACCATCCCGCCTTGGAAATATATCGCCGTTCCTTCATCGTCGCTGGGTCAAAATCCTGGAACTCCCTTCCTAACAGCACTGTGGGAGAACCTTCACTACATGGACTGCAATGGTTCAAGAAGGCAGCTCACCACCACCTTCTCAAGGGCAATTAGGGATGGGCAATAAATGCTGGCCTTGCCAGCGACGCCCACATCCCATGAATGAATAAAAAAAGATTATAGACAAATCTGTATGAGATGTCTATGGTGAGTAGGTCATTAATACTAACATTTTTTTACATGTGCGATTAAACTCATAACGTGGATCTGCACTTGAACCAATCAAAAACATATATGGGTAACCAGTCTTTTCCCTTGCATGCTGTAATAGCCATCCTAAGTTTCTTCTTTGTGCATCTGTCACTAAATGATCTTGGACTAAAGTACTCTTCTATTTCTAAATATTACAATCTACAAATGCAATTGCATTCACAGACATCAAAATAGCTAAAAAGACATACTTAACATTTTTTGTATAAACAGCCATGAATAGTGTTACAGATGCATTTCAGGAAGAATTGGTCCGTTTTGGAGAACACAATTAACTCGATATATCACTGTACAAGGCTCACTGCTTACAACAGTAATGATGCGAAAAGCACTGGCTCCTCCTGGAATTTCCCTTTGATAATGCATCTTTTAGACTTGACAAGTCTTTCCTATTGATGAGGTGAATTTCTTTGCTGATTTCAACATATTAACATGCTGAAACAGCATAGTTTTTTTTGCAATGAAGAACTGTGTGTAACTGATATGCGTAACTTCTACACCCTTGAAGCGCCATCCCCTGACTTTCCTTGCATTTTTCAACTTTTCCCGCAATCTGCCCACCGAGTTCCTGCTGGCCTCATTTGCATATGCCAGCCAATGGCATTATAGCCATGAGTTTCCTGGATCTACTCCACTATTGCGCTCTGGATAAGTTAGACTTAAATACAAGAGGTACAGCAATTGATTGTGCTCCTTGATCAAGGAGGAAGTGAGGATATTGTGAGCTTTGAAGAGTCAGGAGGGTTTGGTTCGTGACTTCCATAGTTCTTTTTATTTACAGCTACTGAGGCCTGGAACTAATTTTACTACCTGTGACTGGGTCAGATAGACAACATGAAGATTCTGAGAACCCCCCCAACAACCCCCTGCAGTCAGTACAATTCAGGAGCAAGTATGACTTTTCCCCTGGGCATTCCATTGTATACCATTATTATGAAGAAGGAGGAAGAGTAGCACAGGTTTGAGGGAAGGAGAGTCAGGCACCATCCCAGAAGAAAGCAGCCCACCAGATATAACAGCCGCAAAGAATTTACAGGCAGCGCAGGTCCTATGAGGACTCTCTCAGGAACTCTGCATCAGACGAGTTTATTTCTCAAATGATGTAATATGGCATCTCTGTGATGAATAAAAACGATTCATTATTCGCTCTGTAAATTGCTATCCCAGATTACTTCACGCATTGTGATGTTTCCGTTCCTGAGTGAGAGCTTGCCTATGGAAGCAGACTTTTGCATTGGGCACAAGAAGATCATGACATGAAACAAACATGAATTGGAACAATTCAGAGTGGTAGGATGTGACTTTGTACTTCCAGTTCTCAATATGGCAAGTTCCTGGTCTCAATTATACTATTAGGGAGATGTCTAATGCAGACCAGACAAGAAGACTTGAGAACCAGCCACTGCTGGCTGCTCTAACCTTCTAGTAGTGAGTTGCAGACCATCATTGTAGACCTTCATGTGTGAAGAGATTCGGGAAGATGAGAACATGGGGAAATAGACTTGATAGTAATAGAATTGTAAAGAGTTGAATTCCTCCAATTAAACTGGTATTCAACCCCACCTTCTCAAGGGCAACTAGGGATGGGCAATAAATGCTGGCCTCGCCAGCGATGCCCACATCCCATGAACGAATAAAAAAAAACTTCATGCAGTTCCTGCTCGTAATTTATTGTGCACCATTTTATGTAAAAGAAAAAAAAAACTGCAAACGCTGGAAATCTGAAGTGAAAGTGGAACACACTGGAAACACAGACTAGATCAGTCAGCATCCGTAAAGACAAAAGACAAGTTTAAGTTTCAGCTTTAACTCTGCATCATGTGATTTCCCTACAACAAGTCTTAAATCTTTGTAAAGCCAAATCCATCAATACTGCTCCCATTTTTGGGGAAGTTCTTCTAACATTTCTGTTACACTACTGGACATCTGCTAATTTATCCCTCTTTAACCACTAGCCTTCAAACTTTATGGCATGGTCTTTAGTTTACCACTGTAAAGTATTTGTATTGGGAGAAACCACCAGAGGAGTATTTTTTTATATATTTAATGTGAAGTTTGTTAGATGGTGCTGTTTTACTTGTTTCATTCAGTGCTGCAGTCACGTTGGATTACTGGATGGGATCTACTAATTGGTTACATTTGAAATCTGATTACTGCAGATTTTTTTTCTGCTAACTTTAATATGGGGTGGATGATTTGAACTGGTAGAAATTTGGCCAAACTCCAGATTTTGGCCAAAACACAATATTCTGCATCACAGAAACAAGGTGGAGAATTTATCATTACCTGAATGATTCTAACCTTGTATTTTTCCCTTCTTCTTTAATCATCCCATTAAACACATTTGACCTGCTCTCATCATTCTCTGACTGAGCACACCTACGTGTTGGCCCATTGCCTAGAGAGGTGATGCAGCGTTTATTCTATGACTTTCGTCTCATATCGAAAAGATCATAACAGTGCCTGATTCTGCTGCCATTTTACATATTACTGACCAAGTAGTTTATTCATACAAGGAAATTATATGGTTGGATTTGGAATTTGTGCCATTTCTCAGAGAGACAAATTTGGCCTGACTGGATCATCTCATTCTTCAACCTGTCTAATTTCCATTCCCCGAGTGGAGCACAAACAGGTATATGTTTTGTTTAAAGGGGCAGAGTGTACCTGAAAAGGCATTCGACTAAACTTCTTTTACTTATCGCAAGCAGTGAGATGACATGAATTACAACAAAACGAGTCATCACAACGCTTGCATGAAACAACATTGTGACAAAAATATTACACAATTCGCCCTCAGGTATAAAAGGATCGTCAAGTAATTTTCATAAAGACAGTATAATTTATGATTACAAGCTACAACTCATTTATGAAGATAAGCTTCCTGGGTCATTGTCAGTTTGGATTAACGAGATATAAAGTAAATAATTTCTTAGTGTTCGTGTACCTCAGCAAACCAAATAGAATTATTTCATAACAAATAGCTAGTCATTTTAACAAGTAATGTCTCCAGCACTTTTGCAGTCTTCAAAAGAAATTAAATTATACAAGAATTGGCAATTTAAAAACAATTCAACTGCTGGAGTCAATTTAGAATTTTTATTCTCCCAAATGTAATTTGGTAATTTGAACAAAATTACGAAAAGTGCCAAATTTAATTTTATGCTATAAAATTCTGTTATACCAATTACAAGTGGCATTTATTGGCTTAAAATGCCCAGAGTTTTAACTGCATAACATTTCCACAAGTATTCTTTCCTAAAACAGATTTAAGAAAGAAGATTGAAGGATAATTAATGACTTAATCCCAATTAAGTAGAATCTGTACAATTAGCATTTGAAAATTATAACTGGAAATAATAGTTGAAAGACTGAAACCTTGGTTGTGGATTCATGTGTTGACAGATGTTTCTCAGGTTAACCATGGATACTTTAGTTATTCTGGTTAGTGATTCAAAAAAATGACCTGGTCATTTAACAGGTCACCCGGAACAGAAAATCACAGTATTGAGAGTATTGCTGTTAGATTAAATTGGAGGTTCCATTAGCTATTGCTGGGAGACCGCTAGCTAGATAATTGAGAAAATATATCTTAATGCTCCCCTATTGACCTAGACCTAGCTCATAAGATCATGAAGCCAACCCTCCATGATTCTTTGTCTCAATGTCAGTTTGCTCACTCCAGAAAATGGAGTGTGTGTAAAAAAAGTCAGTTTATTCAAAGAATAGTATCTATAAAGAAGCATTGTTTGTGTGCTCTCTTCTTGACCCTATTCCTGCTTTGGAAACATTTAGCATTGGCATACATCTTTGAAGATATTTATTGACACAGAAAGCAAGCATTTTGAAAATGACCAAGGAAATATAATAATCAACAGGTTAAATATTTGTCTTCATTCAGAGTCTTTTCCAGCACCATTTTCTTACTTGAAGGTAAGGATCAAATCCACAAAGAAGCTAACAGGTGTTAGCTCCTTAGATCAGTCTTCTTTTTAGTGACCTTGTGAAGCTACACTTTTAAGAGTACCAAAGGAAATGAACAAAAAACAATTGAACACTTCCCTGTAACCACTGCATCTGTTCCTAGCACTGTTAGTTTTTGCCCAGTTGTCCATTTTGAAAAATGTGCTGAAACATACACTGTTGTATTGATGAATCTTTTCCATTAAATTGTCAGACTAGAGACAAGAAGTATAGACTGTTGGCCTTATTTTGAACTGACAAGCATACAAATATCTAGAATCATGTGTATTTTACTGTCAATTGTCTGAGTAATTTTACCTACCATCACCACAGACCACTGACCTTTTTATTAACTGGCTCAGAATATTATTTTGTGTTACCATGGTAACTGCTTTAGGCTGCCGCCAAATGAACAGTAATTCTTGTATTTCTTTATCAAGCAGGGGGAGTAAGATTCCTCTACTGATAGTAACACACTTTGTTTGCAGCTTATTTTCTGCATCTTAGCCCCTCACAGAGCTATAATGAGAAACTCTTCCAATGTAAGCTAGCTCTGCTACACACAAGTTATTTGGGTCATAATTTTATGTCTTCTAGTTGGCTTGCTCATTTTACAGTGCCTTGTGTGATGGATGAGCTGGTGCAGCCTCATATTTTCTCATCTCAAAATATTCAGTGGAGGCGGGTAAGGTGGAGAGATGATTTGTGGTACAGAATCAACAACAAAACAGAATTCCTTTTTAACTTTACTCTGCTTACGCTTGGCCTAACGAAATATAAATGTGTTTCAACAGCAAGTGATGTAGAATTAGCAACATAAATACAGTAGAGTTTATTAGCATAATTATATTGATTATACCTCTATATTACACTCTATGCCTAAAGCAAAAACAGTAAGGGATTTTCAACTTGTGAATGCCTGTTTAGCCTCCAAAAAATGAGCACTAAGGCACTGAGAGTTGGGTCAAAATTCGCCCATCGCCATTTTGAATCGGGACTTCTTCTAGGTGTCCAGCACACCAGCCTGAAATCAGTGGTCACCTATTTAAGCATGCTATTTAGGGTCCTGAACTTGTTTTTAGACCAAAATGCCCATTTCAACAGCCCTGGTGTCCTAGTCGCCAATTCTCAACCAGTTACAGAAATCATGGATGTGAATAACCTAGGGGGCATCACTTCTAACGACATTTAAAGTGATCATCAGTTGCTGTCAGGTAAATGATTGGTTAGTTTATTTGGACTGGTAGTGTGCTGCTGTTGAGCTATTTGGGGACTTTTGAATGCTGGAACTGACAGTAGTTGTTTGTGAAGGTAATTTGGTTAGTCATCAGAAGGTTTTTGTCCAGGGGCTTCTGGCAAACTTCTGACTGGTTTCAATGGGTTTGGTGCTTGCACTGCCATCGTGGTTGGAAGAGGAAGAGGAAGAGGAGGAGGAGGTGGAGGAGTCTAGAGTACTGCAGGAGGCCTTACCCTACACAAATGTACAGGCCCAGAACGCCTTACCTGCAGTTCACTCAGAAGCAGTGTGTGAGAAGCCTCCATTTTACCAGGCAGGCTATCAGAGCTCAGTCACCTGTTGCAGCACTAACTGCAGTCCAGGACAAGGCCACATTCACCCTTGGCTGTGGCTGTCAAAGTCACCATGACCCTAAACTTTTATGCTTCGGGGTGATCCTAGGCTACAAGAGGTGACATCCACGACATCAGCCAATCAGCTCTGCAGGTCTGAATTTGCTAGGAGAAATCTGCTCTTTTCCAAAGCCAATGACTTCATGTGTAGAAGGATGCTGGGCCTTCAGTGAGGGAAATCAAGATGGCTATGGCCAGTAACATCGAGGAACTCGGCCTGCGTAGGCCCAGCTGCAAACTGTTGCACATCGGCTGCTGCCAAGACAGTCTGGCCCAGTTGACTTTGCGGCACCGGTACTGCCATTGGACCAGAGAGTGACAGGGGAGCAGGTGTGCTGTCATCCTAGGAGAGGACAGCATGCACCTCTCTAATGGTGCCACTGCAGCACTGATCTGAGGGAGTGCAAACTTTAGAAGTGCTGTAATATTTTGGAAGTTCCTATCAATGCTTTCCTGCAAGCTGTGAGAAATGATGGAGCCCAGAGCCTGCATGGCCTCAGTATGTGAATCCCTGAGAGATCTTAGCACTGGTGCCAGAGACTCCTGGATAGCAGGCCTAACTGCAGCCTGCATAGAGGTCACTGTACACTCCATGGTAGACTGCAGTGATTACAATCCCATTCGTGAGTGCCACGCACAAGTTGGAAATAGACTCCTTTTCACTCTTCACAATGTTGCCTAGCACCCCCCTGACAATCAGCCCAATGCACCTGGCAATTGCTGGTTCTCAGCTAATATTTGTCTTTTGTAAGCTGGGCCCTGGAAGTCATCATCTCTGCCCTCTACAGCAGGGCTAGAATACAAGCTTGGCTTCCAGTGAGCTGTCCTCTCCTCCGTCTGAGCTAGTGCTTGCAAGCATAAGAGTGACTGACTGATGGGATGAAAGATTCCTCTTTATGACAACTATAAGTGTTTTAAATGAAATTTATTAGGCCAATCTTTTCAGTTTCTAATGAATCTGAGTACAGAGCATAAAACTACTCACTTATTGGTGGTATCACTTAAAAAGACTCAAGAATGGCTAATGTGGGAAATGATGTCAGATAGGTACAGCTACAGTTACTTTTCTTGAGATTGGGCCGCATGTTGAGGCAGTGTAGAGAGAACTGCAGCCTGATTTTAAATCATACAATACCTCATTTTTGAGTATTTGATGGTGACACTTGAATAGCATTGTTAAGCATAACATTTGCCAATGCTACATTTCCTCCTTTTATTCCAAGTACAAATAGTACCAATAAAATGTTTTAAAAATCCTAACAAATACACTTTGGTTTGAAGTTACAATGAGAAATAAATAAATTCAACTTATCCAGTTTTGATCACCAAAGGAGGTAGAAATTAAAATGGCTGTTCATACTAATATGCAAGAGACTGGAAACTCTAATCCTATTTCTAATAGTGTACCTCTCACTGCATTGCCTAATTTTTAATTGAAAAGATGATATGTTGTGCGTGGGATAAGTTCACCGTTCATTTCAATGATTAACTGAAAGGTTTTTTCTACCCGAAAAGATGGATGTGGTGGGGGAAGGTGTAAAGAAACCAGTTGGCTATATAAGCTTATTAAAAATAGATACTGATATACCATCACCTTTCAATGCTGCTTCATGAAGTTCTGAAGTTGTTGAGATCACCCGGGTCTCTATGTAGGTTCTTGTGCTGCCTCTCTTGAATCCCCTGTTGTTGGCATCTCTTCTGCTGAAGCTGCATCATCGGGATCAGGATCTGAGTCTGTATGTTTTGCATCTAACAGTGAGTCAGATTCAGATAAAAGCTAAAAAATCACAGAGCAGCGCTCACTAAAAGGAAATGGACAACTATTATGTGGGATAATTTTATCTGAAGCATTAACCTAACCTTTTGCCTTTCTCCAGAGATGCTGCTGACCTGCTGAGCATTTCCAACATTTTCTGTTAGTATTTCATCTCATGAGTGGTTATTTGAAAACTGTTTTTAGAGCATACTTTCTATAACAAAGAACAAAGCAACCTATAACAGTACAACTAAACTGGAAACGTTTTTGAAATCAAAATTCAAACATACCATTTTATCTGAGAGACAAAAACAGGAAATGCTGGAAACACAACGGGCCAGTCAGTATTTGTGGAGACAGCAGATAAGTTGAAATTTTGGGCTGGGCCCATCTTCAGAACTGAAAAATGAAAGATGAACAAGCGTATTACTATTAATAGAACTAGAATAAGGGGAGGAAAGAAAAAAAATTGTCCAAAAAGGAGGACACAGTCCCCACTCTCCATTAGCACTGTCTTCTGCCACCTACAATATAATCCCACCACCAAACACACAGAATCATACATTGGTGACCATGCTACATTGAAAAATGGGACCAAACCCTACCTACAAATAATAGGCAGTGCACGTCATATTGAAAATTTTCCACCAATTCTTTTGACTCAAAAGTTTCAATGTAATATAGAGGACTATTTTGAAATCAAATTTGTTTCCAGTTTAGATTTTTTTTCTTGGAATTCACGACTTTATCTGTTTACTGGCGGACAGTTGAACAGTCAATCCATGTACTCGGGCAGTATCGGCTAGTACTGTATGAATGATGAAGCTGACCTGAAATTTGACTGAAAAGGGCAAAGTTGGCAATTTTGTAAAGGCAATTTGTATGAAATTGGTTTGATCATATTATATATGACTAATCAGAAATTGGAGTTATTTTAAAGTATGTGAGTTTACAGCAAGGCTTGTATTTCGAATGTTATTGCCAGACATTCCAAAATTATTTTTCAAGATGAGTGATAAATAAATTCAGAATCAGTTTATATTTTCAAATGTTGCTGTTGGGATTAGAAAAGAATTGCTCTTAAGGATGAATGTGGGCTTCAATGCATTTGTATTTCTTTCTGGGTGATGACAGTTACTGTGCCTTTAATATTCTGAAAAATTGGATGTTTAAGGAAGGAGTTCATATAAAAGTGATTGTGAAGTTGCATCAATCTGTTTCAATGAAAGTGCTATTAGCTAAAGATTATATAATGTAATATTCTGGGCACACAATGCCTGCTGATCATTATCCAGTTAGGCCACTGTCATACTGTACAGTATAGCTTGCTAACATAATTAATCAATCAACCAACCCTGATGAGAATGACATAACAACTTAGATGTTCAATGAGCAACAGAGAGTCTGAAACATCCTTGTGAAAATAAGGTTGTTTTTGGCAATACAAATTGCAGCTCGTGCTGTTTGACATTTGCTCGTGCTGATGACATTAGCAGTACACTGAGTGATAAAATTTGGCTTCTCATTCATTTGAATTAGATACAGAAACTGGTTGCTGTCCACTTTTGTACCAAATTTTGCAGTACAATAGACTCTAGAAGGTACAGACAAAAAGTACATACAAAGTAATGTACCAAATCAGTTCCAATTGAGTTTTATATGGAATTCCTGAAGCACGGATAAAATTTAAATATAAAATCCTGATTCAAGCAGAAAATACTCTCCAATTATTTGCTTAAATTATTCATCACAGTAATTTTGAACATGCTGAATTGCTGGGACAGTTTAAAGATCATTGTTCTGTTCTACTGGAAACATCAACCGGCACTTTCTCTTTACAGATGCTAATCATACAATCATAGAATCTTACAGCATAGAATTAGGTCTGTCATGCCTGCGCCAGCTCTTTGAAAGAGCTGTCCAATTTAATGCCACACCCCAGCTTTTTCCCCATAACCCTGCAAATTAGTCCTCTTCAAGTACACTAAATCAAAAGCAAAATACTGCGGATACTGGAGATCTGAAATAAAAACAGAAAATGCTGGCAAAGCTCAGCAAGTGAGACAACATCTGTGGAGAAAGAAACAGAGTTAAAGTTTCAGGTTGATGATGAAAGGTCTTCAATCTGAAACGTTAACCCTGTTTCTTTCTCCACAGATGCTGCCTGACTTGTTGAGCTTCTCCAGCATTTTCTATTTTTATCTCCAAGTACATGTCCAATTGCCTTTTCAAAGTTCCTATGGCATCTGCTTCCACCACCCTTTCAGGCAGTGCATTCCAGATCTTAACTACCCTGTGTGTGAAAACATTTCTCCTCATTTCCCCTCTAGTTCTTTTGCCAATTATTTTAAATCTATGACTTCCGGTTACCGACTCACTTGCCAGAGGAAACAGTTTCTCACTACTTGCTCTATCAAAACCCCTCATAATTTTGAATACCTCTATTAGGTCTCCCCTTAACCTTCTCTGCTCTAAGGAAAACAATCCCAGCTTCTCCAATCTCTCCACATAACTGAAGTACCTCATCCCTGGTATCACCCTGGTAAACCTCCTCTGTACCCTTTCCAAGGCCTTGATGTCCTTCCTAAAGTGTGGTGCTCAGAATTGTACACAATACTCCAGCTGAGGCCTAACCAGTGATTTGTAAAGGTTTAGCATAACTTCCTGTTCTTGTATTCAATGCCCATATTTACAAAGCCAAGTATCCCATACACTTTCTTAACCGCCTTATCAACTTGCCCTGCCATCGTCAAAGATTTGTGAATATGCATCCCCAGATCTTTCTGCTCTTGCAGCCCACTCAAAATGGTACCATTTAGATTATACTGCCTCTCCATGTTGTTCCTGCCAAAGTGCATCACTTCACACTTATCGGCATTAAATTGCATCTGCCATGTGTCTGCCCATTTCACCAGTCTGTCTATGTCCTTCTGAAGTCTGCTACTATCCTCCTCTCTATTTACTATATTGCCAAGTTTTTATCATCCGCAAACTTCAAAATTGTACTCCCTATCCCAAGTCCATGTCCTTAATATATAAACAAGAAAAACAATCGTCTTAATACCAATCCCTGGGGGACCCCACTGCATACTTCTCTCCAGTCAGGAAAACATCCATTCACCACTACTCTCTGCCTCCTATCCCTTAGCCAATTACGTACCCAAGTTCCCACTGTCCCTTTAATACCATGTGCTTCTATTTTCCAAATAAGTCTGCTATGTGGTACTTTATCCAATGCCATTGAAAGTCCATATATACAACATCTACTGTACTACCTTCATCAACCCTCTCTGATATTTCATCAAAGAACTTAATCAGGTTAGTCAGACATGATTTGCCTTTAACAAATCCGTGCTGGCTGTCCCTTATTAAACCATGCTTCTCCAAGTAAGAATTAATTTTGTCCTTGACAATGGTCTCTAGTAGTTTTCCCTCCACGAACATTAGACTGACTGGACTGTAGTTACCAAGTTTATCCCTCTCCCCTTTTTTGAATAGGGGTGTAACATTTGCAATCCTCCAGTCCTCTGGCACCACTCCCATACCCAAGGAGGATTGAAAGATTGTGGTCAGAGCTTCTGCTATTTCCACCCTTGCTTCCCTCAGCAACCTAGGATGCATCCCAACTGGACCGAGTAACTTGTTAACTCTGAGTGATGTCAACCTATTTAGCACACCTCCCTTCTATCTAGTTTTATCCTATCCAACACCTCTACTCCCTCCTCCTCTACTGCGACATTAACTTCATCCTCTTCTTTTGTGAAGACAGCTGCAAAGCACTCATTCATTACCTCAGTCATGCCCTCTGCCTCAAGAAGATTTCCTTCTTTATCCCTAATCAGCCTCACCATTCCTTTAACTATCCTTTTAATTTTTATATGTTTATTAAAGATTTTTTGGTTCCTTGTTATGTTGCCTGCTAATCTTTTCTCATATTCTCTCTCTGCCCTTCATATATCCTTTTTCATTTTCTGAATTCTGCCTGTTTTTTCAGTGGATTCTGTACCTGACATTTGTCATAAAGCTCCTTTTTCTGTTTTATTTTAATCTCTATTTCCCTTGTCATAAAGGGAGCTCTAGTTTTGGATGCCTATCTTTTCTTCCAATGGGAATATGTTTTTCATTTATACCCGAACTATCTCTACCTTGAAGGCCTGCCATTGCTTATTTACTGTTTTCTTGGCCATTCTTTGTTTCCAGTCCACCTGTGCTAGATGCCATCTCAAATCACTGAAATTGTCTCTCTTCCAGTTGGATATTTTCACCTTTGATTTTTCTTTGTCCTTTTCCGTAACTACTTTAACCTTAATTATATTATGATCACTATTACCCGGATGTTCTTCTACTGAAACACACTCCACTTGACCTACTTCATTCCCTAGAACTAGATCCAGCACTGTTTCCTTCCTCATTAGGCTAGAAACATACTGATTAAGAAAGTTCTCTTGTACACATTTTAGGAATTCTTTACCCTCCTTGCCTTTTACACTATTTTTTCCCCACTCTAAATGAGGGTAATTGCAGTCCCCTGCTATTATTGCTCCATTATTTTTAGATTTCTTTTAAATTTGCCGACAGATTTGTTCCTCTATCTCCTTCTCATTATTAGGGAGTCTATAGTAAACACCAACAATGTAACAGCTCCTTTTCTGTTCCTTAGCCCTAATCAAATAGATTCAGACTTTGAACCCTCCAGTATATCGTCCCTCTGTAAAACTGTAATATTATCCTTGGTCAGTACTGCCACACCCCTCCACCGCCTTTTTTTTCTCCTTCCTTATCCCCCTTGAAAATATTGTAGCCAGGAATGTTTAATTCCCATTCATAAGAACATAAGAAACAGGAGTAGTCTACTCGGCGCCCTCAAGCCTGCTCCACCATTCAGTAAGATTATGGCAGATCTCCTACCTCAAATCCACTTTCCCACCCTAGCCCCATATTTTTTTAATTATTCGTTCATGGGATGTGGGTGTCGCTGGCAAGGCCAGCATTTATTGCCCATCCCTAATTGCCATTGAGAAGGTGGTGGTGAGCCGCCTTCTTGAACCGCTGCAGTCCGTGTGGTGAAGGTTCTCCCACAGTGCTGTTAGATAGGGAGTTCTAGGATTCACTTAATGTCGAAAAATCTGTCAATTTCAGTCTTGAATATACTCAACGATTGAGCATCCACAGCCCTATGGGGTAGAGAATTCCAAAGGTTCACAACCTTCAGTGAAGAAACTTTGCACCATCTCGGTCCTAAATGGCCGATCCTTTATCTTGAGTCTATGACCCCAGTTCTAGACTCTACAGCCAGGGGAAACAGCCTCTCAGCATCTACCCTATCAGGCCCTCTAAAAATTTCATACCTTTCAGATCACCTCTCATTCTTCTAAACTCCAGAGAATATAGGCC
This sequence comes from Heptranchias perlo, assembly GCF_035084215.1. NCBI lineage: Eukaryota > Metazoa > Chordata > Chondrichthyes > Hexanchiformes > Hexanchidae > Heptranchias > Heptranchias perlo. Next base: position 43,786,861 of record NC_090334.1, read on the forward strand.
AATTCTACTCAATCTCTTCCCATAGGACAACCCCCTCATCCCAGGAATCAATCTAGTGAACCTTAGTTGCACCCTCTCTAAGACAAGTATATCCTTCCTTAGGTAAGGAGACCAAAACTGTACACAGTTCTCCAGGTGTGGTCTCACCAGAGCCCTATATAATTGCAGCAAGACCTCCTTACTCTTATACTCCAACCCCCTGGCAATAAAGGCCAACATACCATTTGCCTTCCTAATTGCTTGCTGTACCTGCATGTTAACTTTTTATGATTCATGTGCAAGGACATCCAAATCCCTCTGACAGCAACATTTCTTAGTCTCTCACCTTTTAAAAAATATTCTGCTTTTCTATTCCTACCAAAGTGGATAATTTCACATTTCCCCACAACTGCTTAATTGCATCTGTCACCTTTTTGCCCAATCACTTAACCTGTCCATATCTCTTTGCAGCTTCTTTGGTCCTCTTCACAGCTTTGTACCGTCAACAAACTTGGATACATTACACTCTGTCCCCTCATCTAAGTTATTGATATATATTGTAAACAGCTGTGGCCCAAGCACCGATCCTTGTGGCACCTCACTAGTTACAACCTGCCAATCCGCAAATGACCTGTTTATTCCTACTCTCTGTTTTCTGTCCGTTGACCAATCCTCAATCTATTCTAATATATTACCCCAATCCCATGAGCCCTAATCTTCTATAACAACCTCTTGTGTGGCACCTTATTGAATGCCTTTTGAAAATCCAAATATATTACATCCACTGGTCCCCCCTTATCCACCCTGCGAGTTACACCCTCAAAAAACTCTAATAGATTTGTCAAACACAATTTCCCTCTCGTAAAATCACGTTGACTCTGCCTAATAATATTATGATTTTCTAAGTGCCCTGTTACTAAGTCCTTAATAATAGATTGTAGTATTTTCCCTCTTACTGATATTAGGCTAACTGACCTGTAGACCCATGATTTTTCTCTCCTTCCTTTCATGAATAGCGGGGTTACATTTGCTACCTTCCAATCCATGGGGACAGTTCTGGAGTCTAGGGAATTATAGAAAATCAAAACCAACGCACCCTCTTTTAAAACCCTAGGATGTAGGCCATCAGGTCCAGGAGATTTGTCGGCTTTTAGTCCCATTAATTTCTCCAGTACTTTTTCTTTATTAATCTGAATTACTTTAAGTTTCTTCCTCTCATTAGGCCCTTGGTTTCCCACTATCTCTGGAATGTTTTTTGTGTCTTCTACTGTGAAGAGATACTAAATATTTGCTTAAGGTCTCTGCCATTTCCTTATTCCCTATTATAACTTCTCCCATCTCTGCCTCTAAGGGACCCAATGTTTACTTTTGCTAATCTCTTCCTTTTTCAATGCACCTTGTCTCTCCTCTCTGCTGCTACGTCCTGTTTCCCCTCCCCCTGCCAAATTAGCTTAAATGGACCTGCTATGTGTTTTGTTTTGTTTTATAGTTCACTATGTTGACTGCTGAATAAGTTGGTTTTACAGCAAATGCTATATCTGCTGCGGCGCAAAAATTTGCAATGTGTTTGTTTAATGCTAATTTTCAAGTTAAGGGTTGCATTGTTTTAATTTGCAGTGTATTGGGTGGTATGACATAGATTGCAGCTGAAAGTAACTATAAATAGGACACATATTCCACACAATTTACTCTGTTGGTTGCCGAGAGCAGAGGTGTCAAGGGCAACTCATGCTCTGGTGGTATTGAAGTGAACCAGAAACTTCCCATGCCCTCAGGGAAGCGATGTGGATATTCTGTTGTTCTGTACAAAATGTCTGGATTCATATCCAATTCTGAATCAGTAACAAATAGGGGTGAGCTTTCTTGAGAATTCTTAGCTTTCTATCAGCTTTTCCAGCCATTTTTGCCACCTGCTTGACCCCAGCATAGCCAATATGGATTTGCCAAGTCAAGGAGCTGGATGTTTGTAACTGAAAAGACAATAGGACCCTAAATAAAGGAGAGGATTTTAAAACTTTCTCAATAGAGTTATTGGCTTGATCTCTACTGAAGATACCAGGATTTATCAGCACATGGTCACAAGGGGTATGCTTGATGACATTGATGCACCTACATGGCAACGATTGTAAGGAGCTGCGTTTACAGGTTCCTGCTCAGCAGTCAGACACACAGCTGTGCCATCTGGTTTAGAGACACCTGCTGCTAATATGCATCATAGAGCTGGCACAGCAAGTGACAGAACCAGCCAGCTGTCACCTCAAGATTGTACATGAGATTCTTCGTTACTGCCTCTCACTTCTTAATCCCCTTCCCTTCAGCCCTGGCAAAGGCTTCTAATGGCTAAAGATGTCTTTTGGTCTATTTTTAAGAATTTCAGAATTTTTGTTCCCCCACCCCTCCTCCCATTATGATATTTTCCTTTAACTTTCCCATCCCTTTAAGGGTCACTTACATGTAATTTTCCTCTCCCATTACAAGTGTGCTTTTTCCACTTGCCCTGGTCTGCACCTGGATCTGTGCCTAATGAGGCAAATGAGCTGACCTGGGAAATTTGAATGTTCTTACACATTACCATTCAGACAGAATTAGCACCAATTCTTAAAATTTTAGACATGACTTACCTCTGTCCATGAAAATAGACCCCAGGGGATCCTCTAAACCAATTCATTTAATGAGCCTTCAGCCTTCATTGTTTAAATAAAAATATACAAAGTGAATAAAAATGAAGAAAAACAAACAGAATAGTGTCAAACCTGGTTAAAGGAAAGGCAGCGGAAGATAGTTGTAATTGGAGCTAAGTTGAAATGTGAGCAGGGGAAAGAGTATTAAGTGGGATTCCCAGGGGTCCATGCTGGAACCCATCCTGATTCTGGTGCACTTCAATTACATGAATTTGCAGTTCCAGTGAAAGATAATTATAGTTGATGAAGACATCAAGCTAGAGAGGATTATCGACTCAGCAGAGGCAGTCAAGATATCACAAAGAGAGCTTGACAAGGTACGCGCCTGGGCTGATCAGTGGCAAATGAGGCTTGACGTGGACAATGCAAAGTCCCACAATGAATTTCTTGTGTCTTCTCATTGTGCGGCCTACCCATTTAAAATGGGCACTTGATGGTTTGCGGTAGAACACCTATTCTAGGACTGGTTTCTGGAAAGTTAGTTTTTTGTTGCTTTTTTAGACCTGCCATGAAAGTCACCACAGCATTGAACTTTTACATTACTGGATTCTTTCATGCCATTGCTATTGACATTTGCCATATCAGTCAGACTTCTGTCCACTAATGCATCAAACAGGTCACTGAAACCTTATTTGCCAGGGGGAATACTGTTGTCACTTTCCCCATGGAAAGGAGGGAATAACACGAGAGGTTGCAATACTTTTACTAGGTGACAGGCTTCCCTAAAGTGCAAAGCCTTGTTGATGGCTCACATGTAGCCATCAAGGCCCCTAACAACAACCCCGTGCATTCTTTCCATCAATGTACAGGTGTGTTAGACCAAAATGAAGCAGTTGAAAGCACAATGCCCCAGAGCAGCTATGATGTCTTCCTTTTGCACCAGTTCACAGTACCAGCATTATTTCAAGGAGTAAGCTGACTGGAAGGAAGGCTCTTAGGGGACCATGGCTACCGCTGGCTATTAACAATAGTGATGAATCTTCAAATAGAAGCAAACAAGGTTCATACCACCTTCCGAATTCTGATGGAATATATCATTGACACATTGAAAGGAGATACTGCCATCTGGGCAGATAAGTTCTGCTGTACAGCCCTGAGAACGTCTTGGAAATTATCTGCACTTGCTTTGTGCTGCATAATTTCACAGTTCAGAGAGGTCAACCCACTCAGCCAGAGGACCAGGAAGGTTATTCGGCAGCCATGGCAGAGGAGAAAGAAGAAAGAGGAGGAGGTTGGTGAGATGGCTGAGGCTGATGCACAGCCAGAATGACTGGTGCATCAATCATTTATTGACAGGATTTTCATGCAAAAGTTGCAAAAGTTGCACTTGGGGCATTACATTAATAGTCCTGTTGTCCCCTCTACTGCTTGTCCTGCATAAATGCCAACCATCAATGTTTCATGCTGATAGTCATGTTTTGGGGGTCCAGTCCACATGTCAGTATTTGCCCCTCTCACCTCAGTGCTGTTCCTACCGGAGTCCTGATGCAAATGGAATGGATTCTGGCTGATGTGTGCAGAAAGCCTGAATTCCTGCAAGAATAGAAGTTCTTCATTAGCCGAGGCACAGAATATAAGAGCAGGGAGATTATGCTAGAACTGTATAAAACATTGGTTAGGCCACAGCTTGAGTACTGCGTACAGTTCTGGTCACCACATTACAGGAAAGATGTAATTGCACTAGAGAGGGTACAGAGGAGATTTACGAGGATGTTGCCAGGGCTGGAGAATTTTAGTTATGAGAAAAGATTGGATAGGCTGGGGTTGTTTCTTTGTAACAAAGAAGGCTGAGGGGAGATTTAATTGAGGTATATAAAATTATGATGGGACTAGATAGAATGGATAGGAAGGACCTATTTCCCTTAGCAGAGGGGTCAGTGACCAGGGGGCATAGATTCAAAGTATTTGGTAGAAGGATTAGAGGGGAGCTGAGGAGAAATGTTTTCACCCAGAGGGTGGTGGGGGTCTGGATCTCACTGCCTGAAAGGGTGGTAGAGGCAGAAACCCTCAACTTGTTTAAAAAGTACTTGGATATGCACTTGAAGTGCCGTAACCTACAGGGCTACGGACCAAGTGCTGGAAAGTGGGATTAAACTGGATAGCTCTTTTTAGGCCGGCATGGACACGATGGGCTGAATGGCCTCCTTCTGTGCCGTAACTTTCTATGATTCCATTCCATGATTCTATGAAGTTCCCACCTGTAGTATGCAGCGGCCAGACTCCATTCCACTAGCAACAGGACTCAGGCAGAAGCAAGACTGGGGAGAAGGGAGGGAAATGGATAGCAATGGTGATGGTGGTGGGGGGATAATGGATAGCAATGAAGGGGAGATGGAAGGAAACGGGCCAGATAGTCAATGCAAATAAGGAATATGTTTTAAGGTTGTTCTCTTTTCTTCACACTCTTCCCTTGGAGAATAGTGTGAAGTTGTGGAAGGATTTGCAGGATTTGTAGGTCATAAGGGTCATCTTTGATCCTGAAATTGTAGGTACAGGCCCATCTCTTGAGGCCTAAATTGAACACAAAAGCTCGTCACCACACTTGTTCAAACCACACATTACCACGAGGCTCTGGCCCAAGCCTGCCTTCACTAGTAGTGATCCCAGTACTCATTTTAGCGGGACTGCAAAATTAGTTATAATTTGTCCTCTTTTCTCCCCCCTTGATAACTACAATTTATTAGCATTTATCAGTGACAAATACATGTGTTTTACCTGCTGTTAAAGGCGTCTTGACAAAAAGCTTAAGGATTAAATATTTAATCATGTTTTACATTTAATCATCTTAAATGAAGTGGTGATTTTCAAATAAAACAGTTGGACTATAACCTGGTGTTGTAAGATTCCTTACATTCATCTTTAATGAAGTAATAGATTGCTCAACATTCTGTCTTAATTTATGCTGTACTAAGCTGAATTATTGAGCCAGCCAGTTAGAACAGCAGAAAGAAATATGAAAACAAACATTACTGTTAGGATGCTGATAACATGACAGCATATGACGATGTTAGCATATTGACGACAGGAATTGAGCAGCACAGTCGAAGCTTGCACTGTCAAAACAAGCTTGTTCACTTTCAGAAATCTCACAGACAGAATAAAAAACAGCCACAAGCATGAACAGGTATCACCCAGTTCTGTACACCGAAAGCCCTGAAGGTGATGAGATGTCATTATGTTAACATTGGCAATTGACCAGATTCTGTGAATAGTGTTATGAAACTATTTTTGTCTAGCTTCATCATAATGTGCTCACTACATTGTGAATGTTGTTTATGTATTAAACTAAACTGCCTTTTTAAAATTTACCCATGACTCAATATAATTGCTTCAGTAAGAATTCAGCCATATTGTATCCCACAACCCCAAATGAATTGGTATTGAACCTATGAAAAAGTACAAGAATGGTGTAATATTCCCAAGTCATTTCAAAACAAAGATGACCACAACACACAATCAGAGGAAATAGCCAAGTCAGTGATATTTGTGAATATGGCTCTATAGACAAATGCACAATGAATACTGCAGAAAGCCTAGAAGAGTATAGAAAGTGCAGGGGTGAAATTAAAAAGGAAATTAGGAAAGCAAAGAGAGGGCATGAAAAAATACTGGCAAGTAAAATCAAGGAAAACCCAAAGATGTTTCATAAATACATAAAGAGCAAGAGAGTAACTAAGGAAAGAGTAGGGCCGATTAGAAACCAAAGAGGTAACCTGTGCGTGGAGGTGGAAGATGTGGATATGGTTCTTAATGAATATTTTGAGTCTGTCTTCACAAAAGAGGGGAATGATGCAGACATTATAGGTAAAGAGGAGGAATGTGAAATATTGGATGGGACAAACATAGTGAGAGAGGAAGTATTAAAGGGTTTAGCATCTTTGAAAGTAGATAAACCGCCAGGCCTGGATGAAATGTATCCCTGGCTGTTAAGAGAAGCAAGGGAGGAAATAACAGAGGCTCTGACCATCATTTTCCAATCCTCCCTGGCTACAGGTGTAGTACTGGAGGATTGGAGGACTGCCAACATTGTACCATTGTTTAAAAAGAGAGAAAAAGATAGATTGAGTAATTATAGGCCAGTCAGTCTAACCTTGATGTTGGGCAAATTATTGAATCAATTCTGAGGGAAAACATAAATCGCCATTTAGAAATGCATGGGTTGATCAAGGACAGTCAGCATGAATTTGTTAAGGGAAAGTCATGTCTGACTAACTTGATTGAATTTTTTGAGTAGGTAACAAGGAGGTCGATGAGGGTAACATGTTTGATGTAGTGTACATGGATTGACAAGGTCCCACATGACAGACTGGTCAAAAAAGTAAAAGCTCATGGGATCTAAGGGAAAGTGGCTAGTTGGATCCAAAATTGGCTCAGTGGCAGGAAGCAAAGGGTAATGGTTGACAGGAGTTTTTGCAACTGGAAGGCTGTTTCCAATGGGGTTCCACAGGGCTCAGTACTAAGTCCATTGCTTTTTGTGGTATATATTAATGATTTGGACTTGAACATTGGGGGCTTGATCAAGAAGTTTGCAGATGATACAAAAGTTGGCCGTGTGGTTGATAGTGAGGAGGAAAGCTGTAGACTGCAGGAAGATATCGGTGGACTGGTCAGGTGGACAGAAAAGTGGCAAATGGAATTCAATCCAGAGAAATGTGAGGTATTGCATTTGGGGAGGGCAAATAAGGCAAGGGAGTACACAATAAATGGGAGGATACTGAGAGATGTAGAGGAACAAAGGGACCTTGGAGTGCATGTCCACAGATCCCTGAAGGTAGCAGGACAGGTAGATAAGGAGGTTAAAAAGGCATACGGGATACTTTCCTTTATAGCCGAGGTATAGAGTATAAGAGAAGGGAGGCTATGCTCGAACTGTATAAAACATTGGTTAGGCCATAGCTTGAGTACTACATACAGTTCTGGTCACCACATTACAGGAAAAATGTGAGTAGAGAGGGTACAGAGGAGATTTACAAGGATGTTGCCAGGGCTGGAGAATTTTAGCTATGAGAAAAGGTTGGATAGGCTAGGGTTGTTTTCTTTGGAACAAAGGAGGCTGAGGGGAGATTTAATTGAGGTATTTAAAATTATGACGGGACCAGATAGAGTGGATAGGGAGGACCTATTTCCCTTAGCAGAGGGGTCAGTGACCAGGGGGCATAGATTTAAAATAATTGGTAGAAGGATTAGAGGGGAGCTGAGGAGAAATTTTTTCACCCAGAGGATGGTGGGGTCTGGAACTCACCGCCTGAAAGGGTGATAGAGGCAGAAACCCTCAACTCATTTAAAAAGTACTTGGATGTGCACTTGAAGTACTGTAACCTGCAGGACTATGGACCAAGTGCAGGAAAGTGGGATTAAGCTGGATAGCTCTTTTTCAACCAGCACGGACACGATGGGCCGAATGGCCTCCTTCTGTGCCGTAACCTTCTATGGTTCTATGACTATTAATAGTTTCATGTATCATGTCCCATTATTGTCCATTGCCAACCATTGATGGTTGACATTTCTGCTGCTGTTGATTCACAAGTATGTGGCACCACACGTCACATCAGATTTCCAGGATGTGTGAACTTTGGCTAAATTTTCCCCAAGTTTCTGGATGAATTCTTGTCATCAGCTGGCTGTAGTATACAGCTGTTCATCTGACAAGTGGGCACGTCTGATCCACCAGGGCAACGCCTGCATAACTATGACTTCAAATTTAGTCATGTTCATGCGTTTGCACTGTAGTGTTCATTACTGGCCATTTCTCATGAAACATCTTTTATGCCTTTGGTGGTACCATTCCATGTGCCGATGATTAAAAAGTCTGGATTTTGTGGCTGCCTATAACTGAAGTAAGCACAAATGCACTTCAAGCTGGCAGAGTTGTCTTCAGTTTCAGCCTGCATTGCTGCATTTGGAGTTTCTTTTGAATTCCTGGCCCAAGTGTACATCATGACAGGTCTGGTTGCCAAGGTATGTAAAACTATCCATGGTATTTTGTGTTTTATGTAAATCTGACCCAGTGCAGTCTTGTGCAAACTGATGGCCAATTTGTGACACAAGCAATTTGATCAATAATATGCTGTGGGTCAGCTTCATAAAAGGTCAGTATAGCACAATATTCAGTAAATAAAAGTTTGTGGATAGCTTGTTACCTTATCTTAGTGTTAACCATTAATACGCTGAGATTGTAGTCATCCGTCCATCATTGTATACAGATTCCCTGTCCAAATCCACTGTGGCATCATCCAGCATAGCTGTGCTAAACAACTTGAAAAGGCTCAGAATAAGTATGCAACCTTGAATCACTCTATTTGTTATTGGGGAACACACTAAATGCATCACCATCAGAAGCGTCTGAGTGCATCAAGACTTGTGGTTATCCGATTATGTTAATAATCTTACTGGGACAAACTTACTCAGCAGCTTCTAGAGTCCTTCTCTGGTAACTGTGTCAAAGGTCTTCATGATGTCAATGAATGTTCCAGGAACCTCTCCTACATCTGCTGGGCTGTGAAATCACATTGATTGTCCTGTGGGCTGCACAAAAACAGCATTGTTATATAAGTAATGTGCTAGCCACAAAGCTTACTATATGTTAAGTAGTGTAATTCAATTTTGGTGACTGGGAGAAGAAAGACACCATGGCAATTGCCACAATGAGATTTTTCTCCCTTTCACTAATAATTGGTAATGACTAATAGGGTCCTGAGATCACTCTGAAATCAGTTGAAAGAGTTGCAATAGATGTTGTGCAATCAAGTCGTTATCATGTTTGTACACTCCTACTTAGCACTTTACCGCTTTTCATTTTAATCAGTAAAATCACAGAAATTGCAGCACAGGAGGTGATCATTCAGCCCATGGTGCCTGTACTATTATTGGCTCCATAATAAACCTATTTTCATGCTGTGTCCTTATATCCTTTAATATTCATATTTATCCTTAAATTGGCTTTGGACATTGTGGCAACAGCAAGTGAATCATCAAGGTTTTCTCTCACTGATGCTCATTTGATCTTTTCTATTGCTTCTTCTCCAGTTCTGATAATAAGCTGGAGTCAGTGGAAATGCCCATACGCGAGACATCATTGAGTTGCCACTGGCATTCCTCAAGAGAACAAGTTTACACTTTGCAGACCAAGAATAGAACATTCGAAGAAGATTTTGGTGTATTGCTGAACCTGGAGCTCATCTTCCACCTCTCTTCCCCCACTCAGTGTCCAATCAGTATCCATCGCCCTATCAAATGCTCCAAGACAGTTCTTTGAACATAATGAGTGCTGAAGAATAAACGCATTTCTTGAGGCATCACGGTTATTCTTGACATTGTTTAGTGAGATTTCAGCAGATTCAAGTTTCATTTGGAAAGTTTCATGTGTTTTATTGTGGTTAAAATGTAAAACTTGCAACTTTTTTTGGGCAGTTTTGCTTTGATTCAATGTTATTTTGGTCTTGTGACAAGCCATTTTAGAGTGTACTAAATGATGTTTAGTCTACCATTCTGCGGCATGGATGGCTCTGCTTATCATGCCATCCTGGGGATCTCATTGCCTGACCAGCAAGTAGTCAATTAGGTGCCAGCGTTTAGAGAGGGGGTGCATCCATGCCTTTTTGAATTTGGTTGGTAGGTGGAGAAATTTTGTTTACAACTGTCAGTCCATGCTCTGCTCAAAATGATAATGGGAGTTCATAGTTATTTTTCACCTTTCTGACACGTTGGTCCTGATTTGATTTCATGTTCTCCAATCCAAACCTATTGTATCCAGGATCACCAGCTTCTCCAAACTGCTAAACTTTTCAGTTGATTAAGAATTGCTTCCTCGTCTCATTATCGTTACCATCACTTTAAATGGATCAGCCCATATTTAACGGCAGCCATCACTTTCAGCGAAAGCTCTTAGAAGTGGCAGTGTCTGGCAGGGAGCCAATAGAACAAATCCCCAACAGATTTTCCTCCCAGACCCCAGATCTGCCTGCCTGGACATGTCTAGCAGGTTTTAGCCACGTGCGAGCAGATCCATAGTGGGAGATGCTTTAATATTGCCCTAGTTCTGGTGAGTTTCCTAGTTTTGCATGGTCAGTTGCCAACGAAATGTAAAACTGTCGGGACTCACAAAGACTGGTAGCTCAGCAAATCCACTAATAATGGGTCACCTTGGTAGATGGCCTTAGCAAATCCCACTAGTTTTACATTTGTTTTGCAGCTAGCCGTGTGAGATGATCACTTGGGAAACCCTGGGCATTAGCGCAGGTGACATGTAATATAAGAGCAACCAGCGTCTCCTATCTACCTATCATTCCAAGGTGGAAAGCTCCCAAAACTTCGGTACAGAGTAATAATAGGAAACAATTACAAAATGTCCCCATATCACAGTATTGTAGCTTAAGTCACCTCATGCTGACTTCTGGCTGTTAGTCTTTAGGTATCTAAGGGTCATGAAAATAGATTTTGAAAGGACTGCTGTGTAATGGATGCAGGTTAAGAATATAAGAACATAAGAACTAGGAGCAGGATTAGGCCATAAGGCCCCTCAGGTCTGCTCCGCCATTCAATAAGATCATGGCTGATCTTCTACCTCAACTCCACTTTCCTGCCCGATCCCCATATCCCTTGATTCCCTTTGAGTCCAAAAATCTATCAATCTCATTCTTGACTATACTCAATGACTGAACATCCACAGCCCTCTGGGGCAGAGAATTGTAAGGATTCACCACCCTCTGAGTGAAGAAATTCCTCCCTATCTCAGTCCTAAATGGCTGACCCCTTATCCTGAGACAATGTCCCCTAGTTCTCCTGCTAGGGAAAACATCTTCTCAGCATCTAGCCTGTCAAGCCCTTAGAATCTTATATGTTTCAATGAGATCACCTCTCATTCTTCTAAACTCCATAAAGTATAAGCCCATTCTTTCTTCATAGGACAACCCTCTCATCCGAGCAATCAATCTAGTGAACCTTTGTTGCACCGCCTCGAAGGCAAGTATATCCTTTCTTAGGTAAGGAGACCAAAACTGTACACAGTACTCCAGCTGTGGTCTCACCAAAGCCCTGTACAACTGCAGCAAGACTTCCTTATTCTTATACTCCATCACTCTTGCAATAAAGGCCAACATACCATTTGCCTTCCTAACTTCTTGCTGTACCTGCATGTTTCCTTCCTATGTTTCGTGTACAAGGACGCCCAAATCCCTCTGAACACTAACATTAACAGGTTCTCAACATTTAAAAAAATTCCATTTTTCTATTTTTCCTACCAAAGTGAATTGTTAATTGTATGGTTTATATCAATGAGTGTTTAATTGTATTCAGGTGGTGGGCATCAACTGGGGACTCTCATTTATCCTTTTTATAGGAGAGCTTATCGAGGGTGTGGTGTGTGTATAAGGGAAATCTCTACGAATAAAGCGTTGGAAACAACTAAAGAACAGGCTCTTGTATTCTATCCTGCACCACATGGCTATCCAATTTTAACCTGAATAACCTCACAATTCCCCACATTCTACTCCATCTGCCACCTTCTTGCCCACTCGTTAAATTGTCTGTTTCCCTTTGCAGGCACTTTGCGTCCTCCCACACAGCTTACTTTCCCATTTAGCTTTGGTCCCTTCATCTAAGTCATTAATATAGATTGTAATAGTTGAGGCCCAAGCACCGATCCCTGCGGCACTCCACTAGTTACAACCTGCCAACCCAAAAATGACCCATTTATTCCTTCTCTCTGTTTTCTGTCCGTTAACCAATCCTCAATCTGTGCTAATATATTACCCCAATCTTCTGTAACAACCTCTTGTGTAGCACCTTATCAAATGCCTTTTGAAAATCCAAATATACTACATCTACTGGTTCCCCCTTATCTACCCTGCTGGTTACACCCTCAAAAAACTCTAATAGATTTGTTAAACACGATTTCCCTTTCATAAAACCACGTTGACTCTGCCTAATCATATTATGGTTTTCTAAGTGTCCTCTTACTACGTCCTTAATGATGGATTGTAGCATTTTCCCTACTCCTGATGTCAGGCTAACTGGCCTATAGTTTCCTGTTTTCTCTGTCCCTCCTTTCTTGAATAGCGGGGTTACATTTGCTACCTTCCAATCCATGGCCACCGTTCTAGAATCTAGGGAATTCTGGAAGATCAAAACCAACGCATCCACTATCTCTGCAGCCACCTCTTTTAAAACCCTAGGATGTAGGCCATCAGGTCCAGGGGATTTCATTGAATCATAGAAAATTTACGGCACAGGAGAAGGCTATTTGGCCCATCATGTCCCATCGGCCGAAAATAAGCCACCCAGCCTAATCCCACTTTCCAGCACTTGATTCGTAGCCATGTAGGTTATGGCACTTCAGGTACACATCCAGGTACTTTTTAAATGAGTTGAGGGTTTCTGCCTCTACCACCTTTCAGGCAGTGAGTTCCAGACCCCAACCACCCTCTGGGTGAAAAAATCTTTCCTCAGCAACCCTCTAATCCTTCTACCAATTACTTTAAATCTATGCCCCCTGGTTATTGACCTCTCTGCTAAGGGAAATAGGTCCTTCCTATCCACTCTATTCAGGCCCCTCATAATTTTGTACACCTCAATTAAATCACCCCTCAGCCTCCTCTGTTCCAACCCCGGCCTATCCAATGTTCCCTCATAGCTAAAATTCTCCAGCCCTGGCAACATCCTCATAAATCTCCTCTGTACCCTCTCTAGTGCAATCACATCTTTCCTGTAATGTGGTGACCAGAACTGAACGCAGTACTCAAGCTGTGGCCTAACTAATGTTTTATACAGTTCCAGCATAACCTCCCTGCTGTTATATTCTATGCCTCGGCTAATAAAGGAAAGTATTCCCTATGCCTTCTTAACCACCTTATCTACGTGTCCTGCTACCTTCAGGGATCTGTGGACATGCACTCCAAGGTCCCTTTGTTCCTCTACACCTCTCAATATCCTCCCATTTATTGTATATTCCCTTGCCTTATTTGCCCTCCCCAAATGCATTACCTCACATTTCTCCGGATTGAATTCTATTTGCCACTTTTCTGCCCACCAGACCTGATTTGTTGTCTTTTAATCCCATTAATTTTTCTAATACTTTTTCTTTACTAATCTTAATTACTTTAAGTTCCTCCCTCTCATTAGTCCATTGGTTCCCCACAATTTCCAATATGTTTTTTTTGAGTCTTCTACTGTGAAGACAGATATAAAATATTTGTTTAACATCTCTGCCATTCCTTATTCCCCATTATAAT